>NC_044551.1:123478870-124124688 GCF_007565055.1 Rhinopithecus roxellana | reverse complement strand
GAATACATATTTATAGACAACATTTATTGAGCATGTATTATGTGACAGGCACAATGCTAAGTATGTTATGTGTATTATAACACTTAATCCACCCAGGAGGAAACTGAGGTTTAATAGTAGAGTGATTTCTTGTTGTGAGGGAAAAATATTAATCTGCTTAACTTTTACGTGAAAAAGAACTAGTTCAAGGCAAACAGTGGAGTTAAGAGTTCCCTAGTCTCATCTTTCTATTCTGGCCTGGGTTTTTACTCCACTTGAAGTGCTCAATGCCTTCTTATTTTTTCTCATTTTTTTCTTACAGCTTTCAACCTATGTTCTTAGGAAAAGATCAGAGTTTAGCCCTCTACTCTTTAATATAATTTTAAGTTATTATGTTACTTTTCCAATACTCTGCATTTTAAGACATCTAGTATTGTGGATTGAAAGTTTTGTTATAAGTTAAGGGGCATTCTGATATGAATCAATAGATGGGAGAAATATTTGGTGGTTTGGGAAGGGTTGTGGTGGCAGCAAGGTGCTCTTTCAGTATTTTCTAGTCACAACATATGTACAATCACCCTTAAGACAATAGATAATTGCAGTCCACACAATCGGGCCTAGTAGCCTAGGCTTTAGTACATGCTTAATAAATTGTTGAATGTGTAAAAAAATACATACCAAACATTTTACACATATTGACTAATTTAATTCACACGATAATCCTGTGAAGTAAATATTGTTCTTATTTTCATTTTACAGCTGGGAAACCTAAAGCCAAGAGGAGTTAGGAGGTTGCCTAAGGATGGTAGAGGGAATATTACAAATCTTGGCATTCTGGCTCTGCAGTCTAATGCTCTTCACTTCTGTTCTCTGTTTCTCACTTTCTGTCTCTCTTTTGCAGAGTTTCATCCATCCTTGGTACTCTTCACATCTTAGTCTCTACTTTCTATGTAAAGGATATCATTTTATTCCTTGGTCACTACTACTGATTAAAAGGCATAAATTTAAATTTCCGTACCAACTTGCTATTGTATTTTCAAGCATCTACCAATATCACATGGGTCTCCCAAAACTCTTCAACCCCAGCAAGTCCCAAACTGAATTTATTATCTTCCCTGCCAAACTATAATCTTCTTCTTTTTCATCATCCACTAACCTATTAAATATTTTTGAAACTTAGGGTTGCATGTGACTCTTAATTCTCCCTAACAACCTACATCTGTTGAATTGCCAAATCTATCCTTTTAAGGTCTTTAAACCTGTCTTTTTTCCTCTCCTTCTCTACTGCTAAAATCATAATTCAAACCTTCATCTTGTATCACCTCGATTATCACACGACTCTTTTAATTGCTGTCACTGACACTCTCTTTTCCCACTAATTCTTTCCCAGAGTCTGTCACCATTGTTATCCGAAAAGTTATACTCTCATAACTTTACCTGCTTTAAAACAAGCCATCAGCATCATGCCATTACCCACAAGATAAACTTCCTTTTGTGACATCTAAGACCTTCCACAGAAGTGAGGGGTTCCTTTGTCAGCATCGTCTTCTGCCTCTTCTCCTGCATGTCCTAGCCTCCAGCCCAACACGGTTTCACACTTCTCTTGGCGTGCTCCTCTTTCACATCCCTGGACCCTTGTTCACTCTCTTTCTTGCCTTTCCTGCCTTTGGTTTGCTCTTGTACTCCTGGAAAATTAGTTTATTTTTCTAGCCCTGCTAAAATTCCATGGATTCTTTTCCTAACACCTTCAGGAATAATTACTGACATTCCATTGCATTTGAAGTTTTCATTATTGAATTTTTATTTTGAGATGTTTGATGAAAACAAAAATAGCTAACATATAAGAAATGAAGAAGAATTATAATTGAATTGTGATTCCATCAAACACCTGTTGAACTAGATTATGAAAATTCTGTTGAAGCTACCTGGATGCACTTCCTCACTGACACCATCTGCCTCCCATCAAGTTTAATCACTATGTTGAGTTTGGTGTTTATATTTCTTTTGCACTTTAAAATAGTATAACTAGGAATGTGTGCGTCTTTAAAAATATAACACATACACTTTTTAGTTTCATTTAAATCCTATCATATTGTATATTGTCTACTGCAGTTTCTTTTGCTTACTCAATACTGTATGTCTAAGATTCTTTGTGGTATTGCCTGTGGGCTGAGGGTAATTCATTTTCACAGTTGTATTATATTTCATTTTAAAATATGTCATGTGTATTTGTGTTTTTTTTCTTTTTCTTTTTGATATGGAGTCTTGCTCTATAACCCAGGCTGGAGTGCAATGGCACAACGCAACCTCCACATCCTGGGTTCAAGGGATTCTCTTGCCTCAACCTCCTGAGTAGCTGGGACTGCAGATGCCCACCACCATGCCCTGCTGATTTTTGTATTTTTAGTATAGATGAGGTTTCACCAGATTGGGCAGGCTGGTCTCGAACTCCTGACCTTGTGATCTGCCCACCTCGGTCTCCCAAAGTGCCTGGATTACAGGTGTGAGCCACCGCACCAGTCCTATTTGTATATTTTCTTAAAGGTAAATGCTTGAGTTCCTTTCAGTTTTTGAATATTATGTTATGAGCACTGTTGAGCATTCCAGAAGTGAACATGTGCAAGAATTAGTTTAAGGCATATATCTAGTGGTGGAATTGCTATATATAAGATTACATGCCTATTCAACTTCAGAAGAAAAAGACAATTTTTTTCCAAAATGGATCTGTCAGTCTCCACTCTCATCAACAGTGTATATTTCCTCATTGTGGGAAATTTACATGCTGGTATCCCCAAAATAAGCAATGATTCCTCAAAGTGAGACACTATATCTCATTTTCCCTATTGTTAGCTGAAATCCTTAGACCAGAGCTTGGTGCCTAGTATGTACACAGCAAATGTTAAATGATTACATATACAATAGTTTAAGCACCATTAAAAAAATCAAGGAAATAGAGATGAAAGCTAAGGACAAGTGAGGAATTTTTTTATTACTCAATTTAGGCATGATTTTAATTTAGCCCAAGATGTTTTACTTTTTCTTCCCCCATGAAATGGTACTAAAACCAATGAGCCAGGACTAAAAATTAAATTTGTCTTTTCAGGAGAACTGCTATTTAGTATCTGCTATTTTACATGGAAAAATTCATTAGTGTTGTGAATATTTTATAATATTTGTTGATATACTATTTTGGTTCTAGAAACATTTTGTATTCATACTACTTGTGTTTCACACACACACAAATCCTGTTAGGTTTTATGGAACTTTTTATGTAAAAGTGTGCTTTAAAAAATGTTCTTTTATTCTGTTTCTTAGTCTTTTTAGTAAAGAATATAACATAGGTTAAAAAGAGGAAGTCCTCAGCATTTATAAAGCCTTACTTTCCACAAGTGCACTTATATAATAATATTAGAATAATATTTGCCCTACACTCCCTGTGAATTGAGAGATTTGATGAGATTGCTCTTTCGACCCATTTGGCTGATGAGAAAATGGAGTCATGAGTCAATAATCAGCTTTGTTCATGATGTGGCACTTCTGACTTAGGTCTGGTACTCTATTAATATCAGTCACTGAAAAAGAAGATATTTTATTTTTTTCTAGATTAATATTTTACTGGGTAGCCCACCATCACCGCTTTATTGAACGTATCATCTGTACACAATTACATGATATTTTAAGATGTTGGTTTTCAGCTGATTTTGTCTATCTAAAAGTGTTCTGTGGCTTTTCCTTATATATAGGTTACAGTTACCTTTTTCTTAAGATATTTTGAATTCTTAAACAGTAATAGATATTTTATTTTCTGCCTATTTATCTTACTATTTAGTGCCTAACACTATTTACAGTACGCATACCCTCCAAAACATAGTTTAGTGACAAACAGAAGTTGGGAATTTTTCATAAATTGGGAAGAGACTTTAAATCTAGGTTTCTGTAAGACTAAACCACCAGCCATTTTATGGCAACCAGTGCTCCAGGAGAGTCCCCAGATAGTTCTAAGTGTAAAAGAAAAGAGATCAGCTTATTTCACTAAATTGCACTATGCCTTGTAAAATTTTATTTTTTGAGACACTCAATGCTTTTCATTTTCACTTAAAATTATTTCTGATTAATATTTAAATAAATGTAAACACTAGTTTTTACTAAGGCTAATTGTGAAATTGAGTACTCCTCACATAGGGAGTTTTTAATTTTTCAGAGGCATTTTGTCAGCAGTTTTTGTGCTATTTAAGAGATCAGTGCTTAATGGGATTAAGTTGGATAATCAAATAACGAACTGAGATCTGGGTACATGGTTTGATGCCTGTGGAGTACTTCTTTGATGAATACAAATGAAAAGTGTCTTGTGGTTTGGGGTAGAAGTCACCATGCCACTATGCATGGTGTTTCTGCAAAGTCAGCACCTTGGCATGAAATTGAGACTCGGATGGAGGAGTGGACTAATACGAGAAGAAGAAACCTGGCAAGGTTTCACTTTAGTGGAGTGGAAAATGCTGTGTGATATTGTGAGCTGATCAATGTTGGATTTGGAAATTTTGAAGAAAACCACCTAATGCAGACATTCATGGTTTAAATCAGTTTTTAGTTCCTTAACAGTCTGTATCCTGAACTAATTCTTTGATCAATAATTTGCATAGCCCCTTGCTTTACTTTTGTTCTAGATCTGGCCAATTTTTCCTTTCAAAATGATAGGAATATGCTGTCTATGTTTATAGTGTCATGTTCTATTTTGTCCTAAGAGTTCTTTTTTAATGTTTATTTTTTCCAAAAATAGTTATTTGCCTACTCACTGTTTCTTCTTTTTAATGAAAAACATAATGTAGCTTTAAAATAATTTATATTGGGAAGAAAAATGTTCATCTATTATCACATCACACTATTATTATATGTGCTTATATACTGTAGATGTGTATGTAGAATAGATATAATAGTTGTATACAGAATGTGTTTATGAATTTTTTTCACTGAACTTTATATTAAGCTTATTTTCTCATGACTTAATATTTAATAAAATCCAAAATATCCCACTGAGTGAAATGTTTAATAGTTTAATCATTATTTCTAGCCATTTGGTTTTATCCTTCCCTGATACTTTGTGTTCTTTAAATTCATAGTATCCAAAGATGTGGTTATTTATTAGAATTATCTCACAAGCTTGCCTTAGGAAATATGTTGACAAAGACAAAGGCTTTCTTAGAAGTGTTCCACCTCTTTGTAAAATACTGTCATTTCTATCCAGCTCTCTCTTTTCTAATCACCGCCTATACAATTACTAATGTTTATGTATGTGGTGTTCCTAGGAGAGAAAAAGGCAAATGGCAAATCATTAGTTTTCAGAAGTATTAATTTAAAGTACAAACTTTACAGAAAAGTTTAAGAGATGGTTTTGTAATGAATTCTGTATATTGCATAATCATGGCAGCTAAATTGTTCTATTACCCAGAAAATCAGCTTATGCGAGCAACCTTACTCTCTCTATTCAAGTACAGTCAGAGCCGTGGTTCTTGTCTCCCATTCAGAGAATGTATAAAGCTTCACCTTCAAAATAGGCTGAAGCCAATTTATAATACTTTGACTCTTCTTGTGAGTTCTTCATATTCTTACCACACACTATTTTTACATGTCACACTAGATTCTAGCTTACATATGCAATATAGTATGGAAAGTTATCTTTGTAGGAAAAGAAAACTATGTATAAGAAATACAACTTAAAATGACTATTTTATTTTGCTCCTGGGCATTCACAACAGATACAATTTTATGGAGAATCAATTTATAATGTTTCATTAAGCATTTCAATAGTTTAGATAATTATTCATTCAATATAAAAATTGTTCCAGAAATATGAGTTGACCAGTCCATATACACTTTTCAGTCCATATACATTTTTACTAACCACAATGTTAACATGATAAATTTTTCATACATTTTGTGTTTTGAAATAGATTTTTCTTAAGTGGAAAGAGACAAATTGAATCTCTATTGTGTGTAACATCATGCTTCAATCTCTGTCTAATATACCTGGTTTATGTCTGCTTTAAAAGCAAGTAATTGGGCACAAATTATTTCTTAATCAAACACAGTATTATGAATTAATTTCCAAATAGTCACAATTTTTGTTGATCATTTTTGCTGATTTTACGCTTTGAAATTGACTTTTTTTTAATTTTAATTTTTATTTATTTATTTATTTTTTTGAGATGAAACCCTGCTCTGTCGCCCATGCTAGAGTGCAGTGGTGTGCTCTTGGCTCACTGCGATCTCTGTCTCTGGGTTGAAGTGATCCTCCCACCTCAGTCTCCCAAGTAGCTGGGACTATAGGTGAGCACTACGACGCCCAGCTGATTTTTGTATTTTTAGTAGATACTGGATTTCACTATGTTGGCCAGGCTGGTCTCCAACCCCGACCTCAAGTGATCTGCCCACCTCCGCCTCCCAAAGTGCTGAGATTAAAAGCATGAGCCACTACGACCAGCCAAAATTGCCTATTTTGATTTTATTTTACATATATGAATATTTTTGGTGGTTTTATTTGAGTGGGAAATTTTGCCAAATAAATAGCAGGCTGGAATGCAGTAGTGCCATCTCAGCTCACTGCAAGCTCCGCCTCCTGGGTTCACCTCCGGAGTAGCTGGACTACAGGGGCCCGCCACAACGCCCGGCTACTTTTTTTTTTTTTTTTTTTTCTTTTGTATTTATAGTAGAGATGGGGTTTCACCGTGATAGCCAGGATGGTCTCGATCTCCTGCACTCGTGATCCACCCGCCTCGGCCTCCCAAAGTGTTGGGATTACAGGCGTTTGAGCCACCGCACCCGGCCTCTCTCTCTCTTAATCCCTCTCTTTCTTTTCTCCCTGTATTCTTATATCATCCTACTCTTTGATTTGCTGGCTGTTAGACTGGTGTAGTCAGATATTTCACAAAGTATCAGGATTGTGAGAAGCTTAGAAGAAAGCAGGTGTGGCAAATTTACGTTGTGCCTCAGAGCTGTATTTTGAGGTATACATTATTAATATTAAGGGCAATAATGTAAACTAGGGCTACATTTCACAGATAAACCCTTTCATCCAGGATATGGCCGCAGAGAACAGATAAAAATATACATATATTTTCTTATATTGTTTTATCCACACAATTCTATCGTTATGCTAATAGATGCCAGAAGAATAGAACAAAGAAAAAAGGTACATGATAGGTTTGAGAAATTAAGGATCCTGGCAAATTCTTTGTCACTACTCCCACTGTTAGGTGAGTCTTAAATATCCACCCACTTGAATCTGGGCTGGACCTCTACTACTTTGTGAATAAAATATGTTAGGAATGATGCTGTACATGCTGTGAATATATAATTTTAAAAGACAAGAAACTTCAGTTTTCTGCTTCTTGAAACCTAGCTGCTGTACTGTGAGAAAGCCCAATCAGCAATGAGGAGGGGCTCATCTAGAGGATGACTGGGAGTCCTTGCCCACAGCTCTTGTTAAGCTCCCAACATACAGACAAATCAACTTTCTAGGCATATGAGTGAATCATCTTGGAAATTCACCCTCCAGCCTCAACTGAGTGGCCTCAGCAGATGCCATACACAGCAGAGATGAGCTGTCCCTTCCACGTCCTCCTCACATTGCAAAATTATGAGAAAATAAATGATCATGTTATTTCAGCCACTGTGGTTTCGGATGCCTCATTACGCAAGAAGAAAAAACTGAATCCGTGGGATCTAATACTATAGAAGTCAGATAATTTGGCCTTTTAAAAAAGCCATGTTAGGAATATTTGCTTTGATTCAAAGTACAAAGGGAAACCTTGGCAGTGCCAGAGGATCTTATTTGCATTTTAAAAAGATTGTTGTGACTGTTCTGTTTTAAGTGGATTGGAAATGTCATAGTGAAAGAGTAAGAGAGGATCTATGGAGATCAGTTATGAAGCTATTATAGTTGTCTGGTGAAAGTTGATACAGGTTTCAGTGCAGAAAGTGAATATAGTAAAAATAGAACGAAGTGGATGGGTTTGGCAGATATGTCTGTATTGAAAGTGAAGGGATTGATGGCAATGCCACTTTGATAATGTTGATAATACAGAGATATCTTGCTCCTCTCTTAGTCATTTTATAGTCTTTCATTTAATCTGATTTGCCCAGTTATTTATTTGAGAATAAACTGTCAATGACTCTAAGCAGCTGGGTGGATCAGAGAAGATTTCTATATTCTCTGACAAAATTTGTACCAATACAGAGTTCATTGTATCTCAGTCTAAATCTGCCTTTCCTGTGGAGTATGAGAGGAGAAGGAAGGAGGAGGAAATGTGTGCTATTCTGGCAGAGGAAAGCCATAACCCAATTTGGTCCATGACGCATATTGGTTGGTTTAGTGAATGCTGCTTGTAATCACAACTCATATAAATATATAGGATGTGTATTTTGGAGATTAGATAGGAAGTTTTTCCAGCAATCCAAATATGAGTTTGTATTTGAAAGAGTGAAATTTCAGGTGAAAGAGATGAAGCAAATTCTGAATAAACCCAGAGAGAGTACATAATTGCCAACTGTTACTCCAGATGTTTCTTGGAATTATTTGGTCATTTACTTGAGAAATCTATATACCTATTCAAACATTTATTGAGTATTCTATTTGCAAGGAATTGTGTTTCTCATTGTATGTGTGTGTGTGTGTCTGTGTGTGTAGCCTTGACTACAATGATTCTTCATGACGTTCATATATTTACAATCTGGTGAAAGAGATACAATATTTGAATTTAACAATTTGAATAACAGCATAGTAAAGCAAGATATGTTAACAAACAGTTCAAAAATTCTAACACTTAGATTCATTTCTAGTCTGAATTTTCTCCTCAAAAGAAACTTTAAACATTATTGTTGATAATCACTTAATATTTTTAAATTTCTACCAGATCAACATCTTTGATATTTTGAAACAAATCCTGAAAAATGCTATTTGCTCTGAATCTAGTTAATCTCTTGCTTAGTGAAAAGAGTCATGGGCCAAAACACCTGAGTGTTAAATCACTTGCTATGTCGCTAACTGATTTTGAGACATTAGGGAAGTCATAATCTCCCTATGCCTCTGTTTTTTGTTTGTTTGTTTCTTTAATCCTATAACTACCTGGCTTAGTTATCAATCAAGATTATAGAGTAGATTAAAAGAGATGGCAGTAAATGTGAAGTACATTCAAAGGCAAAAGCTCCAAATAATTATGTTTAAAATAAATCACTTGTATTTATTTTTAAAAAGGATGTCATAAAGTATCTTATATATAACATATAATGTATGTATATGTATTTGTTCAGGTAACAGTGAGTAGAAACAGATGTGAGTGCTTTTTACTTCTATGTATGAGACAGTGCTTTACTAAACAACCCCCCTTTTCATTTGGGTTAATGTTTAGGACAGAAGAAACAAATAATCAGGATTGGAATACATAGAATAGGTAAAGAGTTGGACAAGACTAGAAGAGCTTTCTGCCTGTGTGCCTTCTTACTAATGCCGTTGATGAGAACAAAAACTTATAAATATGAGGAAAATTTCTGGTTATTCAATTAACTTGGTGGAGTAATGGAAGAAATTAACAGTCTTGCTGCCTAGCCTAAGAAATTGCAAGCCAATAGCCAGGCATCAAAGAATCTGCAGTTTGGGCATGGGTAAGCTAGAACAAGCTGCTGCTAGAGACTTACAAACTTTCTTTTTTCAAACTCCTCTCTGAAAGTTTCTGACTAAGCCACATGGTGGATTAGCTAAGGTAGATGTTACCTTTCTTTTTTTCTTTTCAACATACAGGAGAAGGGTTTTCAGCATGGTGTGATTTGTACTTCTTTGGTCATATTTGGGAATTTCTAGATTCCCTGTTGGAGTGTTTATATTCATGCGAGCTTTGATTGAACCATGGGATAATAGTTTTCAAACTATTTCATTTTACTTTACAAATGAATTGATGCCAATTTCATTTGGTACAATAGATCTCAGAATTTCAAAGTGAGCACTTGTTGTTTTCCATATGTATTGTATTCCAAGTTTTTACATTAAAAACTAACAAAGTATACGAAGTGTCAGTTACGTAAGATGAATAAGTTCTGTATTAAAAGAGATTCCCATCTCTAATTTACAGCATGATGACTATTGTTACCAATACCATACTGAAGCAGGAAATTTTCCCTGACCCCTTTGCAGGTGGGAACGAGTACACGGGCTCTAGAACTAGCTGACCACTTCTGAGCTGGCAGGGTGGACTCTACTCTCTGGGTCCCACTGTGTTCCACCGGTCTCAGTAGGAGGAGTGCACGTGAGTGGGTGCAGGAGCTGAGTTGAGTGCTTTTGGCCACTGCAGGAGGAAAACTCTGCGTGGGTCCTGTGGCAGCATCTAGCGGGGGAGTATCTGTGACACCTGAAGCCCCAGAAGGCATGTTTACAATACTCTTTTAGCTTTGCTGTCCCTGGCTTAAGTGTTAAACAGCTCAGTGAGCCATCTGCCTTTTTGCATGAGGCAGTTGCTCTCCACCAATGAGGGCAGAGGGTCAGTGTGACAGCCTTTAGCATCTACACCTGTGGCACCCGAGCTCTTGTTTGGTGTCCAGAAAAAACAGGTTGCATGAAT
This sequence comes from Rhinopithecus roxellana, assembly GCF_007565055.1. Classification (NCBI taxonomy): domain Eukaryota; kingdom Metazoa; phylum Chordata; class Mammalia; order Primates; family Cercopithecidae; genus Rhinopithecus; species Rhinopithecus roxellana. Next base: position 124,114,102 of record NC_044551.1, on the reverse strand, counting down.
GAATTGAAGGGTGGTGAAGGAAGAGGATTTTATTGCTGATGAAAGTGGCTCCTGGCAGGATGAGGAGCTGGAAAGGGGATGGAGCAGGAAGGTGATCTTCCCATGAAGTCTGGCAGTCCCCAGCAGGACTCCTCTTTGAATCTGTGCCTCTGAAGTCAAGCTGCTTTTCTCCAATGTCAAACCGTAGTCTCCAATGTCCTGCTGCTTCTTTTCTTCTCCCCTTTGCAAGTGGTTCCTGGGGGTTTTATAGGCACAGGATGGGGTATGGGCTGGACCATGAGTAGTTTTGAAAAAGGAAATGTTTGAGCAGGAAAACAGAAATGCATGTTCTCACTTGCATGGCCCATCTCACTGGGCCATGGCTCCAGGATTGATGGTGGGACCCTCAGTGGGACCCACCCTCTTCTTCCCAGAATTTCCCTGGTACTGACACTATCAATATTATATACTTGGAATTTACTAAGAAAGTAGGTGTTAGTTATTCTCACCACACACACACATACACACACACGCATGGCCCTAAACAGTAACTATGTGAGGTGATGACATGTTAATTTACTTAATTGTGGTAATAATTTTACAGCATATACATGTATCAAAACATCACATTGTACACTGCAAATATATACAATTTTTGTCAAGTGTACCTCAATAAAGCTGAAATAAAATAAAACAGCTTAAAAAGACTATCACGTAGTCACATTATGATGGGAAATATGTTATTTCACGTTACACTTTTTTTTTTTTTTTTTGCATCTAATATATTTTTGCATGAGCAGCATACTGTTTTTACTTCGCTCAAGTCTCAGTAGGCCCACCTGGGCTTTGCCATATCTGATAGGAGCAACATGATTTTCACTTTATATGATACATCTGTAATAGCTAAATATACCATTAAGTAATGGGAACTATTCCCTTTTCTTCTCCTAACATACTTTTTACAGAGTTCTACAGTTTACTAGTGTTCTTAGCAAGTGGGATTGGCAGCTCTTGCTACCTAATTGGGCTACAGTTTTCATGTGACACATAGAAGAGGTTATTTCTCATGTAAAAAATGACCCTGCAGCTAAATAACAGGAATTTAACCATCAAGACTGGGGACATGAAATTATGTGTTTTCCTACAACAGTCGATGACACCGTTAGTACTTGAAGTAGAAAAAAGAAATAATACTCTTTGCAGACCTTAAGTTGGTAGAGAAAGAGCAAGATATATTAATCTCTGAAAAACATTACTTTTCCTTCTGCTAATCAGGAGTAAAAGTCTCATGTTTGTAGCTCACAAATTCTGCTGAAACAGCTGGACAATATCTATCTGATGACAGAACAACAATCAGCTGGAAATACTTGCAGGCTATTTAGGCACTCTAATAAGTTTAAACCAAATATTTATCTCAGCTGCAAGGAAGGAAACAAATGGTTATCATCTGGTAATGTTTTCTATCAAAATATTCTTTTTTTTTTCAACTATAAGAATACAAGTATTAGGTTTTTCTGAAAAAATATTTTATTTGAAAAGTACCTGTCATTTTAGATTCTTTCTTGAATAATCTTTTTATGAAGATATTGCAGTGGCTCCACCATAGGGGTATATATTTTTTTGCAGCTGTTCCTATTATCTTAAATAGTACAAATTTGGGAAATTTTTACTGTTGAGAAATGGCTATTCAAATTTGTAAATTTAACCTGTGACCTCAGAACTTTAATTCTAAGTTTGCTGGCTAATATAATTAAGTGGGTAGATTTGTTCTAATCATCTGATCAACCTAAACTATTGTAGACAATATTAATATCAGGTTTTGTTTAAAGTCAACATTTCAAATCTAAAATCAGGTCACAGGCAGCAAAGTGACTTGCCTTATATGGAGTAAAACTTAAAATTCTTATCTCTGATTCACTGTAATAGAATTTCAGCATCTTTTTAATTTCTTGTTTTAAAATTTGCTTGTATTTTTACATTCCTTTCCTTTTACTGAACAGATTCACAGTAGATCATTGTTAACCTCTTATTAACAATATTTATTCCCACTTGGTGTCTAGATCTGATGTGTTATAGACTTTGAGTAGAGATTGTTCAGAGAATAAACAAGTTTTTCTCAATCTGGTTTTTAAAAGTAGCTCATTAGGAATACCCACCTATGCAATACTTTCTCTAAGATATTAATTATTTTGACTAGTATAAGACTCTCATTATCTAGTCAACCGGCATGAATCACTGAGAAATAAGTATATTAGAACATTTAGCCATTATTGACCTGAAGAAATTTTAAAATAGCATGTAAGAGGTTGTTGCCATCATATCCTCTTATGAATTCCAAATATTCATTTCTCTTTATATATGTCCTTGGATTTCAATTTAGAGAAAGAATTTACTGATGATAATTTGTTCCCCTTCCTTATCTGATTAAAAAAACAATTCTGATGCACTGTTTCATGAATGCCTGTGTGTGTATATATATACATATATATGCATATATATATACACATATACATATATATATATGTATATGTGTATATATATATGTAAGTTACAGTATATACTGTGAACAACAAATGGAATGGAAGCATTGTCTCCATTAGTTATTATTGTCACCCAAGTAATTTGCTAAAATGTAAGTTTTTATTAAAAGAGAGCTAAAATTTCTCATCTGCTAACCAGGTTAAAAGAAGACCCAACTCTCTGCAGACATGTTTTTAGTTTAGTAATATTAAAAGATAAATTATTAGTCAGTTAGTAATCAAAAGACTCATTTCACCTCTGGCTGTGTTGTTCTAAGTTAGATTTATTTATTTCCACAAGAATACAATAATTCAAGGGAAGATAACAGTACAGATATTACATTTACCTGGAGAATTGTGCAAAAATACCCATGCTTGCACCCCACCCCAGAACAATGGATTCAAAATCTCTGGGGAGAAGTTCTAGAAATGAATAGTTTTCCATAGTTCCCGAGGCTATTCTAATGGTCAGCCAAGTCTGAAAAGGATTTCATTAGGCAGCCTCTTTGAGTTTTCCCTTGCTTAATTTCAATCGTTTTTTCATGTCTTATCAGATATGTTTCTTCTCTGGCCTAGAATATATTGCCTTTTTCTTGTCTAAATAATTGCAGATTATGTACACCAGAGAAATAAAAAAGAAAAAAAAATTGCAGAAAGACCCATCACCTTCTTGAAGCCAGACTCTTCTCAAACTTTAAATCAGAAAATCTTATGCAACTAAGAATATAAATATTTGATTTTGATGTAAATTTATTTTGCCTTCAGACCATAGAGTTCCTGATTCCACCCAGTTCTTAAAACAAGAGCAACAAAACAAACAAAAGCAAAGATGAAAACTTAACCAATAAGTAGGAACTTATAAAATATTTGCTACCTGATTAATTTCTACCACTTGAAATTTCTCCTCTTTATGGAAATTCTTCTTTTATTTTTCACAGTGAGCAACCATCCTAGTGTGCTGAGGACTGAGGGGTTTCCTAGAAAGTAGACTTTCAGTTCTAAAGCGAGCAAAGTCTCAAGCAGACTGCTACAGTTGTTCACTCCACTTCCATTACTTTGATTTAAATTTCCTGACCCCAGCTCCTTGAACAAAGGAAAGCCTAATTGAGAGGTTTCCTCTTAATCCATGTAAATTTCAGAAATTCTAAACGTGGAAAAACTATTCTTCCAACTGAAAAAAGGAGCATTTTAGGATTTAATGCTTCGGAAAAGTAAAACGAGAAGGTTGAGCTAGGTGTCTAAACTTTCTCTCAGCTGATATATTGTGTTCTTGAAAAGAAAAAGAAAAACGCTACTTTATACATCATTTGAGACTTTATAGCATTTTAGAATTTGATAACAATCTATCCAGACCATGATTATATACCCTAATTAATTGATTAAATTAATTCAATTCAATAAATACTGGGCACCACTGGAGATACAGAAGTCATTCAGGTATAGTTCTTGCCCTCAGAAGTTCACAGTTTGGGAGACCATCCACCTTAGCCAGGGACTCTTGGTAGGAGACAAGGGACACGCTCTTAGCAGGTATAAATTATTCAAAGTAGTTGCTAGACTGGTCTTTGTGGTCCCCACATCACCCAATTCTTCAAACAAACACAATTCTTTATCTGTTTGTTTAAATTTTAAGGAGTCTAGACAGGTTACTTTGGCAACCATTTGAAATAAGTTTGCTGACAGGGACTTTGCTGTTCCCATAACAAGAAAACATTGCCAGGTGACCTGTTGTTATCTTTTGCTGATATCTGTTATATGATCATATCAGGTGTTTAAGAAACCGGTGCAAAAAAAGAAGGAAATTTCTTCAAGGCATATTTTGGTAAAATAGCCGAGGAAGAAATGAAAAAGAGGTGCAAGCTTTCCATTTTGGATTGTAAGCTGTTCAAAATTTTCAGATGACAGGAGCTTCAAATATAAATCCTCTCCTTACCAGGTATGATAAATTCAGTATGCTATTGAACTTCCCTAAACCTGTTTTTCATTTGTGAAATTGCAGTGGTCATTCTACCTCTTTTATGGAGTTGGAAAGATTAAATGCAATAACTCATGGAAAGGATTTAGCATGATTCCTAGTACATAGTTAAAACATGACAAATGTGTGCACGCACTAGTTTAATTGTGAATCCTCTGCACCTTCCTTTAGTGTGTCCTGGGGATTACCAAGCCCTTTTGCTCTTAACAGATATCAAATAATTAGACATGATCTAAAATTTTCTATATTTCCACAGTCTTTTGTAATTTATGTGCATACAAAAATTTATATGTGTATGTATATTTAAGTACTTGAAATTTAAGCTTCATTTTTTAATACCATTATAAATAAGCTTGGCAGTAGTAAGGAGTACATGTAAATGCAATGGAAGGCAACTTGGTCTTTCTGTAAAGACAGAGAAAGCCAGGTGCACAGGAAAGTTCCTGGATCCCAAAAGCAGACATGGACTGGCTGCTGTCCAACAAACAGGAAGCAAGGATGCTGAAGGGGTGAATGGTAGCTAGTGAATCAATGCTGGTGATGTTGGTGTTCTAAATTGGGGATTCTACCACCATAATCTCCATAATTATACCATCTTCTGCCTTTTCCATAGAACATGGTACCTATGGCCTCATTCCTTGGATTATCAGGAATTGGAATTAACAATGCTTAAGTTGTCTTATTTTTAAGATGCCCTCCATAAAAACCAGCACAAACATTACCTTTTAGTTTTCTAGCTATCAGGTTTTAGCAGGGTGTTATTTTTGGTAGCAAAAGGCCTTTGACATTTCTTAAGAATTGCCCTCTTTTGTTGCATCAGCCTCAGGTCACTGGAGAAGAATAGAGGCTTTGAGGTTGACAAAGATGAAGAGGTGATTTGTGGGCCATTGCATCAAAAAACGGAACAGGTGTATGTGAGAGAAGCATCCTTCAGCCTGATACTCTGCACAGATACTTCTTTCTTTCAAGGAGCGCAGAATGTTCATGAAGCATAAAAAGCTTTCAATCTGTTCCTGACATAGAAAAAATAGCTCATCCTAAAATAAGAGTTTCCCCTAACTGCCCAGTTTCTCCATCTAGAGTGAAGTGGATGAATAATTGAATTTAAAAGAACATAGAAGTTGGAAAAGATGAAAAACAACTTTGTTGTGCCATTTGAAACTCCAAAACAGATAGCTTGTTGTTTTGGGATTTTTTGTTTGTTTTGTTGTTATGAAATGAAAATATGGTTGGTTTGTTCTTTTAAATATATTCTGATGAGAATTTTGTGTTTTGAGAGCTGAACAAAATCAGAGTTTTAGAAAATCCTTAGCTTACTAAAACTCGGGGATGCACATCGCTTCATGTTATTAAATGAATGTCTGCAGCCTCAAATAAAGCAAAAGAGCAGATGGATTATCTGAGAATAGAGACAATTCCTTTTACTTTCATGAACTAATATTGATAAGTGCTCCACCATAGGAACTGATTTTCTATTAAAATGTTCTGATTTTCTCTACGGTGAGTTTCACATTTTATATAATACAACAAACTGACTACTTATATACATTCATTAATAGAGAATTTTCTTACTCAGTGTGTCCTGTTTGGCTTTTACCCTAGCTGTGTGGTTTCTGTTTGTTTTTCTATCCCCAAAGACTCTTTCTTACCCAATTGTGACATTTGTCTTCATATAATTTTATCCTCAATTTGGCTGATTTGTCACTAGAGATCTTTAACAGAACTAAATTACTGTGTCTTCTCCTCATCTTTCAGGAGACTATGTTAAATGCTCTCATCTTGAGCTGCCTAGGTTAAAAAAAAAAAAAAAAAAAAAAAAAAAAAAAAAAAAAAAAAAAAAACTTACCTTGGCATCTGGTTATGTATTTTTCTCTTTCATTAGAATATAATATGATGCTGCAGTATGTCAAGTTTCTCTATAATACAAATATGTATTTTTAACACTGTACTTCTAGGTTTCGGGATCTTGAGTTTCACAGTGGACAAGAACAATTGTACTAACCTCTCCTTTATCTGTAAACAGTGATTTATTAAGCCTCTAAGAGAATTAAGAACAAATCAGAAGCTGGGATGTGGAGATGTCAGAGATAAAAACTACAGTATTATTTGGAAAGACTAAAGGGCACCTAGAAAACTACCATTCAATATCAACTGAATCTCCTTAAATTGTGTTCGCAAGTTAAAGTTTATATTTTCACAGCATATGCATTGGTAAGAGTTTCAAATAGGAAAATTGGGTGAATCATTTTCTTTGAGCAAAATCTATACCACATCAAGGGAATGAGTTTTATGTCACCAAGTTTCTTCTTTTTATTATAAGTTTTAAGTATAAAATCAGTTTTCAGTGATGTGCTCAGGTTATGCAGCTTTTCAGAATATTTTTTTTTTCCCAAGGGGTCATCTCATTTGGGGCATAACTGCAGACTTCACTTAGGTGTAATTTCATTCCTTCTTCTTTTACAAAGTCACAGGTTAAATTCAACATGACAGTGTGAGTGATATGCTTGCTAAATTTGCACTAACATATGCAAATTTAGGGAGGAATTATTTATCAGGGAGTAATATGTTTAAATTCTTTAATAAAGGAAAGTCTAATAAGCATAAAGAAGAGCTGTGTATGAAATGGGTGACAGATCGGATCATTTGCTAAAGGAAATCACCTCATGTAAAATTTCTAGTGCCACAGAAAATATTATGCATGTAGAACTTACCTTCTTGATTCTGATAGTAGGAATACAGTACAGCAAAGACCTCTTTGGCCTTCCAGTCAAATTTCTGTATTGTGATTAAAGAGGAGGAGGCATCCAACCCAAATGGGTAGGATTGTTGCCCTTTTGCTCTACCTCCCTGATTCAAATTGTACATGTCTTTCAATGACAAAAGTCAGAAAGACTTTCCCATGGGACCAATGGGCTCTGTGTTTGATCTAAGCTGACTCCCCCTGTCTGTAAGAAAGGTTTACCAAGTTAATGCTTATCTATTGCTCAAATGTCTTTTTGTATTTCCTTTCCTGAAGATTCAGATCCACTGTTTTACATCTTTCTTGGTCCTTGAATAGGAAGACAATTGTCTAAGAGGCTAAGTCACTCCAGCAAAACCATTTTGTATGAAGCTGATGATTGTAAGCTTATGCTTCCTAGCACCTTACAGTTTGTAAAGAGCTTCTACATATATCAGTTTGCACTGGAGAGTAAAAAAAAGTTCTCGGTCTCTTTCTCTTTCTCTCTCTCTCCATATGTATTATATATATGATCATATATATTATATATGTTATATATTCATATACATAATATGATATATATTATATATATTATATATGTTATATATTCATATACATAATATGATATATATTATATATATTCTTCCTTTCAGATCATTGTGCCTATTCATTTTTACTGTGAATAAAGATTGAAGTGTTTCCTTTCTTTTATTATTTTTATTTTTTAATTTGTATTTTTTTAAATTTTAATAGATTTTTGAAAAACAGGTGGTAGTTGATTACATGAATAAGTTCTTTAGTGGTGATTTCTAAGCGTACGGTGCCCCCATCACCTGAGCAGTGTACACTGTATCCAATGTGTAGTCTTTTATCCCTCACTCCCCTTTCTCCCAAGTCCCCAAAGTTCAATGTCTCATTCATATGCCTTTGGGTCCTCATAACTTAACTCCCACGTATGAGTGAGAACATACAATGTTTGGTTTTCCATTCCTGAATTATGAAGCGTTTCCTTTCTTTTGATGATGTTTAGTCATGATTTTGTCTGGTTTGTTTTATTCTGGTTTCTCTATTTACTTCACATGCCAGTAGACAGGTCTTCAGTTTTAAATTAAAAAAGGAGGAGAACATGGGCCAGTTTATTTCTATATATATAATTATGTGTTTTATATGTATTGTTTGTGCTGCATTATCTCTTGGTGTAGCATCTATCCGAGCCTCTGGAGGTCACTGATTCCTCTGCATAGTTCTGTCACCTGAGGCTTGAGCCAAGCAAAATGATGTCAATTCTTTTTCTTCTTTTTCTTTTTCTTTTTTTAATGTATTGATGAATTCATGCAAATTCAAATTGTTGATTTTCTAATGTGAACTTTCCATTATGATTTTGAATTTGCATTATAAAGCCACCAAATGAACATTTGTAAACAGGCTTCCAATAATGGTGATTTTCATAATGAAAGTTTCATTTGAGTTCCAAGTTGTTTGACTAATTTGATACTTGCTCAGAATACTTGCCTATTTATTCTATATTCTATAATTTTTATAAGAACCAGTTATATAGTTTCATCTTAAAAACACAATTGCTTTTTAGGGGCCAACATCTTTGTTTAATAAAATAAAGGCATTGAGGTAGATTTTTCCTCTATCTCAAATATTAATATTAATTCAGCTAAACCAGAAAACCTACAATGTGTTTCATTCATGAAATTAAATGTGTTGCTTTTGTAGTGCTCTCACAAGATTTTTAAATGTCAGTAACTCCAAAATAAGGGTAGTTTGCTCTGTCTGATACTATGACTATAGTATAAGCACAGTGTTTCAGCACCTTGTAATACTCTGATAGAATATTTCGAGGGAAACTCCTTTTTTTTTTCCCTCAAAGCCCTGGAATTACAGGCATGAGCCACACACCCAGCTGGGAAACTCTTTTTAAATGCAGCTATCTCTTCTACTAAGTCTATGAGCTTTTTGAGGGTAAAGATATTGTCTTATTTACTTATTATTCCTTAGAGTCCTGTATTAGTAAATATTGTGGTCTAGGAACAACAAAGATTCTAAAGGAATAAGAAGTAAGTAAGCTTAATTTGGAAAAAAATAATGAACAAATTTTTCTTTTTGAAACCACTCTACTGTAAGATTATTTGGATAACTTTTTCTTTACATATGTTTTGTGACGTTTTATTCTTCCTTTCTCCAGTTACAAGATAGTGGACTTGAGCACAGGTAAATAAAATAATGGGATGCTACAATCCTAACTTAAAGTGCTTGGGTTCTGGTCAGTCTTCTGAGAAGTTCATTTTCCACAGAGGGTGACTAATATGGTTTGGCTGTGACCCCACCCAAATCTCATCTTGAATTGTAGCTCCCATAATTCCCACATGCTATGGAAGGAACTCCATGGGAGACAATTGAATCATGGGGGCAGTTTCCCTCTTACTGTTCTCGTGATGTGATGGCTTTATAAGGGGAAAACCCTTTCACTTAGCTCTCATTCTCTGCTTGTCTGCCACCATGTAAGATGTGCCTTTTGCTTTTCACCATGATTGTGAGGCCCCCCACAGCCACATGGAACTGTGAGTCCATTATACCTCTTTTCTTTATAAATTATGCAGTATCAGGTATGTCTTTATCAGCAGCATGAAAACCAATTAATACAGTAAATTGGTACTAGTAGAGTGGGGTGCTTCTATAAAGATATCCATACATGTGGAAGTGACTTTTAAACTGGGTAACAGGCAGAGGTTGGAACAGTTTGGAGGGCTCAGAAGAAGACAGGAGAATGTGGGGAAGTTTGGAACTTCCTAGAGACTTACTGAATGGCTTTGACCAAAATGCTGATAATGATATGGACAATGAAATCATCCAAGCTGAGGTTGTCTCAGATGGAGATGAAGAACTTTTGGGAACCAGAATAAAGCTGACTCATGCCATGTTTTAGCAAAGAGACTGGCAACACTTTGCTCCTGCCCTAGAGATTTGTGGAACTTTGAACTTGAGGGAGATGAGTTAGGGTATCTGGAGAAAGAAATTTCTAAGCAGCAAAGCATTCAAGAGGTGACTTGGGTGCTGCTAAAAGCATTCAGTTATAAAAGGGAAACAGCATAAAAGTTCAGAAAACTAGCAGCCTGATGATATCATAGAAAAGAAGAACCCATTTTCTGAGGAGAAATTCAAGCTGGCTGCAGAAATTTGCATAAGTAACAAGGAACCAAGTGTTAATCGCCAAGACAATGGGGGAAATGTCTCCAGGGCATGTCAGAGACATTTGTGGCAGCTTCTCCCATCACAGACCCAGAGGCCAAGGAAGAAAAAGTGGTTTTCTGGGAAAGGCCCAGGGCCCTCCTGCTGTGTGCGGCCTTCCAGCCACTCCAGTCATGGCTAAAAGGGGCTAATAGAGCTCAGACTGTGGCTTCAGAGAGTGCGAACCCCAAGCCTTGGCAGCTTCCACATGGCGTTGAGACTGCAGGTGAACAGAAGTCAAGAACTGAGGTTTGGGAACCCCTGCCTAGATTTCAGAGGATGTACAGAAACACCTGGATGTCCAGGCAGAAGTTTGCTGCAGAGGTGCAGCCATCATGGAGAACCTCTACTATGGCAGTGCAGAAGGGAAATGTGGGGCTGAAGCCCCCACACAGAGTCTCCACTGGATCACTGCCTAGTGGAGCCATGAGAAGAGGGTCACTATCCTCCACACCTCAGAATGGTAGATACACCAACTACTTGCACCATGTGTCTGGAAAAGCCTCAGACACTCAACACCAGCCCATCAAGCAGCTGGAGGGAGGCTATACCCTGCAAATCCACAGGAGCAAAGCTGCCCAAGATCATGGGAACCCACCTCTTGTATCAGTATTGGGGGAACCCGCCCCAATATTTCAACGTAGGTTCTTTCAATTTTCCATAAGTGTCAGCCAGATAAGCCCATGCCTCTAATCCACTTGTTTCTTTGTTCTGGCATAATAAGCATTGCATGGAAGTTTCAAGAACAGGAACGTGAGATGGAGTCAGCATAGAAGTGACAGGTAAAGTATGTGTAGATAAGGGAAACTAAGGTTGAGGAGGTCAGACTGGTATGAGATCACGAGAAAGGGGCATTGTAGGAGGGCCTTCAGAATTACAGGTAAATTGTAGTTTGGTCCTGGAGCCATTAGATGGCTCCAGATGCAAAGGCTGCAAAGGTTTGAAGAGGGAAGAGTTAGCATAGATATGGTCCCGGGCTGTCGGGGCTGTGGGAGCTACAAGTACCAGCTCTTTGTGAAAAGAAATAAAATCATTTGGGGGTTACGTTAAGCCAAAGTCATTGGGGTTAGATATTGAATCCTCAATATCATCAGGTGGGGGAGGAGTAGGCAAAGGGAGAGGCTGAGCAGATAATGAAGGCCGAGTGGGAGAGGAAAGCTGAGGAAGAGATAGAGGATCACCAGATTCAGAAAATTGTGGTAATTGCAGGGGGTCGCAGGATTGGTATGTCATTAGGACTGCATGTACTAAGGCTCAATCACCCTAAACAGTGATGGGAACATAATTTCCTGTCGGGACCAGTTCCCAGAATTTTGCACCAACACCATCCCATAATTCCACATCTAATGTTCCCTTTTCAGACACCAAGGACAGTGTTCTTCCACCACCCTGAATAGGGTGACCATATTTTTCATAGGTACCCAAATTCCCCCCTGTTTTAGCAGGAGTTTAATATAGCAGAGATAAGCATAATGTTGAGACTCCACATGATCCATAATTACCCTGGACAATACACAGACAACTCACCAATCATTAGGAAGCTGAATAAGTGTTTCTGTGAACTGGACCGATGAACGTCTCTATGCACGTACCAAAGGGAATTGGGTTCCCACATGTACTTAGGAAAAGGAAAACTAAACCACGTTGGTGCACCAGATATTGGGGGAACCTGCCCCCAATATTTCAAATTAGGTTCTTTCTATTTTCCGTAAGTGTTGACAGGCTGAGAAATAAAGAGAGACAGTACAAAGAGAGAAATTTTAGAGCTGGGCTGCTGAGGGTGACATTACATATCGGTAGGACCATGATGCCTGCCTGAGTCTCAGGCCAGCAAGTTTTTATTAAGGGTTTCAAAAAGGGAGGGAGTGTAAGAACACGGAGTAGGTACAAGGATCACATGATTCAAAGGGCAAAAAGCAGAACTACTATTAAGGGTCTAACAAAGATCACATGCTTCTGAGGGAACAAGACAAAGGGAAAAAGCAGAACCACTGATAAGGGTCTATGTTCAGCAGTGCATGTATTGTCTTGATAAACATATTAAACAACAGAAAACAGGGTTCAAGAGCAGAGAACCAGTCTGAACACAAATTTACCAGGATGAAGTTTTTCCCTACCCTAGTAAGCCTGAGGGTACTTCAGAAGACCAGGGTATGTCTCAGTCCTTATCTCAACTGTATAAGACAGGCTTTCCCAGAGCAGATGTTTATAGACCTCCCCCTAGGAATGCATTCCTTCCCCAGGGTATTAATATTAATATTCCTTGCTAGGGAAAGAATTTAGTGTTATCTCTCCTACTTGCATGTCCATTTATAGACTCTCTGCAAGAAGAAAAACATGGTTCTTTTTGCCTGACCCTGCAGGCAGTCAGATGTTATGGTTATCTTCCCTTGCTCCCTAAGAATCACTGTTATTCTTTTCTTTTTCAAGGTACACTGATTTCATATTACTCAAACACACATGTTTTACAATCAATTTGTACAGTTAACACAATTATCACAGTGGTCCTGAGGTGACGTATATCCTCAGCTTATGAAGATAACAGGATTAAGAGATTAAAGTAAAGACAGGCATAAGAAATTATAAAAGTATTATTTGGGAACTGATAAATGTTCACGAAATCTTCACAATTTATGTTCCTCTGCCTCGACTCCAGCCAGTCCCTCCATTCAGGGTCCCTGACTTCCCACGACATATCAGTGTGACCTGTATATGAGACATGGAGTAAAAGGAGATTATTTTGGAGCTTTAAGATTTGACTGCCCTGCTGGATTTCAGACTTTCATGGGGCCTTTAGCCTCTTTGTTTTGGCCCATTTCTCCCATTTGGAGCAGTTTATTTATTCAATGTACTTCCACTGTATCTAGTAAGTAACTAACTTGCTTTTGATTTTACAGGTTCATAGGCAGAAGGGACTTACCATGTCTCAGATATGACTTTGAAGTGTGGACTTTGGGTTAATGCTGAAATGAGTTAAGACTTTTGGGATTGTTGGGAAGGAATGTTTGGTTTTGAAATGTGAGGACTTGAAATTGAGGACGAGCCTGAGGTGGAACGATATGGTTTGACTGTGTCCCCACCCAAATCTCATCTTGAATTGTAGCTTCCATAGTTCCTTTGTGTTGTGGGAGGGACTGGGTGAAAGATAATTGAATCATGGGGGTGGTTTTTTCCATACTGTTCTTGTAGTAGTGAATAAGTCTCATGAGATCTGATGGTTTTATAATGGGAAACCCTTTTCACTTGACTCTTATTCTGTATTTGTCTACCACCATGTGAGATGTGTCTTTCAACTTCAGCCATGATTATGAGCACTCCCTGGGCATGTGAAACTGAGTCCATCACACCTCTTTTTCTTTATAAATTACTCAGTCTCAGGTATGTCTTTATTGGCAGCATGAAAACGGACTAATACAGTGACACTTCCTATAATTATGATTTCATAAATTACATAGGCAGAATTGGAACATTTATTACCTATCTGTGTTCTTTCCTTTATAATTTGACTTATAACCATTACTTTACATATACTCAGCTGGGGGTGCAATCAGGGAGGAGGAAAGAAAACATATTCTTAGTTCAGTTACAAGTCACTTTTGGAAGTAAAGTGAAATGACCTTCAGATTTAGATGAGTTTTAGAACACAAAATTGGGTCAAGAATATTTGTTTGTCAAAGAGCAATTTCTTTGTAAGATATAGTTCAGGGTGTAATTCAACCAGAGAGTAACTGGGCTGCATATTTGTAACCTTAAGTGGATTCTTCAGTTAGTATATAATCTTTCAAGGAAAATTTGGAAGATCTCCTACTTCTAGTCACCAACAATGGGATTAAACTACAACCAATCAAACCCCATTACCACACCTGATTAAAAAATATTTTGATGTGAAGTGAGAATGCTGTTGAGAAAAGATAAGACAGCTAGGGTTTGCATGTTTAATATCTACTCATCTATGTTTCACATAGTCAGACTAAGACACACAAGGTTATCTAGAATTTTAAAGTTTAAAAAACACATCCAGGATATATTTATTGCCATCCTTCTGTACGAAGGAAATAATACTTTTTTATTATAAAGAAGACAGAACATAATTCTTCAGAATATCTTATGATAATCCAAGACAGTATGAAACACTCTGATCTTTAAGAGGTGGCACTTGTGTAATGAGAGTATATGTATTTGTTTTGCTTGTATGAAAAACATAGATATTTTGAGGTCTTTTTACATAGTTACTTTTGTTCTGTAAATGGCACCCTGAAATATAGTGGAGAATTTCCAAATTTTAGTTTTCTTGTCAAAAGTGACACTGTGTTTATACAATAGAGTACCATACAGAGCAAAGAGCAAACTACTTCTATTTTTTAATAACTGATATTAAAAATCCTCAGGAAAGCTTTATAAAAGAAATGAATTTTATTTCATCAATCAAAGGTATTTTAGCTTTTCTGGCTTAGCTGATAAGATTAACATTTGAGATAGAGGAAAAATCTGCCTCAATGCCTTTATTTCATTAAACAAGGGTTGACAACATAGAATCCATCCTACAAATAGAAGAGGCTGCCTTTGGTTTCAGTGATACAATATTGGATTTCAGTGTCATTATTTTCTCAGCTTTTATGTACGAGTTAAGCCAAGCAAAATTGCTACTGGAAATTAGGCCTATTTTGACAGTGAACATATACTAGAGTGAAACAAAGCCCTTATCTTTCAATCCACAATAAGGGATCAGGCAAGCAGTAAGGGGTTGTTGTATCTCTTACATACTGATGTCTTCTGTCCATAAAAGTTTAGTATTTAATTTACTAATATTACCCATTGGCACTCATTTACTTTAAAAATAACCCACATTATACTTTTGGAAGAAAATTTTCAAATCTATCTGTGGTATCTAGAAATAAGTAGCTGACTGAAATAATTATTCTTGACATTTTTGAGTAGTTATGACTTTAGTAAGCTTATGGATTCAGTTCATTATTTATCATTACTTTTAGTAAAGTTTAACACAAACTAAAAGACAGACACAGTGAATGTGGGTATCCTGTTTAGCCAAGGGCTGGGCTGACAGTGGGTAAAAGAGAGAAAGCTGTACAGGGAATGGTTTGTACTCCCAGAGTTTGTTGTAACAAAGGAAACATGAAATTTTCTGTGGATCATAATTAGGCAATGAGAACACAGACAGGTACTTGAGCCCTGGCAGAGTTATAGGTCCCAAACAGGGAGTGGCTTGTAGGCTAGACGTTTAAATTCAGGAGCTGAGGGGAGAAACTAAATCACTTTCTAGAGAAGAAATCTCCAGTTAAGAGCTCTTTACTAATGAGTGCACTCCTGAAGAGTGAATAATTTCCCCTATGCACAGAAGATTCACTGCTGGATGCCCAGGCAGAACCCAGTGGCACTGTCAACTAAGACTTTTCTTGTTCTTACCTCTCCTTCCCCAGTGACAATTCTTTTGGTACAAAGTGTTGGTCTGGGTAGAGGGAAAAATGACACCAAGATACAGGACAAGGTAGAATAGACAAGAATCTAATCACACTTCCTTTTCCATGACAGGTTTTGAATCAAGAGCCATGATTTCATGTTATACAAAACTGTACATTCTTCAATTAATGAAAATGAAGAGCTTATTGACTAAATATTATTGAAGAAATTCGTTATCTGTGAGAGGATGAAAAATTTGGGACCTATCCCAGATTTCAAGCAAGCAGTAGAGGAGAACTAACTTGACAGCATGTTGAAACATGCATTGGAGAAAAAGTGTAAAGTCTTTGGAGACTGCACTCTAGGGAGTGCAATTTTTTGGTGGAGTAGTTACATTTACAGAGGATTTTACAATGTACAAAACTTTACATGAACATTTACAATTTGTATTCTTTTGTGTTTCTTACAGTCACTTGTAAGGTAAATAGGTCAGGGTTTGCCCAATGTCCCGTCAATTCTAAATAGTAAAGGGAAGAGGAGTTCTGGCTCCTAGGCAATCTCTCTTTCCCTAGGCAATCTCTCTTCAGTTCAGTTAGCTGTTTCTTCTGACTATTTCTTCTGACTACCTGTCTTAATTTTCTCCATGCTGTTATTCTTTCATGATATGCTTACTACATTTGATCTAAGACTTAGTATGGTGTGTGGTACGTAACAGGAGCTCAATGAGTATGTGTTGAATGAATAACTGGATGAATGAATAAATAAATGAGTAGATAAGTGAATGTGTTGATTTGTGTTCAAGACACTTGAGTCTGAGTTGGTGGTCACATTTAGCACGCTTAGCAGGATTGCACTAACATACCTGATACACGCTTTCTTTCTGAAGATGGTAATTTGGATCATTTTGTCTCTTTTATTTTATGATTTGACAAGCATTGACTTTTTTGAGTACTATTTTTTGCTTTGTTTGAGGATGCTTATTTCATTTTGAGAAACTAATATCTTGTAAGAATGGGTACATTGGGAATTACAAAGTGATCTGCAGTTTCATTTTCCTTATGATTTAGTTTAAGAAATCTGCTAAATAGGAAAATTGAAAAGAAACCCTTATGGTTTTACATGATACATGAACCACACCCCTCTATTTCATAAACTACTCTTAAACATGCTATCTTCATAATTAGTTTCTTTATTATCAGACATTAAGAAAAGTTTGAAAGGCTCAAAAATCTTCCCTGGTATTTTTCATTTTCTACAACAGTAGGCCCACAGTGATCTAGGTGATGACATTTATGAGTCCTGTATGTAGTTTTCAATTTCCCTAAGAGATATTTGCATTTTTTCAACTTAGTTTATACACTTTTCCTGCTCAATGTGTTGGTATAAATATTGATCTAATTCTCATTATGTTTTCACTTTGGACTTGTCATTCTGTGCTGAATTGGAATTTTCAATCTTAATGCCATACATGAATATTTGTGTGGATTGTTGGATTGCAAAAAGGAGCTGGAAAAGAAACTATCATCAGAGCTAACCGACAACCTACAATGGGAGAAAATTTTTGCAACCTATCCATCTAACAAAGGTCTAATATCAAGGGTCTACGTCTACAAGGAAATTAAACAAACTACAGGAAAAACAAATAACCCCATTAAAAAGTGTGCAAAGGACATGAATAGACACTTCTCAAAAGAAGACATTTATGCAGCCAACAAACATGAAAAAAGGATCAACATCACTGGTCATTAGGGAAATGCAAATCAAAACCACAATGAGATACCATCTCATACCAGTCAGAATGGCCATTATTAAAAAGTCATGAAACAACAGATGCTGGCAAGGCTGTGGAGAAATAGAAACACTTTTACACTGTTAGTGGGAATGTAAATTAGTTCAACCATTGTGGAAGACAGTGTGGTGATTCCTAAAAGACCTAGAACCAGAAATACGTTTTGACCCAGCAATTCCATTACTGGGTGTATACCCAAAGGGATATAAATCACTCTATTATTATTATTATTATTATTATTTAAGATGGAGTCTCACTCTGTCCCCAGGCCAGAGTGCAGTGGCATGATATAGGCTCACTGTGATCTCCACCTCCCAGGATTAAGCGATTCTCTTGCCTCAGCTTCCTGAGTAGCTGGGACTACAGGCACACGCCACCATGCCCAGCATTTTTTTTTTTTTTTTTTTTTTTTTTTTGTATTTTTAGTAGAGATGGGGTTTCACCATGTTGGTCAGGATGGTCTCGATCTCTTGACCTCATGATCTGCCCAACTTGGCCCCCCAAAGTGCTGGGATTTACAGATGTGAGCCACTGCACCTGGCCATAAATCATTCTATTAAAAAGATACATGCACACCTATGTTCATTGCAGCACTGTTCACAATAGCAATAACATGGAATCAACCCAAATGCCCATTAGTGAAAGACTGGATAAAGAAAATATGGTACATATATACCATGGAATAATATGCAGCCATAAAAAGGAATAAGGTCATGACCTTTGCAGGGACAGATGGAACTGGAAGCCATTATCCCCAGCAAACTAACACCAGAACAGAAAACCAAATACCACATGTTCTCACATCTAAGTGGGAGCTGAACAATGAGAATACATGGACACAGGGAAGGGAACAAAATACACTGGGGCCTATCAGTAGCAGGGAGTAGGGAGGGAGAGGATCAGGAAAAATAGTTAATTCACGTTGGGCTTAATACTTAGGTGATGGGTTGATAGGTGCAGCAAACCACCATGGCACATGTTTACCTATGTAACAAAGCTGCACATCCTGCACACGTACTCTGGAACTTAAAATAAAATAAAAATAAAAGAATAAAGGAGCTGGGTTGTTGGATTAAAACAGTTGTTGGATTCAAAAGAAGACAGGCAGGACTGTCTATGCACGTGGTAAATGCTGCTAGGGAAACAACTCCTTAGTAGACATTTTTAGTGGCAGTTGAATATGAATCAAGGTAGTTTTCATAAAGAAATAGTACCACTAGAATGCATGTGTAGTTTTTTTTTATATAAATGCAGAATGATATCATGTGGACTATGCACTTGAACAATAACTTTTAGCAATGCAATCGTATCAAGTCTGCAGTTAAAAGGATTGCTTATGTTTCCATTTTCATATATACTAAAAGGGTTTATGCACTCAGTGACTTTTCCCACAATAACTAGATGACCCTTATCTTATACTCATTATTTAAATAATTAATGAGTTTAGATACTTAACAAGTAAGCATTGATTCATTGTGGAATAGGAGAAAAAGAATGTAGGTAGATTTAGTTTTAATTCTTATTAAACTACAAAATTTGGAGTGAATTACTATCAGTAAGCATCATTCTTCTAATGATAATAATATTTATGTTGTATGTGTAAAATATTAGGTTAAAAATGATTATATCAGGTAATTCAAATTTACTATGCCCATAATAGAATTGAGTATCCCTGATGGGTGCTTGCCAAAATCAGAGGTGATTTTTTAAACAATAAGGTAGAACTTTTAGGATACAAAGAGATCTAGAGACCAGCGAAAAATATTTATTCTGCTCCTATTTTTTTATTATACACTCAAAACAATATTATACAACACCGAGGTGTTAACTCACTGGTTTTATCCTTCTCGTTATACATTCTTGTGGATAGTAATTCTCTCAGGAGTTTAAATAAAGAGACTTGACTTCCCATTTTTGAGGATGGGCATGTTACAGAGTTTTCCCCGTCACCAGTTCATTTTGAAGAGCCTGCAGAGGACTTTTTACCAGTTGACCACTTCCCGTAGGGCAGAAGCGACTGATCTTTAGGCTAGTTTAATGGGCTAGTCTTTCACTGTTCTGAAGTTGTTTTTGAAAAGCATTTTCTTACAGGCAATTTCCTTTGGTAGCAAGGTGAATTTCAAGGAAGGGACACAGAGATTTGAGTTGAGAAGAATTTACAAACATAATTTGATATTTCTACATTTTTAATTCCCCAAGAGCAGGATACATTATTAAAATATGATGAAATTAAGGAGCATTTCACACTACAGGGAGTCAGCCAGGTTATCATCTTTCCCCCAAATATTGTTATGCTCAAAGTTTTTTGGTGTAATCATTGTTTTACAGTCCCTCAGGCTGAAAACTTCAGGGCTATCCTTAACTTTTTGAGACCCTACGTCTACATCTAATTGGTTGCCAACTTATGCTGCTTTAAATCCCTGTACTAGCATTTATTGGCTATATGAAAGATAAAAATCACTACCATCAGGTCATGCATGTAATAAAATGGACAGTTAAATCATCCTCAGAAAGTGGTATAAATGGCATTGGTCTATAATGTTATAAATGTGCAAAGATTATAGAAATCTTACTTCAACCACATGAACTCTTTGTTTTAAAATATTCTACATAGGTATCAGCCTGTGGTCTCCACATAAAAATGGTAGATAAAGCTTGTGTTCAATGCTTTATAGAGAATAAAGGGAAGTGAAGTAGAATAGGAGAAAAAGCAAATAAAAGATAGTGCTTGTAAACTGGCTAGCATCCTGACATTAGAAAGACTTGCTCCTAGGTCACAGGGTATGTCTTTACAGAGTCTTTGCAGGATCCTTGAAACCTTGAATAGTTTCTCTTCTTGTATTTTGTCTCTCATTGAGCAATGTTAACTCTCCTGTGTCTATAGATTATGTTGTCCAGCCCTCTCAATCACTCCCAGGCAGCTGCGATGAAGCTCAGAACAGGACTTGCCAGGCACTGGAATTGCTACAGTTCCCATTAAGGTGGGTGAGAAGGAGGCTGTGACAAAGTATGACTCTTGCCCATAGCTAATAGTATTAGGATATGAAGCAATACAGGGAAAGACCTGGGTTCCTCAGTGCCAAGGGAATTAGGAGGGGCGTGAACTGTGTTTGCTACAATATCAATTCAGGATTATATTACTTTTGACATGTTTGTGATCCAGTAAACTGAATTTTGCCAACACAACAGTCTGTATCATCATTGCTCATTAAATGCCAGAGAAGCAGGAAGAGAAGCAATTAGGGATGTTGATTCCTAAGTATAACAAATGAAATAATTATGTTAGAGGCAGACAAAGGAAATGGAAATCAGGTGAGTAGCTCACTATTTACTGTACAGTATGGAAACACATTCTGAATGCTAGTTACCGGTTTTTACAGGAGAATCATTTAAGCAGAAGATAAACATTAACATGATACTTCACCACATTTAAAGACATCATTGTTGGGCTGGGCACAGTGTTTCACGCCTGTAAACACTGTTTCACAGTGTTTCACCTTTGGGAGGCCAAGGTGAGCAGACTGCTTGAACTCAGGAGTTCAAAATCTGGGCAACATGGCGAAACCCTGTCTCTACTTAAAATACAAAAATTAGTTCTACCTGGTGGCATGTGCCTGTAGTCCCAGCTACTCAGGAGGCTGAGGTGGGAGAATTGCTTGAATCAGGGAGGCAGCGGTTGCAGTGAGCCAAGATCATGACACTGGACTCCAGCCCGGGAAACAGCGAGATCCTGTCTCAAAAAACAAAACAAAACAAAACAAAACAAAACAAAACAAACAAACAAAAAAACCCAGATATCACAAGACATCATTGTTAGGACAATGAAAATGTTTAAATGTTAATAAAATCCTCTGCAAAAATGTAGTCAAAAGCTTCATAAGGAAGATAATCTGAAAGCTCAACAAAGAGAACTTCAGTGATTCAATGCTTTCTTCCATTTTGATCAACCCAGTGAAAATCAAGATGTATTATTTTATGTTTTTAATGCTGTTCTATGCCATTTAATAGCAGAAACTTAAGTCTGGAACCACCTGTTGGATGTTTGAAACTTATGTTTTCCCTACAATTAATAAAACAATATTCAGGAGACTTAGTAACTCAGCTCACAAAATAACAGAAACGAATCAATTTTAGAATAAATATAAAATGAAACCATTTTTTTCTGGGATTGACTATTGTACAGAATCATTGCGAATTTGGTTCGTAAATATTAATTGGTCTGTCACTGTATATATATGTATACATATATCATTTCCTCATTTGCATGTATATATGCAAAGACAAGATGAATTAATACAGAGTAGCTGCTTAGCTTTTAAAATATTGTACAAATGGAAAACTAAAAACCATTCAAACTAGATCAATTGCACACAAGGTATAAAATAACCTACATTTATTTGACAGCTACTATGTGTAAAATAATGAAGTAGGCTTCAAACCCAAAAATGAAAGTCATAAATTAGTATGACTTTCATCAAAATACTTAAGGAAATTTTTTAAAAACCTGAAGTAGACTTGTCTAAATTGGAAAAAGGATTCTAATATCTAAAATATATATGTGTTGAATGCCACTAAATTTTTCAATAAAATGTGGTGGATTTTATATAAAATAATATGGCATATTTTTATATAAAGAGAAAGAATACTCATTTTAGTATTTTAAAGCTACATTTATAAACTCATTATTCACCTATTGCTAACAATTGTAGCAGGGATATATTTCTGGTATTGTGTTTAGTAGTATACCAGTACAATTTTCCACATGGTTTTGTGGTGTAGGTCTTCCTTTGTGAACTGTACTTGTTAAGAGTGTCATTGGAGAGTGCAAACAAACCTTCCAAAATCACAAATACATGGGACAAGGTCAACATACATTTTTGGTGAGATTATATCAATTCACATTCATGAATAGGAAAAACAACGAAATGGTGAAATGAAGTTACAATTAGAGGAGCTGAACTTGGTCAGGCTCCTAGGCAGAACTTGTTTGTCTTCCCAGTCAACCTTGGTTACTAAGCAAATTTCCTCATATTTCTGAAAATTTCTCACCTCACATCATTGTTTATCCTGAAATTCCACTTGTTTTTTGCTCATCCAAACTGTATTTATTGAATGCCTAAGATATGACAGACACTCTACTAAGAGCTACAAAAGATAATAAAATGACTACCACGTGCACCTCTGACGTCCAGAGATTTAACTTTCAGTGGGGAGGAAGGTACATGTTAATTCTTGGGCAAAGTTCAGGACCATTCCTCATTTATATAGTAGTATAAATTAGTTTCATAGTTGCTTTCCTCATAGCTCAAAATCCTGCTATTGTTTGTGATTAATATTATGGCCTACTTTTCCATCTAAATTATAAATGTTTCCAGCTAAGGGACTAAATCAGAGATGTCAATTCACAGTTCCAACCCTCAGCCTTTTCTAAGCAGACTGGGTAGACTCTGTCCTACCCAGAGTCCCACTCTCTAAGGCAGAGCCTTTTATATACCACTGCATACAAACGTATGCATTGCTTCCTGCCAAAATAATTTCTTTATTGTCAAAGGAAAACAGGAAATACGTATTTCATTACTAGTGTAATGTGCAAGAATTCTTCCATGTTGTATTTGCACCAGTTGGTGAATCTCTATTCTAATTTCATTAGTGAAATCCAGAGTATCTCAGTTGTTCTCAAGAAACTGGTTCTGAAATCTATGAAGGTTGTAATTCAAATTGCAAGAAAATTTATGGCAATGACAGAATAATTTGTGACAAGCTAACTAATCAAAGTGACAATTTCTTTTCCTTTTTCTCTATTCTGATCTCATGTCCATTCACTGAGGAAGTATCTGAAACACAGAATATCAGCAGTTTATTTGTTAATAACAAACAGAAACCTTTAGTATTCGATCGACTAAGACTTGACGAGGAAATTCAGACACTAACTGGAGACCCATGTTAATGAGTTATAGAGGTTGACTTGATATGTCGAGTATGTCATCTGACTTGTTTTTAGTAATAGCTGAAGCTGATCAACTAGTAAACACCACATAGATATTTGCATATGTGGCAATTACTATACAAATTTAAAATTTTCAATTGTTTATTTTAAACAGTTCAGGTAGATGGATTTCTATTTATAATAGATTAACATTAAAATGGCATTAGTGACAACTAATCTTTTTTTTTTTTTTTTTAGATAGGCTATCACTATTGTCCAGGCTGGTCCCAAACTCCTGAGTTCAAGCAATGAAACAGCTTCAGCATTTTGAGTAGTCGGTGCTATAGGTGTGCACCACTGAGCCCAGCTTCAGCTAATGTTTTTGAGAGATTGTTAATTACCAATATAACGAAATGTTTATTGATAGTGTCTCACTTACTACTCACAACACTGAAAGGACAGTACAATATTCCTTTTATTTTACAGATTAGAAATCTGAGGTTTAAATAATTCAAATAAATTCCCCAATGCCACATCCTAAGTGACAAAACCAAGAAGTAGACTCAAGATATCAGTATTTAGAGTATGAATTGAACTTTGTAATTTGGAAAAAAATAAAACTCACAGAAAAGTTATAAAGGTAATGCAACTATCTCCCATAGATATTTCACCTAAATTCTCTAATTATTAAAATTTTGTCACACTTATATCATTATCTCTTTCTTCACACACGTGGACACACACACACACACAGACATCAGTGGTATTTAATTTAATTGTTGAACCATTTGATAGCAAGTCACAGAAATTATGTCCCTTTACTCTTAAATATTTTACTAGGTATTTTCTAAGAAAGACATTTTCTTTTCTCTGTTTTAAGTTCCAAAATCAAGTTTGTAGTTATTTTTTAAAATTGTGGCAAAAATATACAACATGAAATTTATCCTCAAAACAACCTTTTAAGTGCACAGTATAGTATTGTAAACCGTAAATAAAATGAACTACAAATGATCTTTAAACTCTTCCATCTTGCATAACTGAAACTGTATACCCAACACCTCTCCTCTTCCTAGCACTCAGAGACCACCATTCTACTTGCTGTTTCTATGAGTTCAAATATTTTAGATACCCCACGTAAATTGAATCATATAGTTTATCCATCTGTGGTTGACTTATTTCACTTAGCACAGTGTCCTCAGGGTAGTTCTATGTTGTAGTATGTAAAATAATTTCCTTCTTTTTAATAGATGAGTAATATTCTATTGTGTTTATATACCACATTTTCTTTATCCATTCATCCATCAATGAACATTTAGTTTGTTCCCACCTCTTGTGTATTGAGAATAACACTGCAATGAAGATGGAAGTTCAAATATCCCTTTGAGATCCTAATTTTAATTATTTTAGATAAATACTCAAAAATAAAATTGCTGCATCACATGGTAGCTCTATTTTTAATTGTTGGAAGAAACTCTAAACTGATTTCCATAGCATCTGCACCATTTTATATTCCCATCAGCATTGCATAAGAGTTCTAATTTCTCCACATCCTTGCCAACACATGTTTATTTCTAGCTTTTTGTTTGTTTGTTTGTTTTGAGACAGGGTCCCACTCTATTACCCAGGTTGGAATGCAGTGACATGATCTTGGCTCACTGCAACCTCTGCCTCCTGGCCTCAAGTGATCCTCCCACCTCAGCCTCCTGAGTAGCTGGGACTACAGGTGCATGATATCATACCCAGCTAATTTTTGTATTTTTTGTAGACAGGGTTTTGCCATGTTTCCCAGGCTGGGCTTAAATTTCTGGGCTCAAGAGATTCACCCTCCTCCTCCCAAAGTGCTGAGATTACAGGTGTGAGGCACCATGCCTAGCCTTCTATTTTTGTTTTTGTTTTTAATTTAAATAATATCTATTGTAACATGCATGAGATGGTGATATATTGTAGTTCTGATTTGTATTGCTTATGTGATTATCTTAAGCACCTTTTCATACACATTTTGGGCACTTTTAAAACTTTTTTTTGAGAAACATCTATTCAAGTACTTTGCCCGTTTTTACTTTTTTTTTTTTTAACTATGAGTTCCTTGAATGTATTGAATACTATTAATTTTTTTAATAGATGATTTTATAACCATTTTCTCTCACTCTCTAAGTTGCCCTTTCCATCGGTTGATTTCTTTTCTTTTTCTTTTTGCTATGCAAAAGCTTTTCAGTTTCATGTAGTCTTGCTTGTCTATTTCTGCATTTGTTGCCTGTGCTTTTGGTGTGATGTCCAAGAAATCATTACTAAGACCAACGTTATTGTATTAGTCTGTTTTCATGCTGCTGATAAAGACATACGCAAAACTGGGAACAAAAAGAGGTGCAATTGGACTTACAGTCCACATGGCTGGGGAGGCCGCAGAATCATGGAGGGAGCCGAAAGGTACTTCTTACATGGCAGCCACAAGAGAAAAATGAAGAAGCAAAAGGGGAAACCCCTGCTAAACCCACCAGCTCTCATGAGACTTATTCACTGTCACAAGAACAGCATGGGAAACCAGTCCTTATGATTCAATTACCTCATCCTGGGTCCCTCTCACAACACATGGGAATTCCGGGAGATACAATCCATGTTGAGATTTGTATGGGGACACAGCCAAACCATACCATTCCGGCCCTGGCTCCTCCAAATCTCATGTCCTTACATTTCAAAACCAATCATGCCTTCCCAACCTTCCCCCAGAGTCTTGACTCATTTCAGCATTAACCCAAAGTCCGTCCAAAGTTCCATTTGCGCCATGTCAAAGGGACATGGCAAGTCCCTTCCATCTATGAGCCTGTAAAATCAAAAGCAAGCTAGTTACTTCCTAGATACAATGGGGGTACAGGTATTGGGTAAATATAGCCATTCTAAATGGGAGAAAATGGCCAAAAAAAGGGGGGGCTACAGAGCCCATGCAAGTACAAAATCCAGCGGGGCAGTCAAATTTTAGAGCTCCACGATGATCTCCTTTGACTCCAGGTCTCACATCCAGGCCAGAATGATGCAAACGGTGGATTCTCACAGTCTTGGGCAGCTCTGCCCCTGTGGCTTTGCAGGGTACAGACTCCCTACTGGCTGCTTTCAAGGGCTGGCTTGAGGTCTGCAGCTTTTTCAGGCGCATGGTGCAAGGTTTCGGTGAAGGTACTTTTCTGGGGTGTTGTGGACGATGGCCCTCTCCTCACAGTTCCACTAAGCAGTGCCCCAGTGGAGTCTTTGTGTGGGGCCTCTGACCCCGCATTTCCCTTCCGCACTGTCCTCGCAGTGATTCTCCGTGACAGCCCCGCCCCTGCAGCAAATTTTTGCATGGGCAGCCAGGTGTTTCCGGACTTCTTCTGAAATCTAGGTGGATGTTCCCAAATCTCATTCTTTACTTCTGGAGCAACGAGCCTAACACCTGAGCAAGTCAGGGGCTAGCACAAAAGCCACGGTGGCACAACGAAGGTGAGGGCCAGCGTGCTCACAGGCGGGGGGCGAACTTTCCCCAGTGCATCCTGGGTGGGTCACGACGTAGGGCCGGGGGTCTCTCAGCCATGCACCCCAATGGCAGAGTGAGCGCAAGGGGTCAGCGGCAATGTGGGGTACCCACCCAATCCGTCTTGAAACATTAGACTCCAAGCTCTTCAGTTTTGAGACTCAGACTGGCTCTCCTTTCGCCCCAAGCTTGCAGACAGCCTATTGTGGGACCTTGTGATTGTGTAAGTTTATACTTAATAAACTCCCCTTAAAATACACCCACACACACCCACACACACATCTATCCTATTAGACACACACATCTGTCCCTCTAGGGAACCCTAATATAGTTATGCAGCCTTTTTCCTGTTTTCTTGTATGAGTGTTACAGTTTTAGGTCCTCTGTTAAAGTCCTCAATCCATTTCGAGTTGATACAAAAATCAACTTTTCTTTCTTTTGCATGTAGATATCCAGTTTTTCCATTGCCTTTTGGAGAGACTTCCCCTACCCATTGTGTGGTCTTGGCAACATTGTTGAAGATCCTTTGATCTCATATATGTGACTATTTCTGGCTCTATATTCTGTTCCTTTAGTCTGTATTTCTGCCTTAATGCCAGTCCTATGCTGTTTGATTACCATAGATTTGTCATATGTTTTGAAATTAGAAATTGTGAGATCTCTCATTTTGTTATTTTTGGTTATTTTGACCATTCAAGCTTCTTTTCTGGCGCCATATGAATTAAAAAATTTCACTATTTTTACTGTTAATGTTTATGTTAAAAATGCTAGTGTGATTTTGATAGGGATTACATTGAATTTGTAGATCACTTTTGGCATTATGGACATTTTAACAATATTAAGTCTTCCAATCCATTCATGTGGAATGTCTTTCCCTTTATTTGTGTCTTCTTTAGTTTCTTTAAGCAATCTTTTGTAGAGTTTAGTGTACCTTTCACCTCCTTGGCTAAGTTTATTTCTAAATATTTTATTCTGTTTAATTCTATTGTAAATGGGATGATTTTCTCAATTTCCTTTCGGATTATTGTTGGTAGTTGATAGAAATGCAACTTATTTCTGTATGTTGTTTTTGTGTCTTACAACTTTCCTGAATTTATTAATTTCTAAAACATTTTTTGCAGAGTCTACATATAAGGTCATGCTGTCTGTGAACTGAGATGATTTTACTCATTTCTTTCCAATTTGGATTTTTTTTAATTTTTTTTTCTTGCCCAATTACTCTGATTAGTACTTTCAGAACTATGTTTAATTGAAGCAGCAAAAATGGGCTTACTTGGTTTGTTCCTGATCTTAGAGTAAAATTTCAGCTTTTCACTGTTGAATGTGATGTTAGCTTTGAATTTTTATATATGGCCTTTGCTATGTTGAAATTATTTCCTTCTATTCCTACTTTGTTGACTATTTTTATGAGAAGACCATGTTGGATTTTGTCCAGTAATTTTGTAAAGCCACAGAGATGGTCATATGATTAATTTTTTGTGTGTGTGGGTACAAAGTAGGTGTATATATTAATGGGGTACATGAGATACCTTAATACAGGCATGCAATGTGTAATAATCCCATCATGGAACATGGGGTATTCATCTCCTCAAGCATTTATCCTTTTTGTTACAAACAACGCAATTATGTTTTTAGCTATTTTTGAATGTACAATTATTATTGACTACAGTCACCGTTATGCTATCAAATACTAGGTTTCATTTGTTCTAACAATTTTTATTTTACACTTATTAACCATTCTCACTTACTCCTAGTCCCCTCATCAACTACCCTTCCCAGCCTCTGGAAACCATCCTTCTACTCTCTGTCTACATGGGTTTAACTGTTTTGATGCTTAGATTTCATAAATAAATAACAACATGTAAAGTTTGTTTTCTGTGCCTGGCTTATTTCACTTAACATAATACCATTGCAAATGACAGGATCTCATTCTTTTTTATGGTTGCATAGTACTCCATTGTGCATACATACCATATTTTCTTTATCCAATCATCTGTTGATGAACACTTCAGTTACTTCCAAATCTCGACAATTGTGAACAGTGCTTCAACAAACATGAGAGTGTAGATATCTCTTTGATATACTGATTCCCTTTCTTTTTGGTATATACCCAGCGGTAGTATTGGTGAATCATATGGTAGCTTAATTTCAGTTTTTCGAGGAACCTCCAAATTATTTTCCATAGTGGTTGTACTAACTTACATTCCCACCAACAGTGTAAAAAGGTTCCTTTTTCTCCACATCCTTGCCAGCATTTGTTATTGCTTCATTTTGGATATAAGCCATTTTAACTGGGGTATAATATCTCATTGTAGTTTGATTTGCATTTCTCTGATGATCAGTGATATTGAGCACTTTTTCATATGCCTGTTTGCCATTTGCATATGTTTGTTTGAAAATGTCTATTGAAATCTTATGCCCATTTTTTAGTCAGGTTAGGTTATTACATTGGTTCCTATTGAGTTGTCTGAGTGCCTTATATATATTCTGGTTATTAATCCCTTGTCAGATGGATAGTTTACAAATGTTTTCTCCTATTCTGTGGGTTGTCTCTTCACTTTGTTGATTGCTTTCTTTGCTGTGCAGAAGCTTTTTTAACTTGCTATGATCCCATTTGTCTATTTTTGCTTTGGTTGCCTGTGACAATGGGGTATGAAAGAAATTTTCACACAGATCAATGTCCTGGAGAATTTCCCCATTTTTTTTTTTTTTTTTGTAGTAGTAGTTTTATAGTTTGAGATCTTAGATTTAAGTTTTTAATTCATTTTTATTTGACTTTTGTATACGGTGAGAGACAGGAGCCAAGTTTAGTTCTTCTGCATATGGATGGATATCCAGTTTTCCTAGAAACATTTATTGAAGAGACTATTTTTTACCCAATATATGTTATTGGTATCTTTGTCAAAAATGAATGAATTCACTGTAGGTATACAGTTTTGTTTCTGGGATCTTGATTCTATTCCATTGGTAAACATGTCTGTTTTATGATTTTTCCTATTTTTTGTTTGTTTGTTTTTTGGCTTAGGATAGCTTTGGCTATTCTGTTTTTTGTTTGTTTGTTTGTTTGTTTTTTGGCTTCATGTAAATTTTAGGATTGTTTATTCTATTTGGGTGAAGACTATCATTGGTATTTTGATAGGGATTGCATTGTACCTGTGGATTGCTTTGAGGAGTATGGACATTTTAACAATATTCATTATTCCAATCCATGAACATGAAATATCGTTCCATTTTTTGGTGCCATCTTCAATTTCTTTCATCAGTGTTTTATGGTTTTCATTACTTCTTTAATTAATTCCTAAGTATTTAATTTTATTTTTGGCTATTGTAAATGGCATTATATTTTAAATTTCTTTTTCAGATTGTTCACTGTTAAATGTTACTGATTTTTGTTTGTTGATTTTGGTTATCTGATTTTTATCCTTCTTTCTGTTAATATAACAAAAAGTTTCACAGTTACTATTTTTTCATATTTTGAACCATTCTTGACTCTCAGGTATAAATCTCACTTGTTCATGGAGTATGTTTCTTTTAATGAACCATTGAATTTGTTTTGTTAGTATTTTGTTGAGTATTTTTATTCATCAAGGATATTGTCCTGCAGTTTTCATTCCTTGTAGTATTTTTTCCCCAGTTTTGGTATCAGGGTCATGTTAGTCTCATAAAATTGATTTAAATGTTTCTTTTCATTTTTTTTTTTTTTTTGGAAAAGTTTGAGAGGCATCAGTGTTAATTCTTTAAATGTTTGGTAGAACCAGGGAAGTCATTTGATGTTTGGCTCTTTTGTTATTGTTGTTGGAAGGTTTTTATTGTGAATTCAATCTCCTTACTAGTTATAGGTATGTTCAGATTTTCTATTTCTTCATGATTCTTCTTGGTATATTTATTTTTTCAGTAATTTGTCATTTTCTTCTATCATTATCTAATTTGTTGTTGTAAAATTGTTCATAATATTCTCTTATTATACTTTTAATTTCTGTTGCATCAATTGTAATGTCTCTAGTTTTATTTTATTTGTTTGAGCCTTTTCTTATTTTTTCTTAATCTATTGAGTAGTTTATAAATTTTATTGATATTTAAAAGAACAACTTAGTTTCAATGATTTTTAAAATTGCTTTTTTAATGCTCTATTTTGTTTATTTCTGTTCTAGCATATACTTTTTTCCCCTTTGGCCCAGACTGAGCTTAGCTTGTTTTGCTTTTTCCAGTTCTTTGAAGTGTAAACTTAAGTTGTTTATTGAAATATTTCTTTTTTAATGCAGGCATTCGTCACCCTGAATTTCCCTTTTGGTACTGCTTTTGCTGCCTCCCGTTAGCTTTTGTATGTTGTGTTTTCATTTTTACTCTTCTTAAGATATTTTCTAATTTACCTTTTTATTCCTTTTTTGACCCAGCTGTTGTTCAAGGGTGTCTTCTTTCATTTCTACATATTTGTGAATTTTCCCATTTTCCTTCTGCGATTTATTTAGTTCAATTCAATCTTTTTGGTCAGAAGTTATATTTGGTTTGATTTCAGTCTTCCTAAATTTTTTAAGACTTGTTTTGTGAACTAACATGTGATCTATCCTGGATAGTGTTCCATGTGTGCTTGAGAAGAACGGGTATTCTCCTGCTGTTGGATGGCCTGGTCTGTGTATATCTGTTCAGTACATTTGGTATACAGTGTTGTTCTAGTCTTTTGTATTTTCATTACTTTTCTGCCTAGACTCTCTATTATTGAAAGTAGGCATTGAAATTACCTACTATTATTGTGTTTGTGTTTATTTATTCTTTAATCTTGTTAAAGTTTGCTTCATATAGATAGATTTTCTGATCTTTGCTGCACATACACACATACATATATAAATACACACACATATATAAATATATTTGTTATATCTTCCTAGTGACTTGATCTTTTTATCACTATATAATGTCCTTTGTGACCTTTGACAGTTTTCAACTTCAGTCTTTTTTGTCTGACATAAGCATGGCTATCCCTGCTCTTTTGGGTACCAGTGCACATCTTTTTCCAACTTTTACTTTCAGCAAACAGTCCATCAGGCAGACCACTGAAGAGCCAGAATGCTGGATGTATACTCTACTTTTCTCCCTCCCTGTGGACAGCTCGGATTGTCTGCCTTCCCCATTCATGCTGAGTTACACTGGTGACAGCAATCCACTTGCAAATTTCCTATGTTCTCAGCACTATCCAGATATCCAAACTATCAAACTATGCTGCTTCCCTCAGAGCTTTGTGTGAGGCAATACAGAAAGTACTACTTCAAACTGCCCTTCAAAACTTGGAATATTGGAGGCACATTTCACTCTAACTTTCACCTGAGAAAGAAACCATATGCCAGGGCATTCTTTCTTGGTGCTGAGCTGGACTGGCTCAGGCAGGTAGCTGATGCAAGAAGAGCAAAGTGAATTGCTCCTTACCCTTTTCAATGGGTAAGCCTTTGGCTTTGGTCTCACCTGGGGTACTGCAACATTTTTGAATTTTCATAAAGGTATTTTGGTCCACATATTGTTCTTGAAACAGTGTTTCTGTGGGGAAATGAGGTCTGAGACTTCTAGTTCCTCCATTTTGCAGGCATCACTCTTCAAGAAGGACATTTTATGTGATCCACTGTATAATTATCAATTCAGTAACTTTAACATTGATATAATATTATTATCTAATATATAGTCCAAATTCAAATTTTTACAATTGTCCATGAAAACTCCTTTATAGCCTTCAGACCAATTCTTTATTCTGCCAGACTATTTTGGCCTTTCTTTTGTGACACTGACATTGTAGAGTACACAGACCAGTCATTTCTTTTAACAATATTAAAATGTGTGTATATATATACACATACTAAGTCTATGTATATACACATACTATGGGTATGTATATATAGAGAATAATATACTGTGTGTGTGTGTGTGTATATATATATATATATATATATACTGTAAGAAAGCTCTTTCCCTTTCCCCCATTTACATATCATACATGTATGTATTTTCAGTATAGACTTGTGGATTTTTTTTTAAAAAATCAGTGATTCTTGAAATCCATTACTATAATTATTCACTTTTATGCTCAAATTGCTCCAGATTTTGCCTGTAGAAACCCTTTCAAGCTTAGTCTTGGATCATTTTTTACGTGATCCCCTAATTTGTCACACCCTTCCTTATTTTCGGGAACAAAAATATATTACAGAATCATCTCATACTTTCTCTGCCCTAGTCCTAGAATTAGCCACCTCTCCAAGGAATCTTGGTTTATTTTAGTGGATAACGGCATTTACAAACCAAGGTATGAACTAAGTCAATATTCTTAAGCACTATATGAAAACATTGTGAAAGCATGCAAAATATGAACAAAGCAAATATAATTAAATATTGATTAGATAAGTACATATCATAATAAGACAAAATTCATTAAAACATGGAATTCCAGAGGGAAAATGATAGAAGATATCTATCATAATGAAAAAACACTAAGAAAAAATTTGTATAAAATAACTTGGTGGTACTGAAAAATATATTCTTTTAAATGTAAATGTTAATATTTGCAGAATAACTCAAAATGTTCCCCCCATGTATCTAGGATACAGAGCTAAATAGTACTCTCTTTCTAATTGCTCCCCTATAAAGTCTTCAAAAAGATTCCTAATCTGCTTTCTTGGTAAATCAAGTTATAAAAGACCTTTTGAGTAATGTTCAACATTCAGGACTGAAATGAGAGAACAAATTCAAATACTGCTAGACGAGTATGGAATATTGCTGACATAAGTTGTAAATAATGAAAATACTGACCAGCAAAGAACCTCACCCATCTAGGATCTGTCTGAAAGCATATTGATTCTTGAGTACATTAATCCCTTATAGAGAAGAATTAATGTCAAAGAGTGAGTCATGGGCCAAAATATAAGATACTTTCAAATGCGTTTTCAGAGCTTGCAGTGTGCTCATCTGCAGCAACTCCTAGTTGTTAATTCAAATGCTGTCTATAATCTGATCCCATGGTACATCAAGGAGAAGAAAATATTTTTAAAAACTCTTTATTCCACTTCACCACTTCAAGAAAGAAAAGTACCAATTAGTGCTCTGAGGAGTAATTTTAAAAGAGAAACATACATTTTAAAATTATAATGGCTCTAATTTATTGTACCAGGTACTGTTTATTTATATTGTTGCACTGAATTTGTACATCCACCATATTAGGAAGCTGTTATTATTTCTATTTTATAGTTGTGGAAAATTAGTTCTAGAAGTGTTAAGTAACTTTATGAATATTATACACCTCTTAAAATCCAGTCAGGATTCAAAGTAAGAGATGGTTAACTCAAAGGTCTCTGTATTTCACTATTATCCACCACTGTCCCTCATAACATCTAGTTATTGATCAATGGTATATAATAATTGAAACAAACAATGATTCTGGAAAATTCAGTTTGGTTGATAACTACTTTGATATGGTTTTAAAGTACTAGTTACTAAAATATTATCAGTAACTTCTGCTTCCAGGAAGATGGAGTAGATGTACTTTTACCTATTCCTCCCAGAAAGAACAGCTAAAAAGCCTGGACATTGTATAAAACAGAAACAAGAAGTCTCTGAAGGGTTAAAATAAGTATATAGGCTGCTTAGGAATCTTGACACCTGCACGAAAACACAGAGGTGAGTTCTGTGGGTTTTCTTTCTCCTTTATATATCCCAGTTTGGCTGCCAGAAGAGCTGGAAACCCAGAAATGCCAACATGAGTGGGAGGGAGGTGGGAAACTCTGGAAAAGTCTGCTTTCCTTAAAAAAAAGAGCAAGGAAAGGTCCAGCCCAACAAGACAGAAAATTTTTAGATGGTAACTGCTCTACTCTAGCTAAACCACAGAAAATACCTCAACTCCACCCCTACCGTGACCAGCAAAGGCCAAGTGGGGAAGCTAGACTTACACCTTTGCCAGGCTTTAACAAAATGCCCTACACCCTCCATAGAATATTGTCAGAGACCTCTAAGTGGGGAGCTAGACTTTCATCCCAGCTAGCAGGTAATGAGGGCCTGTACTCCATGGTGTTAGTAAAGATCAAATAAGTAGTCTGGACTTCTGTGACATCCAGTGATAATTAGGTATCCCTCACACTTCCTACAGGGTGCTGTCAGAAAGGCTTAGCATAAAGTGAGGACTT
Source organism: Rhinopithecus roxellana (assembly GCF_007565055.1). NCBI lineage: Eukaryota > Metazoa > Chordata > Mammalia > Primates > Cercopithecidae > Rhinopithecus > Rhinopithecus roxellana. The sequence goes on along the minus strand of NC_044551.1, from coordinate 124,078,885 downwards.
TTGCCACAACCCAGCAATAATGAGATTATCTTACCTTGGTGTCAGTAGACGCCATGCAAGATGCAGTGATGAAACCTTCCTACCCCTTCCAGAGAGGTATATTAATGGATGACTAGTGAAGAACTTGAATGTCAACCCAAAAGCAGAAGTGAGAAGACTCTCTACTCCTGCATGTCAATGAAAACCATGTGTGGAACCTGACCTTCCATCCCACCAGTCAGTAACAAGGCAATATACCACTTCTTCTATAGTAACATTGTCAGAGGACACCTGCTCTAATGGAAGATTCAAATGAGATCCAGAGTTTCATACACCAAAATACCTACTTTTCAATGAAAAATTATTTCTCATACCAAGTATCAGGAAAATCTCAGCTTGAATGATAAAATACAATGAACAAATGCTAATACCAAAATGGCATAGATATTATAGTTATGTGACAAGGAGTTTAAAGCAGCAATCTTAATAATGTGTTAATGACCATTGACAAACATGTTTGAAGCAAACGATAATAGAAAGTCTTGTCAAAGAAATAAAAGACATAAAGACAAAAACAAATGGGAATTTTAGACCTGAAAAATGCAATAATCATAATCTTTTATTTTTTTGAGGTGGAGTCTCGCTATGTTGCCCAGGTTGGAGTGCAGTGGTGCCATCTCAGCTCACTGCAGCCTCCACTTCCCAGGTTCAAGCAATTCTTCTGCCTCAGCCTCCCAAGTAGCTGGGATTACAGGCACATGACACAACATCTGGCTGTTTTTTGTGTTTTTGGTAGAGATGGAATTTCACCATGTTGGCCAGGCTGGTCTTGAACTCTTGACCTCGAGTGATCCACCCGCCTTGGCCTCCCAAAGTGCTGGGATTAGAGGAGTGAGCTTGCAAGCCCGGCCAATAATCATAATCTTTTAAGAAGTTAATGCATTGGCTCCACCATAGAAAGGAGAGGACAGGGGAAAGAATTCATGCAACTTTAAGCTAGAACAATATAACCTACTATATATGAGCAACAGAAGTCAAATAGACAGCAAAATAATAATAATAATAATAATAATAATAATAATAATAATAATAGAGCCTAACAAAACTGAAGGGCTACAAGAAAAAAATCTAACATTCAGGTTATTGGAGTCATGAAAGAAGAAGAATACAGAGGTGATGAAAAAGTACTAAAAGATAAAATAATGGCTGACAACTTCTCAAATTTAGCAAATGACACATAAACTTATAGATTCAAGAAGTTGATTAAACCCCAAACAAGATAAAACCAAAGAAATTCATCCCAAGACATATCATAGTGAAACTTCTGAAAACTAAAAGCAAAACAAAAATAATCTTAAAAGGAGCAGAAGAGAAATGACACCTTACCTATAGGAGGAACAGAGTTTACATGACCATGAATTTCTCCTCAAGAACCAGGAAGGTCAGAAGGAAGCAGCACAACATTTTCCAAATACTGAAACAAAGAACTGTCAAACCAGAAATCTGTACCAGCAAAAGCATTCTTTAGCAATAAAAGCGAAATTAAGCATTCTTAAATGAAGGAAAACTAACAGAATTTGTTGCCAGGAAAACTATTCTAAAAAGCAAAAAAGAGCTAAGAGAAGTTATTTAAACAGAAATAAAAGAATAAAAGAGGAAATCTTGAAAAATCAGAAAGAAAAAACAATAGAAAGAGAAAAAAATGGGTAAATACAACAGAATTTCTTTTACCTCTTGAATTTTTGTAGATCATGTTTGATGGTTGAAGCAAAAATTATAACACTGACAAGTTTCTCTATGAATAAATATTGAAGACAATCATACGTCAGAGAGGGTTTTAGAAATAAAATGGAGTTAAAGTTTCTGCACTTCATTTGAAACCATAAAATATTGACCTCAGTAGACTCTAGTATGTTATGTGTTTATAATGTACTACCTAGAGCAACTTCTAAAAATGGTATATGAAGAAATAAACTCAAAAACATTATAGATACATGAAAATGAAGTACTAAAGAATGTTCAAATAGCCCACAGAAAGGCAGGAAAAACAAAACAGAGCAATAAAAAACAGGGAACAAACAGAAAACGAAAAATATCATGGCAGATTTTAGCCTTAACAAATTAATAATTACATGAACTCTAAATAGTCTAAACACACCAGTTAAAATCCAGAGATGGGCAGAATGTATTAAAAACCAAATGAAACAAAAACAGGACCCAATTATATGTTCTTTGTCAGAAATTCATCTCAAATACAGATTGAAAATCCTATGGACTCCTCTTTATAGGAATATGTGATTACTGCTAATCTATATACAATGGAGAACAAATTTTTTTGGCAGAGAAATTAAATTGTCTCTCAAAACAATGTTCCATCTCACACTGAAAGAAACATTCACAAGGCTTTTCATTTGTTAGACTCATTTAGTTTCCAGAAATAAAGACTTCAAGCCAAAAAAATAAAGTTAGCATTTAAAGCCTGCATTTTAAAGTTAGGCAAAATGTGGATACAGATGTTTACAGTGGGAAAAATGATATTTAAAACATTCTGAGTACCTAAGAACAAATTGCTGCTTCTATTTGCCAATTCAGGGCATTTGACATTGCTCCTCAGAATGACTTTGCTATTAGAAAATTTCATTCTCACTTGCTGACAGGCTGGTATAATCTCATCCTAACAACTCCCTAGCATTTAGCTGTGTTCTAATACTTATGAAAGACAAATTTTATCCACATATAAATCAGTTATGTAACAACATGTACTATCTCTAGGATGTTTAAAAGATTTACAAAATCAGCCTGTTTCACTGCATCAAGTGGAGAAAGCGATACATCCCTAAGGCCTCCTGGAATAACTAAAAGCAGAGGTTTTAATATTTTTTTTTTACAAAAAATGCCTGAGATCTCAACATCTTAGAAAAGTACAACAAAAATATATGAAATAATTACAGCTCCTCTCACCTGTTTTTTTTTTTTTAAGTGTATATCACTGTGCTAACAAAAAGTACATTTTAATAATACAGATTCACATTCAATCTATATGTAATTCAAGTAAGGCTATTATTTCTTTAAATAGAAATACAAAGAAACAAGTACCTTTTATCATAAACGTGTTGTTTCCTATTCTTTTTCCATATCAGAAAATATAAATACAAGTTGCAAATGAAATAAGTACTTTGTAGCATAGGTATTGTGGGAGTATTTTATTTCCCATTGCTCTCAGATTTCTCTCCCTTGTTTTTATAGTGAGATTTTTTTCATCTTGTAAAATTTATATTCTATTAATACTTTATCTATTTTACAATATATGTATTAGTTTAAAGCTTTAATCTTTTCTCAGTTTAGATTTTTATTTTCATGCTTTTTATTTTTTTAATTTCTTTTTATTTCTTTTCAAGAGTAAAAACCTGGCTGTAGTTTTTAACAGTAGATCTCTATGCTTCTATAAATGTGAAATAATTAAGTTCACCATATGGAAGGCTAACTGGATGTCTCAGAAAATAACCTATTTCTGGTCACTCCTAGCTGCTAAAAGAGTCATTGCTGATACCTAGCTTAATGATTTTTATGGGTGCAAGCTTACTAAATTGTTAGGATTTGGTCTGTGAAAGTGGCAATCTCTTGTGAGAACTAGTGTGTTATCCTGAAGTTCAGCAAAAACTGTCTAACTTGGTTGAAGTTAAGGCCTCACTAAATGCACTGTCATTTTTGTTTTCCTATAGGCAAAAGGACTTTTGGAAAATTCCTTGCAGCTCTGTGAAATTGTTGTCAGAACAAATGCTTCTCAGAATAGGATAATTTATCCAACTTTCTTAAATTTGCTATTTGCCACATATCTGGTTGAAAATGTAATGCTTAGCTTTTTTATTTTTATTTTTTCCAACAAGAGATAAGATCCATACTTTGCAATTGTTTGATACAGCTTTTACGTTTCTTCTGTGCTATAGGTGTTCTATTTCCTTCCTTCTTTCCCTTCCTCATACTCCTTCACTCCCACCCCCCAGCAATTTAATTGTTGTCTGTCATATGGAGTTCTATAATCAGAATGTTGCTGACGCCGTAAAATGCTTAGCCAAATTCAGGTTTGAGATTTATTTACTGATTTAATTTTTGTTTTAAAAAGATAAAAAGCTTCATTTGTCGTAATGTGGGTTTTATCAGGAAGCCCACAGTATTTGACTGTTTCTGATTTTGTGAGGCTAGCAGCTACTGCAGATCATCAAATGCATCCTTTATTTTCATTAGGGGTTGCAAAATGGAGATATTTTAATTATATAATTCCTTCTCTATTTATTAGCTGGAATATTTCTATAAAAAGAAACTACCTAAATCAACTATTTGGTTACCTGTGGGCAGAGTTTTTAATGGAAAAAGAAGGGCAAATGAGAGATTCTGTCTCATATTTACCAAAAATCAAAGTTTAATTGACATACCAGTGGACTCTCCTTAAATTGAGAAAAGGAAATATTGAATATGACTTTCCTTTTCCTCCAAATGAAAAATTAAAGTTTTCACCAAATTCTAAAAAGAGCCCTCACAAAGTAAAATCAAGTGGATTTTATACTTCTCTAAAAGAAAAAAAATCATTTTCATTCTCAATTACACCATTGTTATTGTTGATTCTGCTTTCTGAATGTGAGTCAGCCTTTTGTCTGGAGATAAAACAGTGCTACAGTGCCTTCCACCAAATGCTTATCAAACTTTACAGCAATAACTGTAAGAAAACTAATATTTATTTCCCTAAGCCTTCTCATGTTCCAGTTTTTAACATTTAGTTATAAATAATTTGTTCAGTTTAAAAATAGTTTTGTTAGTATCCTCAGGCTTTTTGGTTAGATAGTAGTGTTGTTTATGCCTTAGATAAATGACAGTACTTCTTTACTTGGGATAAGCCATAAATCTTAAATTGCTGATGCTACATGAATGTAATTGATCATTTGTAATCACTATAATTTTTAGAAGACATATCAGCCCAAGGGCAGTGATAACAAATTTACAAATGCTTACAAGTCTATCTGGGCTCTGTTCTTTAAATGTTTTAGAGAAGCCAAATTACACATTAAAAAATAGAAAACTCTCTGCTAAAGTTTTGCAATAATTATGCAAAGAAGATTTTTCAACTTTCCACCTCAAAATACTTTGTATAATTTAAAATGTAATAGATTTTCTTTTTATATAATCTATGACCATCAATACTATAAAAAAAAACTTATTTGTATTCAGAATCGCAGTAGTCTGAAAATGGTGTATAGTTATTTGTCTTTTTTATTTACAAAGATTGGAACTAATCGGTATGTCAAATTGGGGTATAGTGTACAAAGTATCACAGAGGTTTTCTATGTAAGCTTTATAATAAATTGTTACATTACTAGCAGCTATCACTTCAGAAAAATGCTTAGTATTCAAAAGTATGCACTGCAATTTGAATATAAAAGCTAGTTATTTTTATTCGTGTGTGTGTGTGTGTGTGTGTGTGTGTGTGTGTGCAAACACATGAAAGCCATTGTAAAAATCAGAAGGTTTATATACCCACTGTACCCTTTAGCAGCAGGTCAAAAGAACTTTTAGGTCAGTCTCTGAGGATTTCTTTCTATTACAAATATGAAAGCAGGATGTTAAAAAAAAGGTCTAAAATTTAATAATAAAAAAAAAAAGCTAACCAAGACGGCATTCTGCTTGATGGCTCCAGAGAGTAGAAAGAGATTATGTTAAAGAATAAATGGAGCTTTAACATTTTTAAATCCAGAAGGTCTAATCTAATCTAATCCTTTTCAATCCAATTTTTTAAAATGCAGCCTAGACATCAGATTAAAGCATGTGCTTTGCTTTCTAGGCCATTTTAAACAGACTCAGCATCTGTGCTTCTGACCCTCCATGCAGGAGTTTCAAAAAAAGTAATTTAAAAGAAACAAAAATACAATCAATCATACGTATATGTGTGTGTGTGAATACGTGTGTATATGTGTGTATATATATGGTTTTGTTAAAACTAAAGAATTATCACTATATATCTCTATATGAACAAAAATGGCCAATTAGATTAGAAGAATTTGCAAAGATAATATTCTGCAATGGGATTCAATAGCTCCTGCTTCACTGCCATGCCTAGTGCCAGTTGCCGCTTCAATTCATCTCATGTCCACTTTCCACTGGAGCACTAGAAGCCTCCACATAGTTTAGCAGAGCTGGCTCCACTTTCAGCTATTTCTAGTTTGCTTGAATTACCCTTTATGTGAAAACTACTGCTGAGTTAATTACCTTTAATTGATTTTCTTGCAACTCCCCAGCCAACACAGGCCCAGAGACCTGAGAGGCTCAGTCACCGGCTTCCTTCTATGCTGCAGCCTGATCTTTAAAAACATGGCATATTGCTGTCTCCTTGCATCTTTCCATGCACATTACCGAAAAAAAAAAAAGAATAAAATTTTCTCTACGGGTCAATTCTCAGGATTGTCCTAAAAACTTTCTATTCTCAACTTGGAATTAAGATCTGTTTACTTGAGTAAAAATGCAGAAGTTTTCTACCATCCTTTCTTGTGTTGTGCTTTATTACTTAATTTAAGTCCATTGTTTGTCATGACTTAGCACTAAAATAATTTACTTTATCAAAGTTTGCATTAAATGTTGTTACCTCCTCTTGCAGCCGATTGTGAGACTGCTCTTTTAAAAGGATATATTTACTCAAACTCAGATTTTTAAAGAGAACAGGGTGATTCTCTTGCTAACTATTTGAAACACTTTCTGAAAATAATCGAACAGCCTGTCGACAGTCATTCACTGGTTACAGAATAAGTGCAAATCTCCCATTTCAAAGTCCGAGTCTAGACCTGTGAAATATAATCCATAATTAGGGGCTTTCATAGTGCTTTGTTCATTCTGCTAATACTGACTTCACGTGGTATTGTGTTCCGTTAGATACATGTAGATTTTCTTTAAAACTTTGATATTCAAATCGTGGCCGGCATATCAACAGCTATGGCATCACCTAGGATCATAAGAGTGAAGCAGAATTTCAGACCCTGCCTTGCACTACTGAGTAAGGAATCGACATCTTAACAAGATACCCAGGCAAATTATTTACACAAAGTTTAAAAAACAGTGTTCTAAAATACTGTCAACTCTTTGAAGACAGCTAACCGTATACCTTCTATACATATGCCTGGAACTGGATCTTAGTGGCCAAGTCAAATAGTTTCTGAAAAGTCATAACCCAGTTCCAATTTCTGGGTTAAAAATGAAATATTTGCTAATTTTATATATACGCGTATATGTGTATGTATGTATTATAAATATATATGTAATTTATAGATAATTCATGGGAAATAATCCAGCAAAATGCTCAATATAAAAAATGTCAATAATATGTATATAGAGTATAATAATATAGCAAATCAAATATAATAAAGATAACTGCAGTGCTTCAACCGATTTCCTACTTATTTCTGTGCATCTATGGAACATACTTCTTAGTCTGTCCATGAGAACAGCATAGAAGGAGAGTAATCGATGTGACAAAACTGTTAACAAAGAAACTCTAGACAGAGAATTTATTTGTCAAACTACCATCCTGATTCTTTCCAGACAGGTAGTTGTTTCCCGAACAGATGTAATCTCAATCCTCCAACACATTGCCTACTCTATTTGAAATTTATATTCCTAAATTTGTCATTTTTTGTATTAGAATCATTTCAACATTTCCTTTTGCAAAGCATTTATTCTTAATGCACTGTCAGCACTTCATAGCACATCAGCATAGGTGCATGAGTGCCACAGCTGCCTCTGCCTAAATTCACTGCAGTCTGAATCAGAGTTCTTCGGATCTCCCCTCTGTTGCACTTCCTATCTCCCTGAAAGGCACCGCTGCTTTCCAGTGCTCCCTTCTCGGCCTCCATTCTCACATCTGGAGGTCAATTTAGATTAATTACTCTCCCTTTTCCTTACTCCAACTATAAATTACTATCTACATTCTGCTATTCCTTGACTAACTTTTGCTGACAGAGTCATTGTGCAAGAGAGTGCCTCTAATCTTAACACTCCATAGCTTACCATGTTCCCTGGCTCTTCATAGCTTTTGGGATAGAATTCAATTTTCTGACCAGAACTATGGGACTTCTGAACTGCCCTGGTCCTCTATCCTCATTCTCTTGGCCACATTCCCTCACATATCCAAGTTTTCCACTCATTCCAAATTACTTGCAATTCCCTGAGTACTCTCTGCTGTTCCTCTTCTCTGTGCTTTACTCGTACTGACTCCTACATAGCGTTAAAATAGTACAGAGGTGCTTGAAAAAGCCATCAGCCAGGCCTCCAGGTGAACGCTGCCACTGACTAGTTTTATGGCTCAGGTCAGTTTATTAATTTCCATTTATAAAATGAGGATAATAAATGTATCTCAGAGAGTATGTAAAGATAGCATGTGAAGATATATATATATATATATATATTTTCATAATATATATACACAAATGTATATAATCTGTGTATTTATATACATTTCTTCATATAATAAGCATTCAGTATAGTTTGGAAGCATTGTTATTATTATTGTAGTCTAAAATTCATGTTTCACATTGTATTTTTTGGGAACTTTTCTTTCCTCTTAATCTAAATTAGAATTCCCAAAGCTTCCAGAACACATTTTTATAATATTTATTACCATGTGTTTTTATAACCTGCTCTCTTTTATGTCTCCCTTTACATAAACTGAACTATTTGAGAGGACTGTGACTTTCACTTTTCAAGGTAAAAGCTTAGTATAGTACTACCTGAGAATAGAAACTCAATAAATATTGATTACTCTACATTGTAATTTAGGTGTATAAGCTGTTATATTATTCTGTTCTCTCACTGCTATAAGCAAATACCTGGGACTGGGTAATAGATAAGAAAAGAGATTTAATTGGCACACAGTTCCACAGGTTGTATAGGAAAGCATGGCTTGGGAGGCCTCAGGAAACTTACAATCATGGTGGAAGGCAAGGGGAAGCAGCATGTCTTCACATGGCCAGAGAAGGAGGAAGAGAGAGTGGCAAGGTGCTACACACTGCTAAACAGCTAGTTCCTGAGATAACTCACTCTCACCACAGCACCAAGGGGGATGGTGCAAACCATGGGAAACCACCCCCGTGATCCAATTACCTCCCACCAGGCCTCACCTCCAATATTGGGGATTACAATTCAATGTGAGATTTGGGCAGGGACACAGACCCAAACCATATCAGCTGTACATCTCAAAAAATATTGTAAAACCTCAAACATGTGTTACATGATGATTTAGTGAGTCACTGACTGAATTCTAAAACATAAAATATATAATTTCATTTGGAGATACATAAATATTTTCCCTGAAAATGTATTATTTATATTTCATAATGTTAGATACTCCTTTAGTACATGGAGTGAAAAATAAGAATATCAATAATAATCATAATATTATTTTATTTTTTTAATTTTAGTCATCTCTGTCTTGGAAAAAATGAACATTAATTTAAACATTTGGAATAGTCAAATGCTTATATGATGCCAACCCATCATCTATACATAAAGTATTAGTGACAGACAATAGAGGAACTGTTGCAGTTCTAATGTAGATTTTACATCTCTGATAGAGGTAATGAAGAATATGACCTTTTGTTTACTATGAATAGCTTCCCTATTGCCACTGTAGACAAATATTACAATTAACTATGTGTATAAAAAACTTTACAGTTTGTTGTCAAAATGGTTAATTTCTTCCAAAATGTTCTAATTTATTCACCAAGAGCAAGAAACACTGGGAACCGTTGGTTCTGTCTATTATATTTAACTAGCTATCTTCCTTTAGCTATCATCTGTCTGTCTATCTATCCCACCTGAGGTAATTTGAAGGGGGATAAATAAGAACTAATGGGAAAATCATATCTAATAATACCTAATGGGAAAATCATGTTGAAAGCCTAAGGAGGTGGGGGAGGGAGAAGGACTTCAAAGAGAAATAAAAAATCTAGACCACATAGGAAACTGTATTTCCTGGCTCAAAATGGTAACTGAAAGTAAGTAAGCAGATAAAGGAGGTCTAGTTCTCTCTTAAAAGATCTGTGGAATAACAGAAAAATCTCTGAAGGACTATGTAAACTCTATTCCAACAAGTAAGTTCTCTCACATAAAAAAGCTGATAAGAAGACATTGAGAAATGTGAAAATGCCACTCATCTATGACTAGAAATAACATCTGATTAATTTTAATACATTTCCCTAAGTATGGATGCCCAGATAAAGAAAGTCAAAGTAATGTGAGAAATACAAATATTTTGACCCTTGCAGAACATCTTTGCATACTTGTATCCAAAGCACCTACATCCCCACTGGCAGCTTGACAACACTCCAAACTACCATCTATTAATTAACTCAGCTGTCAAATTTCCTGTCCATTTGCCACCTGCACTGCCTGCTGCCAGGCAGATGACAATAAAGTGTAAACTTAAACTCCTGAGGAAAATTTTAAAATATTGCTGAATAGAGGAAAACACTAGTATGTTGTTCAACTACAAAACACTCCAGGGCGGAAGTATCCTGAGGTAACTAACTACACAGTTGACTTAAGGCAATCAAAGCCAAAGGCTGAAATCACTGGGGTTTCCTTGACTTTAAGATCTACTGCTTTTACCATATGAAAAGAATCAGGGACTTCTGACGAAAAAACATGGAAAAATAAAAGATCACATTCCATTAGGTGTAGTTTAGATATGATGCCTGAAGAAAAAAGTACATAAGCACACCCTGACACTTGTATGGTGTTTTATTGAACTCACAGGTAGAAATGATGAATTGTTGTACATTCAGGACAAGAAGAAAAATTAAGTCTGCACTGTGACTGAACTTCTCTTAAAAACTCTCCAGGTAAATGTATAATCTTTTTCTCTGCAAGCAGATCTCATCAAACAACTAATCTTAGAGTGAAAACAATTCAAAGTGACTCTTATTTCCTTGGTCATAAGTTAAAGATGTTTACTTTTCACAATGCAGGCACAAAGAAGGAAGATTTGGCCAAGCCTCAAAAATCATCTTTGCTTTCCTGAGCTGAAAGGCTTAGATTGAGAAGAGAGGGCTTGAGAAATTAAAGAGTAAATAGAGATTACTGCTGCATCACTTGGTCAAGTTCTTAATTCTCTCCATCTAATGAACAATGCAACCAACCACACCTGCAAGGCTTTCGCGGTGGAGAGGGGTTTGGCTCTGCAGTCAAGTGCAGAATGTGATTTAAAAATAAGCCTCAGAAATTTGGGGACTTTCATGAGAAACTTAATGTAATTTATTTTTCTTTTGAATAGTTTCTTAGTGAGTTTTAGAACCATTTGGTCAATGCTGTGGGCAAAAGATGTGTACAGATGGTTCCACATTGAGATTAAGTATGAGAAGGGAACCCATGAATGCCAGATGATAGAAGAGTTGCTACCATCACTGATTCAGCTAGCAGCTTTGGGGATAGGAAAGTTCGAGGAGGGAATATGTGTGGAGCTGGTTTTAATCTGAAGAAGGATATTGAAGAATTATGGTCAGGACAAAGTCTTATTCCAGGTGAAATTATACCTACACCCATTATACCTGGGAGAGGAAAATAATTTGAGTGAAATGTAAACCAAAATTTAAAGCACAATCTGTTACACTTTATGTAGAGGCAAGCAGAAAGAAATTATTTCTCTAAGAAATGAAGTTTTGACAAAAATATGTATAAAATGGGATTTATAATGTCAAACAATAATGGCTATTGTTGTTTGATTTCATAAATCCCATTTTATATATGTATTCAGTGCTTGCTACATGCCAAATGCTAAACATTCCGCTAATAATTTTAGATGCACCAATTCAGCTAATCCTTCCACCAGCCTTTGAGGTCGTCATAATTTTGGCCATTTTAGAGATGAGAAAACTGAGGCTCAGAGAAACTTGTTAACTGGACTGATATCACACCTCATTTGTTATAGCAGAGTCAGACCTTAAATTCAAGTGGAATGAGGCCAGGTCTTTAACTACGATAATGTATTCCTACTCCAAAGCCTGCTCCTCTTGTTTTACCAAAAATTATTTCTGCTTTTACTTTACTTGGTTTACTGTAAGTTTAAAATATGAAAGATTCTAAGTGATTACCCCAAAAAGGGAAACAGTCATAAATCATCATTGAGAATATACTCCTAATTGGGTGAAGCAGGCTCAGAAAAGATTTTGATAGGTCAGCCAATGGGTTAAGAGTCTGGACGGTGGAATTCCGACTTTTACATATAATTTATGAGCAGTATTACTTTACTTTGCTGATTCACTGTTTTCCCATTTTGAAATATGAGTGACAGGGTTATAAATCCCATGGGATCTTGGTGCAGGTAATTATATTTATGTATGTAAAAGCAAAGCTGTTAGTTCAGTGTTTGTGAGCAGTGATTATAAGGGCCCAACAAATGAAAGTCATGAATGAACTCTAGATATGTTGGTTACCAGAGCTCTGCAAAATAGCTACGGGTTTGAGAAAATTATTTAAGGGCAGTGCCTTCAAACAGTGATAAAAAAGTGGAAATTTCCTGAGCAACTGGAAATTTCCTGAGCAGAAAAATATTGGGATATGCTTTTTAAAGCACAAAGAAGAAGACAACCTGCTTCTGGATATCCAAAGTTGGTCATGTGGTACAGAAGGTGTCTAGCACATTAAGAGTTCTGTCATTGCCTTTGCATGGGCACAGACACATAGAGAAGAGCCCACCTAGAACAAAAAGGAAAGATGGCAATGATAAGGTCTGCCCTGATATGAGATGTCTGATTGAGTTCCTTGGAAGCAGAGACTGAGACAGGGTTTTTGGTGCACATAATTTTTGGAGGGAGTGCTCTTTAGAGAAAATAAGGGAAGCAAACAGGAAAGTAGAAAGAGTCTAGGGAGGATGTGGCTTCAGGTAAAGTCTACTCTTTGGCTGATGTATAAATTGCACAGCAGAGTTGGACCATCTTCAGATAGCGAGTTGGGATTTGGGACTTTTTGAAACCCTATATGCACCAGTCCTCACATGCTAGGGACAGGAGTGATTTGTCCTCCCAGGCATCCTTGGGCGAGATGGTTTCTGTCAGGTGAGGGCAATGCTTCAGGGAAGGTATGGTGTAAGCACTCTCAATGGTGGGGGGATGAGTAAACTGAGAAAGGAGATGAGGGGCAGGCAACAACAGCCCCTATCAGGGAGAGCTACTGAAATTTATTCAAGAAATTGCAATAGTAAATAAAGATTAAAGTACAAGTCACCCATGGGCAGAGAAAATGGCAGGAGTCTATGGATAGAGGTGATTACAATGTCATGGAAGGATTCCTTTAAATCTAAGGGAATTGTCTTAGGAAAGCTGATATATCAATGGTTTCCTTACCCAGATGATCTGGGACTCTGCAGACGTATGGGACAAATAGTTGCTGAAGAAAGAGATGAAAGTATGGTAGCCTGGTTTATATCTGGTGTATGGAGGGTAGGGCAGGGTGATGGTGGATTGTGAAGTTCAGCAGGAAAGGCATAACCAGAAAGAAAACAGGAACATCTTATAAATCACAGTCTGGGAGAATTTAAGCTCTCAATTACCAGAATTTTGCCAAGTAAAATGATTTTCTTCAGAACCAAGATATTTGAACAGCAGTATATATTTAGAGCCTTGGGATTATAAGGTAGAGGAATTGGATAGAGGATATCCCAAAATCTCTTATAGTCAAGGTAACTAATCTTGGCTGGACATCAAAGCTGGAATCTCAACTGTGCCCTTTTCAGTCTCCTTAATGCCTGAGTGCTGTGAATTTTGCCATTATTATTTTTAAATTCTCCTCAGATTTTCTTTCTGAAAATCTCATCTTATTAGACTTTTTCATACTCTTTCCAAGCCTACATACGTATATAGTGCCTGTTTGGGGGCATATAAAGAGGTTGGAGTTTATCTGATTAATTCTAGGACTTGGAGGAGTTAGTGGAGGAGTATCAGTCAGAATGTGGACATTGAGAGTAAAGAGAGTTGGGATATTTGAATATACAATATCCTTTTTTGCTTAGCTCCTTCCTTCACTGATTTTCTCATCTTGTTCCAACTCAGTACCAATATGAAAAATGCAGTAGGGCATTGCAAAATAATCATTCATATTTTTTTGGACTCTAGTAAATGTTATATACTATAAAGTCACTTTGACTACTGTAATCATTTCCTAACTCTCTGCTTTTGGTCTTGCCATCCCACTCATCTGAAATGTGCTTTCTGAAGCACACATTTTATTACGTCCTGTTTAAAGCATTTCAGTCACTCCTCATGTCCTGGGTTCCCCTCTGACCTAATCTCTTGCTGTACTGGGTCTCACTCACACTCACTGTTAGCTACATTGAGTTCTCAGCACTCCAGGCCATTGCCCATACTGTTCTCTCTCCCTGGGATGCCCATATCCACTTCTTCACTTGGCTACCACTCACTTTTCTTGGGTGACTTGGGTGTTTTGTCTTTCGGAAAGCCTTTTATCAATCCCTACCCCAAACCAGAGAGGGAAGACTTAACCCCCTGGACTTCCCTGACTTCTCACTTATAGCCTTGTCTTACAATTGCCTCCTTACCTGCCTGTCTCCTTAACTCTAATTAAAAATCCTTGAGTATATATTTCAATAACACTTCTGTTCCAAGATTATAATACATTGTAGGCCTCGAATAAATGTTTGAATGAAGGACTGTATCATCACAATTGTAGTCATAGAGCAACCTGCATAAATTGAACATATTTCTTAGGGTGTATTATGGACAAGTTACATTAAATGATTTCATTTTTATTAATTAGTTTTCTGCTATGTGGGGCTTAACAATTCTTAGCTGAAAGCATCCTTGTATTAAAGTCTCTTGTGGGAATACATAGTGCTTGAAGAGAACTCAAGTGCAAGTGTATGGCTACTTATTTTCATCCTAACTTTACTAATGTAGTTATACAAGGAAAAATAATTCATTAGAAATATTAAGGGTAGTGGAATTAAAATCTACCTTAGAATTTATGAGCTGCTTGCCACTTATTTAGTAAGTAATCCTGACAATATATCACTATCTTAATAAAAATTTCATATTTACACTCTTCAAAGAGAGCTGTGATTTTTCTTGAAATATTTTTGATGAGTTAGTTGACTCAACTTGTTTCATGGTATGAATGAGGTCAATGATACAGTAGACAAGTTAGCTTGATGTAGAATGATTTTCTCCTTAGACTTATTTACTGTTTTTATAAACTAGCAGACACAAATCATCAAATATCAGAAGAACAACAACATAGAGTGTAGTCAGGAGGGGAAGGGAGGAAATTCTGAGGGGAGTACTGGAATGTAGTTATTGATGCAATTATTTATAAGTCACATTGTTCCAAAAAAAGTACTGACGGTAGAATCAATGGGGTAACCATAAAATAAAACAAAATAAATTTAAGTAAGAAAAATGATCAAAGAGAAAAGTGAAGAGCAAGATGAAGCTAAGAATGAGATTCTTATGTGAGAAGCATTGATAAAGTCCAATGGCACACGTTGTTCTCTTTTGCTTATATCAAGTATGAATTTGTTTTGAGCAGAGAGTTGTCAGAGGAAAAAGGATAAAACTGCTTCACTTTCCTTCGTCTTTATGTCTCCCAAAATCTTATCAAAGAGGAGCCAGCTGGTGTGTTCAACTCTTCCCAAGCCTCATTCTATAAACCCTTCAAAGTTCTTTCATGCTGAAAGGAGAGGTCAGCTCAGTAAAACAACAGCACAGCTTGTTGAATTGCAGTCATCAGAGTCACTTTGGGAGGACAACATGGCAGCCAAGTCCTGTTAGTGAAAAAGGAATGCAAGGTTTTAGTGACAGTGTTTTTTACTACCTGAATTCCACACACTTTGACGTCCACCTGAACTCCACTTTTAGACTCTGCCTGGCTACCATTCTTGGAATCACTATGGCTGTTTGCAGAAGGTCCAGCACTTGTTTATCTCCTCAAAACCTCTCCTTTCTCCATGTTTACCTTTGCTAATGTGTGGTAAATGTGGCATAACAAAAGTACACACTGCCTGTAAAATCTCTTTCCTTCTTGCCCTGCAAATTTATGCTTAAGAGGATTTAGACTTATCACCTCCTTACTGGAACCACACATCATTGGCTGTCATTTCTTTTCTTGCTCTTAACAACTATCTGAAAAATATCAGTCTCCCAGAATCCAAAATTTGTAGTTAATATAGTCCAGTCCTTAACAACCTTGCCGGAAGTGAAGGGATGCACTAAATTGCTCAAATTAATCATGGTGCCCACACCTGGGGAAAAGTGTAGTTGAAACACTTGAGCCATAAAACCAGATGGTACACTATGTTGATAGAAGCTGTTTGCCTAGAAACTGAAGCAGATTTGTAAACACTAAATCAATATTTGAGAGTTAGGTGCCAGCTGTTTTTCAGGATGCCATTAAGTGACTGGAGCTCATCAGCAGGTCTCAAATAAGAGGCATCTTTCAGCCTGGCCACTGCAGCTACATTCCTCTGTTTCACGGCAGCCAGGTGAACATTTCAGCCATTTCCACAGGACTCGACAAAGCTAACACAGATTGTCACCACACTACCATGAGTTTTTTCTTAAGCGTTTTATTCATTTAGTGCTGGCAATAACTAACTAATGGACTGACTGTTTATTTGCTTGGCATCCCAGCCTAAATGCTCATTGACCAGTGATTCACTTGACTTGCATGTGGTTTCGGTTTAATTTGCCATTTTACTGTTGCCAGGGACCCTAGTGGTTTACACTTGCCATGCACCAATAAACTTTTTTATAATTGGAGAGATCTGTTTTGCTCCTTGATGCCACATGGCAGAGGGACCTTAAAAGCAAATTAATAATAACAGCAGTTAAATGAGCATTTTATCAAATCATTTGTTTGGGAATAGCTGAAATCAATATGTTAGATTTAGTTCCAGCAAGCAATAAAAAGGTTGTTTCTATGATGCCTAACCTGTGAAGCCAAACATTTCAGCAAAAGCTGATGTGGTTTTCAAGTTTTTATGTTTACTTCTATTAAACTTGAATGCAGTTCCACCCAGATCTCATTGTATATATTTCCTGTCCTATTAAATGGAAACTCTATGGATAAAACAGGAAGTTAATGTTTATAGGAGAGTCTTGTTTGAAGTAGGGAGACAGACTTAGTAACTTTATATCTTTTTAGCATGCTATATTCTGTAGAAATAAAATTTGAAGTCAGAATTACTATGGGTTTTAATTTTTGCCAATTAAAAAACATTGTTCATTATATCAGCAAGTCACTTAACTCCTCAGAGTGCATCTCTTCGTCTAAAACAGGGAAAAAACTCCTGTAGATTTTATGAAGATTGATTAAAATAACATATGCAGAAACACAGTAAACTATGGTGACTTAGGCATAAATTATTGTTACTACTACACATTCTATAATTGAAATGTTTTAAATATGTAGTTTTTTAAAAAATGCTAAGATCCTAACTTCAATAATATATACTAGATTTATGTTTGAAAAGCTTACTGTATTTAGGATGTCAGTTCATCCTAAAATAATTTAAAAATAAAGGGAAGTACATGTATTAATTTTGGGTGTCCTCAGATTAAGCAATGTTTTGACAAAAATACCAGTTCTTTGGTGGATGGTTTGAGGAAAAGGCTGGGTGATGGTGATAATGTAGTTGTAAATTTATATGATGGTCTAAATTAGTAATACTATTCCATATAAATTTGACAATTAAGACATTTTATGATAATATAAAAATATACTATAAACCTAAAATATTTAAAATAGTTTAGAACTGGCATTTGAGTTAGCAGATACATCAGAAGAAAATAGAATAGCCTTGAACTAACACATATGACCATGAAGTATGTGGTTAATTGGAATGGAAAAAATCAGTTATTTAATAAATGGTGCTGAAACAACCAGCTATATTAAAAAAAAACATGACAACAACAGGCTTGTAGATTCCCACCTCATACCATATGAGTTCTAAGCAGATTAAGGAAATATATATAAAGTGGGTACAAGAAACAAAATTGGAAGAAAATACAGGTTATTAGCTAACGGTGGTAAAGAAAACTACTTTCTAAGCATAAAATTAAAACAAAAAGATTTGTTGACCATATAGAAATAAAAATTAATATTGCAAAAAATTTCAACCAAATTTATGTGGAAATAAAGAATTTTACAATATTTACAATTAAGTCAAGTTTGAACAGCCTTAATTTATAAAGAACTCCTATATGCCAGTAATAAAAAAAGATAGTATTCCAAAAGAAACTGAGCCTAGGAGAAAAGCAAATAATTCACAGAAGATAAATACAGGAAACTTGCAAATTCATCCAACAATTAAAATATACATTTAAAAGAGCCATTATTTTTAAAAAGCATCATTATAACATATTCCACCTCCAAAGTTACCATATAATTTACAATTTAATTTAAAAAAAAATTAAATTAAACAAATTGAAACATAGCTAACCAAACAATTAAATAGAAATGTTTGATTAAAAAAGACTTGAAACAATACGATTTTCTCAGCCTGCCTTTTTGTAGTTGTCCAATTCTTGTGCATTAATTTTCTGAAGTAATCAAGTAGTATTTCAGGAAGAAAGGTAGAATAAAGGAGGTATCTGAAATTAAATGTGAATAAAGTAAGCACCTTTCCAAATGGATATATAATAGGTTGCTGTTTAGAAAAATATACCTTTAAGCCAGTTACATTCTCAGTAACTCTTTTAGAAAATTAGAAGAAAAAAACAGAGTCTACCTAGTTATCTGTTCTCCTTTGGTTTTTCAGAAAACCAAGTTTTTTTTTTGTTGTTTCTTTTTCCCACATAGAGAATAATCAATTCTCCACATAGACAATAATCAATTATTCTTCATAGCTCAACTGATTAGAAATGTGGTTTTCAAATACTTTGATCTCAAGATCCCTTTATATACTTAAAAAATGTTGAAGACCCAAAGGAGCTTTTGGTTGTTTGGGTTACACTGATTGACACATACTGAATTAGAAATTAAAGCTCAGAAGAATTATTTATTAATTCACTAAAATGACAAAAATAATTACATGGTAACATAACCTAATTTTTATGAAGCATAACTACATTTTCAAAAAAATAAAAATGATGTTTAATAGTTGTTTAAAAATCTCTGTAATGTCTAACTTAATGAGAGTGCTGCATATTTGTATGTGTTTCAATTTTTTGGAAAAACTCCACTGTATTCTTGTGAGAGAATAAGAGTAAAAAATAAAATAATATCTTAACAGTGTTATGAATGTAATTTTGATATCATAGACCTCACTAAAGGATATCAAGGACCAGATAATACTTTGAGACTATTGGCTTAGAATTTGTTTAGTAACAGATGTAACTATGCTGAAGGAAAGAAAGAAACTGCATATTTGCCAACTAAATTATGTGATTCACTTGGAGAAATGTAGTCCACTGTGATACAGTGATTCTAAAAGGAAGATGAATTGAGATTCATGTAAGTTAGAGAGTGGGAAGGAAATAACTGACATTACTTTAATATTTCTTCCAGGATCAATGTTACAAATAATTCGAATAGTTTCTGCATCTCCCTTTATTTCCAAGATTCCAGAACGGATCATCCAGTGAGTAAAGTTAACTCACTTGCTGTGCCTTGACTTTCTATAAGTTTTGGTCCCTTTGCTCTCCATAGTCAGAGGCAGTACCTTTCCTAAAATTAAAAAGGGAGTTTGGATATCAGAAGAGCAGAACTAAGAGAAATGAGCACTACTATTCCTGTTGGGGATTTCCCGCTTATATTCTCTATTGTTCTAGACTAAAGGTAGCAAGGTACTAGTTCCTAATTGTAGTCTGTGTGTTGACCTTGAATCTAATTCACACATAGAGATGATCCTCAGCTACTAAGGTTGTTGACAACAGTAGGGCAGGAGCCCCTTTACAGAATAAAGACAAATACTTAATATTTGAGCAATGAACACATCATTTGACATTATTCATGTAACACTTTATAAATGGCTACTTTGCAAATCCTTTGGTAGTGTGCTGAATCTGAAGATATCATTAAACACCATTATGGGAAAATTCAAGTTAATTGTTGTGAGTCTGACCTCCAAGTCAACCTCCATAGGAAGGAACCACTTTTCATTCTAAACATTTGTCAAATGTTTTGTTCTCTATTATCAGCCATCTTCTAATATAAGTATTATTTGATAGAAAGAAACCTGAAGTAAAAGGTTCTTTGCTTGTATATCACTGTTCATATTTGAAAGTGTAGAAACTTTCAACATATTTTTTGAGTGGCATATTTGTTGGAATGTGGTAATTCTCTACTTTGCAAACTCTTTTTTAATGGTAAATCTCTGACAAGAAGGCATGCTGAATCGAAAAGAAGGTCACAGCCCCTTTCACTTGCACCAGAGAGGTCGTTCTAACACCAGCAATTTTGAAGAGAATCATAGAAGTAATTAAGATGCCAATAATTATAGAAGACTCTTGCGGAATAAATTGCCCTTGCCCCCTATTTATTTTGGTCAAGAAACATCTTCCAGGATTTTATTTTTATCTGTGCCTGGTACTGCAAGTTAATCTTTTATTCTGTGCTAAAATAAAGTCAGGGCAGAAAAATGATATACTGAAAAAAGAACAATGACTAGTATCTGTAATATGTATTGAATTTTAAAATGTAGAGCCATAAATAAACAGCCAAGAAATATCACTTAGTTTGTCATATGACCTCCATAGTCTTGGGGACCTGTTTCAGGTTATCCCTCAGTGGACATTGGACAATGGTAATCAGTAATATACTTATCTACTTGTGAAAGTTACAATTTTAAATCTCTGCTTTTATCCCTCTTGGATTTGTTGGGAGTTCTTAGAAGTCAGAATTTCAATATTTTAATTATTTTACAAAGAAGTTATTTAAAATAAATATTTAGACTAGCAATTCTAGGTCAGGTGTTGTGGCTCATGCCTGTAATCCCAGCACTTTGGGAGGCTGAGGTAGGCGAATCACAAGGTCAGGAGTTCCAAGACCAGAGTGGACAACATGGTGAAACCCCGCCTCTATTAAAAATACAAAAAATTAGCCGAGCGTGGTGGTACACACCTGCAATACCAGCTACTCGGGAGGCTGAGGCAGGAGAATTGCTTGAACCCGGGAGGCGGAGGTTGCAGTGAGCTGAGATGGTGCCACTACACTCTAGCCTGGGTGACAGTGTGAGACTCTATCTCAAAAAAAAAAAAAAAAAAAAAAAAAAAAAGAATAGTTACTCTGGACTGCAAGTAGGATTAGAGGGGAATGCTAATCAGGATAAATATAGAAATGAGGCGGGGGTCATTTGGGAAGGATAGTTATATATAATTTGGAACAGCATATGTAATAATATAATTATATATTAATTGTACATGATTATAATATAATTATATATTAATTCAAACTTGTTTTATATGTGAAAGTTTTTCAGTTAGGTATTAAGGCAAACATAAGTCAATTTTATTTTATTTTATTTTTCCAAAGTGGGCATGGGTTAAACATGGTTAAGAAATTTTAATTTACAGAATTATAATTTTGTTTGTCCAAAATGATGTCCTGGTCTTTAGAAGGCTTTGTAGTAGGGACTTATTGTAATTAAGGTTCTTTCAGGCTCCAAAATTCTAGGGTGTTTAGCCAAATGTTAATAATCATTGGTGCTGGGTGATGAGTACATGAGAGTTCATACAATTCACTATTTGTTTTGAATTATTTGTAATTTTTATAAGAAAAAGTTAGACAAATTTATGGTTATAAATGGCCTAGTAGCTTGAAACTGTCAATGGTGAAAAAACTATGTCAGATGTATAAACTATTTTGGGGAGAGAGGGTAAATTCATATATATGTTGCTTCTTTTTAAAAATTTTTAAAGAGTAATAGCAAAACATTCTGTCACCAGTTTTATGATTAAGGATGAGAGATACACACTGTCAATACCGACAATAGGATGGGCAAAACTTAATGGGGGCACATAGAGATACAGGAATAGTGGGTGTGAATGTTAGCCCTGGGACAGGAAAGGGTATGTTTGAAGAGAGGGAGAGAAAGCAAAAGAAAATGGAAGCACTCAAGCATAGAACAGACCAGAGAAAATAAAGAATGCGAGTTAACTTCATAGGAGGAGAAATCCTCCAACTCTAAGTAGATTTTAACTACCAAGTACACACACAAAAATCAACTGTTTTGAGACCTAGCACTGCTTATCCTCCAAGTGATCAAAATTTCCTCATGCTAAATTCATGTCCTTGATCACTGGAAATCCTTTCTTCTCTGTAACTATTTACTTCTTCCATCTTCAATATCATTTTCTGCAGACAATGGGCAATTTCTGGATTATGAGAAAGCTAAAGTTGAATAACCTATTGAAATGTGAATGGCCTTGCTTACAAATACATTTATTTATTTTTATGAGGGGGTAGGAAATCCTCAATTAGGGTAAACAGGTTACAGAGATGTAAACATTTGAGAAAAATTTTCTTTAGGTTGCATGAAGTTAAACATGCAGCTCTGTTTGGGGTAGATTTCTGGTGGCTCATTGGATGAATTGAGGCTCTCATAGATGATGGGATGAAAAATAGACTTCTGTAGAACTGAAAGGCTGGTCAGTGATTTGTTTTTGAGTTTTCAATGGAATTTTTTTAACAAAAATTTATTGTTTTGCAAATTTATTTGCATAATTTTAAAAGTCTATTTTGTGAGTAATTACTACCAATCTTTAACGTAGTGGGTTATAAAGTAATTGTGTAACATGTTCTATTGATAAGCTTGTTTTCAGCAAGAAACGTATTTGATCATATGTCCTGTTTAGAGTTTCTCATGCTCTGGTAGTATGAACTTAGTTAAAAGTTTTAAGTTGTAATAATGATGCTCTTTTTGTGACAGAAATAATTTGTGCCTGTATTTTCAACGATCTTTCCCCTTACCATTCTTGTGTTTTGCTACGTTTCTTTCCTGACTCAATAGTTAATATACATTATTTAACACAGATCTGCCCAAAATAAAGAAAAATCTGCTTCTATTTTCCTTTTTTTTTTTTTAAAGAATACTATTCTTAATCTTTATTAAGTTGAACTATTCTCTCTGAGGAAGGCAAGACTAAATAAGATAGCAGAAGGATTCTGTATGAATATCATTTGTGATAAAAGATGAAGAATGCTTGGTGTAATGATGACTCAGGACAGGTTACTCTTTCTTCCTTCCCTTAGTCTCTTCTTCCTTCCCTTTCTCTGCCCCTCCCTTCCTTTCTCCCCTCCTCATTCTCTTTCTTCTTTCTCTTCTTTCCTTCCTTTCTCTCTCTGTATTCCCCCCTTTCTCCTTCATTCTGGTCTCTCTTCCAGTTCTGTTTTTCTACTGCTGCATAGCAAGCTTCCCTAGACTTACTGGTATAAAACAATGACAATTTTAATATGCTTATGGATTCTGTAGGTCAGAAACACAGGAGGGCTATAATAGGGATGGCCTGTCTTGTGTTTGATATCTTTAGGGGATCATCTGGAAAGATTCAAATGACTGGAAGTGTGAAGGGAAAATAAAATATTGGGGCCACAAACACCACGACAAAGGAAAAAGAGTTCAGCTTGGGAATTGAATTACTCAAACCTCCTCCCATTTTGTTCCCAAATAGATAGCTGCAAAGACAGAAGGCAACATACCTCCCGGGGCCTGGGGCGGGGGGTGGTGTCCCTCACAATCTGTTCACAAGGAAATTTCTTGTGGACCTCAAGATCTTTACTCTGAAACAGAATTCTGTTGAATTTCACCATGACAATGTAAATAAATCAACAGCTTGTTTCACAGGTACTGGACAAAGTCATCCCTCTGCTCATCTGAGCCAAATGCATATTTGACTCCTTCCTCTATTCTGTGGATACTTTCAGTAAAAATGCAGATTCACTGAGTGAGATGAATTCATAGTCAACTATTCCTCTATCCCCTCTTTTTAACATGTAAAATATGAATTCAGTGAAGCTGATCAAAGCTTTTATCTACCCTCTTCCACCCCATTTTCCCCTTTCCCTTACTGCCCACTCTTTTCTCTCTAAATATGGAAGACCCCAAACACTCTTTGGAAAAAGTGCAGACCACGGATCTTACTGTGGCTTGTGTCTCTTTTTCCTGGGAATGTCCTCAACCTTGGCAAAATAAACCTCTAAGTTGATTGAGGCATGCCTCTGTCGTTTTTCTTTGGTTTTGTAGAAGCTAGAATGATCTGAAGATTTTGTCACTCACTCTATCTGAGTATGATACAGAACTTGGCCATAGGTGGACATGAACACCTACAATGTGACTTCTCCATGTGGTTTGGGTTCACTCCTGATATTGAGACCTCAGAATGGTCAGACCTCTTAAATGATGGCTCAGAATTGCAAGATTGGACATTCCTTCAGTCATGATAGAAGCTCCTTATTTTATTACCTTGCTGCAGGAGTCACAGAACATCAGATCTGCCATAATGCATTGGATGAGGCAGCCATGCCCATCCAGCATCATGGAGAGGGGATAAAGACTCCACTTCTCCATGAGAGGAGTATCAGAGAAATCACACCCATGTTTTATAACTGCTACACTTCCTTTCTTTAAAGGGATCTTGAAACTTCCTGTTTTTGTCTGCCTGTGCATATAACTGGCCTTCAAATACTTTCAGTGAGGTCTGTGTTGTATACCTGCAATGGAGAACTTTACCTCATTTATCTCTGTGAAGTGAAAGGTCTCATCCAAGTGAAAGGTTAGTAAACCTATTGATCTCAGAAGTTGTTTTATTTTGTTTCTTTAAAGCATTCTGGAACAATAAGAGTGAAACGGGGCAGCACTACAGAAGGGTGGCATTAATAAACGCTGCTGTGAACCTATCATATCTGTATCCTGGCTTCTCTGAAATAGTTTTGTTAATGGATCTCATGTCCCAAATCTGGGTTGGGAGGTGCACTGCCTTCAAGGAAGCTCATGCATGACAATGGAGCTCATGCAGTTCAGTCACTGTTCCTTTCTCTTCAATACTTATCAAGGAATAAATGGTAAGTTCATGAATTGTATTTCATAACGAAAAAAAATCCAGTATATGAACTGAATCAAAGGCAGGATTATTAAAGAACTTAGTTTATTTTCCTTTTTTCAACTGGGAATGACATGACTGGTGTATTTCAGAGGATAGCCACATGTGCTGTATCACTGAATAGAGACATAACAGCAAAAGTCCCAACATCATTTAGATACCGTAGATTTCTCAGTTCAGGGATTTTGATGTTGATAGAGACAGACTTCCCTTAAAACTGAAATTATCTACATCCCTTTTCATCAGGCTTGGTTGAGACAAATATTATTTTACATGAATCTATCAAGACTCAATTTCTTGATTTTTATGGACTAATTTCACACATGTGGACTTTCAGAAGATTTAATATGGATCCTGTTAATGAACTACAACTGCTTATTGGTACTGTGTCTGCCTTATGGATTATTGGGGATGTTTACATCCACAAGGGGAAGGTTTGTTTTCTGTAACATTTCAAACAACTCTACTAAGTACTTGGGTGACATGTCTGTCACTTCAAATGTATTAGTGTTGAAATTGTAGCACTTCACAATTGAAGTGTATTACACACTCGAAATACAGCAAACTACTGTATTTGAATTGAATCATGCAATCATAGATATTAGAGCCAGAAAAGACCTATTAGGTTATCATGTCCATCCATTGCCATTTGGCATTGTTATTTACAATACATTGTTGCATCTTGAGGTAAATGCCTCAAACCATAGGACTTCTACTACTGTGCCAAGATTATTTTCTTTTTATTGTATTGTCTAAAGGACTTGCTTATTGAAACATTTTTTTCTGATATTTATTTTTTGCTCAATTTCACTCCAACGTTGTAATACTCCAATTCTCAACCCTTAATCTTTTTTCCTCTTTTATCGCTTCTTGTAGTAGCACTGTTTGGAAGACTGAGCCATTTAAAGGTCATATTTTAAACTTCAAAATTGTGATTTCCCTTCTGCCCAAATTATGTAATAAATTTTTAGGTTGGTTTCCCCTACAAGTAGACATGAGACAGTGATAAGGATTTTTTCAAAGATGATCTCAGGATATGCTGGGACGTGACTAAGAAAGAGAGATATAGAAGAAAAGAAAGACAATACAGAGTGAGTGATCAAATCAGTTGCTATTGTAGGCGAATATATCTTAATCCTACTGTAAATGTTGATGATTCACATAGACCATGTGTCTCAGAATTATTCCTCTAAGGGACAAGGAAGCCAGGGTTCTTACTCACCAACTCTTGTCAGTCATTGTTTGCAGGCTGTTCCCAGGTCAGCAGCCTGTCCTCCACATGGCAGAATGCATTGTGACTCACAGAGAATGTCCTTAGACCACTGAGGTCTGAGCTTTTATGCAGTACAATGGTAAGGCCTGAGAGGATCTGGGCAGAACAGAGTCTACTAATGATTGTGTCTAATTATCAGTTGAACTCTGTATACTTTTATTTTGTTGTATAATGTTTGTAATTTATTTCCAAGTGCCTGTTTTCTCTGGATCAAAGGTATTTTATTAAATAATACTAAAAGTACATGAAAGTTTCTTTTCTTTCTAGTGAAAGGCAATATTTAATTCAGGAAGACATGTGATTATAATTCCAGCTATGCTTGTTCACAAGTACAGAAATGCTCTATAGGCGTTTGTCTTTAAAACTATAGTAACTGAAAGGATATAGAAATACATTTTTAAACAGTAAAATGTAACTTTTGTAGAAAAAGCATGTTAAAATGAACATATATGTTTACTTGTCAATACTATGACTGAGTACATTTAACTAGTACACTAACCATCACATTTTGTTTTTTTCATTCATAAAGCCAATCATTTAAATAACCAGATTCTGTTTTGTTAAAATTATTTCCAAAAGTCTTACATTTCATATGTTGATGAAAAAGGCCAAACTCTGTAAAGCATTTCAAGAGGTTTACTCTGAGGCAAATATGAATGACTATGGCCTGGATATAGTACCAAGAGGTCTTGGCCAGGCACGGTGGCTCACGCCTGTAATCCCAGCATTTTGGGAGTCCAAGGTGGGCAGATCACGAGGTCAGGAGATCGAGACCATCCGGGCTAACACAGTGAAACCTAGTCTCTACTAAAGATACAAAAAATTAGCCTGGTGTGGTGGTCGGTGCCTGTAGTCCCAGCTACTTGGGAGGCTGAGGCAGGATAATGGTGTGAACATGGGAGGTGGAGCTTGCAGTGAGCTGAGATTGCACCACTGCACTCCAGCCTGAGAGACACAGCGAGACTCCATCTAAAAAAAAAAAAAAAAAAAAGAGGTCTTGAGAACATGTGTCTGAGGTGGTTGGGTTATAGCCTGGTTTTACACATTTTAGGAAGATGGAAATTACAGGCAAAGACATAAATCAATACATGTAAGTTATACATTGGTTCAGAAAGGTGGGACATCTCAAAGGAGAGGTGGGGGGCTTATAGGTCATAGGTGGATTCAAAGATTTTCTGATTGACAATTGGTTGAAAGAGTTAAACTTTGCCTAAAGAGTTGAAGTTAGTAGAAGGAAATGCTTGTGTTAAGGAAGGGAAATGGTGGAAGTCAAGGTTCTTGTTATGTAGATGAAGCCTCTAAGTTACAGGCTTCAGAGGAAATAGATGATAAATGTCCTTTATGGGGCCTTAAAAGATGTCAGGCTCTTAGTTAAATCTCTTCTGGATCCTGGTAAATACTTAGAAAGGGAAAGAGATTCTCCTCAGAATGCAAATTTCCCCCACACAAGATGGTTTTGCAGGGCCATTTCAAAATTTGTCAAAGAAACATATTTTGGGGTAAAATCCTTTGATTTCCTTAGGTACCCACTATCTGTTTTGTGATGCTAAACCAGAGTTAAGTTGGAATTTGATGTATTATTGCTACAAAGAATCTGTGTTGTGAGTTTCATTATCTCTATTTTAATGTCAGTATTGGTCAGTTGTGCCTAAATTCCAATGGGCAGAGATATAACAGCATGTGTTCAGCTTCTTTTCCTGCCATAGCCTGAACTAGTTGTTCAGGTTTCTTTGGGATCCCCTTGGCTAAGAAGTGGGGTTTGTTCAGTTGGTTGTGGGGATTAGAATTTTATTTTTGGCTTACATATATAAGGAATGATACTGAATTGTTATATTCATGCAATAACACACTTTTCACAAAATAAGGCCTAACCAACATAATTTAGTCTCTTTAAGTGTAATACTTAGAAACACAGTTTAAAGTTTACAACTGTGAAACTGCCTTTGCAAAAATTAGACCAGTAAAACAAATATACCAGAGGAAAATTATGACAGCAAAAGAGATCTGACCTAACTGATTTCATGTTACGTTTAACTGTCAACCTGTCTTTATTCATGCCTGGGTAAAAGCCAAGTGAACTTTGGCAGAAATTTAGTTTATAGTTTAATTTTGAATCAAAACTAGTAACAGTCCCTTCCTGAACAAACTCACTCCTTGCTTAGGGACACAAGCTGCCTTTGTAGAACTAACAAATTAGATTGAAGATTAGAAACTATGTCTCAGGACTTATCCAAGTCATCAGATTCTTACACTCTACTGTTGTTCCTATAGCTAGCATCATTACTGTAAAATCCAAGGTTGGTTTTTGAGGTATTTTTTAGACTGAATTCTAATGGACCAACTAGTGCCACCCAGACAGCTAAACTGGCTCATCTAGTTTTGCAATCCCACACAGGAAATGAAGACAGCAAGAAGACAGCTTTTATCCCCTAGGATTTCATCTCTGACCTACCCAATCAGAATTCCCTTTCCTTAGTCTCATGCTCAAAAAATTATCCTTTAAAACCCCTAATCTCCAAATTTTCAGAGAGAATGATTTGAGTAACAAAATTTAATCATACACTCAGCTGCCTCTGCATTTATTAAACTCTTTCTCAACTGCAATACCACTGTCTTAGTAAATTGGTTGTGTCTGTGCAGTGGACAAGATAAAACAGTCAGACAATTACAACTTCTTTTTTGCTGTTGTAGTAACGAAATGTAACAAAATTGAACATGTATATGCAATTATTTGTCGATCCAGCTGTAGTGCCATATTTTCAAAATATTTGACATTTTTGGATAAAACTTTTCAGAATGGACTATTTATTGGGATAAAATAGTTAAAGGTTTTAAATCTTTGATAACATTTGAACATTTAAACAAATACATAAACATAAGTCCAATTATATATTTGAGGATTCACTTTCATTTTTAAAAATTAATTGCATAAAGTTGAAAATTTCTGGAAAATCCGGATTGTAACATTTTTTAACCTCACCTCTTCAGTTTTACTTGGTCTATAAAATTTAATAAAGTATGCAAAAATTGTCTCAGAGTGACCTAATAGAGGCCTAGGAAACAAATAAAGTATTTAAAGTAGCTAATATTGATTTAAAGTAGCTAATATTGATAGTTAATGGCATATTTATTAAAGTTTATGAACTTTATTCTTACAAAGAAATTCCTAATTTCCACTGAGAGCCTTTGTGATCTTATATTGAAGATAGTTACAACTACAGTAGACATATGATTTCCAATCTCAAATACATTATATCTCATAGTACATTATAAGCAGCAATGAACAAAGTGCAGAGGTTCTACTACAAACGGATAACACTCACAGAGAATTGAATATATTCGATAGACCAGTGGTTCTTAGAATCTCCAGAAATATCAGAAACTCAAGACATCATCCCCAGGATATCTGGTTCAGCATGCCTAAATTGCTTTCTGAAAATCTGTATTTTTTGCAAGTTTCCATATGAATCTGGTACTGTGTCCAGGGCCACAGTTTGAAAACCATTGGGATAGACAATGAAGAAGAAGGAGAAACACAGAAACTACGGGAAGTTTTACTCATTTATAAGTGCATGGAGGAAAGAAAATCCAATATAAATCACTAGAATGGGACAAATAATTGTAGGGAAAATCAAACTCTCCACAACAATTGATTCTGCAATCATCATTATATTTTACAAAGTAAAATAATAACTAAAGGAATAATTCTGACTTATCACAAATGATAAGTGCATAAAAATCATGAAATAGTTACTGTGTTTCAAAAATATAGCCATTCAATATAATTTGGCTAATAAGAAATAAGTATAAAATTAACTATCTGGGAAATATACCTATCTAAGTCGATTCATTGTCCAGGTGTTCAGTGTGGAAGGCTGAATAATGGCCACCCCAAAGATGCCCATGTTCTATTCCCTGGAGACTGTGAATATTATCATTTATGGGTAAAAGATATTTGCAGACGTGATTACATTTAGAATCTTAAAATTGGGAGATCATCCTGGAATACCTGGGTGGACCTTAGGATAGGCATTCACTGCAATTCAAGTAAATCATCCATACCTTTATGCTAAAACACACATAGACATAGGCAAATACATAGATATGAATATGCCACCAACATGACAACTCACTACTGATTAGAGACTAAGTTTGTGTTGTTAAGTTCACTGGATTATTTCAGATTTTATAACTCACAGTTTATTATATGCCTTCTATGTGCATTTATACTCATTTCTCTTGTAATCAAACATTTTATCTGCATTAAAGAGAGTCATTTTTTAAGGATTTAAAAGTCATTTATGTTATTATTCATAATTGGTAGAATGGTAAAAAAGTTACTGTGGGAAAGTTGAAGTTTGTAGGGAGGGGATGAAAAGTACCTTTTTATAAGAAGCAAACTAAAATGGTTTGAACCAGGAAGAAATTTATCATTTTTCAAAGAAAATGAATCTGGTAATAAGACCACAGGGTTTTAAAATTCAGTGTCAAAACTATGTCACTACGCAACCATATTATTTAACTCTTTCCTCTCTGATATTCCCAGTTGGCTTTGATCTCAAGTTTGATCCTATGACTACAAGGTGACTGTCATAGTTATAGATGTCACTATTTCACATGGACCTATAATAATCAGGAAAAGGCAGTTTCTCATGTCTTACTCTGGTTTGCTTTTTAATTGAGAGGAAAACCTTTCCCATGTTTCCTAGAAAACACAAATTTGTTTTTAAACTTAAAAGTATATCAGTAATTTTATATAATGCTGAATATTTGATAGATCTTTACCATGTACACTGCATAAACACATTTTGTCTGTGAGTTTACATTTGATCATAAGGCAGCAATAGTCTACTGGGAGTAACTAGCAGTGCAGGGGAGGAGAAGATGGTAGAAAAGAAGAACAAGGAAATAACCCTAGTAATACAGAGGGAACAGAGAAAATATTTTACTGCCTTGTGAAAAGTTTTCTCTGTCCTGGCCTTCAAATTGCATTCTATGCCTAAAATATTCCTTATATTTTAATTTGCTAAAATTTAAATTGGCTATTATCCAATAAAGCACTTTAGAATCCCATTTCCCACAAAAGATAATCCTATTCCAAAAGAAAATTACGAATTAATTTCTAATAAATCTTTGCCTAAATAGTCTCTTCAGCCTTCCTTTTTGCAAATCATCTACTAAATGCATTCACACTTTGGTTTATAATGAAAAATAAAATTTTAAAAACTTGCTTATTTGGTTTGAGCTTTCTGTTTGGTGTCCGGCACAGAGACTACTACAATGGTTTTCTACTTGCTTTTATTATTTCCATTATTACAATACCCAATTAACGCTGCATATATATACTTAATTTATCTTTGTAAAAGACCATTATTTTGGGGCTGCTGCTACTCAGATGGCTCCTGACTCATAGTCTTTCTGCTGAAATCTGGTTCTTCTTCAGTATCATCTATCTCAAGAAATGGAATCCAAGTGTAATATCTTGTCAGAAATCTGAGTCCTTTTCAAACCGCTCCATAAAACTTACCCAGTGCCCCTCCATGCCCAAGTCCCGATAACTTTATCTTCCAAGTATCTCTTCAATGTCACTTCACTTCGAATTCACTTTTCCTATGCTAATCCATCCTATGCTTCAGATTCTGTGACGCCAGCTGACTGTTCCACCTCATCTACTCTTACTCTTAATTCTGCTCTTTTCATACAGCCAGAAGAATGTTTTCAAAAGTGCACATGTAATCATATGCTCTTTTCTTCGTCACTCCTCATACTCCATATATTTGTCCATTCTCATGCTGCTATGAAAAAATACCCAAGACTGGGTAATTTATAAAGAAAAGATGTTTAATTGACTCAGAGTTCTGCATGGCTAGGGAGGCTTCAGGAAACTTACAATCATGGCAGAAGGCACAACTTCACAGGGTGGCAGGAGAGAGAATGAGTGCAAGAAGGGGAAATGCCAGACACTTATAAAACCATCAGATGTCATATCATGAGACTCACTCATTATCACAAGAACAGCATAGGATAAACTGCCCCCATGAGTCAATTACCTCTACCTGGTCCCACCCTTAACATGTGGGAATTACTATGATTCAAGGTTATATTTGGATGGGGACACAGAGCCAAAACATATCACTCCATTTGCTTCCCCCATTGCTTAAAACTCTTCAAATGTTTCTTATAATTCTTGGGATAAACACCAAATTCCTGAACTTGTCTACCAGGCACTAGCTGTAAGGCCGATACCAGTTTTTTTCCAAACTCAACATGATTCATTTCTCACTCTCATCCATCTTCTTAAACCACATTGGCCTTATTTTGGGACCTTAGTCCCTAAACAGAGCAAGTCTCCTTAGTTCTTTTAGATAAGTGTTGGTTATTCTTCATATATCAGGTCAAAGTGTTAATTCTTTCAGGATGCTTTTTTTAAGCCTTCTCATATAAGTCAAATTTCTATTATGTGCTCTCACATTACATGTACCTCTCTTCTTCATTTGTCATAGTCACAATTTTAAGTTTAACATTTATTTATGAGATTTCTTTATCCAGATTGTAAGTTTCATGAAGGGAGTAATTACACCTCCTTTTGTAGTCTATATTAGATACACATTTTGAAATGAATGAGAATTACATCTTTGTTCTAGATTGAATAAATGTTAATCATGTTTACCAACCTTTTAGGGTCACCCACAATTTACTTCTCTTACCTTTCTAATCCTAATTCTCATAATGTATAAAGTAATAGTTGAGAGAGACAGGAAGCTCAGCAGAGGAGTTTTTGTTTGCCCCTGAAGTGTCAAAGCACAGCTCTTCCAGGCTGAAGAGAATGCATGAATATAAGCATATAAAAAGACAAGATTGGAAAACTTATCATTCTGAGATTGCTCTGTGTTCTTCAGTAGTTTAGAAAGAATTTTTGAAGAAAAGGAGCACAGCATCAGAGTTTGCAATGCACAACAACTAAAATAATATTATGGACCCCAAAGTGCCCTGAATGATATTAAAATGAAAATGTTCTTTTGATCTTTGTTCTTTGATCATCCTCAATAAAACTTTATTGAGTTTTATTAGAAAATAATATGTTTCAGTTGGCAATATCAAGTATTAATATTTCTGCAACCAATGAAAATACTTATTATTTCTTGCATCCACATATGCTTAGATTTACCATATTGAGATTATCCTCATGCTAAGTTGGGGAGGGTTGAGGGTAGAGAAGATCCTTATTATTCCATGAGAGAGAGCATGCAATAGAGACAGTCTGAGGAAAGACAGAAGACAAAAATAGTATTTTGTACCTCACATTATAAAACTTCAAATCACTTAAGGCATCTGGCATTGGGAAAGTAAGAGCTAGAACAAATTTCAGGGAGCATCAATATGAGAATGAAAATGTGAGTAAGAGAAAATTTTAGGCTGAGAGACATCAGTGGGTATTCTTCTTAATTTCATATGAAAGCAATGCAATGTGACTACATATGAGATCAAGCGATAAATTTGTATTTTGTATTATCATAGCCCCAGGTAACTCAATTAATTGGCCACACTCTTTTAACTTGGAGAAATGCTAAGTGAAATAAGCCCAGAACAGAAAATTAAACACTGCATGTTCTCATTTATTTGTGGAAGCTTAGAAAAAGTAGATTTTATTGAAGAAAATAGTAGAACAGAGGATATTAGAGGGTAGGCAGGGAAGGGAAAAAAAGGTAGGATGGGAAGAGGTTTGTTAAAATTTACAGTAAGATAGGAGGAATAAGTTTAGTATTCTTTAGAACTGTAGGATGACTATAGTTAACAATAATATACTATATAGTTTCAGATAGCTAGAAGAAAGGTATTGAATGTTCTCAACACAAAGAAGTAATAAAGATTTGAGATGATAGATATGCTAATTACCCTGATCTGATCACTATACATTATATGTACTGTGACATCATTATGTATCCCATAAATATGTATAGGCATTGTGTATTATTTAACAAATTTAAAAAAAAATTGCTAAAGTAACTTCCCCTTGCTCCTACAGGGCTTAAGATCTGACATTTGTTTTCATTCTGGAGTTTGTTTTCTGCTCAACTTAGGCAGATGCTATCCTTAAAGTCAGAAAGAATAATAGGGGCCTCACACTTCAAAGTTGAGCGGTTATTTCTTTGGGAACGTTTTTTCGTCTCAAAGCAAAAGTTTGGATCATGATCAGTTTAAAACAGAGGATTGTTTGTAGAAACCAGGCGTGCTCAATAAAATAAGGAACAAATTGGGAGGGCTAAACTTTTTATACAATTATAGATTACAACTCTATATCTAACATTACAGTAGCATGCCAATATATGTGGATTATTGCTACCTGTTCTTAAGCTGAGATGTTCAAAATGGCTGCATTATTATTATCTATTAATAAAATGGTGGGGCAGTGTCGAAAGAAAGCTTGCATTTGGAGGAGTAGATCTCAGGAGAGAGTACCTGGACTATTCTGCTGATTGGTAGATGGGATCAGTGTGGGTCCTATCACCACAGATAGTGAAAATCGCATGTGAAGGAGTTTAGCCACTCTATTCTTGTGAGAGGGACTGCCTATGTTTCCCTTGCTTGTCTTTAGTAGACAACTAGTAGAGGAACCCAAATTAAATTCTATTTAGCATATGATTAGAGGTGACAAGAGGAAGTGTTGCTTTTAGCACTGCAAGCTACTATCTGATACAAATTTTACTCTTATTCCCTCTTGATGGTGGAAAGATTCCTAGCAAAGAGGAACATAAGTATTAGGCCACATTCTACCATTGTAGGTAGATTAAAATGATCAAGGTAAGGAACATGTTCTTACTCTTAGCTTTAAAATTTTGATGTAGTCTTTAATTATTTTTTATTGAATTTTGAAAGGGCATGTAATAGGTACTTTGAAACTAGGGCTAAGCATAGTGTTCTCAAACAGAAACAATGTGTGCAAAATTCTATAAGGGATCCATGCAGAAATAAAAATGAAACTGACAAGTTTAAGGAACTACATTTGCTTTGAAAAATAAAACACTCAAGAAATTGACTACAAAAGATGCTAGAAGGTAGTTAAAATATGGCACAAATGGTTTTCTCTACTGGAAAATCATGCAATTTAGTAGAATGTGCATTATACCACACAGAGCAAAACTGTGGAAAGTTGTTGCACTTTCTCCAGAAATTGCAACATTATTTCTCTATAGAAATTATGTTTATATAAATTTCCTTATTCAATAACCACTTTACCATGTGTCTACTATGTATATAGCCTTGTGCAATGGTTTGGTTGGAGATTTATTTAAAGAGAAATGAAGAGAAGGTGCTGAGAGCCTAGTGAAACAGATGGCCCAGTAAATAAATAAGCTCAAGAGGTCTTCATAAGTGCTTTAAGAAAGGCCTGAAAAGAGATCTGAAGAAGCACAAGGAGAGGACCCTCCTGTAGCTTTGGAGGAAAGGCTTGACCCAGGAAAGGAATGGAATTGGATATTGGGTGGCAGGTGAAAGTTTACTAAAGAGAGAGGAGACTGACATATCCAATGAGGGTGGAGCCTAATAACATCTTCAGTACTTTGGAAATGTGAAAATGTGTAAAATGTTGACTAGCACAGAGGCAGTATTATGTAGTGTTATATGGGATAATTCACTGTGAGGGCTGGATTCTCTCACAGAAAGTTTATGGGAGTGGGGAGCAAGGAGGGCGAGGGGGATATAGGGGAGAATAGAAGAGACTGATCCCCATAAGCCACGTATTTGTAGAACACTTTAATGCAATGGATTTCCTTACAACTTCTTATTTGATCCTCATCATAGCCCTATGAGCTGAAAAAGGCAGGTGTAGGGTATTATTTCCCCCATTTCATGGTTGAGAAAACTGAGACATGAAGAGATTAGGTAACTTGCCTAAGGTCAAACATTGTTTAGTGATAGACTGACACTAGCGCAGCCCCTAATCTCAACCCCTGAGTGGAGCTTAGCTGTACTGGACCATACTGTCTCCAGGCTGGTACACACCCCTGGCCCTCCTTTCATTTCAATATGAATTTTCATGAAAATCTTGAGGAAAATTATGTATCTTCTCTCCACAAAGAAACATGTACACACACATACACACACACACACACACACACACACACAGACTTTGCACGTAATGTCAGAGAACTCATAGAATCCAAATTCTACAAAAGTCTGCCCTGGACAACTAAGTCTCACATTTCATAATTGCAGATGAAGATTCAAGGAGAGAGAGCATCTCTAGTTGCATAACTATATGACTATGCAAAATTATTTCCTTATTAACCTATGACTCCATGCCCCGGTGCAAATCCCAGTGAAATTGTTTCCGTGTTGCTGATGTTACAGTTCTGGCCCTGATATGGTTTAACTGTGTCCCCACCCAAACCTCATCTTGAAATGTAGCTCCCATAATTCCCACGAGTTGTGGGAGAGACCTGGTGGGAGATAATTAAATCATGGGGATGGTTTCCTCCGTATGGTTCTCTTAGTGGTAGATAAGTCTCATGAGATCTGATGGTTTTATAAGGAGAAACCCCTTACCCTTGGCTCTCATTTTCTCTTGGCACCCACCATGTAAAATGTGCCTTTTGTTTTCTGCCACGTTCATAAGGCCTTATCAGGTACGTGGAACTAAGTCCATTAAAACCTCTTTTTCTTTATAAATTACCCAGTCTTGGGTATGTTTTCATCAGTAGCATGAAAATGGACTAATATAGGCCTTAACTGCCTATATGATGACTCATTGCCTAGATCTATGACCTATGCAGTGTTCTTCATCTTGTTGTATTCTGAGTTTTGAAAATCAGGAATCTAGATGTTATATAAATTGAATTATCTGTTGAAAAGGATATTCTATAAATAAGATGATTTTGTCCTAAAAATTTAAAGATATATATTACCAGACTGGTGAAACCTCATTCTCATATTTATCTACTAAAGTGAATAGCAGTATCATTCTTTAGATTCTAATTTATTAGGAGTTTTTCCCATATTTCTTTGATTATACTTTAAGTTCTGAGATACATGTGCAGAACATGCCGGTTTGTTACATAGGTATACACATGCCATGGTCATCTGCTGCACCCATCAACTCATCATTTACATTAGGTATTTCTCCTAATATTATCTCTCCCCTAGTCCCCCCACCCCCACCCCAGGCCTCTGTGTGTGATGTTCCCTTCCTTGTGTCCACGTGTTCTCATTGTTCAACTCCCACATATGAGTGAGAACATGCAGTGTTTGGTTTTCTGTTCCTGTGTTAGTTTGCTGAGAATTATGGTTTCCAGCTTCATCCATCATTTAAGTTTGATCAAAAAATACTCCACAAAGTTTTAAAGCATGAACTTTATTGATGTGTTTAGTTTTCAGTGTTTTGTGAGTATGGAAGTGAGGCTAACCAGCAATTTCTATTCCCTTGACTTTATCTGTTTTACCAGTGCTAAAAAGTGGAAGCTGGCAGACCTAGAAATGTTCAAAACTTAATTTTGACTTGTGAAAACCAAAGCACAATCAAACCACATTTTGGAGAAAGAGGCTTTCTCAGAGGAGAGGAAGTTCCTCTCAGAGGAGAGTTTCTTCAACAGAAGGAATTTAGAAACCTGAATCCTGGGGCCAAACCCATCACTGAGACTCCCTGGGCTGGCAGTGTTCTGTACGATTCACATTCAGTATGTCCACTTCCCGACAACACCAGGACTTTCTCATTTTCCCCACTTTTAAAATAATTTTTACCCCTCTTTGAAAATCTAATGTAAGATAGAAATGGAAAAATGCCTACACAGAGTTCTTTCTGAATTTTCTGTCCATCTAGAAAGAGAAATTTTTCTTAGCATGTGAAAGGGAGAAACAATCTACATACTTTAATTTCATGGTATTACTTTCACCCCTAGATTGTGAACCCTTGAACTTCTTATTATGTCATCAAATTGAACTTCTGAACTTTTTCTGAGAGCCTATAAACCTGAAAGTGAAAGCTGCATGAAATTGTTTTCCGAGGCCTCCCTCAGCGTCTGCATAGTAGTAGCGGGTGATTGCTTACAGAACAACAGTACGATGGCATGACAATATCATGTAAAACGAACAGTTCTAAAAGTGTTTCCTGGGGTTTTCAGTAAGACACTTATTATTATCAGTTTTTTGTTTTTGTTTTGTTTTTTTTTTTTTTTTTGGTTAGCCTCATTTTTCTGTCTTTAAAAGTTAGTATATAATCTATCCTTTTGTAATTCTGCAGAACACATTTGGGAATTGCACTAATAGATTCAGAATGAAATCCATAAAGGGCTTTGTGTTCCTCAGAGATCTCCATGTAAATGCAATTATCTCATGGTTTTGCTACAGGCACCCCACCATGTGTCTAGTGTCACCAATCTTATTGCATGCTATGGAGACTTGTATGGCATTTATAATGGCCTGTTGGAGTGAGTGTGCATTTGACATCCTTCAAATTCTTGCTTAAGTCCTGGCTCACAGAGACTCAGAGGGTCATGAACAGTTTTATTCACACTTCTTTATATTTCCAGCTTCACAGTAAAGTGCTTCTTGCCCTGGGGTTGACCTTTAACTTCAAAGCTAAAATCATTATGTAACTCAAAACAGCTAAACTGATATTGCAATGAATAGAAATAAAACAGTCTTCAATTACCCTGGGAAGATTTAGAAACAACCTTACATAAAATACACACAGACACACACACACACATACAAATATGAAATAAGTTACACATATACTAGTGACTATACAAAGAAAGGATTGTCAAGAAACAAGAGTGTAGAGCATACAGACAAGATACATAAATTGTTTTCTGTGTTGGAGCTTAATAACCAGTAAGTAACATTCTAAATAAAGGGAAACTAAAATAAGACTGTAAATATGCCTAGATGGTAAACTCATGAACAGATGTTAATGTACTTCTTTGTGTCCCTATAGTATGTATGGGAGATCTAGGCATAATTATTTCCATGGATTTCTTGCATTAAATGTAATATTGAATGACCATTTATGCATCAGATTGTAACAATTTGTAACCAGTTTGTAACAAACTGTAACCAAATTGTAACTAGTCATACTGAGTCAGATAACTATTGAATCGGAAAGGGCAAAATAACCAGGTTGCTTAAAATTTACTAGTGACAATATAAATGTTTCACAATTGGATAGTCTAATTGGCCTTAAATTTAGCCACTATATTTACTAAACAACAAATGGTTACTGAGTGTTGACTGTTTGCACGTATTCTTCTAGGGTAAGATATAGAGTAGTTTCATAAAAGACCAAAGTTCCTGTCACCACAGGTCTTGCTTTTTTTTTCTATTCATGCTAATATAAATGCATTCAAAGTTATAAGTACTAAAAGATATATCACACAGAAATATTACTTGTACTGAATTATTAATATTATTTTTAATTTTACAACACAAAATGGAATCCAGGCTATTTCTCTATGATTTAATATCATCATGATGCAAATATAAGAATATAACCCATCCTACTCAACTTTAGTATGGTGAATATGGCAACATCAAAATAATTTACAGCAGCATCACTTCTTATGTTCTCACCAGAAATAGATCAGAATATTCAGGAGAAGTAGTAGAGTGACTTAGCAGCATATTGTGGTGCCTTTCGTTGAAAAGTGCTTGGTCAACTCAAGGTCAACAGGTAGTATTTCTTAGTGATTTTTACTTTCTTCATCTTGTGAAAATGTGTCAATGCCTGCATTTGTATCCTGAAACTTCCCAAAATAAACAGAAATGAAGATAAGTATACTATCTGATGCTAGTCTTCTCTGAGTCTTTCTCTGCCAAATTTAAAATGATCCACTTACTTAGTTTACTGATTTGAATTTTGAGACTATCAGGCCAGTTGAGAGGACAGAGAATTACAATACACAGAAAGCTCATGTCTGCCCCCAAATATCAACTGTCACATTAACTGTGCATGTTGCTGCTTGTCTACCACTCAGTACTAGCTAGAAATTCTCTCATTATTTCATTGGGTTAAATGTTACAGATAATTATGTGTAATATTTATATTGTATATAAAATATGTATGTGTGTGTATATATATACACACACATATGCACACATATTCTCCCCTAGGAGGAAAAAAGAAGAAATGCACAAATATTATTTTGGAGGTCAGAAAGAACAGATCTTGGTCAGGACTAAAGAATTTAAAGGCCTGTAGGAACCAGACAGGCACTATCAATGGGAGAGGTGGAATGGGAGTAATGAGATAAAGGGAATGGCACTCGGCTGTAGTGTCAAGGGCACTACAGAGAAGGGAAGATGTGCTGAGCCTGCGTCTCAACTCACACAGACAGCTTCTGATGTCTGTTGCCATGTGGGAAAGGTAGCCTAGTGCTGAAAGAATTTTAGAGTTTTCAAAAGCACCCAGAATTTATGAGGTTTGCATCCCGAATTTACTTGTTAAGCCAAACACAGTACATCTGTGACTAAATGCAGGGCTACCATACACCAACTTCTAGTCTAAAAGATCATTACTCCAAAGAGTTTTTCCTCTGGCCTCTCCTTTATCAAGTTAAGAGCTAGGAAAGGATTCCATTTGAAATCACTTGGGGTGATGAGCCTGGGAACTGGTACACCTCAGAGAATAGGGATAGACAGCAGATATAGCAGGGAGTTGGGAGATGGGGAATAACAAAAGTACTACTCTAAAGGAGAAGAGTCAATTTAACAAGTATGTAGGGACCTATGGGACAGCAAGGGGTACCAAGTCCAGGAGGTCAGGTTCTGGCTGAAGAGTGCTCTGGAAAGGATCCAGAGAGAAAGA
This sequence comes from Rhinopithecus roxellana, assembly GCF_007565055.1. NCBI lineage: Eukaryota > Metazoa > Chordata > Mammalia > Primates > Cercopithecidae > Rhinopithecus > Rhinopithecus roxellana. The sequence goes on along the minus strand of NC_044551.1, from coordinate 124,037,754 downwards.
GAAAGAAGATGGTGCTGTGGGAAATGCAAGAAACAATCTTTTCTACTTCACAGTTTTGCTTAGAGCTGTCACTGAGCCTGTTAGTGTTAACGGAAGAACAGAAGTTAGATCTCCAAAGAGAATCCCTTTGGCCTAAAAACACAGAAGGATTACAGTAATGGTATCCAATAATCCTACTTATGGCCACACTGAACTCCCCTAAAGATTGCAGATAATGTTTAAAGTTATTTTCTTTTAATTCTAGGTTTTTCCTTTTTAAATAATAATTTAATGATACAGTTTCTAGGCCTAGGAATAATAAGACTTTAGTCATCATTAGACAAAATCATGCTGAATATAAACACTGTCTATTTTCCTTCATGTTTTTGTATGTGTATGCAGCATTTGTCAGCATGGCAGCCATGGCCAAGGATAAAGTGCATTTTTCTGCTTGGGTGGTTAGCCCTTTCATTTTTACAAGTGACACAATAAAAATCTGCTGAAGAGTGAACATGCTGCTTTCACTGTGTCATCTCAGCCCTGCGGGTCATTTTATTATAAAAATGTAAAAATCCAGTCAATTTTATTTAATCAGCTGAAAAGGAAAAGTGTTTCCAGGTCATTAATCAAGTGCTCCTTCTCTGTGGGACTTGTCTCTTCAGAAACTGCCATATGAATCATTAATAAAGCTGGAAAGATTTTTTCTTTCTTTTGCCAGTAGGTTTTTGAGAAACCTAGATATTATTAATATAACAGAAGTAAAGTAATTTTAGGTCAACAAAGCCTTCTGTAGCCATTGCCTACAGAACTGTACCTATGATATTAAAAGCAGCAAATTCTTTACTTTCTAAACATTTAATTGTTAGAAATGTTGGGAAATGTTCAGCCGTTTAGATTGTATATGATTATATATTCAATAATTACATGTTTTCTTTAATGTTACCTAACCTTATATTTACAGTAAACTTTTATTATGTGAATTGATCAAAACATAATGAGACAGTAGGAAGAGATAATTACTACTGTGTCTATAATAATAATAATGATAGTAGTTAAACACAGCAAACTGCATTCACATAATGTCAAGCTTGTGCTTAAACCCACAAAAGCAAGCAGTGAAATAGATGCTTGAAATTCCCTCTTGAAAGAATTTTGCCACTTATGTTGATATTAGTTGATAGGCTTTATTTTTAAAAGGTGGTATTGACTTAAGAACCTTATAGTATTTGACCAATAGTTCCCACTGGCATCATAGATCAACTTCTGATTAAAGCTATTCGGTTTAGGAATCATACTTACAAGGAAACTAAGTCAACAGATATGAGAGAAGGAAAAGGGAAGCCATATTCTGAAAGACTATGCATCACTGTTCCACAACCCTATAGGGAGTTGGGAATAGTGGACATCAAAAAATAGGCAATTGTACCAAACAATTCCATACTCTTTCAGTTTGTAAATTACTTTTGTGGATTTAAAATCACAAGGACCACATTTCCACCTTTTTTTTTTTCTCATTATCAATGCAATACAAACATGCTAGAATTGGGTTGTACTTACTTTATATCAGTTTATAATATTAACTTTTGAGAGTTAAATTCATTTATTTTTGCTCAAACTCCCCGAGATATCTCCCAAAAATCTGTGAAGATGATTCATTTATTCCACATCTAATATCTTCATTCAAAATTTAATAAATGTACTCTTTACCCACATATAATCATATATCAAACATATATGAGGCTTGGTGTGTGGCTCACACCTTTAATCCCGGCACTTTGGGAGGCCTACGCCAGGAGTTCAAGATCAACCTGGTCAACATAGTGAGACCGTCTCTACAAAAAATTAAAACATTAGCCAGATATGGTGGCATATGCCTGTAGTCCCAGCTACTCAGGAGGCTGAAGCAGGAGGATTGCTTCAGCTCGGGAGTTCGATGTTCAAGGCTGTGATGATCTAAGTAGGTGCCACTGCACTCCAGTCTCATAAAAAAACAAAAAACATATATGAATACCTGTCTTTTACTCTCTTATAATCAGGTTGGATGGCTGTTTATAAGATGTATGAACTCCTTCAAAATAATTACAACACACACATATGTATACTTAAAACATATACATACACACACACCTCCCTACATTTAAATATCCTTTAAACTATCAAAGAAACTCTTGGCAATATAACAACACAAGCACATTAAGAAAAAAACATACTGAAAGTTGGGTCTCTTTTTCTGTAAAATTTTGTTCTTGAATCTGAAAAGCAAAAATAATTTGTTTATTAAATATTTTTAGAAAATTGCACAACCTATTTGAAGGTCACCAAAACCAAATCATAACAGTCTTCCTCAAATAAAATATAAAACAATGATTTAAAATGGAGATTTAAAAATCATACTTAGAGTAGATTTATTAAGAACATTTTTGGCCTGGCCTGGTGGCTCACGCCTGTAATCCCAGCACTTTGAGAGGCTGAGGCGGGCAGATCACGAGTTCAGGAGATTGAACTCGTGGCTAACACGGTTAAACCCCGTCTCTACTAAAAATACAAAAAAATTAGCCAGGAGTGGTGGCGGGCGCCTGTAGTCCCATCTCCTCGGGAGGCTGAGGCAGGAGAATGGCGTGAACCCGGGAGGCGGAGCTTGCAGTGAACTGAGATGGCGCCACTGCACTCCAGCCTGGGCAATACAGCGAGACTCCGTTTCAAAAAAAAAAAAAAAAAAAAAAAAGAACCTTCTCATGGATGGCACACGTCTGAATACAACCCAACAAAGGGGGTAAAAAAAAACTCTAAAAACATATAGTCCTGTCCTCACTTCTCTACCGAACTGACCAGGGCCACTGAGGAAGCACAATTTCAATTTAGTTGAATGATTCAAGACCTTTTTTCCCCATCAATTAAACTTGAACCACCACATTTTATTAATGTCTAGTTTATGAGCTAGATATGGTGGTTTTATTGTTTATTTTATTTTATTATCTAGGCCTTCTATTAATACATAACATTATAAATATATTCTGAAATTAAAATGAGTAAATGAAAGAATAAATAAATTGTTAGAGGAATTGATGAATGAGTGGATGGATAGATAGATGGTTTGGGTGGAGATGAAGTTTTGATTCAGGGACAGTCTCTAGACAGGCTGTTAGATTTACTACAGATCAAAAGGTGAAGTTTAAAATTCTTTAACTGTGCCATCTCTTTATCGATGCCTGCCTCAGTTTATCTTCTAAACTCCTTGTTTTTCCTCTGTGTTGGCTGCTCACTCCTCCAAAAAAAAAAAAAAATACTGAGTCCTTATCATTTGGCAGGTATAAAGAAATTATCTTAATAGAATATTGAGAGACTGGTGTGTTTGAAGGGAAACTGAGACATGCTGTGCTTCTTTATTTGAAATAAAGCCTGCATGGTTAGAAGGGTCCTGTTAAGTGAATATTTGGAGGAAAAGCATTCCACACAGAGGCAATATCAAATGTAACAATAAGAAGTTTAAACATATCTGTCATTTGAGAAAAAGAAAGAAGGACAATGTTGTCATATCATAGTGAAAAGCAGTGAGAGTGGTGGGTAATATATTTGAAGAAGTAGGCAAGGGCTGGATCACAAAAAGCTTTATAGACTACGGCAAAGATTTTAAATTTTATGTTAAATGCCTTGGGAACACATTGGAGGATTACAAGCATAGAGTGATATGATATGTCTATGTATTAAGAGAATCACTATAGTCTCTGGAAATAGAATAGCTGCTGTAAGAGTTAAAGTGTTCACAATGAGACCAACCACTTAAAAGACTCTTGAAGTAATTTTTCCACGAGATAATAAGCGTTTTACTATAGTTTCAAGAGTGAAGTAGAAGAGAAGTTGTTGGATTTTGAATATATTTTGGAGATAGAGATATAAACATCATTGAAGGACGTTGAATTTGAAGAAGAGAAAGGTTAACGATACGACATCCATTAGTTAATAGAACATAACAAGCCTCTTCTGCATGAAATAGTGAATAACAGTAACTACTCTGTTTCTTAAAACACGTTGGTATATAATAAACTGTAGAAGCATTTGATCTTTGATTAATTATATCCTTTGCACAAGGTACAGTGCCAGATCCTGGGAACACTTGAATTCTGCCTTTATGTATTTTAGTTTAGACATACTAACAAAAAATCATATAAAACATGTTGCATTTAATTTGTGTCATACCTGCATTTAGCAGGAGTACTGAAACCAATCTTGAAGAAAGAGGTTTGTGGTCAGTCAGGCAATCCTTACTGAATGAGGTTGTAGTTGAACGGAGTCTTAAAGGACCAATAGGAGTTAACAAGAATACCTCGTGTGGGAGTGGGAGAAGGCAACCCCATTTCAGACATAGGAAGTAGCACATTCCAAGGTTCAAATTATGAAAAGCATGGCTATATGGTTATACCAGAAGGTTTAAATGATGATAAAATAAAACAGTATATGAGAAGGCACTTGGTATATACAGTGGTACAGAAGTAAAGACTCAGCCATTGTTATCCCCTTTTCAATTACCTGACCCCCTCAGTGACTCAGTCAGGGTTAGAGAGAACATAAACTCCATGAGGCCAAGGATCTGTATTCCTCCGTGTATCTCAAATACCTAAAACACTGTTTAGCATATTAAGTACATGACACACAATTTTTTGAATGAATGAAGAAAAAATAAATAAACACAATTGATGTATGGGAGTAAGAGGAATATATCTAGACCCATAAGCAGGGACCAGATCACAAATGATAATAAGCACCATGGCAATGGGTTTGGATTTAATTCTGAAAATAAATTAATGTTGAACAGTTTTAAAGTCTGAGCATACATTATTAGATTTTCATTTCAAAAAATCATCTTGGCAGTTCTGTATGGAATCAAGGAAGGTTTGGTAACCACAGTACATCGGGATTGTAAATACAACCTATTATATAAGATTAACTTAGGTTTCCTTAAAAACCATGCAGTCCCCTAGCAATGCAGATAAAAGTAATGGAAAAAGAAACTAGAATCTAGGCAGATATTGCATTTCTTTGTATACACTCTGCCTCTCTTTCCTTTTGGTGTCACAGACTTTTTTTTTCTTTTTCTTTTTAAACATCTGGGCAAATGGGATAGTGATTATGTTTATAAATATATTTCTGCTTGCTTGCAAATTTGACATTATGATAAATATAAATCATTTAAGGAAGCTTTCACTAAATATTTTCACAGTTGCTTATCTATTTGCAACTAATAAATGACTCAATAAAAAATTTCAATTACAAAACTGAACTAATTACCCACAACAAGAGGTTGCATGTATTATTAGTCATTTATTGAGCAACTTTGTCTTGGTTACCAATAAAATACACTTTCTGTCATTTTTATTTTTTTCTAACTATTTATATAATGTACTTTTACTTACATTTAATTTTTATAATCATATAAAATATATATCATCATAGACAAACATTTGAGCTCTTTTCCCCAATCTTATATACATCTTTCTAGAATACACAAATCCACAATTTACTACGACATTTGAACAATGCCAGCTGATGAGTATATGTATTATTTGCATTAATTTTATACTAGTTCTTACATAAATAGTATTCTCATCACTGGATTCAGTATGGTTTAAAAAGCCTTGAACCATGATTTCAATACCTGTGTAAATTTGAGGACTTTTTCTTCATTTTTCAAATGGAGAAACTAGAACTCTACCAGCTCTAGTTTGTTCGTTTGAAAAGTGGGTTGACACCTGAGACCTACCATTTTTGATGAAATTGGGTATTATGTGGCATAATACATAAGCAAGCAACTTGTAAGCTCAAAATTATTCTTCAACGGTCTGAAATTATCAACATATTAGTCTCTGAATCAATCATTACAAATAATACATCTGATGACCTGAATAAAACAACTTTTGGTAAGTTTGTTTCTCGGTGCTTAATGATAATAGATTAAATTCTGGGTCCTCTGGGGGGAAAAATGTCAGAAATGCTTTATCTACTTTAACCACTATGTAAGTCTGTAGAGAATAATTCATAATGCTGACATTCTATTTATTCTTACCAGATTCATCACGTAAATATCTGTTAGTTAATAGCACTAAGATACCAGTTTGTAAAGACTACTTTAAGTTGTGTAATCATTGTTTCATTTGTTAGAAACAACATTATTTAACATTATGTGCTACTAGTCTCCCTTTCTACAGATGAACTGCTTGGAGAGAATATTAATTGCTTAATTCCTTCTATGGTAAAGGAAGAATTTGAACCCTGTTATTTTCGTTCCCAAATCTGTATTCTTTCCGTTAGTCATCCTAATCCATGAGTTGAAAAAAACAAATGTTTTAACTCCTGGATTTTCTAGTAATGGTCTGAAACTGTGAAGATGTGGCAGAAAGTTATTTATCCTTTGATATTTATTCTCCTCTGTTTTTTTTTGAAAACTAAACTCCTGGCTCTAGGCTGGGTATGTGGCCTCCTGGAATGAAGATTACAATTGCAAGATTTCCTTACCATTAGGTGTGGCTAAATTCTGACCAATGGGATATGAATCCTGCAGCGTTAAAAGTTGGGGACAGGAGGATGTGTTCCTTTTTCTTCTCTTTTTGTTTCCCGATGGCTGGATGTGGACTTTACCAGGATACCAGTAGCCACCTTAGACCATAAAACTCAAGCTATAATTTGAAGATGGTACAACAGCAATGGAGGATTCTGGGCCCATAATAACAACAAAGCTGTCTCATTTATTCTGAGTTGTTAACTTCTGTACAGTGAGAAGAAAAACTTCTCTCTTATTGAAAATATAAGCAAAGAGAAAAAACCCTTTAAGTTTATGTTGAACTATAATTTATTGCTTCTTCATGTCCTTCTAGCAAAGATTAACAGACTTGCTTTTTAAAATAATCATATTTCCAAGAAGACATTCAACATATATATTTAATATGATAGCTATTTCCATTTGAGGTTAAATGTTATGAATGAGTAATTCTACATGCAAATATATATTAATATTAAGATTGTTTCAAGAACAGCTGAATTATACCTAAACCAAAAGAAGAGTTCAATTTTAAAAGAACTTCCTTAATACCTGAATTTAACATATAGCAATTGGCATTGATGATAAAATAGCCAAACTCTATTATCAAAAAGACAAAATATTATGCGTGCTGGTGAGGATGTGGAGAAAAAAAAAAAAAAAAAAACCTTGTATACTGTTGAAGGGAGTGCAAATTAGTACAGTCATTATAAAAAAACAGTATGCAAATTTCTCAAATAACTAAAAATAGAACTACCATATGATTTAGCAATTCTACTTTTGGTTATATATCCAAAAAAAAAAAAAATGAAATCAGTTTGTTGAAGAGAGATGTCTACATTCCTATGTTCAGTACACCATTATTTGTAATAGCCTAAATAAGGTATCAACCTAAGTGTCTATCAGTGGATGAATGGATAAAGAGAATATGGTATATATTCTCAATGAATTTCTATTCAGCCTTAAAAAAGAAGGAAATTATGTCATTTGTGACAACACAGATGAACTTGGAGGACATTATGCTAAGTGAAGTAAGCCAGGTGCAGAAAGACAAATACTGTATGATCTAACTTACGTGTGGAATCTAAACATGTCAAACTCATAGACACAGAGAGAGTAGACTGATGGTTACTAATCGCTAAGGATGGAGAGTAGGGGGAGGGTATTAGAAATGTTGGTCAAAGAGTACAAAATTTTAGTTAGATAGGTTCAAGAGGTCTATTTTACAGCATGATGACTGCAGCTAATAATATACTCTTGAAAATTCCTCAGAATAGATTTTAAGTGTTCTCATCACACAAAAAAATAGTGAGGTAATGTGTGTGTTAATTACCTTGACTGAGCCATTTCTCAGTGTGTACATATTTCAAAACACTGTGAGGTACACTATAAACACATACAATTTTATTTGTCAATTAAAAAATTAGAATATATAAAATAGTCAAATGTTTTGCTTTTGCTTTTCAAGGGTATGGCTGTATTGCTTAGTCATGATGTTGATTTAAAAAATCTGTTTTTACCAATTAAATTGCCTTCTAACATAAAAAAACTACATTTTTGTTCTACCCCATTTAACTTTAGAGCATTATACTTACACATTTCTTGGGAATTATAGCTAGAAACTCTGAAGGTCTTACCATGCTCTATTCTATGAGGCATACTTTCTACTTGGAACCATATAGAGCAAGGCCCTAGAAATTCATTCAAGCAAGTAATTAAAAAGATAGTAGAATTAATAAATATAATTAGTTTCCTGGAAAACTCTCTGCTTGTCATAAGCTATCTTGGGCATTATTCTAGCCTTTCTTTTGCATTAGTACATGGCTAATGCATATGAGATTTGTATCTCAAATAGATTCTGGAGTTTGAATAGAAATTTAGAGAGCATGAAATAAGAAAGTATCCACCTTTATAGAGTTAATATTACTGCATAAATTCTTACAGTTTGTCAGGCAGGAATACAAAGATAAGCTATAAGAAGAGCAGAAAAACTCTCTTTTAAAAATTTATGTTATAAATATAAATAAGAAAATGGTTTGAATCTTTGGGACAGGCTATGATGTGAAGGTTTGATCTGCCAAAAGAAGTATCGTTATAACTGAGAAGACTTGTGGTGGCTAATTAAAGAAAATAAGGACATGTGTCACTATGGTAATTAAGTACTGAATATGAAAAGCAAGATGAAGTTGGGAAGTGAGCCTGTTTCCAGATCTGACTGTGGAACCGAGGACAGCCCGATCAGCAGCAACAGGGAGTGTAGTAGCATGTCGGACAGTAACTCACTGCTGACTACAGCTGTGTATAATCTACAAATATGACAGACTTCTGTCTTGATAAATCTCTATGGCAAAACAAATATAAATATGTGTCTGCATAATGATAAAATTACTTTCATTATAAAAGCAATCTAATCTAGACAGATAGTAGGTATTTCACTAATTTCCTTAGAAGTAAAATGATCATTTACAGTGTTTCAAATTGTTGAGAAAAACTGAATATTCTTTTCCTTCACTGAGATTTTTCATCCCTTAACTCTTATTAACCACTGACCCTATGACTCCCTTCTTTCTTATTCTTTTTTTTAAATTATAATTTAAGTTCTAGGGTACATGTGCACAACATGCAGGATTGCTACATATGTATACATGTGCCATGTTGGTGTGCTTCACCCATTAACTCGTCATTTACTTTAGGTATAGCTCCTAATGCTATCCCTCCCCCGTCCCCCCATCCCATGACAGGCCCCAGTGAGTGGTGTTCCCCTTCCTGTGTCCAAGTGTTCTCATTGTTCAATTCCCACCTATGAGTGAGAACATGCAATGTTTGGTTTTCTGTTCTTGCGATAGTTTGCTGAGAATGATGGTTTCCAGCTTCATCCATGTCCCTACAAAGGATATGAACTCATCCTTTTGTATGGCTGCATAGTATTGCATGGTGTATATGTGCCACATTTTCTTAATCCAGTCTGTCACTGATGGACATTTGGATTGGTTCCAAGTCTTTGCTATTGTGAACAGTGCCACAATAAACATACGTGTGCATGTGTCTTTATAGCAGCATGATTTATAATTCTTTGGGTATATACCCAGTAATAGGATGGCTGGGTCAAATGGTATTTCTAGTTCTAGATCCTTGAGGAATCGCCACACTGTCTTCCACAACGGTTGAAGTAGTTTATAGTCCCACCAACAGTGTAAAAGTGTTCCTATTTCTCCACATCCTCTCCAGCACCTGTTTTTTCCTGACTTTTTAATGATGGACATTCTAACTGGTGTGAGATGGTATCTCGTTGTGGTTTTGATTTGAATTTCTCTGATAGCTGGTGAGGATGAGCATTTTTTCATGTGTCTCTTGACTGCATAAATGTCTTCTTTTGAGAAGTGTCTGTTCACATCCTGTGCCCACTTTTTGATGGGGTTGTTATCGTCTTGTAAATTTGTTTGAGTTCTTTGTAGACTCTGGATGTTAGCCCTTTGTCAGATGAGTAGATTGCAAAAATTTTCTCCCATTCTGTAGGTTGTCTGTTCATTCTGATGGTAGTTTCTTTTGCTGTGCAGAAGCTCTTTAGTTTAATTAGATCCCATTTGTCAATGTTGGCGTTTGTTGCCATTGCTTTTGGTGCTTTAGACATGAAGTCCTTGCCCATACCTATGTTCTGAATGGTATTACCTAGGTTTTCTTCTAGGGTTTTTATGGTATTAGGTCTAACATTTAAGTCTCTAATCCATCTTGAATTAATTTTTGTATAAAGTGTAAGGAAGAGATCCAGTATCAGCTTTCTACATATGGCTAACCAGTTTTCCTAGCACCATTTATTAAATAGGGAATCCTTTCCCCATTTCTTGTTTTTGTCAATTTTGTCAAAGATCAGATGGTTGTAGATGAGTGGTATTATTTCTGGGGGCTCTGTTCAATTCCATTGGTCTATAGCTCTGTTTTGGTACCAGTACCATGCTGTTTTGGTTACTGTAGTCTTGTAGTGTAGTTTGAAGTCAGGTAGTGTGATGCCTCCAGCTTTGTTCTTTTGGCTTAGGACTGACTTGGCAATGCGGGCTCTTTTTTGGTTCCATGTGAACTTTAAAGTAGTTTTTTCCAATTCTGTGAAGAAAGTCATTGGTAGTTTGATGGAGATGGCATTGAATCTATAAATTACCTTGGGCAGTATGGCTGTTTTTATGATATGTATTCAGCCTATCCATGAGCATGAAATGTTCTTCCATTTGTTTGTATCCTCTTTTATTTCACTGAGCAGTGGTTTGTAGTTCACCTTGAAGAGGTCCTTCACATTCCTTGTGAGTTGGATTCCTAGATATTTTATTATCTTTGAAGTAATTGTGAGTGGGAGTGCATTCATGATTTGGGTCTCTGTTTGTCTGTTATTGATGTATAAGAATGTTTGTGATTTTTGCACATTGATTTTGTATCTTGAGACTTTGCTGAAGTTGCTTGTCAGCTTAAGGCGATTTTGGACTGAGATGATGGGGTGTTCTAAATATACAATCATGGCATCTGCAAACAGGGACAATTTGACTTCCCCTTTTCCTAATTGAATACCCTGTATTTCTTTCTCCTGCCTGATTGCCCTAGCCAGAACTTCTGACACTATGTTGAATATGAGTGGTGAGAGACGGCATCCCTGTCTTGTGCCTGTTTTCAGATGGAATGCTTCCAGTTACGGCCCATTCAGTATGATACTGGCTATGGGTTTGTCACAAATAGCTCTTATTATTTTGAGATACATTCCATCAATACCGAATTTATTGAGTTTTTAGCATGAAGGGCTGTTGAATTTTGTCAAAAGACTTTTCTTCATCTATTGAGATAATCATGTGGGTTTTGTCTTTGGTTCTGTTTATATGCTGGATTACATTTATTGATTTGCATATGTTGAACCAGGCTTGCATCCCAGGATGAAGCTCACTTGATTGTTGGATAAGCTTTTTGATGTGCTGCTGGATTCAGTTTGCCAGTATTTTATTGAGGATTTTTGCATCGATGTTAATCAAGGATATTGGTCTAAAATTCTCTTTTTTTGTTGTGCCTCTGCCAGGTTTTAGTATCAGGATGATGCTGGCCTCATAAAATGAGTTAGGGAGGATTCCTTCTTTTTCTATTGATTGGAATAGTTTCAGAAGGAATGGTACCAGCTCCTCCTAGTACCTCTGGTAGAATTCCGCTGTGAATCCATTTGGTACTGGACTTTTTTTTGATTAATTATTAATTAATAAAAAATCAATAGTTTGATTAACTATTAATTATTGCCTCAATTTCAGAGCCGGTTATTGGTCTATTCAGGGATTCAACTTCTTCCTGGTTTAGTCTTGGGGGGAGTATGTGTCCAGGAATTTATCAATTTCTTCTAGATTTTCTAGTTTATTTACGTAGAGGTGTTTATAGTATTCTCTGATGGTAGTTTGTATTTCTGTGGGATCAGTGGTGATATCCTCTTTTCATTTTTTATTACGTCATTTGATTTGTTTCTCTTTTCTTCTTTATTAGTCTTGCTAGCAGTCTATCAATTTTCTTGATCTCTTCAAAAAACCAACTCCTGGATTTATTGATTTTTTGAAAGGTTTTATGTGTCTCTATTTCCTTCAGTTCTGCTCTGATCTTAGTTATTTCTTGCCTTCTGCTAGCTTTTGAATGTGTTTACTCTTGCTTCTCCAGTTCTTTTAATTGTGATGTTAGGATGACTCCCTTTCTACTCAGTTTGCTCCATAGTGAACCACCCAATTATGTGTTTCTAGTCCTCATAACGTCTTGTTTTTTTGTTTGTTTTCAAGTTTTAGAAGAAGATTTTAGTGAAGTGCAGCTCCCAGAATAGGAAAAGCCTTATGTTAAAACAATTCAGTCCTTGAGTCCTTGGCTAATGACTGCATTGAACTACCTACCTGACTTGGAGCTCAACTGTCCTGGAAAACATATTTTTAAAATTTTAATGCTTTTCTCTCCTTGTAGAACACTTTAAATTTAAACTTAACGTCTTGACTATACAGATTACATTCAAATTAATGATTGTATAACCAAACTGTGACAGACAGTGCAAAGGTGAAGAACTGAGGATTTGCATACTAAAACAGAAACAGGACAGTCATTCAATTTTTAAAATTCTCATTTAAATTTGCAATGTTTTGGCCGAGTGCAGTGGATCAAGCTTGTAATCCCAGCACTTTGGGAGGCCAAGGCGAGCCCATTTTTGAGGTCAGGAGTTTGAGACCAGCCTGGCCAACATGGTGAAACCCTGTCTCTACTAAAATTACAAAAATTAGCTGGGCATGGTGGCGCTCTCCTGTAATCCCAGCAACTAAGGAAGCTGGGGCAGGAAAATTTCTTGAATCCGGGAGGCAGAGGTCACAGTGACCCAAGATCATACCACTGCACTTCAGCCTGGGCAATAGAGCGAGACTCCATCTCAAAAAGAAAAATAAATAAATAAAACAAATTTGCAATGTTTTAAATGAATATCATGAATATCGCTTAAAGTAGTAATCAACAGAAGTTAGAGAACTTAACAATATTCTTTCTCTTAGAAAGTACAACAAAATATAATTTTTTACAATTTTACTCTTAGACTTTTCTCTGTAGTAACGTGTCTTACTCATCTCTACAATAGGTTTGTTGTGAGAATCTTGTAATGCAAACCCTGAATGTTCTATGAAGCATTTTTAAACTTCTAGTTTATACTCTATGGATTCTTATTCAAATGTTTTTTAAAAAATAGTTAAACAACTATTCTTTTTTTTTTTTTTTTTTTTTTGCCAATATTTTTGTAGTTTCCAAGAGGCTTGTAGTTACAGTGACAGCTTTCCATGTTGAGATTCTCATATCATCTTGTATCTTAAAGTTTCATATGAGTTTTTACCGTTAGGATGATGAAGATGTATATAGGACAAAATGTTAAGTCTTTACCTGCATTTGTTTTCTTTACTAGTAATAGTAGTAGATACTTATGAAATAAATGTTCTCTCAAGATCCTGTTTTTTATTTTAATCAATAAGCATAATTACCTTGTTCCCCACACAGTCAGAGACATGCCACGCCATCCACTGAGTAGTGTTTTGTAGGGCATTTAGCATGACTCATTGAAGCATAAAAACACAGTTTTGATTTCAACTAGATCTATTCTATTTTGCAAGATATTAAATTTACCTATAATTGGTTCCCAATCAAGTATTGAAATAAACTGCCTTAAATTCTTTTCTTTTTTTCAAATAAAATAAACAAACCAACTCACCTCACCATTTGTATTGGGGCATTCTTTATTGAAAAACCATCCAATACGTACTCTCTTAATTTCCAGTCTCTCCACTTGAAATTTTTCCTCAATTTGCTTTGATCCCAGTGTCTTCCATCTTTCTCCTAATTATCCAGGGTTTATGGCAGGGTAGAAAGTATTTTCCCAGGTAGTTTTCTTTCCAAATATAAGTTATGGGCAAGAAAAAATAGTACTTTGTTAAATTAGTTGAATAAATATTTGAAATTGAAGATGTGCTTTGTGAAATTATACCACGCGTGGTTGTGTATGTGTTCAAAATAATATGCATAAGTCTATGTATTGTGATCTTATAGTAAAAGCCTGAAAATAACCAGGTGTCCCTAAAGAGAGCACTGGGTGACTATACTAAGGTAAATTCACAACAGGAAGCATAAATGATCTTGAATGATATCAAAAATGTGCTTTAGATGAAAATAAAAGTGAAGACAGAGTTTTAAAAATTTAACTAAGTTAAGAAAGAATATTAATATGCACACGTTTTGCTTATATTTTTAAAATGAAATAATGGAAGAATAAACTAAAGTGTAGTACAAATTGTTAACTACAGCGGGAAGAGGGAGGGACACAGGGTGAAAGAGACAGAGATAGAATAAAGACTTTTGTGTTTTCACCTTGCTGTGGTGTTTTTACTTTGGAATATTTTATGTTTTACATAATTTGATGTAGTTCAGTCATCAAATAAAAAAATTAAATACTGAAAATAAACTGAAACAAATGTTGCATATTAATTATTATCAAAAACAAACAGTAAAAAAATTATTTTAAACTGTTTTAAATGCTTAATATTTTTTTTTTTTTTATTATACTTTAAGTTCTAGGGTACATGTGCATAACGTGCAGGTTTGTTACATATGTATACTTATGCCATGTTGGTGTGCTGCACCCATCAACTCGTCAGCACCCATCAATTCATCATTTATATCATGTATAACTCCCCTATGCAATCCCTCCCTCCTCCCCCCTCCCCCCTCCCCATGATAGACCCCAGTGTGTGATGTTCCCCTTCCCGAGTCCAAGTGATCTCATTGTTCAGTTCCCACCTATGAGTGAGAACATGCAGTGTTTGGTTTTCTCTTCTTGTGATAGTTTGCTAAGAATGATGGTTTCCAGCTGCATCCATGTCCCTACAAAGGACGCAAACTCATCCTTTTTTATGGCTGCATATTATTCCATGGTGTATATGTGCCACATTTTCTTAATCCAGTCTGTCACAGATGGACATTTGGATTGATTCCAAGTCTTTGCTATTGTGAATAGTGCCGCAATAAACATACGTGTACATGTGTCTTTGTAGTAGACTAATTTATAATCCTTTGGGTATATACCCAGTAGTGGGATGGCTGGGTCATATGGTACATCTAGTTCTAGATCCTTGAGGAATTGCCATACTGTTTTCCATAATGGTTGAACTAGTTTACAATCCCACCAACAGTGTAAAAGTGTTCCTATTTCTCCACATCCTCTCCAACACCTGTTGTTTCCTGACTTCTTAATGATTGCCATTCTAACTGGTGTGAGATGGTATCTCATTGTGGTTTTGATTTGCATTTCTCTGATGGCCAGTGATGATGAGCATTTTTTCATGTGTCTGTTGGCTGTATGAATATCTTCTTTTGAGAAATGTCTGTTCATATCCTTTCCCCACTTTTTGATGGGGTTGTTTGTTTTTTTCTCGTATATTTGTTTGAGTTCTTTGTAGATTCTGGATATTAGCCCTTTGTCAGATGAGTAGGTTGCAAAAATTTTCTCCCATTCTGTAGGTTGCCTGTTCACTCTGATGGTAGTTTCTTTTGCTGTGCAAAAGCTCTTTAGTTTAATGAGATCCCATTTGTCAATTTTGGCTTTTGCTGCCGTTGCTTTTGGTGTTTTAGACATGAAGTCCTTGCCCATGCCTATGTCCTGAATGGTACTACCTAGATTTTCTTCTAGGGTTTTTATGGTATTAGGTCTAACATTTAAGTCTCTAATCCATCTTGAATTAATCTTCGTATAAGGGGTAAGGAAAGGATCCAGTTTCAGCTTTCTACTTATGGCTAGCCAATTTTCCCAGCACCATTTATTAAATAGGGAATCCTTTCCCCATTTCTTGTTTCTCTCAGGTTTGTCAAAGATCAGATGGCTGTAGATGTGCGGTATTATTTCTGAGGACTCTGTTCTGTTCCATTGGTCTATAGCTCTGTTTTGGTACCAGTACCATGCTGTTTTGGTTACTGTAGCCTTGTAGTATAGTTTGAAGTCAGGTAGCGTGACGCCTCCAGCTTTGTCCTTTTGACTTAGGATTGTCTTGGCAATGCGGGCTCTTTTTTGGTTCCATATGAACTTTAAAGCAGTGTTTTCCAATTCTGTGAAGAAAGTCATTGGTAGCTTGATGGGGATGGCATTGAATCTATAAATAACCTTGGGGAGTATGGCCATTTTCACGATATTGATTCTTCCTATCCATGAGCATGGTATGTTCTTCCATTTGTTTGTGTCCTCTTTGATTTCACTGAGCAGTGGTTTGTAGTTCTCCTTGAAGAGGTCCTTTACATCCCTTGTAAGCTGGATTCCTAGGTATTTTATTCTCTTTGAAGCAATTGTGAATGGAAGTTCATTCCTGATTTGGCTCTCTGCTTGTCTGTTGCTGGTGTATAAGAATGCTTGTGATTTTTGCACATTAATTTTGTATCCTGAGACTTTGCTGAAGTTGCTTATCAGCTTAAGGAGATTTTGGGCTGAGACGATGGGGTTTTCTATATATACAATCATGTCATCTGCAAACAGGGACAATTTGACTTCTTCTTTTCCTAACTGAATACCCTTGATTTCTTTCTCTTGCCTGATTGCCCTAGCCAGAACTTCCAACACTATGTTGAATAGGAGTGGTGAGAGAGGGCATCCCTGTCTTGTGCCAGTTTTCAAAGGGAATTTTTCCAGTTTTTGCCCATTCAGTATGATATTAGCTGTGGGTTTGTCATAAATAGCTCTTATTATTTTGAGGTACGTTCCATCAATACCGAATTTATTGAGCGTTTTTAGCATGAAGGGCTGTTGAATTTTGTCAAAAGCCTTTTCTGCATCTATTGAGACAATCATGTGGTTCTTGTCTTTGGTTCTGTTTATATGCTGGATTACTTTTATTGATTTGCGAATGTTGAACCAGCCTTGCATCCCAGGGATGAAGCCCACTTGATCATGGTGGATAAGCTTTTTGATGTGCTGCTGAATCCGGTTTGCCAGTATTTTATTGAGGATTTTTGCATCAATGTTCATCAGGGATATTGGTCTAAAATTCTCTTTTTTTGTTGTGTCTCTGCCAGGCTTTGGTATCAGGATGATGTTGGCCTCATAAAATGAGTTAGGGAGGATTCCCTCTTTTTCTATTGATTGGAATAGTTTCAGAAGGAATGGTACCAGCTCCTCCTTGTACCTCTGGTAGAATTCAGCTGTGAATCCATCTGGTCCTGGACTTTTTTTGGTGGGTAGGCTATTAATTGTTGCCTCAATTTCAGAACCTGCTATTGGTCTATTCAGGGATTCAACTTCTTCCTGGTTTAGCCTTGGGAGAGTGTAAGTGTCCAGGAAATTATCCATTTCTTCTAGATTTTCTAGTTGATTTGCATAGAGGCGTTTATAGTATTCTCTGATGGTAGTTTGTATTTCTGTGGGGTCAGTGGTGATATCCCCTTTATCATTTTTTATTGCATCTATTTGATTCCTCTCTCTTTTTTTCTTTATTAGCCTTGCTAGCGGTCTGTCAATTTTGTTGATCTTTTCAAAAAACCAACTCCTGGATTCATTGATTTTTTGGAGGGTTTTTTGTGTCTCTATCTCCTTCAGTTCTGCTCTGATCTTAGTTATTTCTTGCCTTCTGCTAGCTTTTGAATGTGATTGCTCTTGCCTCTCTAGTTCTTTTAATTGTGATGTTAGAGTGTCAATTTTAGATCTTTCCTGCTTTCTCTTGTGGGCATTTAGTGCTATAAATTTCCCTCTACACACTGCTTTAAATGTGTCCCAGAGATTCTGGTATGTTGTATCTTTGTTCTCATTGGTTTCAAAGAACATCTTTATTTCTGCTTTCATTTCGTTATGTACCCAGTAGTCATTCAGGAGCAGGTTGTTCAGTTTCCATGTAGTTGAGCGGTTTTGATTGAGTTTCTTAGTCCTGAGTTCTAGTTTGATTGCACTGTGGTCTGAGATACAGTTTGTTATAATTTCTGTTCTTTTACATTTGCTGAGGAGTACTTTACTTCCAATTATGTGGTCAATTTTGGAATAAGTGCGATGTGGTGCTGAGAAGAATGTATATTCTGTTGATTTGGGGTGGAGAGTTCTATAGATGTCTGTTAGGTCCGCTTGGTGCAGAGATGAGTTCAATTCCTGGATATCCTTGTTAACTTTCTGTCTCGTTGATCTGTCTAATGTTGACAGCGGAGTGTTGAAGTCCCCCATTATTATTGTATGGGAGTCTAAGTCTCTTTGTAAGTCTCTAAGGACTTGCTTTATGAATCTGGGTGCTCCTGTATTGGGTGCATATATATTTAGGAGAGTTAGCTCTTCCTGTTGAATTGATCCCTTTACCATTATGTAATGGCCTTCTTTGTCTCTTTTGATCTTTGATGGTTTAAAGTCTGTTTTATCAGAGACTAGGATTGCAACCCCTGCTTTTTTTTGTTCTCCATTTGCTTGGTAGATCTTCCTCCATCCCTTGATTTTGAGCCTATGTATGTCTCTGCATGTGAGATGGGTCTCCTGAATACAGCAGACTGATGGGTCTTGACTCTTTATCCAGTTTGCCAGTCTGTGTCTTTTAATTGGAGCATTTAGTCCATTAACATTTAAGGTTAATATTGTTATGTGTGAACTTGATCCTGCCATTATGATATTAACTGGTTATTTTGCTCGTTAGTTGATGCAGTTTCTTCCTAGCCTCGATGGTCTTTACATTTTGCCAAGTTTTTGCGATGGCTGGTACCGGTTGTTCCTTTCCATGTTTAGGGCTTCCTTCAGGGTCTCTTGTAAGGCAGGCCTGGTGGTGACAAAATCTCTAAGCATTTGCTTATCTGTAAAGGATTTTATTTCTCCTTCACTTATGAAACTTAGTTTGGCTGGATATGAAATTCTGGGTTGAAAATTCTTTTCTTTAAGAACGTTGAATATTGGCCCCCACTCTCTTCTGGCTTGTAGAGTTTCTGCCGAGAGATCTGCTGTTAGTCTGATGGGCTTCCCTTTGTGGGTGACCCGACCTTTCTCTCTGGCTGCCCTTAAGATTTTTTCCTTCATTTCAACTTTGGTGAATCTGGCAATTATGTGTCTTGGAGTTGCTCTTCTGGAGGAGTATCTTTGTGGCGTTCTCTGTATTTCCTGAATTTGAATGTTGGCCTGCCCTACTAGGTTGGGGAAGTTCTCCTGGATGATATCCTGAAGAGTGTTTTCCAACTTGGTTCCATTTTCCCCCTCACTTTCAGGCACCCCAATCAGACGTAGATTTGGTCTTTTTACGTAATCCCATACTTCTTGCAGGCTTTGCTCATTTCTTTTTCTTCTTTTTTCTTTTGGTTTCTCTTCTCACTTCATTTCATTCATTTGATCTTCAATCGCTGATACTCTTTCTTCCAGTTGATCGAGTCGGTTACTGAAGCTTGTGCATTTGTCACGTATTTCTCGTGTCATGGTTTTCATCTCTGTCATTTCGTTTATGATCTTCTCTGCATTAATGAGTCTAGCTGTCAATTCTTCCACTCTTTTTTCAAGATTTTTAGTTTCTTTGCGCTGGGTACGTAATTCCTCCTTTAGCTCTGAGAAGTTTGATGGACTGAAGCCTTCTTCTCTCCTCTCGTCCAAGTCATTCTCTGACCAGCTTTGATCCGTTGCTGGTGATGGGCTGCGCTCCTTTGCAGGGGGAGATGCGCTCTTATTTTTTGAATTTCCAGCTTTTCTGCCCTGCTTCTTCCCCATCTTTGTGGTTTTATCTGTCTCTGGTCTTTGATGGTGGTGACGAACTGATGGGGTTTTGGTATAGGTGTCCTTCCTGTTTGATAGTTTTCCTTCTGACAGTCAGAAGGACTCTCTGTTGGTCTGTTGGAGATTGCTTGAGGTCCACTCCAGACCCTGTTTGCCTGGGTATCAGCAGCAGAGGTTGCCGAAGATAGAATATTGCTGAACAGCGAGTGTACCTGTCTGATTCTTCCTTTGGAAGTGTCCTCTCAGGGGTGTACTCCACCCTGTGAGGTGTGGGGTGTCAGACTGCCCCTAGTGGGGGATTTCTCCCAGCTAGGCTACTCAGGGGTCAGGGACACACCTGAGCAGGCAGTCTGTCCGTTCTCAGATCTCAACCTCCGCGTTGGGAGATCCGCGGCTCTCCCCAAAGCTGTCAGACAGAGTGGTTCGCGTCTGCACCGGCTCCCGCTACTTCCCCTGTTGGTCTTCAGCTGTGCGCTGTCCCCAGAGGTGGAGACTACAGAGACAGGCAGGCTTCCTTGAGCTGCTGTGAGCTCCACCCAGTTCGAGCTTCCCAGCGGCTTTGTTTACCTACTTAAGCCTCAGCAATGGCGGGCGCCCCTCCCCCAGCCTCGCTGCTGCCTTGCGGATAGATCGCGGCAGACTGCTGTGTTAGCAGTGAGGGAGGCTTCGTGGGCGTGGGACCCTCCCGGCCAGGTGTGGGATATATTCTCCTGGAATGCCTGTATGCTTACAGCGCAGTATTGAGGTGGGAGTTACCCGATTTTCCAGGTGTTGTGTGTCTCAGTTCCCCTGGCTAGGAAAACGGATCCCCTTCCCCCTTGCGCTTCCAGGTGAGGCGATGCCTCGCCCTGCTTCAGCTCTCGCTGGTCAGGCTGCAGCAGCTGACCAGCACCGATTGTCCGGCACTCCCTAGTGAGATGACCCCAGTACCTCAGTTGAAAATGCAGAAATCACCGGTCTTCTGTGTCGCTCGCGCTGGGAGTTGGAGACTGGAGTTGTTCCTATTCGGCCATCTTGCTCCGCCCCCCCAAAATGCTTAATATTTTAACTCAATGTCCTGGTAAGATATAAGAACAAACAGAACCAAAAAGCCCTCTTAAATTTCATTTAGGTAGACCTATTATTAATATGTTGATAAAACTGGATAAAACTGTCATAGGTAAAATGTAGGATAAAGTCAATATAAACTATGTTAATGTAGCTAGAAACCACTATTTTTAGTATAAAATAAAGAAGATACTGCAAAGAATCATTCCTTTTCTTCTGTCACAATTGATTATTATATGCTTTTGTCCAAATTAAACTCTAATATAAACTTTTAATTTTTATAAAATGGCTTGGATTTACTCAGAAATAAGAGAGTGTATGTGTGTATATGTATATATCCCAAGATATTAGAACACTTTAATCTTAAATTTGAATTTGGACTATCATTATCATCTTTTGATTTTTTTCCCACTTAAAAATGTGCATTTTTTATTTCTGTCCACTGAAAGAATATGGAAGTAACAAAAATTTACTTGCAGCGAGCATGTTTTCATACTCAGATTGTGGTATCAAAATATCACTTCCCACTCACAGGAACAAGCTTGTTGACTGATTCCAAATCTGGGGCAGACAATGAACAGAATTAGTTTGGAACATGTTGTTAAATCTTCCAATTAAGAAAACTAGCAAGAACTAATAGACTAATGTTAAATGGACACAAGGTCACCTTGAGTCTCTCAGTGACTTAAAATAAAATAGTTTGAGCATCAAAAATAATGACTACAATGTATTTAACCATACATTTTTATTCATAATTATAAATCCATAAGTTCATATGAGTTCATTGTGATACTCAAAGGAAATAAAGCAACAAAACATTTACCTCATTTTTCACCATTGGAGGTTGCTAGGGCATCAATTCATTACTATAAGAATCTGAGAAAGAAAAAAAAAATTATCTGATCTTCCTATAATGTCGCATTTCAGGATAACCAAACAGTTGAGAAAGGAAGGTTTTTCTTTGTAGAAGAATAATAGCTAGTAAATAAAGGAAAAATAATATAGTGAGGAAATCAATATTTACATCCCCTGATGAAACAAAGAATATTAGTAACAATAATCATTTTAGGCTGATACTACCTGAATCCAGCTTAAAGACATAAAAGCCATTATGTGCTTCCAGTTGTAAAGTACAGAGTACCATCTATGAAGTATCACTGCTTTAAATAAAATGGAATCTAATTAAGTCCCTAGTTTATTTTAAACAGAGGAATCAAGAAGCAGTATCAAAAGTCTCATGAGGAAGAAATTAGTGAAATTAGAGTTCAGAAATCCTATAAGACAAATGATCTAATTCTCCAAAATATAAAACTGGTTCTTATTTTTTTTAAGGAGGTGAAACTGATAAAATAGAGGAGATTGCAGGATACAAGAATCAAATGCAATGTGTAGGTTTTGTTTGTATTATGATTTGGATAGCCTAGCTTTTGAGACAGTTGGAAAACTTTAACATTAACTAGAAATTAAATTATATTAAAGGATTATTATCTTTGTTAGAGGTGAAGATTGCATAATTGAGTGTTAAAATAGATATTATATAATTATATATACATATATAAGGTACATATTTTGTATATATTTCTTAACAATACAGACTTTTTTACTTCGGTCTTCCAAAAAGTCCTGAAAATGACAAGAAAGTAAAAAATCAAAGTAAATTAAAAAAGACTTTAATGAAATTATGTTTAGACTGTTCCTAATCTACATAATATTTCCCCTACTCAAAAATTTAGTCGTATCTTCTTATAATCAAAATTAATGCCAAATGGATTTTTTCCTGACTTTGCTGCATTTTGGAGAATCATTCCTGCTAAGAACTCCTTCATTGATTTCATGTTGCAGTTGGTATATTGCTGAGAGTCTCCTCCTAACACCCTTGGCCATTCTTACATTGAGCATTCCTTCTCTAATTTAATATACAGATTTTATCTTGTTATCTTGTGTTAGAAAGTTGACCACAAAGAGATTTACATTTGGAGCTATGAGCTTATGTTTAGGATTTGAGATTAACTACAAGAGGAGCCTGGGCCAAAGCCTCCACTTGTTTATTACTCCTATACCTAAGAGAGGGCATTGCTTAGAAGCTGTACCCAACAAATCGGTGTTAAATGAAGAAATATTGATTAACCACAAACATTTTTAATATAAATTTTATTACCAAGTTATGAGTTAGGCTTATCTTATAATCAGGTAGTATATTAGTCAAGTACCAAAAGAAATTCTAAATCAGTACTATTCTATATAAATATAATGCAAACCACAAATGCAAGCCACAGGTGTCATTTAAAATTTTTATGTAGCCACATTTCTTAAAAAAGTGGAAACAAAAAGGTAAATTTAATTTTAACAATACATTTGCTATATGTATATATATATATATATATATATATATATATATATACACACACACACACACATTTTCACTATATCCAAAGTATTAGTATTTCTACATGCATTCAGTATAAAAATATTAAGATTTTTACATTTTTTGTTTTATACTAAATCTCAAAACTCTATGTATTCTGTATTTATAGCACGCTTCAATTCAAACTGGCTACAACTCACTTATCAGTAGTCACATAAATTATTGTGACTGTATTGGACAGCACAAGTTTAAAGTATAGATAAGATTATAGTAAAATATAGTTCAACTCTGAGGTATCATTAGTGCAACTCAAAAGTTTACATTGGTAGTGGAAAATAAACTTAGTAAAGATTATATTTTTAAATTATTATTTAGATTAGACAAATTATTGGGTAGAGTTATGAAAGCAACAATGAATCAAATTCTCTTTACTCTATTTGTCACTACTGATTATTTATTACAAGCATTGGTCTGAATTAATGTGAAACAAGTAATGAATTTCCTTTAGTTCTTATAAAATTGCTTGCATTTATTTGGAGATAAAAAGCCTATAAAATACTTAAAATGAAAATACTTCCTTTAAATCTATAGAAAAGAGAGAGAAAAATCTGAGCTGAATTGACTTAAAATAAGGCTTCTTAACCCTTAGGTGACTAGCTTAAATGCACATGCGGAGTCAAAGGCATAGCAGGAGTTAGCATAACAACAGCTGGCATGTAGTGAGTGAATGCCCACAGTGTTCCGTAAATGAGTACAATTGCCATCTTTATTTTACCAAGGAGGACATTTATGGAGTAATTTAGCAATTTGCACAAGGTCGTAGAGTTAAAGCATTGCTTCTAAAGCTTGAATTCTAACCACAATCACACTATACCACCCAAAAATTAGGTTATAATGTAGTTTGGGGTCTTTAACCCAAAATATGTAAGAAACTCATACAACTCAGTTGCAAACAAACAAATAAACAAACAAACAAAACCCCTCAATTTAAAACTGGGCAAAAGACTTGGATAAGCATTTTCCCAAAGAAAAAATAAAAATGGCCAACAGGTATGTGAGAAGGTTCTTAACATCATTATTTATTAGAGAAATGCAAATAAAAACCACAATGAGATATCATCTCACATGCATTAGGATGGCTATAATTAAAAAGGTGAGAGGTAACAAGTATTGGTGAGGATGTAGAGAAAAGGGAGCCTGTGTATACTGCCGGTGGAAATGTAAATTGGTATAGTTATTATGGAATACAATATTAAAAATAGAGCTACCATGGGATCTAACAGTCAAGTCTCTGGGTTTATGTCCACAGGAAATGAAATCAGTAAGCCAAAGAGATGTCTGCACTCCCATGTTCATTGCAATGTTATTCACAATAGCCAAGATAGGGAAATGATATCAACTTAAGTATTTGTCAGTGGATGAACTGATAAGGAAAATGTGGTATATGAATCTGGCAGACATTATGTTAAGTGAAATAAGCCAATCACAGAAGGACAATTATTGTATAATCTGACTTATATGTGGAATCTAAAAGTCAAACTTACAGAAGCAGAGAGTAAAACGGTGTAAGGGGAAGGAGTAATGAGATGTTGATCAAAGGGAACAAACTTTCACCTATATAATGAGTAAGTTCAGGAGATATATAGCATAGTGACTGTAGTTAATAATACTGTGTTGCATATTTGAAATCTGCTGAGAGGGTAGAACTTAAGTGTGCTCAACCACCAAGAAAAAAAGACAACTATGTGAGGTGATGGATATGTTAATTAGCTTGATTGTGATAGTCATTTTACATATATACATTTATTAAAACATCACATTATCTGTTTTGAATATATAATTTTTATTAGTCAATGATACCTCAATAAAGCTGAAAAAAATCACTCTTGATATTTGTAACTTTGCCTTGCAATGAAGAAAGCAAATTGGATGTAACAATTGGCAACAGGACATTTCTTCCTAATTGAACTGGGGATCCTGATTATTTTTCAGTTCACTTCAGTGGAGGCTTTTCTCTCTTTATCAGCCAAAATATCCTAATTAGTATGTTCTCATTGTTTAATTGCTTTCTTGGTCTACAATGCTGAACTTATCAGGCTGTGAAGACTTTGACCGGGAGCTGTCACCACAGAAATCAAAGGGTAATCCAGTTGAAGACATAGGGGAGCATCAGGGAAAAGCAGACTCCTGTGAGAATTATGGAACAGACATACAGAAAGAACTAAGACCTAGGGATTATGTGGCTGCAGAGAGAAAAGGATAGACATAAAGTAGCTGCCTGTGTTAATTCTTGACATAGCATTTGCGTGTGTGTGTATGTGTGTGCTTGTGTGTGTATGCATGAGTGGTATGTATGTATGCATGTGTATGTGGTGTATTTTAGGGGGAAGATGGGGTAAAGTAGAATAAGGTTTACCTACATGAATCATTCTTACTGTCCATCATTGTCTGTGTTTTCCAAAAAGTCATTTTCATGGATATGCATCAGAGAAATTAAACTAGAGTGTCTGATCTCAGGCAAGGCTTCAATATCTAAAAGTGCATGTTTTCCCAGTAACTAAGGTCAGGTTTTGTTTTGTTTTGTTTTACTTTTAAGAGGCAGGGTCAGGCTCTGTCACCCAGGCTTGACTGAAGTGACATGATCATAACTCACTATTACCTCAAACTCCTCGGCTCAAGTGATCCTCCTGCTTCAGCTTCCCAAGTGGCTGGAACTTACAGTCATGCACCACGATGCCTGGCTAATTTTTAATTTTTTTTGTAGAAGACAGTGTCTTGCTATATGGCACTTGCTGATGGTCAGAACTTTGATGGTCTCATCCCATCTAGTTTCTTGCAGCTTTTCCTAAAGTCCCAGAAATACCAGCAGGACAAAGAAGAATTTTCCCAGAACTTTCCGTGTTTACCTCTTGGCCAGCAGCTGGAGTCTGAAAAGTCTCTGAGGCACGTCCACTGTCTGGACTCACACTGCAGGCCTTCAGTGGACCTCTTCCTTCTCCTGTGGTTGTATTACTTCCGTGATCATTGGAGAATTCTTTCTCATCAGTGTCATAGAGTTGGACTGCTTTTCTCTTAGGAAGTGAGGAAAAGGTCAAAACCTTTTAAGGTTTCTGAGTTTTTTTTTCTCCGCATTTAACAGAAGGAGGAAATGACATCAACAGGCTTGTCCTTAAGTATGCCTGGTACAACCTGAAGCATGTAAGTTCTTTCTCAAATTCCCCTTATCTCACTGGAATACAAAGGACTTTCTGTCACCAAGAGGTCCTTCATCCATCTGGAGCATAAGACTGGAAGCTGGCATTCCAGGAATTAATAATGTCCCATTTTATGATTTCCTGCCTATGTTATGGGACAATATGTAACCTGATCTCCATTTCCGTTTTCAATCCAAATAGCTTCCTACTCACCAAGGGAGTGGTGTATGGGATCGTTGGAGTCTGTCAGTCTAGTCTGAATTAGTGCTGTCAGACAGCACTACTTCTTTAGTGCTGTCTCACGTTTCTAATGTCCTAAGAGATCCTCTCTCCCAGTCACATGCAACACTGTTCATCACCTAACACATAAGAGCCATAGATGCTTAGATATTAACAAATTCCTATGATTTGTTATTATGAATGTGAGTGAAGAATGGTGGTAGAGTAATATGTAATCTCATTAGCTTTTGGAAAATATACAGTTTATAATTTCTGTAGAGAGAATGCCAGAGGTGAAAGATTACATTGAGGCTAGAATAATTGGGGAAGGTAAGCCTTGTATCTACAATCTTCTTTCCCAATACACGCCTCAGCATGATAAATCCCAGCCAACTCTGAGAATTGCTGGGTAGATACCCCTGTTCTTTAGCATACCAATGGTGTTTTCCAACTATCAAAAGAAGTGTTTTCAGTCAACCATGGTACTTATTATTTAAGTACTTATTATTTAAGTAGTAAATGATACCTTTTCAAGTCTAATAAGTTTTATAATTTATCTTGTTTGTCATAATCTGTATTTACAACAGTTAACAATGAGTTCTTTAGAGTATGAGCTTTTATTCTGCCTTCTAAAATAAATAGATGTGTATGTACTCATTTGTGCAAATACCAGTTGTTCCCCTCTGCTGCCATTTCTGTGACAGTAGCGTGCAGGACTGTTCTTTAAGTGATTATTTTCTGATGGGAAAACAGCCAAACAAAAACTGTCAGCTATTTCATATCCTTTCTGAAGCTATTTAGAAATACAAATTAACATCTAATGTGAAGATCTGTAAATATGGGTGAGTCATATGTTATAAATATGTGTTTTATTTCCTTAGCTTCCCTAAGCTTCTGCAAAACAGACTTAAACTTTCATGAATTTTTTTAAGGTAGATGATGTGATTTTTGGTGGATGATTTTAAGGTGGATGATTGATAGGTAGATTGAGTCACAGTAAATTAAAATGTCCAGTATTTAAAATAAGCAAAATAAAAGGACATGAAAGAAGCTAGCTAACAGACCCCCTGTGTTTTTATTCTCTGTTAGAAGAGTTATACTTTAATTAAGTTATTTCTTGGCTTATGAACTCAGAGAGGATTTTCTACCCCTCCCCCCCCAAAAAAAACCAGCTCACCCCTCAGGATCATAGAGGTGTCATAGCTCAGTTTCTGATGACCCTTATGTCAACAGGAAAGTGTCTTGCCTTTGTTGTTTTTGGATGTAGAAGAGGGAAGTTTCTGACAGAGAGAAGTTTCAATATTCTATTTATTTGTTATTTTGCTTTTCAATGGGTGTAATTTATAAATAGCAAATCATTAATATGTTGAGTACTTTAAAGAGCTTTTAAAATCACTTGAGAATGGTATAAGGAAGCTGTTCTTGTTTTCTTGCTGTGACAAAAGAATGAGGAGAAAATATTAGTCACTCCCATGTTGCAAGGGGCATTTTGCCCTTTTTCACATTCCCTTTGAATGAATGGGTTGTTCCATTGCAAAGAGGAATGAAAACTGTCATTCCTGGGTCATGTAATAAAACACAGTTCTCTAGTTTCTAACAAACAATTCCTGAGTGTTTTTCACAAAATTTAATGCTTTCAGAAGAGCTGAAGTAACTAACATTTAATGAGTTTTGTGATTTACAAGTGCTTTAACTTACATCTTTATCATTGTAGTAGTATATTCAGGTATATATTTGTACTAGAAAAAATCAATGATGTTTTTGGTTCAGTGTTAGATGATGAAACTGTGACTGAGTTAATAATGAGGAAGAAACTGTTCTTTTCTATAGTGAAAATTATAAGTCTAACCTAGAGACACTGTTAGAGATTACTTTCCCTCTCTCTCTAGGGAATAATTGTGTATTCTTGAGGACTGCGATTACTTTGTATAGTATGATTGTTGATCTATGTGGCAATAGAACATTTTTCAAGTTTCCTGGCTGTCTTATTTTGAAATACAAGGAAACCCATAAAACATATGAGAACACATATGAGCTCAGGAAGTTACACTAAATTTTAATTTTGCCTCTCAGTTCCTTGGCATGTTTGTTTCCACTGCTACTACTTTAGTTCAATTTACCAATGTTTTACTTAACTAGTCCTCACACATTCACTCTCATTGCCAATTTATTCTCTAGTACATTAGCCAGAATGGGCTTATAGAATGCAAATCTGACCATACTACCCTCCATTTCCCCATCCTCCACCCCTTTAAAACTTCAACTACTTTTTATTGTGCTTGGGACAAAGGCCAAAACTCCACAAGTCCTGCCTGCCCGTTGCCTAGTCTGACCCTGGTCTTCAGCTGTATGTATCACACACACTCCCTCTGTTTACATTTGCACTCCAGCCACACTGGGCTTCTTGTAGTTTTCCCTAGTGGAATTTGCATATCCCATTCTCTCTGTCTAAAACGCTTTTCCTCCTACTCTTTGTAAAGTTAACTCCTGCTAATCATTCATCCCTTCGTTTAAGTATCTCTTCTTCTTCTGTCAAATGTTCCCTAATTCCAAGTTGAAGCCAGGTTCTCTCACTAAAATTGTCTTTCTTCAAAAGTATGTCCTTATTCATTCAATCCTGTAACTATTTGATTCACGTCTATCTACCCAACTGAAATGCTGGAACATAAACTCCATGGAAAAGAAGCATGCTTGCACTCCGTTTTACTCTTGAACTCAGCACAATGTGATTTTCACAGTAGTAGGACCAGAGTAAATGTTTATTGAATGAATTACTATGAATACGTAAGTGAACACCTGAACCCACAGGTCCACTTCTCAGAAGAAGGTGCCTCAACGAGGACATGTTTTGGTATAATTTTGAAATAAGTTGTGCCACGAGACTTATTCTGAGATTTCTGGGAAGCATTATGGCACACAGGTGAAGAATTCAGCAGGTGTCGTATGAAGAGCTGTCCCAGCATTAATGCTGAAAGAATGACACTAAGTATTGCAGAGACCAAAAAAGAAAAAAGTGAAAAAAAGAACAACAAAGGAATCTTGCAGCACCAATGTCTTTTGGGAAAACCCTGAACATTTGAAATGGATGGACAAAAATCTAGAGCCAAAACAATTTCTCTTGAAAAGAGAAACTGGAGTCGAAGGTAGTGGGCTTAAATTACCACTCCAGAATGGAGCGGTAGAAAATTTCAAGAAGAATAAGGGGCAGGGTGCAGCACAGAGAATGTGTTTCTGAAATACTAAACATTAGCATCTTTGTACAGTGGCAAGAGGAACTAAACAGGGAATCCTCATCCCTAATTGCTCTAGTTGCATTACACTAACTTCTCTTTGTCACTCAGGAAGTATAAGAATAAATGAAAGCTATGGAGGATTATTTCTCCCCTTTGTTATGATACTTAACTTGAATAATTAGCACAAATAGTAAGTTCTCACTAGGCACTGGATCATGTTGGGAATCAGGATATTTGGAATTAGAATTAGAGTCTTTGTACTGGAAATAGGTCTTGGGTACATTGGACCCTGGAAAAGAGAGTTAGGCAAGCAGAAAAGGTTATCTTAAAAAGAAATAGCTACTTGTAGGTCAGAAAATATGGTGCAAGTTATAAAATAATTAAGATCTATAACACATTTTTTCTCCTGGGGCCCCTAAAGCATTATGCTGCAGAGCCAGTATGTTTTAAACCTTGATACTAAAGCCCACATTGAAGCGTTTCAGGACCTGAACACACCTCCTGTTTCAGTCTCCTTCAACTCAGCTACACCCTTATGTACTAAGTGACTTGGTAAGACAAAAATGACACCAAGAATAAAACTGAACAGTAGCCAGTTACAATTTTTGTTTGCTTTTCAGTTGTTTTGGTTTAAAATAATTTAAAATTTCAAGAAATATTTTGGTTAGTTACCTTACCTAATAGAGAAAATGGTTTGATTTGTGTTACCTCACAGTTTAATGTAGTTCATTAGAGAAAAATCCAAAGTGTTTTTTTTTTTTTCTTCCATCCAGCTGTAGTACATTAGAATGTTCCTCTGTCCGGAGAAGGCACAGTCGATTGGTACACCTTCAAATCTTCATGAAAGTGAGAAACTATGTAATAGTTACATTACTAAGTTGATGCACTAAAGAACATTCCAAATTGTATATCCAAAAAGTAATTCCTCAGATTATTCAGAGAGAGAGAAAGGGGCCACTACATGCAAAGACCTGTCATATTTTATCTGGTTTAATTATTCAACAACTTTGTGGTGGTGTTATAATCATCTCAATTTAAGAAATGAGTAAAATGATGCTCGGGTATGTTAAATCACTTTTCTATTGATATACAGATTATAAATGGACAAAATTGGAATTTGAACCTAATTTTGTCTCAGTCCATATTCACTATAGTATATTCATTTTTTCTTGGTTTTCAAGCCAAGAATAGGGTCAGAAAATTAGGGATAACAAAATAAAAAATCAAAATAGTAGAATCTTAAAATTCCCTTACCTGATGAGATCTTCCTAACATTTTTTTTCCCATGATTAACCCTCTATTTGCTGGAAGGTAGTCCTAGAATTAAGAATGATCCATCTATAGGCATGAAGGCAGTGAAAGGACACAGTGTTGCGACCAGCATAGGGGTAAAGCCAAGTTAATAGTAGACATTTATCCCCAGAGGGAAAATGATGCATAAAAATTCTGGCTCGTGCCAACAGAAGCCCCCTAATATCTATGAAAAAATTAGAGCTCTATTTCGAATATTGGGATACAAGGAAGACTTTAAAGGAAGGTAAAGATAAATTTATTGAGTGTGTAAAAAGAAAATCAGGAAAACATATTGTCTCAGATATCAAAAGAGTGTTGTCATGAAGGTCAAAAAAGGCAGAGTGTGAGGAAATATGTTAAACGCAGCAGGAGTTCAGTAAGATGTAGACAGAGAAGGGTACCTAAATTTGTCAACATCAATGTTAGTGATAATCTTGGAAAGGGCTGTTCTAGTTTACTGACAAAAATAGCCACTAGAAGTGAGTAAGTATGATGTCTTAGTCTGCTCTGGCTGCCCTAATAAAATACCATAAACTGATGGACTGAAACAATAGAAATGGATTTCTTAAGTTTTGGAGGATGTGAAATGCAAGATCAAAATGCCATCCAATTCATTTTTTGGTGAAGGCTCTCTTCGTAGTTCGTATACAACTGCCTCCGCTTTGTATCCTTATATGGCCTTTCCTGGGTACACGTACATGGAGAGAGAAAAAGAAAGAGATCCTCATTGTACAGGGCCTCTAATACCATCAGGAAGGCCCAAACTCTAATTAATCTAACCCTAATTACCTTCATGATCTCATCTAACCCTAATTACCTTCCAAAGGACCTGTCTCTAAATACTAAAACATAGTGAGTTAGTACTTCAACATATGAGTTTGGCAGTGACCAAGGGTGGGAGTTGAGGCTGGAGGGGGAAGGGGTGCTAACATTTACTCCATAACAATGTACAACTCATTTGAGAAGTTTTACTATAGATGAAAACAGATAATTTAAATACTGGGTGGAGAGGAAGTAGGAATCAAGACAGGTTTTTGTTTTGCCTAGTTTTGTTTGCGTGTGTGTGTTTTTAAGATAGAGATCAAGAGAATGCTGACATGACAAAGGACTCAGCTCAGTAAAGGGACAGTAGTAGATAATTCAGTAGAGATAGGAAATCTTTGAGAAAAATGGGATTTATCTCAGAGAGTAGGAATTTTTACTCAAGAGTGTTATAGGATTGCTTGTAGTCCTGAATTTTCAGTTGAGATTCTAAATTGTCCCATGTGAGACACTAATTTAAAAGGAAACAAATCTGCAAGCCAGACTGCCTCAGTTTCACTGTCAGCTTTGCCACTTACTAGCCTACTGAACTGGAAAAATTACTTAATCTCAGTTTCCTCATCTCTAATATGGGAAGAAGTATAATAAAAAATAGTAGCCTGCATCATACAAGCATACTTCCTAGAAAGCATCCTAGTGCTTCTAATAATGAAAACTGAAGCTCATGTAATTGAGTGTCTATTCTTTTGGCAATGCCCCCACTCTGCAATGGGCATCACTCTTGGCTAACTTGTTCTCCCCTATTTGTCACTCTCTAAACATCTGCCACATCCTCCATCCAGGGGCCTGGACTAGTGAGCTACCCACAGCCTTTTCCCAGGTGTCAACTTGTTCCTCTGTGGTGGACCTATCAGCCAGTCTCTCAACTCAGTGTTCTTGTTCAATAAGAACTAACAGATGGTGAAATATTTCAGAACAGGGCCTCCCTCTACCTGACAGTGCTGTATCTCTACCTCCATGCAGCAATGGTGAGGCAGGATAGGCAGTCAAGAAAGACCTTGTCCTCAGGATGCAGTAACTGTGGTGACCATACAATCAACACAATAAGCTTCAGCATTTGCGTTGTAATTGAACTCATTCAAGCAAAGCTGTCTTCAGAGGGAAATTTCCCCTGTAGAGAACATGTGCACTTTGATTTTATCTGTCTTCAAACTGATTCTTTGCTCATTGTAATAGTAAAAAACACACCCCTGGGTGGGCAGTTAAGATGGTAATGAGACATGTGACATATGAACAAACATGTATAGCTACTGCACATGTGCACCCAGAAGACCACCCAGAATATGCTTGCTAGCAACACCTCGTTTCACCTTCTTATGAATAATCATTCAAGAGTTCCATAAAGGAGTCTCGTTAGTGCCAGTCTTTGCTGTCTTATCCTTACAAGAGGCGACCCTTGAATTCTTTCTCTCAGGGTACACTATTTTGCACCTAATTTAAAAAATATCATTTTCCTTTTGCAATAGATTACTCTATGCTACATCTCCTTTGCTATGTGTCTCTTGTTTAAATTCTTCTAATCTAAGAATACAAGAACTGAGGTCTCACATCAGTCATCAACAGCGGCTCTAATTGAAGCAGGGTTACTGGAGGCTGGACACCTCCTCAAACCTCAAAGCAGTTAGCAGCTCAGGAGACCCTTTCCTTCTGTATTTAGTTCAACTTACACAATGTGTCTTCTCTTCTCAGTCAGAATTATTTCTTCACGTCTTTTTCATACAATTTCCTTTGGTGTTGTAGACCATTTAGGCTTCTATAACAAAATGCCATAAACTGGGTGGCTTATAATTGGGAATTTATTTCTGCTGGTTCTTGAAGCTGGGAAGTCCAAGATGAAGGCACTGGTAGATCTGGTGTCTGGTGAGGGCTGTTTTCCTCACAGAGGTAACTTCTTGCTGTTTCCTCACATGATGGAAGGGAAGAACTCTGGTCTCTTCAGCCCCTTATGAAGGCACTAACCCATTCATGAAGGCTCCATCCCCCAAAGGGTACACTTCCTAATGCCATCACATTAGGAATTAAGTTTTAACATGCAAATTTTGAGGAGGACACAAACATTTAGACCATAGTACTTGGTAAGGATTCTCCACCCAACCTAGGGCGCTTTTATTTTTCTTTATTTCTCAACTTACCTGATAAACTCCTTTTTCCTGATTATCCTAAGCTTTAATGGTAGGCTCTAGAACTTGACCATCAGAGCCTGGTTATTGATATGATGCAGGAGGAGGGAACAGAATCAAAATGCCTATGTCAAAACAATAATCTAGATTACAAAGTTATAATTGTGCTGGCTAATCTCCTTTTCAAGTGACAGTCCCTTGAATATTTTCTCAGCTCTGTCCCCAGTATCTTCTGTAACCTGGCCAAATCTCTATCTTGGCAAATGGCTGCTTAAAGTAGACTCCAGTAAGGAGTTGGTGTGTACAGTATCTGGAAAAGTAAGAAAGGAAAATGCATTAACATTTTTTTTTTGTTTGTTTGAGACGGAGTCTCGCTCTGTCGCCCGGGCTGGAGTGCAGTGGCCGGATCTCAGCTCACTGCAAGCTCCGCCTCCCGGGTTTACGCCATTCTCCTGCCTCAGCCTCCCGAGTAGCTGGGACTACAGGCGCCCGCCACCTCGCCCGGCTAGTTTTTTGTATTTTTTAGTAGAGACGGGGTTTCACCGTGTTAGCCAGGATGATCTCGATCTCCTGACCTCGTGATCCGCCCGTCTCGGACTCCCAAAGTGCTGGGATTACAGGCTTGAGCCACCGCGCCCGGCCGCATTAACATTTTTTAACATCACTCTTGTTAATTCAGCTAAAACTTATCTATCACACTATGTATTGAACAAAATGAAAGGTAATAGAGGTATGAATATACATAAAATATTGTCCCTGCCCTGCTGCAGTTTATATCCTAGAGGCAACAGAGGCAAGTAAGGCAAGTAAAACCAGCAGAGCAGAGTGATGGTAGAGGAGTGCTCAGAGTGAATGCCGCTGGACCACTGCGGAAGGGGAAAGTGCACACAGCAGACAGAAAGGTTATGCTATTGGCATACAGGTTCAAGCAATTTCCTGCTATAATTTAGGTATTGGTAATTTAGGCCTATTTTCACCTAATTTAATATGTTTCTAATATCTGAATATGTATTTGAACAGAGATATCTATATATATAAAATATATATTATCATTAATGTAGTATTCAGCAAAGTTGTATACATTTTCTAAGATCACAGTCATAAACAAATCAATCCAATCCTGGCCCATAACAAAAGCTTATAAAGTTGTTTTGTTTGTTTAAATTGTTCTTATCTGAAGGGTACATGCGTTCTTCTCATGTTTTTACTTTTGCTAACAATAGTCATATACTGCGTTATAATATTTTGGTCAATGATGGACCACATATATGGTGATGCTCCCATAAGATTATAATACCGAGGGGGCGGAGCAAGATGGCCGAATAGGAACAACTCCAGTCTCCAACTCCCAGCGCGAGCGACACAGAAGACCGGTGATTTCTGCATTTTCAACTGAGGTACTGGGGTCATCTCACTAGGGAGTGCCGGACAATCGGTGCTGGTCAGCTGCTGCAGCCTGACCAGCGAGAGCTGAAGCAGGGCGAGGCATCGCCTCACCTGGAAGCGCAAGGGGGAAGGGGATCCGTTTTCCTAGCCAGGGGAACTGAGACACACAACACCTGGAAAATCGGGTAACTCCCACCCCAATACTGCGCTGTAAGCATACAGGCATTCCAGGAGAATATATCCCACACCTGGCCGGGAGGGTCCCACGCCCACGAAGCCTCCCTCACTGCTAACACAGCAGTCTGCCGCGATCTATCCGCAAGGCAGCAGCGAGGCTGGGGGAGGGGCGCCCGCCATTGCTGAGGCTTAAGTAGGTAAACAAAGCCGCTGGGAAGCTCGAACTGGGTGGAGCTCACAGCAGCTCAAGGAAGCCTGCCTGTCTCTGTAGTCTCCACCTCTGGGGACAGCGCACAGCTGAAGACCAACAGGGGAAGTAGCGGGAGCCGGTGCAGACGCGAACGACTCTGTCTGACAGCTTTGGGGAGAGCCGCGGATCTCCCAACGCGGAGGTTGAGATCTGAGAACGGACAGACTGCCTGCTCAGGTGTGTCCCTGACCCCTGAGTAGCCTAGCTGGGAGAAATCCCCCACTAGGGGCAGTCTGACACCCCACACCTCACAGGGTGGAGTACACCCCTGAGAGGACACTTCCAAAGGAAGAATCAGACAGGTACACTCGCTGTTCAGCAATATTCTATCTTCGGCAACCTCTGCTGCTGATACCCAGGCAAACAGGGTCTGGAGTGGACCTCAAGCAATCTCCAACAGACCAACAGAGAGTCCTTCTGACTGTCAGAAGGAAAACTATCAAACAGGAAGGACACCTATACCAAAACCCCATCAGTTCGTCACCACCATCAAAGACCAGAGACAGATAAAACCACAAAGATGGGGAAGAAGCAGGGCAGAAAAGCTGGAAATTCAAAAAATAAGAGCGCATCTCCCCCTGCAAAGGAGCGCAGCCCATCACCAGCAACGGATCAAAGCTGGTCAGAGAATGACTTGGACGAGAGGAGAGAAGAAGGCTTCAGTCCATCAAACTTATCAGAGCTAAAGGAGGAATTACGTACCCAGCGCAAAGAAACTAAAAATCTTGAAAAAAGAGTGGAAGAATTGACAGCTAGACTCATTAATGCAGAGAAGATCATAAACGAAATGACAGAGATGAAAACCATGACACGAGAAATACGTGACAAATGCACAAGCTTCAGTAACCGACTCGATCAACTGGAAGAAAGAGTATCAGCGATTGAAGATCAAATGAATGAAATGAAGCGAGAAGAGAAACCAAAAGAAAAAAGAAGAAAAAGAAATGAGCAAAGCCTGCAAGAAGTATGGGATTACGTAAAAAGACCAAATCTACGTCTGATTGGGGTGCCTGAAAGTGAGGGGGAAAATGGAACCAAGTTGGAAAACACTCTTCAGGATATCATCCAGGAGAACTTCCCCAACCTAGTAGGGCAGGCCAACATTCAAATTCAGGAAATACAGAGAACGCCACAAAGATACTCCTCCAGAAGAGCAACTCCAAGACACATAATTGCCAGATTCACCAAAGTTGAAATGAAGGAAAAAATCTTAAGGGCAGCCAGAGAGAAAGGTCGGGTCACCCACAAAGGGAAGCCCATCAGACTAACAGCAGATCTCTCGGCAGAAACTCTACAAGCCAGAAGAGAGTGGGGGCCAATATTCAACGTTCTTAAAGAAAAGAATTTTAAACCCAGAATTTCATATCCAGCCAAACTAAGTTTCATAAGTGAAGGAGAAATAAAATCCTTTACAGATAAGCAAATGCTTAGAGATTTTGTCACCACCAGGCCTGCCTTACAAGAGACCCTGAAGGAAGCCCTAAACATGGAAAGGAACAACCGGTACCAGCCATCGCAAAAACTTGGCAAAATGTAAAGACCATCGAGGCTAGGAAGAAACTGCATCAACTAACGAGCAAAATAACCAGTTAATATCATAATGGCAGGATCAAGTTCACACATAACAATATTAACCTTAAATGTTAATGGACTAAATGCTCCAATTAAAAGACACAGACTGGCAAACTGGATAAAGAGTCAAGACCCATCAGTCTGCTGTATTCAGGAGACCCATCTCACATGCAGAGACATACATAGGCTCAAAATAAAGGGATGGAGGAAGATCTACCAAGCAAATGGAGAACAAAAAAAAGCAGGGGTTGCAATCCTAGTCTCTGATAAAACAGACTTTAAACCATCAAAGATCAAAAGAGACAAAGAAGGCCATTACATAATGGTAAAGGGATCAATTCAACAGGAAGAGCTAACTCTCCTAAATATATATGCACCCAATACAGGAGCACCCAGATTCATAAAGCAAGTCCTTAGAGACTTACAAAGAGACTTAGACTCCCATACAATAATAATGGGGGACTTCAACACTCCGCTGTCAACATTAGACAGATCAACGAGACAGAAAGTTAACAAGGATATCCAGGAATTGAACTCATCTCTGCACCAAGCGGACCTAATAGACATCTATAGAACTCTCCACCCCAAATCAACAGAATATACATTCTTCTCAGCACCACATCGCACTTATTCCAAAATTGACCACATAATTGGAAGTAAAGTACTCCTCAGCAAATGTAAAAGAACAGAAATTATAACAAACTGTCTCTCAGACCACAGTGCAATCAAACTAGAACTCAGGACTAAGAAACTCAATCAAAACCGCTCAACTACATGGAAACTGAACAACCTGCTCCTGAATGACTACTGGGTACATAACGAAATGAAAGCGGAAATAAAGATGTTCTTTGAAACCAATGAGAACAAAGATACAACATACCAGAATCTCTGGGACACATTTAAAGCAGTGTGTAGAGGGAAATTTATAGCACTAAATGCCCACAAGAGAAAGCAGGAAAGATCTAAAATTGACACTCTAACATCACAATTAAAAGAACTAGAGAGGCAAGAGCAATCACATTCAAAAGCTAGCAGAAGGCAAGAAATAACTAAGATCAGAGCAGAACTGAAGGAGATAGAGACACAAAAAACCCTCCAAAAAATCAATGAATCCAGGAGTTGGTTTTTTGAAAAGATCAACAAAATTGACAGACCGCTAGCAAGGCTAATAAAGAAAAAAAGAGAGAGGAATCAAATAGATGCAATAAAAAATGATAAAGGGGATATCACCACTGACCCCACAGAAATACAAACTACCATCAGAGAATACTATAAACGCCTCTACGCAAATCAACTAGAAAATCTAGAAGAAATGGATAATTTCCTGGACACTTACACTCTCCCAAGGCTAAACCAGGAAGAAGTTGAATCCCTGAATAGACCAATAGCAGGCTCTGAAATTGAGGCAACAATTAATAGCCTACCCACCAAAAAAAGTCCAGGACCAGATGGATTCACAGCTGAATTCTACCAGAGGTACAAGGAGGAGCTGGTACCATTCCTTCTGAAACTATTCCAATCAATAGAAAAAGAGGGAATCCTCCCTAACTCATTTTATGAGGCCAACATCATCCTGATACCAAAGCCTGGCAGAGACACAACAAAAAAAGAGAATTTTAGACCAATATCCCTGATGAACATTGATGCAAAAATCCTCAATAAAATACTGGCAAACCGGATTCAGCAGCACATCAAAAAGCTTATCCACCATGATCAAGTGGGCTTCATCCCTGGGATGCAAGGCTGGTTCAACATTCGCAAATCAATAAACGTAATCCAGCATATAAACAGAACCAAAGACAAGAACCACATGATTGTCTCAATAGATGCAGAAAAGGCTTTTGACAAAATTCAACAGCCCTTCATGCTAAAAACGCTCAATAAATTCGGTATTGATGGAACGTACCTCAAAATAATAAGAGCTATTTATGACAAACCCACAGCCAATATCATACTGAATGGGCAAAAACTGGAAAAATTCCCTTTGAAAACTGGCACAAGACAGGGATGCCCTCTCTCACCACTCCTATTCAACATAGTGTTGGAAGTTCTGGCTAGGGCAATCAGGCAAGAGAAAGAAATCAAGGGTATCCAGTTAGGAAAAGAAGAAGTCAAATTGTCCCTGTTTGCAGATGACATGATTGTATATTTAGAAAACCCCATCGTCTCAGCCCAAAATCTCCTTAAGCTGATAAGCAACTTCAGCAAAGTCTCAGGATACAAAATTAATGTGCAAAAATCACAAGCATTCTTATACACCAGCAACAGACAAGCAGAGAGCCAAATCAGGAATGAACTTCCATTCACAATTGCTTCAAAGAGAATAAAATACCTAGGAATCCAGCTTACAAGGGATGTAAAGGACCTCTTCAAGGAGAACTACAAACCACTGCTCAGTGAAATCAAAGAGGACACAAACAAATGGAAGAACATACCATGCTCATGGATAGGAAGAATCAATATCGTGAAAATGGCCATACTCCCCAAGGTTATTTATAGATTCAATGCCATCCCCATCAAGCTACCAATGACTTTCTTCACGGAATTGGAAAAAACTGCTTTAAAGTTCATATGGAACCAAAAAAGAGCCCGCATTGCCAAGACAATCCTAAGTCAAAAGGACAAAGCTGGAGGCGTCACGCTACCTGACTTCAAACTATACTACAAGGCTACAGTAACCAAAACAGCATGGTACTGGTACCAAAACAGAGATATAGACCAATGGAACAGAACAGAGTCCTCAGAAATAATACCGCACATCTACAGCCATCTGATCTTTGACAAACCTGAGAGAAACAAGAAATGGGGAAAGGATTCCCTATTTAATAAATGGTGCTGGGAAAATTGGCTAGCCATAAGTAGAAAGCTGAAACTGGATCCTTTCCTTACCCCTTATACGAAGATTAATTCAAGATGGATTAGAGACTTAAATGTTAGACCTAATACCATAAAAACCCTAGAAGAAAATCTAGGTAGTACCATTCAGGACATAGGCATGGGCAAGGACTTCATGTCTAAAACACCAAAAGCAACGGCAGCAAAAGCCATAATTGACAAATGGGATCTAATTAAACTAAAGAGCTTTTGCACAGCAAAAGAAACTACCATCAGAGTGAACAGGCAACCTACAGAATGGGAGAAAATTTTTGCAACCTACTCATCTGACAAAGGGCTAATATCCAGAATCTACAAAGAACTCAAACAAATATACGAGAAAAAAACAAACAACCCCATCAAAAAGTGGGGAAAGGATATGAACAGACATTTCTCAAAAGAAGATATTCATACAGCCAACAGACACATGAAAAAATGCTCATCATCACTGGCCATCAGAGAAATGCAAATCAAAACCACAATGAGATACCATCTCACACCAGTTAGAATGGCAATCATTAAGAAGTCAGGAAACAACAGGTGTTGGAGAGGATGTGGAGAAATAGGAACACTTTTACACTGTTGGTGGGATTGTAAACTAGTTCAACCATTATGGAAAACAGTATGGCAATTCCTCAAGGATCTAGAACTAGATGTACCATATGACCCAGCCATCCCACTACTGGGTATATACCCAAAGGATTATAAATTAGTCTACTACAAAGACACATGTACACGTATGTTTATTGCGGCACTATTCACAATAGCAAAGACTTGGAATCAACCCAAATGTCCATCTGTGACAGACTGGATTAAGAAAATGTGGCACATATACACCATGGAATACTATGCAGCCATAAAAAAGGATGAGTTTGCGTCCTTTGTAGGGACATGGATGCAGCTGGAAACCATCATTCTTAGCAAACTATCACAAGAAGAGAAAACCAAACACCGCATGTTCTCACTCATAGGTGGGAACTGAACAATGAGATCACTTGGACTCGGGAAGGGGAACATCACACACTGGGGTCTATCATGGGGAGGGGGGAGGGGGGAGGAGGGAGGGATTGCATTGGGGAGTTATACATGATATAAATGATGAATTGATGGGTGCTGACGAGTTGATGGGTGCAGCACACCAACATGGCATAAGTATACATATGTAACAAACCTGCACGTTATGCACATGTACCCTAGAACTTAAAGTATAATAAAAAAAAAAAAAAAAAAAAAAAAAAAAAAAAAAAAAAATGTAAAATGGTATACCTGTATAGAGCACCTACCATGAATAAAATTTGCAGAAATGTAAAAAAAAAAAAAAAAAAAAAAAAAAAAAAAAAAAAAAAATAAAAGCTGAGTGATACTCCATTGTAAAAAAAAAAAAAAAAAAAAAAAAAAGATTATAATACCATATTTTTACTGTATCTTTTCTATGTTTGGATATGCTTTGATATACAAATACCATTGTGTTACAACTTCCTACAGTATTCAGCACAGTGACATGCTGTACAGGTTTGTAGCCTAGGAGCAATAGGTTCTACCATACAGCAATAGTTTATACCTACATAAACGTAGTAAGCTAAACCATGTAGGTTTGTGTAAGTACACGCTACGATGTTTGTACAAGAACAGCAAAATCACCTAACAATGCATTTCTCAAAATGCATCCTCATCGTTAGTGACTGCGTACACTATTAGCCAAAGACTGGACATTATTTATCAAATTTTAAACAGCTTATATTCACTACTAGTTATAAGAAGCACACACACAAAAACATGGACATACACATAATTATAGTATGAAAAGTGGATATGGACCAAATAGTTGTAAAATTAGGCAATATAATTTACTAGATGTGTTTTAAAAACTAATGTGATCATAGTGTGTGTATGTGTGTGTGTGTGTGTGTGTGTGTGTGTATCTGTGTATGTGTGTGTTTAACAAGCTAAGTTTTTTTTTTTTAATTTTTGATTAACATTAGTCAGGATTTTAACATTAGCAGCTCTTAAGACTGATTATGCTTTGGACACCTTAGGATGTCAATCCTCTCCTCAGGCAGTCTGATGTATACCAGGGAGCCAAGAGGAAATACCTTGATTATAAACTTATCCAGGTTATTTTCAAATAATTGCAAGTAAACAGGAAGCAATGAACTGACATTCTCAAATATTAAAAAATGTAGTCCTATTGTTTCTGTGATTTGCAAAGTTACTATAGCAATTACTGCTTGTTTATTCAAGGGCTGCTTAATTTATACAAGCAAACTTTTCTTTCTGCTTGATGAGAGCTTTCTTCTATCTTTGGCCATATCAAGATATTTGTAGTCAGGCTTTTCTATGTATCAGGAGGTCATAAAATAGAGTCTATGCATATCATGTAGGGCTGGTAAATTCACCAAATTCTGTACCTCTTGAAATAGGATGCATCCGCTGTTAAGGTCAGATGACTTAGATTTATAATGGAGGGAAAAAGCCTATGGAATTTAATCTAAGTAATGGCTCACCATCTCCCCTATGTTTAATGCCTGTCTGTGAGATATTAACATTGCTGCCAGGCATGAAAGTTTATCTATAACAGAAAGATACAAAATACAAAACCACATTGAAATACTGTACACAGTCTTGGCTATTTCATTACAAGGATAAAGTTTACGATAGTCAAAAATGCTTAGAAGATGAACAAGCATTATTAAGAACCAGACTTACAAGACTATATGTATTTAAAATGTTTAATCACAAGATATAAACTGATATAAAACATCTTAAAAAGACAGGAGAAATAAAGATTCTAGTGCCCATCCAACACACACAGTATTTGACAAGCTGCTATACTCTTTAAGAATGCCAAATTTCAGACTCATTCCTGCCCCATTCTAGAGCTAAAATCAGTCACCCTAAACAAAGTTTGGGATTTCCATTTATACAGGTGAGTAGGCATCTGGATTCATCAGACCTATTGAGCCAGAGGGAGTTCAGAACTTCTTCAGCCTGCTTCCCACTCTATTGTAAAATGGAGGTGATCATGGTAATAATACTTCTCACCTCATGTGTTGTGAGAAATAAATGTAATAAAACATGTGATGTGCATAATGTAGTGGTTGCCATATAGTATTTAGTTAATACCTAACGACAATGATTCTGTATCTGTAATGACCTGATTAATGTGACTGCCACTGAAGGCCTAACCTAGCCTCATCACAGCACTCAAAGGAAGGAGCTATTGGATAACTGGGAGGTGTGCATTATTCAAAGAGAGTAGAGTCATTTCAGATTGACAGTGAGAGCTTTCACAGCTTTTGTACTATCATTCTTACAGGGTGTGATGCAAACACAAATCAATATCTTAATTGCCTTTGACAGTGGAATCTAGGTCTCTTTTATTTTACATTCCTTTTTTCATATTAATTCTGGAATACCAGGAAAAATAAAGATTACATTATTTGTTGGGAACATGATGTAACAGTTTGTGTGTAACTTAAATGTAAGTACTGATACTATGGATCTATGTGATTTAAACTTAGGACAATATTGCATTCAAAGAACCACATTTTAACAGCCACTTTCTTCTGCCATTATCTCCAAATTACAAAAGCAATTTTATTTCTTAATTACATATCTTGGGAATCCTAGTGGTAACCCTTAACAATACTTTCCTACTTTCTGTTCTCTCCTCCGCCATTTTTTTTTTTTTTTTTTTTTTTGCACCTTTTCCAGACTCTCCAGAGCTCAGTTTCCTAGAGCTCCCCAGGAATGTCTTGCTTTCACTCTTTCCTGCCTCTTGTTTTATCTCTCTTTCTTCTTTACCTACATAACTCACTTTTTGCTTAATTATTTCTCTCATCTTCTGCTACCTGCGTTTGCCCATCTCTGTCCATTCTTCGCTCTTCAACCTCAAAGTCTAGTATCTGCTCTAAAAATGACAAAATCTCGCTGAAGTCACAGGGCAGGGTAAGTGCAAGTAGACATGACCAGGCTATTATCCTCAGTATTAATTAGCCTAGCCTAGGAAAGAATGAGGAGCAGAGGATTTTAGGATGGGGAGAAATGGGAAGAAAAGGAGATGGAGAGGTATGACATCCATGTCAATACCATGTTAATAATGCTTAGTCCTTCTATTGTCACAAAAATT
The DNA here is from genome assembly GCF_007565055.1 of Rhinopithecus roxellana. NCBI lineage: Eukaryota > Metazoa > Chordata > Mammalia > Primates > Cercopithecidae > Rhinopithecus > Rhinopithecus roxellana. The sequence goes on along the minus strand of NC_044551.1, from coordinate 123,993,343 downwards.
GTTAAGCCAATAGGGTAGGTATTAATATTCTGTTTTTACAGATGAAGAAACTGTGGTGTAGAAAATTAACATTATTAATCTATGCAAACACAATATTTTACAAATTCAAGTCTGTCTAACTTTCTATTGTGAGTCTTCTATGCTAGATAGAGATGTTCCTCTGAGCTAAGAGTAAGCAAGTTTTACTTTAAAAAAGTATGGACAGAAATAAAATGAGAAGTCTTACACAATAGTGAAGGAAAAAAGAAAGATATTTATAAGGAGCCAGGTGTCCTATGGTTTAAGCGAACAACTAATTTCAATTTGGGCAATTTTAGTTGCCTGGCTAAGTACATGAGGCTTTAGTAGCTGGATTCTAGTAAAAGTTTATTATGACAGTACCTTCTTGATCACTAAATATGAGAATGTCTTAAATTTAATTAAGTGTTTTCAATAACATATCAATGGAATTCAATGATACAAAATGTTGAGAAATATAGTTTATATTGTTTTTCAGGTGGTGTTATTGTCAAGATAGTGAAGAATCTAAAATCCTATGCCACTTGAAATCATCTAATTAGCCTGCCATAATTTTATGGATGGTGACAGAAAGCATGAAATTCCTGGGCCAGAAACAAAGAACTTTACTTCTTAGAGTAATAGTAGTGGTAACCAGAGTATCAGCATTTGTGAAGGTTTTCTGAGACTCAATCCCAAAGGGCAATGCAAGCGGGATATTTGACACCTGTTCATGCAATGGGCAGTGCTATATAAAAACATTATAAAAGAACCCAACTCTTTTATAATGGGCAGTAAGCTTACCTGACAGTAAGCCCTAGAGAAAGATATTATCTTCATTGTACTTGGCAGAAACAAACTTGCCCTTTCCTCAGAGAGAAGTATTATTTTTATCTTCCAAGGCTATTCCCTTTGCAAACATTTTTAGAGGATTGTTTAGGGGAAAAAAGGGTAGTATTTATTTATTTATTTACTTTTGAGACAGATTCTCGCACTGTCACCCGTGCTAGAGTGCAGTAGCACGATCTCAGCTCACTGCAAACTCCACCTTCCAGATTCAAGCAATTCTCCTGCATCAGCCTCCCGAATAGCTGGGATTAAAAGTTCCTGCCACCACATCCATCTAATTATTTGTATTTTTAGTAGAGACTGGGTTTCACCATGTTGGCTAGGCTGGTCTCAGACTCCTGACCTTGTGATTCATCTGCCTTGGCCTCCCAAAGTGCTGAGATTGCAGGCGTGAGCCACCACACCCTGCCAAAAAAGGTAATTTATGTCTCTGTTTACAAAACATACAGTACCAGGAGAAACCTACATATATTTGTCTCCCAACAGTTATAAGACTATCATTTTTGAAAAAATCAATATAATCCTCAGAAATGTACAAACTCATATGAAAGAATGGACAGAAAACTTTAAATCATAAGAAATAAATTCATAGTAGTTTTTGCTCAATTAATTCTAAGATTTTCTTCCTAGTCACTGTAGGTTTTAGAAAATGATGTTATAAGGAAATCTATTATTCTGTGGTTACATTTGATCAACTTAATCTTGAGAGGAGTTCATATACCATTAAAAAAATCAACTATTTTTTCTCACTGATTTTTAACTCCATCACAAGAAAAAACTTTATGAGAGATATGTAGCTTTACTGATTTTTCAAGTGTCATGGGAGTTTAAGCTATTACCAGGTTGCACTTAATCTTTTAAAATTGGAGTTCATATTAGTTTCTGATTCAGAAATGTATGTAGTCAGAATTTATATAATGAAAAGACAATAATTTCTTTCATGATTATTTCACACAGAATTTATTAAATGTGTTCACAATATTGAGAACATCCCAAGGGCTTGAGATATAGGCAGAGCAGGCATTCTGAGGTGGACTTGAGATATAGGCAGAGCAGGCATTCTGAGGTGGACTTGAGATATAGGCAGAGCAGGCATTCTGAGGTGGACTTGAGATATAGGCAGAGCAGGCATTCTGAGGTGGGCTTGAGATATAGGCAGAGCAGGCATTCTGAGGTGGACTTGAGATATAGGCAGAGCAGGCATTCTGAGGTGGACTTGAGATATAGGCAGAGCAGGCATTCTGAGGTGGACTTGAGATATAGGCAGAGCAGGCATTCTGAGGTGGACTTGAGATATAGGCAGAGCAGGCATTCTGAGGTGGGCTTGAGATATAGGCAGAGCAGGCATTCTGAGGTGGACTTGAGATATAGGCAGAGCAGGCATTCTGAGGTGGACTTGAGATATAGGCAGAGCAGGCATTCTGAGGTGGACTTGAGATATAGGCAGAGCAGGCATTCTGAGGTGGACTTGAGATATAGGCAGAGCAGGCATTCTGAGGTGGGCTTGAGATATAGGCAGAGCAGGCATTCTGAGGTGGACTTGAGATATAGGCAGAGCAGGCATTCTGAGGTGGACTTGAGATATAGGCAGAGCAGGCATTCTGAGGTGGACTTGAGATATAGGCAGAGCAGGCATTCTGAGGTGGACTTGAGATATAGGCAGAGCAGGCATTCTGAGGTGGACTTGAGATATAGGCAGAGCAGGCATTCTGAGGTGGACTTGAGACTTGGGGAAGGAAGCAGAGTATTAAGTGGCTCACCTACCCATGATTCATTAGAGACCTAGATCCCAAGTCTGCTTATTTCCAGTCCGGTTCTCTTTCTACTACTTTGCAGTCACTTTTTCTCAAAAGCAGAATGGAAGCAGAAGCTAAATTATGCACAGGAACAAAGAGAATGTTCCTGTAGTCAGGGACTGAAATACATTTATATAACAGTGTGTTGAAAACTTGGTTGAATTCATGGACACTTTACTTGAAGAGGCTCAAGGAGATAATCTCCTTCCCTAATAGAAAACCTACTGAGGAAGTCATTCTTTATGCCCAAAAGATCTAATGATGGAAAGTACAGAAGAACTCACCAGGATTTCTATTTAAACTTGAAGTAGGAGACTAGGAAAGAGGTTGTTAGAGCAGCCATCCTGCAGTTTCAACATAAAGGTTTAGGGACTTTGAACTGATTACAGGAGCTTTCCGGGAGGTTTTTGAAGTGGTGCTATGTTTTTTACTCAGTCTTATCATCCAAGAAATGCTGTGGAAATAGACACAGATAGTTCTGCTTTTCCTCAGGCTTTAATATTATTAATTATTTTGGTTTACCTACAGTACATGAGACACAGGTATTTAACAGTTAAAATTAAAACTGCAGTACTGAAAATTAAAACAAAAATGAATTGAGATTAATTGCTGGATTTAAATTCCAAATGAAGATGAAATCAAAAAAGTTTTCATTGAAATATATGTCCTTTAAAATTAAAAAAAGTATAAGGACTTGTTGATTATATGTGCCCAAGTGTGTGTTATGTGTGCATGTGTGTGCACTTGGGTGTGGCTTGATTCACACTGTTAAGGATTTAATGTGAAAATGTCCCATCTTCTGATATTTGTAAGAATTAGTCTATGAGTTAGTTGGTTTACAACTCATACCTCATCTTGAGGAGACAAATAATTAGGCAACTAGACAGTTATCTATTAACTGAAAATAAAATGCTAGGGGCTTTAGTGAGGCTAGACTGAAGAATTTAGAGCAACAACTCAGAGCAACTCAACTCAGTAGCACAGAGGCAAAGGCTACTCTTGGCCAGTAGTCTCTTGGAGGACAGGAATGTGTGAAATGGAACAGTGACAACCACGGTAACTTGCTAAGGTTTCCGAGGGCTGAGCTTTGACAGGTCGCCAGAAAAGCTAGGTATGCTTTTAGATCTCCTATTTGATTATCACAATAGCACAGTGAGAAAAGTATTATTATTAACTTTTAATATACAATAATCGCGCAGTGTAAAAAGTTCCATGATTTGCTCAGGATCTGAGATTTGAATCCAAAAATCCAAATCCAATCCAATTCAAAGTCCTCTCTTTATTTAACTTCATTAGTGCTTGGATTGAGCTCTTTTATAGATCTGAAAATTTGACTCTGGCTAGGCCTTTTGTTTTTTAAAATATTATGCTTAACTTCAAGTCTCGACCGGATGAAAAAACAGTGTTAACCAAAGGGTTATTTTTATGTGAGAAAACATGGACACTCTCCCTCTCTCTCTTTCTGTGTGTGTGTGTGTGTGTGTGTGTGTGTGTGTGTGTGTGTGTGAATTAGCTTTTGTTTTATCTCTTCCATTGTGTATTGAAATGATATCAACACTGATTTTATCTGGAGATTAATATGTCATGTGATTAAAAATGTCTGTCATGTGTTCTATTAGCTTAGGCTTCTTTAACAAAATGCCACAGACTGTTTAGCTAAAACAACAGAAATTTATTTTCTCACAGTTCTGGAAGCTAAAAAGTCCTAGATCAAGATGTTGTGAGGGCTGCTTTCAGTGAAGGTGATCTTCCCGGCTTGGTGAAGCCTGCCTTCTCGCTTGGTCCTCACATGGCTTTTTCTCAGTGTGGGCGAGGAGACAGCTCTAGTTATCTCTCTTTTCTTTATAAGGATACCAATTCTCTTGAATTAGGTCCCCACCCTTATGACCTTTTTTACCTAATTATCTCCTTAAGAGATCTGTCTCCAAATATAGTCACACTAGAGATTAGGGCTTCAACTACTGGATTTTTGGGGGCCACAATTCAGTCCATAGAATTGTATGCCCCCAAAATATTTGCTAAAAGAACTAAAGAATGCTAATTATGATATGACATGCACATATGCTGTGTTTATATAGAAATTTATGTTGGTGGAGATTTTTCATATAGTACTATTACTGTATAATAATGGAAATAATTTGAAATAGTTCCTGAGATTTAAAAGCAACTTCAAACATCCACTAATGAGATATAAGAAGATAAATTTGAAGCAGGTGTTAACAGCAACAATCAAACTCCATTTCAAACTTGCAAGAAAAACTGGATGGTGGTTAGAATAAGACATATGTATGAAATAGTATTATGACTTTTCTAACCTTAAATCTAAGACTTCTACTTGTAAGCACTCTAAAATTGGAATGCCAAGACCATTTTATTTTATTAAAAGTGCATTTAATTGATTGCAAAAATTTAGTAATTCTGTGGTGTCTTACTATTTAGAATATATTTAAAATATTTCAAACATTGAAATTTCAAAACACATTTATCCCTTTACTGGTAGTGTACTTTGGTAACTGAATACATAGGCTATAGAATTTAACTTCAGGTTCAAGTTCTGGTTTTACCAGTTACTAACTATCTAACCTTGGGGAATTTACTTATGTGATCTTATGTTTAATGTGAGGATAATGAAAGTGCCTACTTATTTGGGTTGTTGTGAAATACAATGAAATAATTTCTGTTAAACACTAAGAAGAGTATCTATTTCAATTAATGTTAGTTGCTATTGATATTCCCAAACAATTAATAGTAGATCTTTTTTTTTTTTTTTTTTTTGAGACGGAGTCTGGCTCTGTCGCCCAGGCTGGAGTGCAGTGGCCGGATCTCAGCTCACTGAAAGTTCCGACTCCTGGGTTTACACCATTCTCCTGCCTCAGCCTCCTGAGTAGCTGGGACTACAAGCGCCCGCCACCTCGCCCGGCTAGTTTTTTGTATTTTTTAGTAGAGATGGGGTTTCACCGCGTTAGCCAGGATGGTCTTGATCTTCTGACCTCGTGATCCGCCCGGATAGTAGATTATTTTAATATTAAAAAATACACACTGAAGTGTATATACATTTTTGAGCTATTCAAATATATTTCTAATTAGATATATCTAATCTGTCTACCACTGTGTGTCTATAGAGATAATTTACAGATTTTGTTAATATCATGGGTGTAAACATTGTTTTAGTTCCTTACACATTGAGAAAATGTTACACAATGACATAAAAGACATCTTGGGTTCTACAAAAACACTTTTGTGTGTGATGTGTACAGATCCTCTAGGGTAGTGCTAGGTAGCATGGTCTGTTATCACTGGGCTATTCTTCCCCTTTACAATTTGGGAAAATCATTTTTGTAGCTAGTTGAAGTGAAGAATTTGATGGGTATGAGTCCTTTACTACTTGTAAGCCCTGAAGTGCTATGTTCGTTAACTTCCCTGAGCTGCTTAGAATTAGCTGGTAGAATCAAGTTTGCAAAACCTAGAGGTTCTCTAAGTGTTATCTATGAGTTCTTGAGACTTGTTCACTGACTTCATGAGGTCAAACTGTCTTTCTAATAATACTAGATCTTCTTTGCCTTTTTTGCTGTGTTAACATTTACCGTGATGATACCATAGTATTAATCAATGCAGTGAAGCCAAACTGTACTGAGAGTTTTATTTCAGGATGCCCTTGAGAAAGGAGTAAAAATTTACAATTTTATTAGATCCTGATCCTTGAGACTATTTAATATTCTGATTTTAATATTCTGTGACAAACAGGAATATTTGGAAAGCATTTTGCTGCATACTAAAATATGATGGTTTATTACTCAAAAAAATGTATGTGACCTCTTGAGTCACAAGGTAAATTAGTCACATTTCTTTTTCTTTGAGCACTGTTTATACTTGAAAGAACAACTGACACGCTATGGTTATGCAGACTAGGATATATGGAATATATTTTTTCAAAAGTGAAAAAAGTGAGCCTGTCACTTCAAGGAAAGCAACTACTATGATAAAAATTTCAAACAAAAATTAGAATTTAACATTTGTTTCCCCACGTTGAATTTGACACTTTCCCAATACCTAAAGATTTTTCTAATGTGATCTGTAGTAATATTTACAAACGGGTTTTTTTTTGTACTATATAATTCAATATGTCAATATTTGAAGCACCTTTATCACTCAGTGTTCCAAAATTCTCCAAATATCATTTCACGGTGTTATAAAAATTATGCACAGCTAGATAAAACATTTATTAAAAGTGAAAAAAGATTATCACAAAACATTGACTAATGACTTAATATAACATGGAGTTATAGGACCAATGCGTTCGTGTGCCCACTGCACAGTAACAGACCAATTACACTGAGAAATCAAGGTATGCGTCAGAGAAAGAGTTTAATGATTGTCAGGTGCCAAGGAAAGAGGCGGGAGGAGATCTTCAAATCCATCTCCCTGAGGAATTCTGGACTGGGGTTTTTAAGGGGATCCTGGAGGACGAGGGACTGAAAATTTGGGTTTGTTGACTGATTGGGGAGAGGGGTATGAAATCATCAGGATATGGAAGCTGCATTCTTTGATGAATCAGCTCCTTGTGAGGTAATTCAGACCAGCTGATGCACATAGTTTCACTGTTGTGCAGGACCTAAAAGAATATATCAGAGGGAAAACTTAATGTTTCATAATGTTCAAGCCATTATCTATAGAGCAGTTTAGGGGAACTATAATCTTGTAATAGGGTCTGTGTTATTCCAGGACAATAGGCACAAACAGCTTTTAGGAAGCAGTTTACAGTATGCTGACTTCGTGATTAACGCTGAATGTGCTGCAGGCTTGGTTGATTTTTATTTCTCCCCATCCCTTCTTCCAAGATTAATTTTATAAAGTTTATAAGCTATAATTAATTTAAATTTAAATTTAATTGCAAAATGTAAGTTCATATACTATAATGACTGTTTAGTTTTTGTTGTCATCTTATGTAGCAGAAAGATGATTCCAGTACATTGTCAAGATTCAGATTTAAAATTTTAAATTAAGAAACCTACAAAAGATATGAATTAGCGGAAATCCATGGATAGTCTTTCAACTTCAGCACGTAATTATGTTTCCAATTTTGGAGAAAATATGTAATTTTTAATCTACAAGATTTTTAAAAGTTGGATGGGAGCATGCATGCTCTTCTTGCCAACAAATCCATTATAACTTAAAGATGGGAAAAACAGAATGTTTGGAAAATTCTTGTGACAGTCACTCTAACGAAGGTATCATTCTTGCTTGTTGTTATCACCAGTGCATGTATGATACATGAGGTAGAAAGTTGTGACTGAAAACTACCTCTGGGCCACCTTCTCTGTTCCAGAGGAAGTAATACTCCTTTCCCTACTTTGAGGAAGTCATTCAGTTTTGATACCATGCTTTGCACGTAAATCTCTCTCTATTGGATCCTCATACAAGTGATCAGAGGGATGCTTGATTGGTTGGTTGTTAAAAGAAATTTTTGGAAAATAAGGTAGAGAGGAGAATTATCCTTAGATAACATCTGAATGCCTGGGAGAGAAAATAAAGACACAGTTATCTCTCTGCTTTAGTCTCCGTCTCTTGGTGTCCTGAAATATCCATCTTATTACAAAGAAAAGAATCAAAATAAGGAATAAACACAAGAAGAGTCATCATTTCTAATATTGCCAAGTCATAAGACAGCAATATGCTCTACTAAATTATGCATATTTAATTTCTTTAAAAACAAAATTCGCTATTTTGATGTCAAAAATAAAAAACAAATACAAAAATATTTGTCACAAGGATGTCTCATTCAAATTGTAAACAGAGGTGGACAAACTGAGTTTTTTCCTTTGAATCACATTGATTATTTTCTTCTATTTTATTTTTACTAAAATGAATGCCTTGATCTTGAGTGTTTCTTAAAATTCATCTTAAAAATGAAGCAATTTTGTTTTTATCCCTTTGCATAGTCAAGAAGTTTGTAGAGGAAGAAAAAGTATAAAATCTGGCATTGAAGGGTAGCCTCCCTCAAAGATATGAATAATATTGTATTTTAGACAGGATGATCTAGATGTGAAAGGGCCTTAAAGGGTAGAGGGATGCCCCAAATCAGAAGGTTTTTGGGGGGTATCCCAAGAAGGTCAGAAGCATTGAGTGTGTAATAAGTGGGGGCCACTACAGCAACCATTATCTCCCCTCTGACAGAGCCACTCACTGACCTGGCGTGCTGGCAAATGGAGAGGAAAACTCTCCACCGAGATGTAAATTCCCCATACTGGTCCCTCATGAATATCTTATCTCCAGGATTCAAGCTAGTGACCTGGAAAACAAGGTTCCTCCCCCATCAAAATGACAAGCAGAGCTGGTTTCTTGTTAGGAAGACTACGAGGTGTGTAAAAATTATGATTTCTGAGGGGAAAAAAATGAGATGTCACACAGAGCAAAATATTACTTTCAAATGGTCCTCTGCAGTTCTTTTGAATGGCAGCTGTTAAGAATTCAATTGTGTGTATGACACACTGGAATCCAGAATGGAAGTTCTGTTGGGGGGCAGGAATGAATAGAAATTTTTGATTTAAATACTAATTTGAGATTATTTGAATATCTGTCATTCTTTTTAGCCTAAAGGTTAATTCTTGAAGAAATAACTTCCATTAGTAACACAAATTCTAACCTTGTCAAATCCTCTTATGTAATGCATCAGTGCTGAAAGGCATAGTCTTGCAAAACTGAACCTTTAAATATGTAATCTTGGTTTGTAGACAATGTTTTCCTCAAGAAGTTTCATTGATTTATCAGTTATTTCTTTATAGAGGATCCATTAAGGTATGCTCTATTGCTAATATAAAATAATCATGAATCTTCATGATTATTAAATTATTAAAATGTGGAAACTATTGAAATTATAAAAAATACCCAGTATTATACATTTCAATAAATGAGATGTCTAAAAATTTTGCATATACACTATGTATAGCAAAATAATGCCTTAGGTTTGGGTTATATTTTGGAGAGCATATTTATTTAAAATATTCTGTTTATTTCTAGCAATTATTTTTCTTTCTTTGAAATAATAATTCACAAAATTGCAACTCAATTAAGACAAATAAATTATTCTGCCCCACCATAACCAAGTTGAAGCAATAATAGAGCATGCAACATATGTGCACCAATCATAGCAGGACCTCTTCTGCCTGCTCAAGAGGAGTATTTACACATATGTTCAGTAAGATGCAATTTAAAGAGGGGATTTGGGGACTTCTAGTTCATATGGATAAACAAAATTTTTCTTAGAAAAATAATATTTAAATATTCTTTATTTTAAAAAGTTTTTGTGAATGTGGTGATATTTACATCATTTTTTTTGACAGTCTACCTTTTCCTCCCTAAAATATTTTTTAACTTATTTATTTATTTATTTTTAGATGGAGTTTCACTCTTGTTGCCCAGGCTGGAGTGCAATGGCACGATCTTGGCTCACCGCAACTTCTGCTTCCCGGGTCCAAGTGATTCTCCTGCCTCAGCCTCCCATGTAGCTGGGATTACAGGCATGAGTCACCACGCCGGGCAAATTTTGTATTTTTAGTAAAGATGGGGTTTCTCCATGTTGGTCAGGCCAGTCTCGAACTCCCGGCCTCAGGTGATCCGCCCACCTCGGCCTCCCATAGTGCTGGGATTAAAGGCATGAGTCATCACACCTGGCTTATATTTTAACTGAAAAATAGAATTGTAAATATTTACAGTATAGCATGTTGTTTTGATAAACATATACACTGTGGAATGGCTAACTCAAGCTATTTAAAATATGAATTATGTCACAAACTTCTCATGCTTTTGTAGTGAAAACACTCAAAGTTTATTCTCATCAATTTTCAAGTGTACATAAAAATGTACTTTAAAAATTATGAATGAGACATAATCATTGCACATATTTGTGGGGTACAATGTGATGTTTCCCTACACACATATAAATTGTGTAATGATCAAATCAAAGAGTAATTAGTATAGCCATCATCTTAAACATTTATCAGTTCTTTGTGATGAGGACATTTCAAAACCTATCTTGTAGTTATTTTGAAACATACATGAACATGCTGTTAACTCTAGTCATACTGCTAGGCAGTAGACCGCCAGAACTTCTGTCTTCTAACTGCAGCTTGTACTCATCTTCCAATCTCTCATCACCCCCTTCATCCTCTGGTAATTATGATTCTACTCTCCACTTATATGAAAACAAATTTTTAGATTCCATATATGAGTGAGATCATGTGGTATTTGTCTTTCTATGCCTGGCTTTAAAAATCTACTTTTGAAATCACAGAATCACAATATGAAAGACAAAACAAAAATGAAAACAAATATTTTGGAGATGTCACTAGAAATTTTGTACACACACATGTGCACACATAGACACACACATACTTTCCCCCTTGTTATTTCCATATGAAATTTTTGTTTTATATATTGCAGTTTTCTTTTTTTAACTTTTGTATTAAGCATAATCTGAATGCAAATTATATTCATGTTGTTATAATTTTTTGAGAGTTGGAAATTGTCTTCCAAAATATTTGCTCAACACGTGGAAGTCTTTGGGCTCCACCGTCAATAGTATGAGTGGTTTTGATGTTTTGGAGTTATTATGAGCCATTTTTTTGGAAAACTGCTATTTAAATTTGCACACAGAGCTTACACAGAATGAATATGTTAATGAGCTCCACCATGGATTGCACACTCATATTATCATCAATTGTGCATGAAATTTTTCCAGACTATTTATTCAGAAAATAAGAACTAAATTATGCATTCAACTTAGATTCAGGCATAAAAATAGGTTTCCACAAATATTTTCAGATGTCAATTTTTTGTGTGTGCAAATACTATACAACCTTTTTATATGGTATTTTCACTTTATTAGATTAAAATCAACATTAAAAAAAACTAGTTCATGGCATGTCACAAAAGTACAGGCTGATTTTTCCCACTCTTAAATCATACCCTAGAATATTGCAATTCACTATTGTTTATAAAACTATCATAAGCTTCGCTTCTATTTGTTTCAGTGTCATGAAAAATCTACCTTCAGTCTAAGAAAACCATTCATTCCGTAAGCATTATGGTACTATCCTAGAGTTTCCATTGATTTTATGTTTGAGTTTTCAAGGGATTTTAAAATATCAAACTACGTTCATCTTCTTGACATCCACATAAAAATAACCAATAGTGTCAGATCAAAGGATAATTTATCATTATAATTTAGTGAAATTTAATATTGGAAGAATAAAAAGTCAAATAAATGTCTTCTTTCCTCTGGCTAGAACTAAAAATTTTCTGATCCAAGATTGTTAATTTCACTGATGAGCTCCTTATTTCATTATAACCAAATAATAAAAAGTCTGAGTTAGCTGATGGTTGGGGTGATTCTTCATTCTTCTCCACATGGGTCAGAGATAGAGAAAATGTTTTCATGTAGTGCGGTTAAGGATCCTAAGCCTTACCCTGAGGGATCCTTCCTCTTCCTTATTGTTGTTTCAATTGTTCATTTAATAAAAGATAATAAACTACAAAGCAGATGCAGATGAACCAAGACCTCTGTTTTTACATGAGGAAAGGATGGGAGGCCTGTAGTAATGGCTGAATAGTGGGATATTTTCTTAAATCCAGAGCTTTAGACCCCACATACTCACTCTAAGGGTGTGTGAATTGGCTTCCATTGCAACTTAGACACCTGCTATCAGGAAATGTTTGAGCTGGAGCAGCAGTCCCCGACCTCTTTGGCACCAGCAACCAAGTTCGTGGAAGACAATTTTTCCACAGACGTGGGCGTGGTGAGGGTGGGTGGTAGGCAGACACTAGATTCTCATAAGGAGTGCACAACCTAGATCCCTCGCATGCACAGTTCACAACAGGATTCACATTCCTATGAGAATCTAATGCCACCGTTGATCTGATAGGAGGTGGAGCTCAGGCAGTAATGCTTGCTCGCCTGGCCTACTGTGAGGCCCAGTTCTCAACAGGCCACTGACTGGTACTAGTCCGTGGCCCAGAGGATGGGGACCCCTAAGCTAAACAGAGCCATAGAGAACACAGTCTGATCTTCTTACCATGCTTACTGATAGCTGTGGAGGCTCTGAGGTGGCTGCAGATATGGCTTCAGTGGCTTCCCAATAAACTTGCTTATACTTCAGATTATACTTCAAAGTTGACTGTAGCTGAAATTGCAAAAATGCAACTATTAAATAAGAAGATAAAGTCTCTAAATGGTCTGATTCAGTTAAAATGTTTGCTAATTAATTTAGTGAGTGGAAATACCCTAAACAGCCTTGATGTTTATAGCTTTGATGTAGAGATGGCCTTAAAAAGATATTTCACAGGCTCAGGGACAGTGTGTGTTAAAATTATGAAGTAGGTAAAATTTGTCATTGGTGTCATCACTTTCATAAGAAGCTCTCTCCTCCCCCCACATTTTCTTTTCATAGGAGTGAATCTTCCCTTTGACTTTCCCAATTGACTAAACTCCCTGCCAGAAAGTCTACTGCTTCCCAACCCTCCTAGTGACTCCATTATCTATGGTGTGCACTCTCTGGACTGACCTCTGATGCCAGCCTGTTCTGTGCTGTCCCTATCTTTCTGTCAGATTAAAGTTTATCCCTAGGTAGCTGTCTTTGCCAAGGATTGTTTGATTGTAAGAAAGAAACTGAAACCCACTCTAACTTATCTAAGCAAATGGGAATGGCCATCTGTCCAAAGCCAGGAGTAGATATTGCAGCCATGCCTTATGTGGAACTTGAAAAAAAAAAACCTGGGAAGCCATCTATTAAATATAATAAAAGCAATTATCCTCTCCATCTGCTTTTCACTGAGGAAGCATGTGTATACATTTCTACTCTCCAATACATATTTTTTTCCTTTATCTCAGACATTATCCTCTGCTTATTTACAGAGGATGATTCACCTTAACTTGCTCTGCAAATGACCTCGATATTTGGGGCACCTCACTTTACAGATCTGGTTCCTGAATTTGATTGACATGATCTCTAAACCAACTGCAATTTTCTCAGAGAAAGAATCTGATGGGCCCAATGTAGCCCTTAGGTTAAGTGTCCAGCTTTGTATAATTCAGTTATGTCTAGAAAGAAAGTGGTATGTGTTAGAATGTTGAGGAATAAAAGGGGAAGAAAGGTAGTTTGGCCATGAAAGGCACTCTGAGACTTTTTTGTTTCTGCACAGCTTTGTTGCCCTTTTTTTTTTTTTTTTCGATTAAAAGATTGTTAGGCAAATTGATTAGATAATCCGTGTTAGTGTGTTCATACGGTGCTAGCGAGTTACTTTCTGATAGAGTTTTTTTGCTTTTCTGTGACTCTGTAAGAACTTAGACCATAAGCTCAAATGTTCCCAAGGGACTGGATCAAAAATTATATAAATGAAAGTGTCCGGGTATAAGACAATTGTCTGTGGAGGAGCTTTTGGCCAACTGGGGAAGACATGCTCAGTGTAAAGTCATTACAAATCATTAAATTATGTGTAAAGTAATTGAAATTGCCTGGTGTTCAGAAGTAGTCTACGACCTGCTATTTTGTGATTCCTGATCTGAAAGCTCTTCTGTAATTCACAAGGATGGCTCTAATGGTGGCTCTAATTGGCATCATAAAAAGCAGGTGAAAAGGTAGTACTGTCTTCTAGGTTCTCTATAGTCTAATAGGAAACCTTCTGCTATTAGGAGTTAGAAGACCTGAATTTTAATCCCAACTTTGCCACTTTCTGATTTTAAGATTTACTATAAGGATTTCTTTTTGGGGGTTCATGGGAAAAGGGGTGACTGTCGTATGGTTTACTGATGAGTTAGTAGCTTATCAGAATCAGTGGTGGTGGGAAGGGGAGGTGAGTGACAAAGCAAAGTTCAACAATCTTAAAGTATCTGCAAGGGGTTTCTAGGAATCTGTATTTTTAAAACTCCCGGATGCTTTTAATGCAATTGTGACTATGACTGCCATTTAGGAAACTGACTTAGCTGATCTCTTCATTCTGACAACTTAAGAGACAGACAGAATTCTAAGACTGGCCTTTTCTCATGGGCTGTTCTGCTTGAAAAGAAATCTGAGATTGCCATATTGAGTAAAACTAGACTTCCCTTGGGACAAATGAACACATCTGCTATTATTTTCTCCAACAGAGGCTAATATTAGGGATTTTTGTTTTCCTGCATGTTAAAGCTTGCCTCAGCTAGGGATCAATCAGCTCTTCTTTTCAACCATTAATTCTTGATTCCTGGCTTATCATGCTGTTTTCATCTGACTATTTTATAACCTTACACTGTCTACTCTTCACAAAGTTAACTTCTTATTTGTGAGTCCAAAAAGACTTTATTCAATGCAACCTTTCTTAGCTAGATGTCTCTAAAGGCTCAGTTTCATTCATACAATTATCTTGTAGGTTTTTTTTTTTTTTTATCAGATCTTATTTGTAGTTATACATATTTCCAATATTAAGCTGAAATACTTGATTTATTTTTCTGGGATTTTTCTTTCCCAATATATTTTATTTTTGTGGGGCAGAAACTGTACTTCTTTATTTCTCTACTACTGGTATGTAACATATTGACTGAAAAAATATACATTTCTGAAAAATGGGTGAATTAGTGACCTGAAAACTGCTGCCACCAATGTTTACATCATCATCATCATCACCACCACCGCCACTACCATCACTATATGCATAAAAGAGTTTTTATATGTATATTTCACTTATTTTTCACAAGAATAAAATGAGACATAGTGGCCTATTTCTATATCCTTTTTTTTTCAAATGCGAAATTTGGGTAGTCTATAGCATAAAATAAATGGACCCAGGTCAATATGTCGATAATCAGCAGAGTCAGAGTCTGAATCTAGTCTGACTTTGGAGCCCAAGGTCTTAACCACAAAGATATACTTCCTGCAACATTTATTACAGTTGCTCTGCAGTCTGGAGTAAAGATTTGTTAGGCTGCTTTAAGGTCAGGGTCACCAAATTATTCACAAAAAGAGGAGCAATAGAGATATTTGTTGCTTCCCAGTTACCACTCACACAACCCTAGATTCTGTGTCCTTTTCTCCTTTTTCACTTCATGGCTGTAACTATGTGCAAGCTATGGTCAAGGCAAAGTCACAGTGATTCTGGCTTATGTTGTGAAAGCCAGAAAGAAAATACACTATTCTGCCAGTAATATATCAACAAACCTATTAAAACAACAAAACAAACAAAAACAACACTCCAGTTGCACATAACCATCATAGTGAGCTAGATGATCAAGGAAAAAAATAAAGCGGTTAATTCAAAATAATTAGCATTGTTGTATCATAAATGTATAAATTAACACATCCACTGCTAACTGAAATTTCTTATAAGTGTTGGTCAGCTTTCTTTAAAATAGTCTGAAATGTCCCTTATGACTGAGGCAGACCTATATGCCTGATCTCTCTATCATACATCCCTCTCTCAGATCTTTTCTATCTAGCTGAAGTCCCAAAACAGTAACAGCAACAGCAGTTGACCTGTTTTGAAAGTTTACTTTGTATCAGATACTTTACGTGCATTGTTTTATTTCATCCCAAAATAACCCTGTCAATAACAAATTAATACTATTTGCTCTTCACAAATGAGGACCCTGAGGCTTAGAGAGATCAAGTAAATCTGCAATAACATGTAACTACTAAATGGAAGAAATGACATTTAAATAAAAGTCTGTCTGATTTCAAAGCCCATGATATTGACCATTGCTCTGTCCTCTCATCATTCTGCTAAGTGCTCATCATTTTGCTAAGTGCTCCATATTTTCATGCCTTTGCATAGGCCTCTGGCATTACCATGGTTGCCTTCCCCACTCATCTACCTGGCTTTCTCCTGCTCATCCTTCAAAAACCAGCCCAGGCATCACCCATCTGGAAAGCCTTCCATGCCTGAGAGGTGACAAGGTGCTAGCAGCCCTCGCTCTTGGCACCTCCTCGGCCTCGGCATCCACTCTGGCGGCGCTTGAGGAGCCCTTCAGCCTGCCACTGCACTGTAGGAGCTCCTCTCTGGCCTGGCCGAGGCCAGAGCCGGCTCCCTCTGCTTGTGGGGAGGTGTGGAGGGAGAAGCGCGGCTGGGAAATGGGGCTGCGCGCAGTGCTCACAGGCCAGCGAGAGTTCCGGCGGGTGCGAGTGGGGGCTCAGACTGCCGAACTCGGAGTGGTCAGCCCAGAGCCACAGGCCCAGGGCAGTGAGGGGTTTAGCACCCGAACCAGTAGCTGCGGAGGTTGCACCGGGTCCCCCAGCACTGCCGGTGTTGCCCTCAAATTCTCCCCGGGCTGCAGCTGCCTCCCCTTGGGGCAGGGCTAAGGACCTGCAGCCCGCCATGCCCAAGCTCCCCCCTCCACAGTGGGCTCCCGAGGCCTGAGCCTCCCTGATGGGCTTGGCCCCCTGCTCTGTGGTGCCAGGTCCCATCGACCACCCAAGGGCTGAGGAGTGCAGGTGCCGCTGGGGACTGGCAGGCAGCTCCACCTGCAGCCCCACTGTGGGATCCACTGGGTAAGTCCAGCTGGGCTCCTGAGTCTCGTGGGGACTTGGGGAACTTTTATGTCTAGCTAAGGGATGGTAAAGGCATCAATCAGCACTCTGTGTCTAGCTCAGGGTTTGTAAATACACCAATCAGTACTCTATATCTAGCTAATCTAGTGGGGACTTGGAGAACTTTTCTGTCTAGCACTCTGTCTAGCTAAGGGATCGTAAATGCACCAATCAGCACTCTGCATCTAGCTCAGGGTTTGTAAACACACCAATCAGCACTCTGTGTCTAACTCAGGGTTTGTAAATGCACCAATCAGTACTCTGTATCTAGCTAACCCAGAGGGGATTTGGAGAACTTTTCTGTCTAGCTCTCTGTGTCTAGCTAAAGGATTAGCAAACACACCAATCAGCACTCTGTGTCTAGCTCAAGGTTTGTAAATACACCAATCAGTATTCTGTATCTAGCTAACATAGTGGGGACTTGGAGAACTTTTATCTCTAGCTAGGGATTGTAAATGCACCAATCAGCACTCTGTCAAAACGGACCAATTAGGTCTCTGTAAAATAGACCAATCAGCTCTCTGTAAAATGGACCAATCAGCAGCATGTGGGTAGGGCCAGATAAGAGAATAATAGCAGGCTGCCAGGGCTAGCCAGCCACAACCTGCTTGGGTCCTCTTCCATGCTGTGGAAGGTTTGTTCTTTCGGGCTTTGCAATAAATCTTACTGTTGCTCACTCTTTGGGTCCACACTGCCATTATGAGCTGTAGCACTTACCCTGAAGGTCTGCAGCTTAACTCCCCAAGCCAGCGAGACCACGAACCCACCAGGAAGAATGAACAACTACAGATGCACTGCCTTTAAGAGCTGAAACAGTCGCCATGCAGGTCTGCAGCTTCACTCCTGACATCGAGACCATGAACCCACCAGAAGGAAGAAGCTCCAGACACATCTGAAAGTCTGAAGGAACAAACTCCGAACACACTATCTTTAAGAACTCTAACACTCACTGTGAGGGTCTGCGGCTTCATTCTTGAAGTCAATGAGACCAATAACCCACCAATTCTGGGCACATTTTTCAAAAACCAGCCCAGGCATCACCCATTTGGAAAGTCTTCCTTGCCCACCCTCCGTCTTCTCTTCTAATGAGTTAACTCACTTTTTTTTTTGTTTTCTTATTCAGCAACACGCTATAATTGCATTTGTAAAATCATGTTTAACTTATCCTACAGTGTCCTGTGAACTCTCCAAGGACAAGAATGGTGTGTCCTTATGCCCCCAATACCCAGCAAAGTGACTGACTTACTGTGAACATATAGGGCACATTAAATGGATAAATGTTCACTGTTGTGCTGTTCTCAGAAAGGTAACCAGGAATATGGACGCTTTAGTTGCTCTCTTCCAACTCCAAAAACCAGCTCAATTGCTGATTTTTAAAAATAATTTTCTTTTACTTCAACTTCAAACTAACAAAACGATTGCAAAAATAAGGTAAAGAATTACAATCTCCTCTTCATCTAGGTTCATCAAAGATTAACTAAATTTGCTTCACCATTCTGTCTCTTTCTGTCTTCATCTGTCTCTCTAAATTATATACATACATTTTTCTTCTATATCTCTCATAGATATGTAAGAAAGAAGGGTGTCTAAATCTACACATTATATATGAGAGGGAAAGAACAAGGTGCAGAGCTCATGTCCTTTTAATTCTTGAATACTTCAGTGTGTACTAAGAAAAAGGACATTCTCTTATATTCTCTTATATAACTACAACACAATTGTCAAAATAAAATTAACAAGGGTTTTTATATGATGCGTGGATTACCTAATTCACAGTCAGTATTTCAAAAGTCACCAGTTGTCTCAATACTGTCCTTTTCTAGCTATTTTCAGTCTAAAATCACTCATTGTCTTGAGTTGTCATCTCTCTTTTAGACTTATTTAATCAGAAATAGTTCCTTGGTGTTTTTTTCCCTCTCATTCTTATTACTTTAGCATATTTTAGAGTATATGCCAGTTATATTGTAGCGTAACTGGTGACTTTGATATTTTGTCTCATGTTTTCTCATAATTAGATCTATTTATGTCTTTTTGGCAAAAATTACACAGAAATCAAACATTGCATCCTTCATAGAGCATCACACCTGGAGGCACATCTTGTTTTATTTTGTTGTCGTTGTTTGTTTTGTTTTTATCCATATTATTGGTGATCATTAACTTTTGATCATTCTTTTATGGTAGTATCTTCTGTTTCTTCACTTTAAAGAAGTGAGTAATTTTCTCTAGATAATTAATATGTTACATGTGAAAAGATAGTTTGAATACACATAAATTTTTTGTGTCTACAAATGTTTTATTCTTGCCCTAGTCAATTACTGATTATTGCACAATGGTGGTTTTCTAATTCATCATTCCTTGAACATTTACTAGTTGAGTTTCTACATTAAGGAATAGTTTTCCCTGGTCCTTCATGTATTTATTTATTTAAATATGCACTCACGGATTTTTATTTTATTCAATGGTGTATAACTCATACAATCATTTTTTAAAAGCATAAATTGTCTTATGTTTAGTCAGTGGGACACTCTTAGACTTCTGTTTCTTTTGCATGTCCTATTAACATTTTAAACAAATTTCTTTTTGTTACTTCTCCTCACATGAGAATTTTGAGTTTGTTAAGAGACAAGAAACTCTGGCATGGAGATGAATGATTTCCTGAACTTTAAGAGCTATATGCAGTGGTGTGCTGCAGCCGGTTGAGACAATTGTTTGCGTCTCTTCCTAGCTTCCTGATCTCATTATGTCGGTACGTTGAAATTAGCCATACCAAAGAAATTGCCATGCCTTTTCTGGGAGGGTTGGTTGTTAAACATTTTATTAATACCAGCACATTTCTGGCTATATCCAACCTCAAATCTGCTATCAGTTTCTTGTGATCAAGTCAGCATCCTGAGCAGATGTTAGTAGCTTTCCTTGAAACCCTGAGTGTCACGAATGTGCCTTCTGACTTAGAACAGAGTCCTTGGGAGCAGGATGTCAGAATGAATGAGAAAGAAACAGTAGCCGGGAGTGAATTACCCCACTGTTCATCCCTCCCAAACATGTAAAACAAGAATCATAACCCTAGAGTCATCTGGTAAAAAGAGGTCATTCCAATTCTATGAGCTTGGCTCTGGGGTCTCAAAGGGCTATGTGCCTGGAGCTGAGGAGGTCCCTTCTGAATGGGCAAATACAATTACCTAGCTTCAATGGAGGTAGCTGCCATTTGAGGTTCACTGATTTCTATTCCCTTCAACTTTGAAGGCCCCACACCATGTCTTTGTCTCACTGCAGTCCATCACAGGGAACTGCCCCAGATAACTACAAGTTAAAAATGCTTGGGTGAATTTGTTCTGGAAAGTGGGGTCTCTATCAAATTCTTATTTAAAATGTGTGTGCCCAACTGGAACATTTATTTATCTCAGATTGATAAGCAAGCCTAGGCTTGTTTTCATCAGCTCCAGATTTGCCTTGACACAGGAATGTTGACTCTACAACCTGGGCTCAAATTTGATCACATGCTTTTACAGAAAGGATGGCCAGCAGTCTAGGATTTCTCTAATGTGACAGTACTTGAATGTACTATACAGCTGTAAATGTAATAACATTTGAAAGGCTTGCTCTAACGCTAAGAAGGATTGTAACATTCTTAACACAGATGCAGTTTTAAGTGATGTGCTGTTCTCAGAAAGGTAACCAGGAATATGGAAGCTTTAGTTACTCTCTTCCAAATTCACAAAAGTCTACTCAATCTGCTGCTTTCAAAGGAATATGGAGAGTATGAAGAGTTTATGGAAAACATTTTGCCTCTTTCCATTTCGTCTTGTGTCATATAAGCTGTATTTTCTTTTATTTATAATTGTAAACTAATTTAAAATGGAAAAATAAAATTTTATTCAATTTGTTTTATTATTTTTGTAGGATTGTTTTCTGACAAGCCTGATTGTGACAACTAGAGGAATATTAAAGGCTGACACCTGCTATTAAGTCAGAATTTTTTATGAGGTTCAAAGATGGATCTTCATGACCTGGAAAAATAAATCAAGGTCAGCAATTGACTGAGGCAAAGTCTTTTCAGTCATTTATATTACAATGTAATTATAGCAAGCTGGTGTACAATCCTGGAAAAGCTGTAACCTAGTCACATTGATACATATGCATTGTATGATGAATAAATGAAAAGAGGAAAAAAAAAACAATATGCAAAGGAAATTGCCTATATTACTCATTATGCAGAGATTCCAAGTACTGCAGAGCCACCTTAAACATTAGTTTCTGGATCCCTGTTCTTCAAGGCTATTCAAATGATCTTGATTTACTTTAATTTTGCAAGTGTTCACTCTTTATTGTCACAGTTTGCACTTGAAATGCAGTTCTGTTATTTTACCATTCTTGGGTGTAAGCATTATTTCTAAATTGAAGCATTCCCTCTAATAATAATATTGAAAAAATCTAACTATATATTTGTACATATTGAAAAAAACACTGACTCTTCTGCAGAGTGTGTGTTGAGTTTTCCCATGCTGCAGTGACTTTGGAAAATTGTGGAAGGAGAGAAATCTTGTATTTCAAGAAATCTCTTTCTCACTTATCTCAGGTTTAGACTCAGTCCTATTAAGTCAGCTTTTAGCTCCCTGGTCTATGAGGGGTAGTATAAACTGAGAAAGAAAAACACTATCTGGGGTTATGTGAGCCAGGAATGCAATTTCTTGTTTGCAATATTTTCTTTTTTGGATGAAAATAAAAGGGTTGATTGATAGACAATTCGCCTAAAATATGAAAAACAATAAAGATTTTATTGGTTAAAAGAACGTAACAAGGCAGACAATCTTTTCCTTGGTCGTAATCAAAAGCAATTCCTTAGTTATTCATTGGAGGAAAGAAAACAAAAAAACAAAACAAACAAGAAAAAGATTAACAGCAAAACTATGACTAAGGGGTATTTTGACAACATTTTCACACCTGAGAAAATGAGAAATAGAGGACACAGGTGGATGGGGGATTTTCTTCCTTCCTGATTCCAGGAGATTCCCATATGCTGTTACACTTCACTTATTCAATAGCTAAATTAAATGCTTAAAACGTTGTGTGCATATCTGATTCTCATAAATCAAATTTACTTTTATAGGCACCAGTAAAATATATGATTGAAAGATAAGTTTCACTATTACTTAAAAGGTATTTCTCCTTTTAATACGTGTGAATCTTTCAATCTCAGCGTTTTCTGCCATGCTTTTTGGACTGTGCCCCTTCAGAGTGTTACATAGTAGTACCTTCATCCGAGATTGTGTCAAGCTTTTCTGTATTGAGATAGTATTATGAAAACTATTATATATTTGTGTGTGTATATACATGTTTTTACTACAATATAATGCTGGAAATGCCCTAGCGTGCCTCTTTCTTCTAGAATATATCACTTGTCATTCTAGGAAAATTATTTTATATCTTTTCTAAAACTTCTATTGAGAATCTGTGAACTAAGGTTATCTTATGGCTTCTTTTGCAAAGTCTTTTTTTTTTTAAATTTGTCGTTTAATTTATGATGTAAATAAACATTTTCAAAGAGAAGTTGAAACTTCAGATCAGTTCTGGAAATTACTATTACACAGAAATTAAACTTACTTTCTGTAGTGTATCATACCCAATCTCAGAAATTACAAGATGAGAAAAGTAATTTATATTTTATTTCCTGCTGATTAAATTTTGACGTCATGTCAACCTTAATTGCAGACTATAATCTGAAATCTGTGTTTTTATCTCAAGAAGGCTGCTAGTGACTCTGTGCGTCAAAAAGATGATCCAGCCATACTTGACTGGATAAAGGAAGCAACTTATTTATTTATTTTCTCAAGAAATTCATAATTAATTGGACACCGGCTGAATTATCCCAATGTATTATACATTGGGATTAAAAAAATGTATAAGGCAGTGAGATTAAATGAATTCTCTTTTCATAAATATTTACATTTTCCAAATGTATAATGTAGGGTGTTCTAAAGTTTGACTTAAAGGAGCATCCCTCTCCAGGTAAGTGGAAGGAGGTATAGCAGCACATTTAAAAAGCTGAAGAGATTGCAAAACTAAATCACATCAAATGCTGTGGAGTAGCATAAATAGGATTGTATCTCTGTGCATTTTCAGTAGTTAATATGCAGATAGAGCACTTTTGTGGAATTAGTTTGGCTCGTGTTCAGCTCCCAGCAATATCAATATTAAATCTCTAGTACAGTTGAATAAGTAGGGGATTAACATATTTCCAGATTCATTTTACTATGCACTTTGATGGTTTATTTCTCATATTAAAAAATAACTTCTGAAGTTACTCCACAGATAAATGATTTCACTCTAACAACATGAGAAACTGTAGACATTTTAGGCATTAAAAAATCTATTTAGTAGCTTTAGGAAAACTTAAAAAGGAAAGGATTCCTTTCTACATATTTTAACATGTTGATATTTTTGCACAAATGACATTTTCTGAATATAGTGGATGAACATTACCCTTGTTGCTAATTTACTAAAATATCACATTTAAAATGTTATTAATTACCTCCCTCCTCCTTTCTTTATTCTTTTTCTTTTAGGCAAGTAGGCATAACAAAAAGTGCATAGCTCCTGTCCAGAACGTCGTCTTATAGTAAGTTCTATTTTGCTTGTCCTTCATCTACAATTCTACTTTTGACGTTTGGCACAATACACACAAAAAATAGAATATCTGCCACTAGTAGTACTTTAGATTCTGCCAGATAGAACCATCGATATAAAAAAGAAGAGAAAACCACACAACAAAAAAACAAACACTGCTTTTCTTAGATTACCCTTCAGCCATCACAGTGACACAATAATTGTAGGACCAGTAAGATTACTCAAACCACATGGGTACAGGACATGGAGTCTGTGACTGAAGCAAACGTGCTGTTAAGAAGGTAGCCAAGTAAGGGCATGCTGTTCTGACACCTCTTGTGCTGCCTGGCAATACAGAATGCGCTCTTTCAGTGAAGGTCAGGGCTCGATGATTACCACAATTAAAACATACATACATGGCGCATTTGTAACAGTTTAAAGCTCCGGCAAGTCAAGATTAGTTACAACTGGAAATTGGCATGATGACTGACTCAAAGATAATGCTGAGTTCAGGTATTAGAGATAACAAGCACTCTTCTAAGAAAAGCACAACTCTAAACTCAAGGGCTCAGTTTGCCTCAGAAAATGTGCTGCCAGAATCTAGGTATTCGTGGTATGGTTTGGAATAAAAACAAAAACAAAAACAAAAACAAAAACAAAAACAAAAACTCATTGGCTTTGACTCATTCTATTTTTCTTTCTTTTTCTTTTCTTTTCTTTTCTGTTCTCTTTTCTTTCTTTCTTTCTTTCTTCTTTCTTTCTTTCTTTCTTTCTTTCTTTCTTTCTTTCTTTCTTTCTTTCTTTCTTTCTTTCTTTCTTTCTTTCTTTCTTTCTTTCTTTCTTCTTTCTTCTTTCTTTCTTTCCTCCTCTCTCTCTCTCTCTCTCTCTCTTTTTTTTTTTTTTTTTGAAGACAGAGTTTCACTCGTTGCTCAGGCTGCAGTGCCGTGGCACGATCTCAGCTCACCACAACCTCCACGTCCCTGGTTAAAGCGATTCTTCTACCTCAGCCTCCCGAGTAGATGGGATTACAGGTGCCGACAACCACACCTGACTAATTTTTGTATTTTTAATAGAGATGGGTTTTCACCATGTTGGCCAGGCTAGCTTCGAATTCCTGACCTCAGGGGATCCACCCGCCTTGGCCTCCCAAAGTGCTGGAATTACAGATGTGAGACACAGCACCTGGCTTCATTCTATTTTTCTAACCAGGCAACAGAAACTGAGAAGCTTTGGGTCTTATGTTTTATAGGGAAGGCAGAAAACATTTCTCCCTCTGTAAGAGGCAAGTGATGAAACATTCTGGAAAGTCAAATGAATTATTATCTACTGAGGGTTGAATTGACAAGCATCATGTCAATTACTGCCTGGGCCTACTCTGACTTTTCAAATCCACCACCAGCAGGAATGGCTATACAAGGTTACGTGTACCCTGCAGATTACAGGGGTTTATATTATATATTTCTAGCACCTGGTAGATTTATTTCTAAACAAAACCACTCTGTAACTCACCACTATGCCTCTAAAATTAGCTTTTTGGCACAAAGCAAAAATCATGTGTGTTTGTGACTTTTAAAGTTAGTAGCCTAATTTAATGAGAAATGATGGCAGTATAACATTTTGATTCATTTAATATACCAGGTAAAGATACAGATTTAGTTTCCAGGAATGATAATTGCTGAGGATTACTTCTAGTCTGATTTTAAACAAATTAAACCTGAGGAAAAATTGTGGACTAAATTCAAGCATTACTTGCTTTGAAAAAAATCTCCTTCAAATGTTTGTTCATTGATAATATAAAATAAATTCAGTCCCTAAACTCATACATCTTATACTATAATTGTAAAAGATTTCGGGGAGAAGAAATTCATATTTATACTAATTATATAACTTATTCAACAAATTATTTATTAGATGCATGTACAAGTGCTTATCTGAGGGGGTGATAACTTAGGATATACTTTAAAAATTTGTGGGCATCTTTCTTGAAGTCACAATGAATTGGAGATACCACTGGCATTTAGTATTTAGGTCCGTCCTGAGTTATCTTGCAATGCATATATTATCTTCCTCTTCCCAAAGTAGGCAGTTTTCACCTCAAACATCCCCATGTTTCTTCCGTCTGGCTGAGAATTTTCTCCAGCTTCACAGGAGCTTACTCAGCTACAGCAGGGGCAACCCAGAAGTGAGAAGTAGTTAAAGCCTCCAGTGGGTCATGGGAATCCGTGGATAAATGCCTGAGCCTTTGTATTCTCAGGTAAGAGACTTCTGAGTTGTTCCACGTGGTTTTTCAGATGATGCCCAGCGGGCTGGGCCCCGTTTACCCACAACGATATCCCACACATTAGCTCACGTTTTATTCCTTTTTTTCTTTCCTGTACCCATTTCCTTGTAATATAAAATGTTGTTGAATATAAATCAAAAAACAGAGGGAGAAGGTCTCTGAAGCCACCTTTGCTCCTTCTCTATGTGATACTTACCTTCAGCTGTTTTGAACCCACTAATGTAAGTTGTTCCATTTTGAAGGCATAGGTTAAGTTATTTTTGTTTTTGTTTTTGAAACAAGGTCTTGCTCCGTTGCCCAGGAAGGACTGCTGTGGTGCAATTGCAGCTCACTGCAGCCTCAACCTCCTGGGTCCATGCGATCCACCCACCTCAGACTCCCAAGTAGCTAGGACCACAGGCATGCATCACCATGCCTGGCTAGTTTATAATTTCTTGTTTTATAGAGATGGGATCTCACTTTGCTGTCCAGGCTTGAAGTTTCTTAATGTCAACCAGAAATGGTAGTCAGCAAATTTGCCTGGCTTTACTATATTGATTTATTATATCAGCATAATAAATATGCATATAGAAACTACTCATCACCCCAAACTTAAGCCATTTTATAAAACAAACAGGTAACGGCAACACAGACTAAAGGAGCAAACTGGAAATTGTATGGGGGCAGAAGGAGGAGATTATTAGACAAAAGCATCCTGACCACAATTCCAAAGAAGACATTACAAAAATAAAGTAATAGTAATTTAAGCAAAACAGTAGGAGGGAACTATTTAACTATTTAGGGAAGGGAGGCATATCTATGCACAGGCTTCACTGGTTCCAAACAAGCATTTATAAATTATATCATAGTAAAATTAATGCAAAGGTAAAATATCCCCTTTTTAAACAATATGTTAAACTATAAAGGCATATAACCTAGGGACTTGACTTCTACAGAGGGCTCAAGGAAGAGTACATGAGGAAGTCACATTTGGCCTGAGATCTGAAAGCTGAAGTGCATTTAATATACTACTTAAGAAGGTATGTAATATGTGTTAAGCAAAAATATCTAAATTGTTCATTGACTTTAATGCAGTACTCATAGGGGTAGCATCTGAAAAATGCTCGAATGTAGATTATGTTATTTCCTGATGATGTTCAAAAAATGTAGTTTAACTGTAATTTTTTCAGCATACTTAGATTAAAAAAGTTTATCCCACGAAACTTTTGAAAATTGAAGATAATTAGTAAACTAGCATCAATATGAGTCTTAGGTAAAGCTGTGAAAATACTCATTCATTTTGTCAAAAAACGCTTATTGAGTACCAACTGTCAGTCACCATGCTAGAGACGCGTGATGTGACAACAGATATAACCTTTGCTTTCATAGACATACACTCTAGTACGCAATAATGTCGCTGATAAAAAAATCATGAAAATGCTTATAAAATTATACTGGTTCATTAAGCTGTAAAGGTATATATCATGGAGACTTGACCTATTTAGAGGGCTTAGAAGAGTATGTGAGGAAGTAACATTTGGGCTATCTGAAAGATTAATGGAGAGAAAGATTTTTAACTGAGAAAGCACAGATGAAAGAATTACTAATTGACAAAATTCATTTTTTTGAGCAGACGATTGTGGTTACAATGTAGAGAACAAAAGGAAAAGGCCAGAGTTGATGCTGTAAAACAATTAGGAAGTTTTAGCAACAACTATTCAAAGGAAAATAATGGTAGCTTGGACTAGAGAACTAGTCATAGATCTGAACATAAAGATGCAGTTTCAAGAGAGAGGTAGG
The DNA here is from genome assembly GCF_007565055.1 of Rhinopithecus roxellana. Taxonomy (NCBI): domain Eukaryota; kingdom Metazoa; phylum Chordata; class Mammalia; order Primates; family Cercopithecidae; genus Rhinopithecus; species Rhinopithecus roxellana. The sequence goes on along the minus strand of NC_044551.1, from coordinate 123,965,489 downwards.
AGTTAGAACTAATGAATACAGGTTCAGAGAAACAGAAACAAGTAGAGAATGACTGCTGGTTTTGTGGCTGCTGTAACTGGATAGATGGTGGTAGTAACATATACTGAGGCAAGGAAACTGGAGGATAACTATCATTTCAGGTGAATCTTAAGTTTGGTTTTGGACACACTGAGTTTCCTTTTTTTTTTTTGAGATGGAATCTTGCTCTGGAGTCTTGCTCTGTCGCCCAGGCTGGAGTGCAACAGTGCAATCTCGGCTCACAACAAACTCTGCCTCCCGGGTTCAAGCGATTCTCCTGCCTCAGCCTCCCTAGTAGCTGGGATTACAGGCGTGTGCTATCATGCCCAGCTAATTTTTGTATTTTTAGTAGATACAGGGTTTCACCATGTTGACCAGGCTGGTCTCGATCTCCTGACCTCAAGTGATCCGCCCACCTCGGCCTCCCAAAGTGCTGAGATTACAGGCGTGAGCACACTGAGCTTAAATTTTGATTGAGATGCCCAAAGTGAAATGCCAGGTAGGCACTTGAATGTTTATGAGCCTAGGTATTGAAGAATAGGTAGGGTTTAGAGATATAAGTCTCATATATCATTGTGATGTAGATTGTAATTGATTTTGATGGCATAGCTGAGAATGTGCAGTAGGGTGAGGCAGGAAGAGGCCTGAAAGGGAGACAGTTTATCTTGAACACTATCTAAATCTTAAACTGTAATGGAGAAGCTGGTGAGGTAGGAGGAAACAAGAAAAGATATAATCACAATAGCCAAGGGAAAAGAGTCCCTAAGAAATTTAATGTCAAATTCTGCTAAAGGAGCAAGACAAGTAAAAATCACTTACTTGCTTTGAATGCGAATCTTGGCTCTACTTTTGCATACTACACTGCAGCTGGGCAAGTTATTTAAAATCCCACTATTCATATAGTCTAGAGAACATTACCAATTTCACGGGTCTAATTTAAATAAGATGATGTTTACCTAGTGCTTAGCATACACTTGTTCAATTATGGACATTTCAGCAAAGTCAGAGGACGACTCTGGTTGGGTTTACAATATCCCTGTAACCTCCTTGACACTCATTTAATCAAGAGAAAAAAGAGTTTCTGATTCCTAACTTAAAATAAAAGTGGCAAATCTAGGTAGTATAAAGTGATTTCTAAAGCAATTCAAGTAGCTAAAGACTCAAAGATCGTGGTTATTACCCAAGCTAATTACTACCTTCATTGAGCATCATCGGGGAATGATGGGGCTACATTAGGGCACCTTCCAGATGCTACTATCTTCTATGTTCCTTAATTTATTGGGTCTATTTCTTGAGTCCTTCCTCTCATCTTCTGTCCCTTGGTAACCCATGGTGATTTCAAGTTGTGGTCAGGATGCTTGTGACTAACAATTATTCCCTTCTGCCCCTAACAATGGCTAATTGATTGTTTTAATCTGTTATGAGGCCACTGCCTTTTCTTTTTCCTATCATGTGGCTTAAGTTTGGGATTACAGGTAGTTTCTTTATGCAAACTTTTAATACAACTATATATTAAATATATTTAGTGGAAGCCAGGCAAATCTGCTAATTGCCACTTCTGGTTGATGTTAAGAATGTTCACCTGTACCTACAAAATAATCGCTTACATTAGCCGGTCTGTGCACCTTTAGTGTGCATAAGAACCATTTGGGGAGCTTCATAAGCAGTTTAATCTCAGCCTTTGCTATCAGTTTCTGATTCAGTATGTCTCGTTTGGCACTTAGATATCTTCATTATTAAGAAGCCACCAACATAATTCTAACAATATGGAGCACTTAGTGCAGGAGGTGTAGTAACTTAAAATTAGGAACTAACTGAGTATACAGGATATGAATCCTAGCTTTGTCCCTTTTTATCTGTGAAACCTTAGGAAATTTACTTAATCTTAAGTTTTCATATGTATAAAATAAGACTCAAAATAGTAGCTACTTTTTAGTTTTATTGTGAGTGTTAAATGTGTTAATCATATAAAGTACTTAGCACAGTATCTGACACATGCTAAGTACTTGTCTTAGGTTGAGTTACTTAGAAGGTAAAGCCTAAGACAAGAATCTGGCTGTATTTGCTTATTTGAGAGATGATCTTAGAAAACCAAAGAAAAGAATGAAAGGAGAGAGGGAAGGGAGAAAAGCCAGTAGAGAGTGAATGAAAAAAAGGTTTGCTATTATGAGCAACTGATAATACCAGGGGGCTTTCTAAGAGGTACCTCAGAATTGTCCCACCAGAGCAGGGGTCACCCACCCCCAGTCCATGGACTGATACTTGTCCAAGTCTTGTCAGGAACTGGGCTGGGCTTCACAGCAGGAAGTGAGCAGCCTACAGGCCAGTGAAACTTCATCTGGATTTACAGCTGCTCCCCGTCACTTGCATTGCTGCCAGAGCTCCACCTCCTGTCAGATCAGCAGCGTCATTAGACTCTATAGGAGCTCGAACTCTATTATTAACTGCGCATGCCCGGCACTTCAGTTGTGAACTACTTATGAGAATGTAATGCCTGATGATTTATTACTATCTCCCATGACCCCCAGATGGGACTGTCTAGTTGTAGGAAAACAAGCTCAGGGCTCCCAGTGATTCTACATTATGGTGAATTGTAGAATTATTTGATTATATATTATAACGTAATAATAATAGAAGTAAAGTACACAATAAATGTAATGTACTTGAATCATCCCAAAACCATCTCCCGCTGACCCCATCCATGGAATAATTGTCTTCTACGAAACCGGTCTTTGGTGCCAAAAAGGTTGGGGACCACTGCACCAGAGAAAGTGGAGGCTGGGGATTTCATCCAGTAAGTTATGTTTCTTATTCGTTGAAAGTTTTCCCAGGAGGTAACTTTCCCTCACATCTGGGCTGTGCCTCTAAATGGCTGATCTGTCTTCCTTGACTCTAGGGAAAGCTTTGTGGTGCAAAGCAAACACATCAGGGCAACTCTTAATAGGGGTCCTGGCAGTGTGTATGGAACTGTCAATCCAAAGTTGAGCTAAAATCAGGGGGCCAGAGGTATGCAAAGGGATTCATCCTAGGCATCTGCTACAATTGGTAAATCCAAATGACACAGTATGTGCTCAATAAACGCTAGTCATTAATATCAGGTTTTAGGCGTTGCTCCAGGTTCTTTACATGTTTATTTCATTAACTTTCATAAAAATCCTTTGGAATATTTCTATGCCCATTTTACAGAAATCGATAACTGAAGAGATTAATTAAAATTAAGATGCACAGTATCATACCAAGAGGCAGTCAGACTTTAAAACTAAGTGTTCTTTTGCTGTAGCTATCTTTACCTCAATGGAGATAAATCTGAATGGTGGTAAGAAAGAAGACATATATCCCCAGAGTTTAAGTCTTTTGAGTTTAAACACTTTATAGGAACAGTGGCATGTTTGTATATTTTAAAATACTAAGAATTTTAAAAAATTCCATATATACTTATGAAAAAGTATAAGGAATGCCAATTTAGATTTCTACTTTTTAAAGTCAACCCAGTTATTTGTGGATTAGGCTATGTGTAGCCTACCTAAGCCTTTTGAAAAAATCTCCTTTCTATTGGCATCTCACCATCAAATAGTTCCTCTATCTAAGACTGGTGGTGAAATTCATGTCTGGGTGAGTTTTTTAACTTATGAATAGCTACTATCTCAGTTTGATGGGAAAAATACTTGAAGATTATATGGGATGAATTATTTAATTAAATATTCTTTGAATCATAATATTTCAGAATAAATACTGACTTAAACATCATCTTAGTTCCTAATGGGTAAGTTGTTTATTGTCAAAATGTTTAAGAACAGAGCTGAAAGTGAACAATAAAATTATTTTTGAAGCTAATAAAAGCCAGAAGAGTACAGACATAAGCAGCCATTGGCATCTAATGATTTTTAGGGGGGCAAATTTTGGTAAAAAAATTATTATATTCATTTTGCAAAAAAGAAAATTGATACAATAAAAGAAATCCTATTAAAAACCTGAGCTTACTAATCATCTTGAATTAAAAATGGCAAACATTTCAGCTTGTTGTTTAATTCATATTCTGAAATAAGATAAGTGGTTATATTTCTTATAAGACCCTTCCATATTCCAGCACAGAGTTGAAACAATACCTTAAATGGAACACTTTTCTTAAAAGACTGTTTTGCTAAGATTGAAATGTGAAATCGCTGATATGCTGAGGAGTGATTTTGAAGTGGGACCCGGTGCTGTGCCTGCACTTGGGCTGAGCAGACCAGCTGTGCTAGTTGTTCTGTTGGAAGGAATACCTGCTGAGAGTGTAGCTGGCATGCGTTCCTTAATTTTCTGAATTATCATATCTTTAGAATCAGTTTTTGAGCCATGACACCATTATAAAGACTGAAATACAAGATTACAGGAAAGTTTCTAGGAGATATACTTTGAAGTGGAATATATTTAGCCTCTTATCATTCAATGTGTGGTATGTACATATATGGGTATGTTTATGAATTTATACACATATATACATACACATAGATTTTTATGTTTCCCTTACCTAAGCCCTGAGACACTTATGTTAATTTACCATAATGAGGTTTCAGACCCCCAGAAGGTCTTCAAGTAGTTAAGTAAGAAATATTATCTCACTTAAGAAGGCTGAATCAGACAAAATATATTTGAATTGTGCATACACTCAGAGAAAAATAAAATTACATCTTACAGGCACTGCAGGGTCCAAAATAATGGATACACTTTTAATTGAAAATGACAATGATATTATTTTCATAGTTTAATGATTAACAACTCTTTCAATGGGAGTGGATAGATGAAGTCAATTGGCTCATGTTTTATAATCATGCTTTTATGAGGCTCCAGTATTCCTTGTTTATACATTCAATATTCTTTAGTCATTAGCTGTCATTTTGTCCCATGTAGTTTAGCATTTCATAGAGACATTATGGACTTTTGCAATCAGTGAAAACTGGTGAAATTTTGAATTCAGAAAGCAACAGTGTTATTAGAAATGTTCTTTCATATTTTATAGAACATTTTGATAGGGTTAAACAAAATAATCTGCCATCCTTGCTCCATACTTTTTAATTTCAATTATTGATTAGGCTAAGTTTTATTGTCTAAAACTCAAAGATTTCAAGTATGGTGAGACAGAGGATGGTGTGATAATATAAACAGAGACGAGGCATCCAGAAGAAGACCCTGTGTTAGGGAAAACCATACGCTTAGATGAGGAGCATGTTGGGTCTGAAGTGGTGAAGAGACATTCATGTAAAAGAACCAGCAAGTCAGTTTTACATGCTTTACTGAGTCAAATGCTAAGATTCCCTTAAGAAAATTAACCATCTTCCTTCTTAGGAATTCATTAAAAATCTTGCATTAATTTAGTGATGAGAATCCAATTGAGCAAGGGTAAGTAGCAAAATAAAAGGTCTGAAATGTTTGTGCATCTAGTTTGGAGTGGACGTAAGACATAACTTGGACTAAGTATGAAGGTGACAGGATTACATTTTCTGGGTCAAAATTGTCTTCTATATTCTGGTGACTTATGTACCTATGTTTCCAGACAAGATTTGTATCTAAAGCCCGGTGGACAGGTTTACTTAAATGCTCATAGAACATTTATGCTAAATAATGTATTTATGAAAATACATTTTTTTCATGTATCCAAAATCTGCTCCTTTTTTATTCTCTGTCAGTGAAAATCATCTCAAGCCTATAAAATTAACATCCTAAAGAGGGTATATTTTAAATTTACAGAATGTTCTTTTTAAAAATAGGATATGAATGGCATATGCTTTTATTTCTCTCCTTTTGACTTAAGTTGAAAGTAGTCCCCAAACACGACTACAGTTTATAATTCGTCTTTTTTTAAAAAACCACTCATGGTTATTATGACCTCTGTTCTTGGATTTAGAAACAGATCAGCAAAGCATCTTTTGTTTCTCTTTCATTCTAAACTACCCTGCAAGCAAACAAATCAAAACATAATAGAAAACTGGATTAAGTTGCTCTCAATTGGTCAGTGGTTCAAGGTAAAATATATGATTACCATATATTTTCCCAGATAGATTCTATCACTTTGCCTTCACCATATTCAATGAATGAAATATTTCATTTCATACATGATGATATTGCCATGTGGTTTTCTGTGAAGGAGATAGAAAAAAATCCTCCCAAATCTTATTTGGCTTGTTTACTTATTTAATTTTGGGTTCTACTCTCATTATTCCCTCTGAGTGTGTTCAAGTATCTTGGTAAATTATGTGCCAGGTTGCTACAGTCCCAAGTCAACTTCTGAGGGCCACCATAACAAAAAATCAAATGACAATAGGTCTGTTACTTTCCACCACTCCACTAGAATTTTGCTACCACATCTTTTTAGCCCTTTGAAGTTTGAGTTTAGGCCTTTAAAGTTTGAGACTTTTTTTTTTTTTTTTTTTTTTCACAATTGTTTCTCTTTCAACCTTCTATCTCACCTGGGCTCTAGGTCTTATCTAATCCCCCTACATGGCATTTAAAATGCAAGGTCCTAGATTCTCAAAATTTACAGGGGCACTTACAGCACCTTCAGTTGCTATTTTTGTTATCTTTCTCTGTCTTCATTTTCAGCCCCTGAGAATATCTTTCAATTTGTTTTGCTTTCCACTATGCATCCAAAAATCTTTGTAACAATTTATACAGCACCCCTTAATGTGTTTTAGAGGTGGAAGATTTTTCAGATTATGTAGTCTGCTATAGTGGTAGGAATGAGTTCTCCCTTCACAGTTTCATCTCAGGCTTTCCCCCATCCCTGGATTTGGGGTTCTTTTTTTTGTTTAGATTTATTGCTTTATAACCTTTCTCATGCTATTTTGTATCCTTATCTTGTTTTTTCTTTTTCTAATAGAACATTTTTAAGTTTTCAAGATACTGACTGATTTCCTTTAAGTCTCACTTTAAAAAATTGAAATTAGTATTATGTTGATTGGGAGTAACAAAAATGTAAAATAACAGGACTTTAAATGAGATAATGTTTCTCTCTTCTGTTAAGGTGTAAAGTGGATAGTCTAGGCTTGCATGATATAATAAGTCTCTTCCAAGGGCCCTTGTTTCTTGCAGTTCATCACTTCTTGCATATGATAGTAGCTACTGCTTCAGCTACCAATTCCAGTTTTAGGATATACGACAGAATAAGGGACAAAAAATTTTTATAAGGTAGAAAGGACATTGTGTTAGTCCTTTCTCATGCTAATAAAGATACAGCCGAGACTGGGTAATTTATAAAGGAAAGAGGTTAAATTGACTCACAGTTCCACATGGCTGGGGAGGCCTCAGGAAACTTACAATGATGGAGGAAGGGGAAGCAAATATGTCCTTTTTCACATGGCATCAGGGAGAAAAATGAGTGCCCAGTGAAGGGGTAAGCCCCTTATAAAACCACCAGGTGTGACAACTCACTATCATGAGAACAAGATGGGGGAAACCACCCCCATGACTCAATTATCTCTACCTGATCTCTCCCATGATTCATGGGGATTATGGGAACTACAATTCAAGATGAGATTTGGGTGGGGACACAGCCAAACCATTTCAGGCATACACCAGTAATTTTATAAGAGAGGTTCACAAAAGTGGTCAAATAACACTTTGATCTTTGTATTATTGACTAGAATTTGTTCGTACTTCATGCAAAAAGACAGACAAATGCTCTTGATTCATTCTCTAGGTAAATATTGGAGTCCTATTACCAGAGCAAAAGTAAAAACAAGTTTTAAAATAAACAGGTTTCTATGTCACATTATTTTTATAAGAATGAATGTCATCCAAGAGAAAGAGTAAAGGACTACCCATCATCCCAACTCTTGCCATTCAGAAAAATTACTTTCTAAGAAGAGATAATTAATGTCCTCAAACTACAGGACCAGTTTTTATGATCTAGGTGGCATTTGTTAAGATGACTCAAACAATGTGTACATGACTGCTATACTCAGTGAACAATTCCACAAGAGGTTTTTCTAAATCCACCAATAGTGCTTGAACTATTTGAGCAATATCTCCCAAGTTTAGTGGGAACTCGGTAGTACTTCTTCCTCCCTGCCCTCTAGCCCCTATAGTTCTTGTCCTGGTATTACTGCATTTCAAAATGACTGACTATATTTAGAGGAGCTTCTAAAAACAGGTCCAGGACAGTTAAAGAACAACTCTTTCATGTTTTGTTGCTTTACTGAGTCAAGAAAATAGCCTTCTCTAAGAACCATAAATTTGTTTCAATTCACAATGGAGAGAAAAATAAACACATATAAGCCACAAATGGAGATTCTCAACTTACAGCTACATATTTGGTTGGTGGGAAATTCTCTATAGTGTGGTCAAAACTCTTTTCCCATGTTTTAGGGAGGTGAAATTTGATGTACTTTATTGGATGTGTTCCAGGAAATAAGAATAGACCAGTGGTTAAGTCAGACAATATGTAATAAAGAGGTCCTCAATTATTCATTATTTTTTAAAATAGCAAATCTATTAATGCCTCTTGCCAGGCACTAGTGTGTCCAGAATTGGTTCCTTCTGGTGGGTTCTTGGTCTCGCTGATTTCAAGAATGAAGCCATGGACCCTCACAGTGAGTGTTACAGGTTTTTTTTTTTTTTTTTTTTTTTTTTTTTGAGATGGAGTCTCGTTCTGTCACCCAGGCTGGAGTGCAGTGGGGTGATCTCGGCTCACTGCAAGCTCTGCCTCCCAGGTTCATGCCATTCTCCTGCCTCAGCCTCCTGAGTACCTGGGACAACAGGTGCCCACCACCACGCCGGATATTTTTTTGTATTTTTAGTAGAGACGGGGTTCCACCGTGGTCTCGATCTCCTGACCTTGTGATCCGCCCACCTCGGCCTCCCAAAGTGCTGGGATTACAGGCATGAGCCACCGCGCCCAGCCGAGTGTTACAGTTCTTAAAGATGGTGTGTCTGGAGCTGTTCCTCCTGGTGGGTTTGTGGTCTCGCTGACTTCAGGAGTGAAGCCGTAGACCCTTGCAATGAGTGTTACAGCTCAGAAAGGTAGTGTGGACCCAAAGAGTGAGCAGCAGCAACATTAACAAAGCTTCCACAGTGTGGCAGGGGACCCAAATGGGTTGCTGCTGCTGGCTTGAGTGGCCAGCTTTTATTCCCTTATTTGGACCCGCCCATGTCCTGCTGATTGGTCCATTTTACAGAGGGCTAATTGGTCCATTTTACAGAGTGCTGATTGGTCCATTTTACAGAGTGCTGATTGGTGCGTTTTTACAGAATGCTGATTTGTGTGTTTACAATCCTTTAACTAGACACAGAGCACTGATTGGTGCATTTGCAATCTTTTAGTTAGACACAAAAGTTCTCCAAGTCCCCACCCGACCCAGAAACCCAGCTGGCTTCACCTCTCAATCCCCCGTCTAAACAGGACACTCCAACTGTCGTTGGGAATTGGGTGATGACTGCTCTAGCTACTTCCTGCTGGATAGGGGTGAAGAAGGGGCCCTGCAGTGGTAATGTTCTCCAGAGGGGAACACTTTAGGCCAGTGAAAGGGCCAGTGGGTCTGTCCAGGGGTCCTCAGTAGAAGTTGTTAGTTGAGCTCATTTGGAGTTCCATTTGTAAGAGCATCTGTAGCTTGATGGCCTCAATTCTAGAAGAAACAAAATTGACAAGGAGATTAAAAAAACAGGGCCTGAAGGCAAGTAATAGCAAGATGGCTGCCACAGGACATAGAAAGGGGAGAAGCCATGTTGCTTCTGCAGTGATTGGTATAAGAGTTTGAAAGGTGTTGTCTGATTTCAGAAGCCTTTTTCCATAAATGCCAGGCAGCATCACGTACTGTCCCTGACTGGTTACTGTAAAAACAACACTCTTCCCCTAAGAAGGTGCGGAGTCCTCCTTTCTCAGCAGTGAGGAGGTCTAGGAATTTCTGTCTCTTTCTCTCTTTCCTTTCTGCTGGTCTTTCCCTGCCTCTGCTAGCTGCTTATGCTGCTGTTCTCCCTTCTCCTTCCTTTCTTGATGGCTTCAGCAGTGTAAGACTGCCACCTCCTTGAGTTTTTGCACTGCATGCAGTAACTCCATGATTTACTTGTGGTATTTAATGGGGGTTCCCCTAGAGGTTAGAACTCCCTTTCTTTCCATATTGCAGCATGGGCATGTAGGATTAGATAAGCAAACTTGCTATCTGTATGCATATTTATTCCTTTTCCCTTTCCCAGTTCTAAGGCTCAGGTAAGTGCCCCTAGTTCTGCTAACTGGGTGCTGGTCCCTGGGGAAAGAGGCTTACTTTCAAGTACAGTTACATCACTAACTATGGCATAACCTGCCCTTTGTATCTCATTCTCCACAAATGAACTTACATTGGTATATAGGTTAAGGTCAGGATTAGCTAAGGGGACTGCCAAGAGATCATCTTGGGCGGCATAAGTCTGGACTATAATTTATTAGCAGTCATGCTCGATTAGTTCCTCATCCTCTAGGAGAAAAGTGTCAGGGTTGAAGGTCATGCACATATGTATTGCAAACACTAGTCCCTCAAGGAGTAGCACCTGGTATCTAAGAAGGCGGTTGTTTGATAACCATAAACTTCCTTTGGCACCTAGTATGCCATTTACATCGTGAGTAGTCCAGGCAGTGAGATCCTTTCCTTGTATTATTTTGATAGCCTCTGACACTAAGATGACCACTGCCACAACTACCCATAAACAAAGAGGCCAGCCTTTTGCTACTACATCAGTTTCCTTACTTAGGTATGCCACTGGTTGTGGGGTTGTCCCACAAGTCTGAATAAGGACTCCAAGAGCTATTCCTACTCTCTCTGTGATAAAAAGAAGTTTTGTCCTGTGGGAAGGGTTAAGGCTGGAGCTTGAGTTTGTTCCTTCCAATGTACAGACTTCAGGGTTGATTCCCTCCTCAAGCAGGGGACAACAAATGAGGAACATGTTCCTCATATTCATGTAAATAATAGCTCCAGCTTTGGCTAATACATCCCTCCCTAATAAGGGTATGGGACTTTCAGGCATAATAAGAAAGGCATGTGAAAAGAGCAAATTCTCCCAATTACAACTGAGGAGTGGGGAGAAATACCTGGTTACAGGTTGTCCCCGGATTTCTCAGATGGTAACGGATCTTGAGGAAAGTCGTTTGGGACAGGAGATTAACACTGAGAAGGCCGTGTCCAGGAAGAAGTCAATTTCCTGGCCCTCAATGGTTAAACATACCTGGGGCTCAGTGAGGGTGATGACATGAGTGGGTGCTTTTCCCAGGCACCCTCCGTCCTGTTATTGAATCATCTGGTTGTGGGCTTCTGGCACAGAGAACCTTTGTCCTCTGGGGCAGTGTACCTTCCAGTGATTGCCTCAGCATAGTGGACATGGGAGAGAGTGCAGCTTGTTTCTCATTGGACAGTCTTTTTTAAGGTGTCCTTGTGAACTACATGGGTAACAAGCCCTACTGGGTGATTGGCTCGCTCCGTTTTCTGTCCTTTCTGAACCACCAAGGTTTGTTTGTCTGAGGACCATGACTAAGGCTGTGGCCTTTCTCTGATCTCACTTTTCCCTTTCGGCCTGTTCCTCTTGGTCCCTATTATAGAACACAGAGGTCACCAGGTTTAATAATGCCTTCATATTTTGTTCAGGGCCCAGGGCTCACTTTTGGAGCTTTCTTCTGATATCTACAGCTGATTGAGTAATAAACTTTTCTTTTAGGATCAATTGACCTTCTAGTGAGTTGGGTGACAGGGGAATATATTTTCTTAAGTCCTCCTATAAATGCCTGAGGAATGCAGAAGGATTTTATTCCTTTCCCTGAGTTATGGTGGCCATCACTGAATAATTCATGGGCTTTTTCCTAATTCCCCTTAGTCCTTCTAGCACACAGGTCAACAGATGTTTACGACTCCAGTCCCCATGATCTGAATCAAGGTCCCAATGGGTATCCATACAGGGGACAGTTTGCTGACTGGTAGGGAATTTGTCCCTTTCTTTGGCTGTCATTCTTCATTTATTTGACTAAGATACCAGGTATCTCTAAATTCTTGGGCTGCAGCTAATGTTGCATTCTTTTCACTAAAGGCCAGGGTTTGATCTAACAATAGCATGACATCTCTCTAAGTGAGATTGAAGGTTTGCCTTAGACTCTGTAGGACATCTATATACCTATCAGGATCATCTGAAAACTTCCCCAGATATTTATCTGCTTTAAATCAGAGAGGGAGAAGGTGAAATGTACCCAGGTTGGGCCAAATTTCCATCCCCCTACAGCTTGAAGCAGACGTAACCGATAGCACAGGGGTTTTTGTGGTCCTTTGGTGACTTCTTTGCTTGTTTCCTTCTGGGTGGGGGAGATTAGAGGAAGCTTATCATTAACAGGAAGGGGAGCTATAGGGAGACTAGGATATGAGGGTAAACTGAGAGGTCCTCCTGTGGGATGTAAATCGCAAGCTTTGCATAGTTGTGGATTCACCTTCAATGAAAAGAAAGCTTGAACATAAGGTACTTCACTCCATTTGCCTTCCCTCTTACAGAAAAGATCAAGCTGCAGGATAGTATTTTATTTATACTTCCTTCAGGTGGCCATTTTTCCCCATCAGAGAGAAAATACTGGGGTCAGGCCACAGTGCAGAAAAAAATAAGCTATCTCTTTTTCAGGGTTTGTGGGTCAAAATGGTCCCAATAGTTTAGGATGCATTCAAGGGTGGTCCTGTTGATGCCTGAGTGTTTCCAATCTGAAAGACAAAACTACCTGTGGTTTTGGTTTGTTTGTTTCTCCCCTTCCCAAGAACCTACAACAGTCCCTGGACCCTGCTGATCGGAATAGTTGTTCTCACTGATGCAGCAGCAGAAACATTAGTTTTCCTGCTAGACCACAAGGGGGATGGAGGAATGTCAAATTTAGTTGCCCTTACTGATGCATTCTCAAAAACCTGCACCCTTGCCTGTCCTCCTAGACCACAAAGAGGACCGAGAGAAAAAATCAGATTTAGTGGCCCTTACCTACCCATTCTCGATAACCTGTTAGAGTCCTAAGCATTATCCTGTTAGTATTGGGACCTTACCACTGTCCTATAAAGATGTTATGCCCCAAAAATGAAGTGGAGAGCCATACCCTGAGGGACAGAAGGGATCTCCATGATTGAAAGAGTGATGCCTTTTATCCTCACTTGAGTAGGAAGGATATCATTTCTGAAGATCCTCATATCCTACCTTCAGGAATAGCTTTTTTTAGGACTGCTAGTCTGAAGAGGGATCCTACAATTGCAGATAGTGCCCCCCAGGACAGGGCTTTGGGCAAAAATTATGTCTTTCTGATTGGTGAGCCTGGGTTCCTAAAGAAGGCAATAGAGTCCTGGAGTTTATACTAGAAATCATTCCTATGGGAGAAACTAGAAAAGTACCAGAGACAGGGAGTAGTTTTTAGAAGCAGGAGTAGCCCTGGAGAAGAGAGACAAGAGGAACTTTGTCTGACAGGCATTAGGACCCAGAAGTCAAGGGTCAGGATAGAAAGGATAGATAGGTGAGTCTCGCTTGGGTGACATGACTTTGAGATTTCCATTCATGGCCAGAGGGTCAACCGACTTGTTGTCGGGACCCCAGAGCTGAATGGCTTTCCTCTCTGTCTACCCTTGGCTTAGCCTAGAAGTACAGGAAAAGCGCAAGCTGGTTCCAGGCAAACCAATGCTCCCAACTCCAAAGAGTCGGGGGTTGTTAGAGAGTGCTTCCGGTGGGTTCTTGGTCTCACTGACTTCAAGAATGATGCTGTGGGCCCTTGCAGTGAGTGTTACAGTTCTTAAAGATGGTGTGTCCAGAGTCTTTTCCTTCAGATGTTCAGATGTGTCTGGAGTTTCTTCCTTCCGGTGGGTTCATGGTCTCGCTGACTTCAGGAGTGAAGCCGCAGACCTTCGCAGTGAGTGTTACAGCTCTTAAATGTGGCACTTTTGGAGTTATTTGTTCCTCCCAGTGGGTTTGTGGTCTCACTGACTTCAGGAGTGAAGCTGTAGACCCTCGCGGTGAGTGTTACAGCTTAGAAAGGTAGTGCAGACCCAAAGAGTGAGCAGCAGCAATATTTATTGTGAAGAGCGAAAAAAACAAAGATTCCACAGCATGGAAGAGACCTGAGTGGGTTGCTGCTGCTGGCTCAGGTGGCAAGCTTTTATTCCTTTATTTGGCCCCACCCGGGTCCTGCTGATTGGTCCATTTTACAGAGCACTGAATGGTCCATTTTATAGGGTGCTGATTGGTCCATTTCACAGAGTGCTGATACGTCCATTTTACAGAGTGCTGATTGGTGCATTTCTACAGAACGCTGATTGGTGTGTTTACAATCCTTTAGCTAGACACAAAACTTCTCCAAGTCCTCACCCAACTTAGAAGCCCAGCTGGCTTCACCTCTCACTAGGATAAGTGCTTTATGTAGATTATTCTTTGTAATCCTTACACAACCTTCTGTGGTATCATCCTCACGTTACAGATGAAGAAACTAAGATGTAGAGAGATTAACTTGCTGAAAATAACAGAGCTAATAAAAGGCCCAACTAGTACTTGTTCCAAGTCTTACTCTGGAACTCAGGCTCTAAAATTCACATGATCCTGCCTCCTTTTGTTGAACATGACTATTCCAAGATCTACAAAATAATAAATATAGTTCTTCACACATTTGTCCATACTGGGTTTCAGAACTCTGAAGATAAATATGTCATTATTGTCTTCTTCTTTTATTTTTTTATTATTATTATTTTTTATTTTTTGAGACAGGATCTCACTCAGTTACCCAGGCTGCAGTGCAGAGGCATGATTTTGGCTCACTGCAGCCTCAGCTTCCTGGGCTCAAGCTATTCACCATCCTCAGCCTCCAAGTAGCTAGGACTACAGGCACACACCGCCATGTCACACTAATTTTTAAAATGTTTCTGTAGAAACAGGGTCTCACTGTTGCCCAGGCTTGTCTCAAACTCCTGACTTCAAGTGGTCACTTTGGCCTCTCAAAGTTTTGAGATTACAACATTTCCAAAGTGAGCCACTGTGCCCAGCCCATGTAATTATTTTCTAACTTTATATAATAATATGTGAGAAACCTGATGTTTACTCAACTTCCTGACTTTAAGCAAAAAACAAAACAATAACAACAACAACAACAACAACAACAACAAAACGACTTTCGGTTTGATTAGTCAACTAGAGGCAGCTTAAAGAAAGCATCTACTTAGGGGGCATTTTTAAATGTATCATCTTCAAGTGATTTAATATGCTATCCATGATTACCTTTGACACTTTGAATACTTAACAAAGATGTTTACAATTATTGAAAAGGCTGGGATACTAGATGATGAGAAAATTTGAAAAGCTTGAAATTATCTGACTGGCTAGTAGCCATTAAATCACCATTTGATAGGAGGAAAAAAAGTCACCAAAATATTTCTCCACGTATTTGATTGACAAAGATTATGCAAAACTTTATTTTTACTTATAAAGTGAACATATTTAGAAACGTTATTAATCCTTTAAAATAACTAAGATGTTGCTTATCGATAGATTATATACAATATAATATATGAATATTTTATTATATACAACATACATAAATACAATTTATATAATATATAAAATGAGCTTTGGTAGTGAATAATGGTTAGCTTAATCAATATAGTAATGATAATTTTTTGCTCTCCCATGCAAATGACACTAGGATGTTCTTATAACTTTTATGTGCTCATCTATAATTCCATCTGTCTTCATAGAATCAGGAAACTTACTATCTTGTTCTACATTCTACTTGTTGCACTTAGTCTCTGTCATGTAGTAAAAATTCAATAATCACTGTTAATTATTTCAGTTATAAAACCAAAGGTTTGCAAGAAGTACATATTTATGCTCATTCCATATTTGTAGAATTTACATTGATTGATTGTTTTTTGAAAAGATAATACTTTCATATGGTTAAACATTTATAAGGGAATATCATGAAGTGTCTCTGTTTCCAACTCCCAACTCCATTCCTGGTCTCAATGAATGTTATCAATTCTTATGTGTCCTCCCAGAGATATTTTATGCATGCACAAAAAACTATCTTTACAGGTACTTTTTAAAATACAATTTTAAAACAAAAATAGTAGCATATTCTATATGTTAACAAGATGAGCTGTAGACTATGGAATGTAGCTAGGCAATTTAAGGAAAAAGTTACTTATTAAAAGATCTAAATAGGTTGCAGAAACATTAGCATATCTGAAGAAGCAGATATGTTGAAATTCCAGAGATACCCTTTAAGTCACACCTCACTTAGACTTGGAAATGCCAGGGAAAGTTCTATTAGTTGCAGTTATGGAGTTACATCCATGTTCACTGAGACCACAGCACAGCACCTCTGCCTGGATTCACACCACATAATGGATACATCTTATCTCTCCCAGTCTCTAGGTAATTCCGGACTATATTCACGTTTCACAAGATTATTTCTTTCACTATGTAGATAGCTTCTGACTAGGGTGCTGGGGAATATACCTCATTAGTAGGACCCCTATTGTATTTAGAATCTCTCTCTCAGGTGTCAAGAAAATACATTTTTCATAGGTTTATATAATCTGTTCCTTGTTTTTGTTTTTGTGGTTTTTTTTAAATCCTTTTCCAATTAACATATCTTGAAGCTTAATTTATGTAGTGTATAAAGATAGAATCACTCTTTTTGGTGGATACACAGTAGCCCATAACATGACTTTACCATGATTCATTTTATCTGCTCCAGTTGAATAATTGGGTTGTTTCTAATCTCTTGGAATTACAAGCAAAGCTGAAGTAAATATCTTTGTATTTACGTTACTTATGTTTGTTGTTTGCGTTTAAATTTGATACATTGCTAAAAGTGACATTCCTGGGGTAAAATGCAGGCTTGTATGTGCCTATGCATCCTTAACTGAGATTACAGAACAATTAAAATTCTGTGAGATGAACCTTTTATCAATGGGAGGAGAAAGCCAATGGAGAAAGACTCTTTTCTCTCTGCATGGGCTAATCTGAGAAGCAGCTGTTAAGATGGCCTTTTGTGAGATGGTCTCAAGAGACCGTCAAGAGACGGACAATCAGTTTTGCTTGATACCATTTGCAAGGTGGCCTGGTAACTGATCCGATATTGACTGTTCTTCAGTTCTAAGTTGTTTCCCTTGAACCCAAGCTTGTTACCTAGTATTGACTCTTCAAGGAAGCATATATGCCTTTGCCTCAGATTCTTCTTTTTTGGGGTAACCCAGTGTAATCTAGGAGACATATGATAAACAAAGTATACAAATAAAATATGTAACACATTAGTTGATGGTAAGTTTAATAAACAAAAATGGGAAGTACAGAGCTGCCATTTTTCAGGTACAAATGGCAGTAGTACAGTGAAGTAAATGTTGTGGTTTGCTGTCCAAATCCCTCCTTCAGAGCCGAGGACTCTTTTTCCCAACCGATGGGAGAGTTAACAGTTGTTGGGGCTCAGCTGAATTTTATTCCAAGAATTCCCCTCAAAGAGAGCCAACTCTGATTGTCACACTCCTTTCCCCAGAGCATCCTGTATCTAATAAAAGGATAATACAGGGTATAAAAACCTTACCCCCTCACTGTAACTGTGGAAAATTCTGAAGCACTGCCCCAGCTCTAAATTTTCCAATGGGATAGGCTAACACCTTTGTTGAAACTGCTTTGCAGTTCAATACATTCCTTTGCTCAATCCTCTTTTATTTATTTCCCCATAGGTATTGCTCCTGAGACTACTACCTAATATTTTCCTGCATGTTAATATCTGTCCCAGATTCTGTTTCCCTGGGAACTCTACATTAAATATATGCCATATGATTTGCTAGAATGTTGAAATGCAGATGATTCTCATACCATCTGCTTGGTGTTACCACTCCAAATGTTATTCTCTGCCCTGGTGTGCCAGGTTCTCCCCAGAATTTCCATCTTCTCTTATTCTCCAGAAGTTCCAAAATTATGAAAGAGCTTGAAATAGTGAATTTTTTACAGTCTCAAACCAAGATTTGAATGTAAGTTTTCATTTTCAAATTCCAAATTGTTAAAAACATGTCATGTTTAGATGGTAGTATCTCCGATGCCACACCCATCTATGATTATATGTCAATGAGAATGTAAACCAGTGAGTGAGTGCATTCTCTTATATTTCTGAAGTTTGCAGAATGAAAAGAGAAAATATTTTATAAAGACTGCTGGAGAAACAGTCAGATCGTCTTTACTAAGTGTTTTAGTCTATTTGATCTGCTAAAACAAAATACTATAGACTGGGTATCTTGTAAACAATAGAAAATCATTTCCCACAGTCCTGGAGGCTGGGAAGTCCATAATTAAAGTGCTGGCAAATTTGGTGTCTGATGCAAGTAGCTGTGGGATTCAAACTCCTTACAAATATGTGAAGTTACTTCAAATATTTATTTCAATTAAGACTGCTATTTTACTCAATTTTAAGGATTGCCATTTATCCTAAGACATTGTCTGTCCCTATTTCAGTGTTAAAATTAAAACTAAAGAAGTATAGAAGCATTTTAAACATATTAATACTTGGCAGACTAAAAGTTGGCACTACTATGTCTGGGCTATGATTATTATTGTGGTGGTGGGTTTTTTTGTTGGTATTTACTTTTTTCCCCCTGAAGTGTTAGAAGTCTAGGCATTTAGAGTGACAACATTTTGTATCTTCCTTGGATGAAAATTCAACCTCAAAGAGCATAATAATCATGTTATAAGCTTATAAATTATTTAAAATATGTAAAGGAAAAGACATATAAATTGTGAAATATGAGATTTTACAAACATAAATATTCTACCCCACAGCTTCACAGGACTAATTTGAAATTCATTGAGTTTAGAGTTTGTGTTTTTTGCATCAATGCTTCTGAAGATTTTAAGTTAAGAGAGAGAAAGTCCTGAATGTATGGTACAATAAGCACAAATAGTAAGAGAAACATGTGCTAACAGTCAGAAATGCAGCAGGGTAGTTGTGTTTTTGTAATCTTGATAGTGTCTTCAGGAGACTTCATTGAGTTAAACTCTCTGGAATTTTTCACCTATGGGACCTGGTGACAGATTGTGGCAAAGTTTGACAAATTTCCCTGGAGGCCGTGATGCTCTTGGTCACCAGATGGTCTGAAAGAGCTCTTCGTATGTTACAATATTTGGCAGTAGGGACTCTTGGCTAATCTTCAGAGTACATTCTTAATCCCATGAGCCTAATTATCTGTGAAGGACAGTTTAAGAGATCCTCCTTAAAATTATTCATACTAGTCCTTGTACTTCTATCATGAGACATGTATAACTCTCATTATGCAGTGATTACAATTTTGCTTGGGGAATATATTCTAAGATGGATTAAAAGGATTATTCATCTCCATGGTGATCTCTGCTCCCATTGTTGATCATAAATACAAATGTATCCAACTCATTCACATTTTTAGACAACTTGTGGCTTTCCCATAGATGATCAGTGTTCATGTTTCACTGACAAAAAGAAGGAGCCATAGGGGAACACTCAGTTTTCTGCAAGAGATCAATATAAAATAAGTGTTTTTTGAATTTTATGAAAAATTTTGTCATCAAGTTGTATTTTACCACATAATTGAGAGATTCATTGACTAAGTTTTAATCTCTTCTTCACAACTCTGCTGTATATACTCTTTCTCTATATAAGCATGGGTTTTGAGGTGATTGTCTCTTTTTGATTTTCAGAGCTGATACTGTAATTCTAGTTTAGTGATCATAAAATGTGATATGTAAATGAAGACAAATTAAGCTAACATATTACCCAGTTCTTTTGAGAAGGATGCTTTCTACCTCATCATGAGTATTTACATAATAAGATAATTCAAAACAACAACACAATGATAAATGAACCTATTCCTTAACATGCAAATATTCAAATTGTAAAAGGAAGACCCAAATCCCACATCTACGAAATGTTTTTTTTAATTCATGAAATTAAGATATATAATTAAAATTGCAGCAATCTCTTACTTTAACACATATGCACACAATATACTATTTCTGATAAACTTTATTTGCTAAAAGTAAGTTCTTATGCTTGTGATAATATATTGGGCTAAGATGATAATTTGAGTAAAAAATATATATCAAAAAATAAAGTAAAATATTTTGAAATAAATTTAAAATAAAAAATTAAATAAGCTAAATTCCTCTAATAGCATTAAGACTGAATTAAGCAACTGGTATTAACTTTTTGCTTGTAATAGCTTATCAGAAAACAACACTTTGAGAAAAATGTTGTATTAAGAATTAAAGTCTCAAGTATTGGGGCTGAGAAATATATTTGAAGAAAATTTGTGTAATAAATTGATTAGTGCAACAAGTAAACTAAAAATATCATCTTAATAGCTGAGCAGGCACAAGCAGAATAGTTACATCAGGAATTCCACCAGAAAAAATACAGAATTTAGACAGGAGAGCAGTCGGTAACAGTTCTGGAACTAAATCACTCCAGACATCGCTTAGATAGACACTTTGTTCCACCTCTACTCTTTTAAAGGAACTTTTAATAGGTTCATTTGGCAATGGGCTGAAAAGGGGGAAAAGTCGTGAACCCCAGCTGCACTGCTCATTCACCTGCACAAACAACTTGAACTTGACTTCTCTCCAAATGGTTTCCTAGTAATCTTCCCAATATACGGCTGCTATATATAAAACATGATTTATAGTAGAGAAGGTCCTGCTGTGTTGTGACTCATAGAACACTCGACCACACTTTAGCAGGTTGTGGGATGAAAAGAATAAAATGTCTTCAAATGCCTTGTTCTGTCTCCTTTTCCAACCAATGTGCTGAATTCTGTGTCCAGCTATCCTAGATATGGCCTGCCTCATTCCCTTGTCATCCTTTAGTACAAATAAATGGTAAGAACATCTTGCCTTTCTTGAGACACTAGGGGCCAAATCAATTGCCTAATCAAGTGAAAACAAAACATCTGTGACGTATAAAAGAAAGGGTGGCTTTCTCTGGAGATTTTTATAAACTGATTAAATCTGGGCACTGCTAATCCTCTATCTTGCACTTCAGCTGTCACATTGACAAGGAAGATTAGAATGAAAAGATAATGTTATGTCACCAGCATGCAATAAACAATTTGTAAAGAGCCAGCAGAGGTTCTGAAATGTTCCCATTACAAATGTAAATGTGAACATTAGCTCCTGAGCTGGAGAATGGTGTGAGAGACACCTGCCTCTGTGTCAAGAAGATAGAAAGGGGAGAGAAAAAAACAGTACAGGAGGTTATTCTAATAACAGACGACACCCATTCCCATATGCTTATCATATTAAATTTAGGATATATGAGTCTTGGCCCAATCACATCTATGCAACTTAATCAGAGAGTTATTCTAGAAGCTAAATTTGATGATATTTTGAGACTGGTTTTTAAAATTCAAAGGAGACCTAAACAAATGGTAGGTTTAAATTGGTAGGATAGTACCAAGTTTTAGAGAAAGCAATCTTCAGAGAGAATAAATTTTCCTTTACATTGGCTCATGGGATGTATTAGAAATCAGATGTAATATTAGGTTATGCATTAGAAAGAATCATGGAGTAACTGAATCATGAGGGTTTTGCTTCATACAGTCTGTTCAACTAGACCCAAGTACATAATGCTCTATATACAAATTTCTCCAGTAACAAAATTCTTTTAAATGTTACTTCTATATTTGAAATTATTTTCAATCTTGAAATTACTTTTATCTTTTAATCCTACACAGCAGATATGAATAAAAGGTATTCAGATTTGGAAACATATTTTAAACTTGTAGCAAGAAGAATATATAATTAAAATAAAATGGCATTAAGATAAAAATGATTGGTTGAAATGATCATACCCATTCTGGTAAATGGGATAATTAAATGTAAAAAATGTAAAAAAAAATTGTTTTTATCCTTTTTTTATTTCATCATCTTTTGTAACCATTCAATAGTGAAGGAAATAGAGAAACTGGAATTTCCAACATGACACTATGAATAAACACTAGGGTACTATGATGGAAAATGAAAAATGTTGAGAACTGTGGATATTTTGCTTCGGGAGAAAAGACAATGATTTACTGAGTATCTACTTGTGGATATACAAGCATTAATAAGTTGTTTTTCATGTGTCTGAGAAATTTACAACCAGTACATAAGGAAGCAGTAATTATATAATAACACAATGTGAAAAATTCCCAAAACATAGGGTGCTATGGGAGAATATATGAGAAACAAGACAGCTAATTTAGGGGGCCAGGAAAGGAAGAGATGATGGTTTATGTTAGTTTTGAAATATAAAGCAAAGTTACTGGAGCAAAGAAAGTTGGCAGCATTTCACATAGAGAAAATAGCAACTGGCAATCCATGGACGTGTGAGATGCCATGGCTCCTTCAGTAGTTCAGGGTTATTGGCTTCTACAGAACGTGAAATAGTAAGGCTGGGTACCTAAGCAACAGTCAAACCATGAAAATCTGTGCTTCCTTGCTCTGGACTTTAGACTTTTGCTTGAGAATTCAGGTGTCATAAAGTGGCATTCATATAGTAAGCGGTTAAAATATTTTTTTATGAATATGTGAGATTCTTGGTAACCTCTGGTTAGATGAGCATTTTAGAAGGACTAGTCTGTTAACAGTGCAAATATTGGGTAGAAGGGCTGATGCCGTGCACAAAAAAAGACCATTTAGGAGTGAGTTGCATAATCTAGGCAAGGAATGATCATTTGAACGAAGGAGGAGGACATGGGGCAAAAGTGTAGGTTGTTTATTTAAGCTGCATAGGAGGTGGAATCATCAGGGTCTGGTGGTAGATTAGATCAGGGAGCTCAGGGTTCAATGCAATTTTGCAAATTTTAACAGAATAGTTATTCTAGACAGATGTAGCTCCTCTGAGCTGGAAAATGGGAGACAACATTGGAAAAATGAAGGATGCCCCTTATCTCTGCCCAATGGATCCCATATACTCAGGGCACAGGACTTTGGGAAAAAGATTACATTTCAACTCCTACTTGTCATCCCACTGGGATACCTTCGTGCAGTGCACTAACTGCACAACTTTACGTAGCAGTTGTAGTGAGTGACACCATTCTTAGATTTCTGATGTAAATAACTTCCTCACTGAGATGCAATTCACGGTGGCAAGAAAATCAGCTGGAAGGGTAGATGTTGTGAGAAAACATGTTTGCTTTAGACTTACTGAATTTGATATGTTTGGCGACATCACAATGAATACATCTTGATTTCCATTTAAAATATGGGTCTGCAGTTTAGGAAAATAATTTGAAATTTGAGAATTGTGATGTTTTAAGTGGCAGGGGAATTCCTGGGCGAAATGGCTCCAAGTTTGCTATTCAGAACCATCTTTGGAATGACAATGTAGTGGGAAGTGGAGGGAATGGATATTTATAGAAATTATGGGAATTGGAATGGTCAGAAACAAAAAGAAAACAATCAGCATCATAACCTGGGGTCAACGAAGGTCAGTCTCAAAAGGTGTTTAGGGAAATGTACCACCTAAGAAATAATCTAGACCTATCTAGGTTCTATCTTCTAAGTGTTATGTCCTCCAAAATTCCTATGTTGAAATCCTAACCTTCAAGGTGATGTTATTAAGAGGTGGGGCTTCTGGGATTAGGTCACAAAATTAGCGGCTTTCTAAAAGGGATCCCAAAGACAACCTTCTCCTGTCAACCAGGTGAGGACAAGAGACTATGTGAGCCAGAAACCCAGGCCTCACCAGAAAACAAATCTGCCTTGATCTTAGACCTCCCAGCTTCCAGAATTGTGATATAAATTTCTGTTATTTATAAACAACCAGTCTATAGTATTTTGTTATAGTGGCCTGCATGCACGAAGACACTAAGCAAAGAAATATTTAGGTGGGTGATAGAAGCAGCAGGCATGTGGGAATGGGTTGATTTTGGTTTTAAACTGCAGCATTCAGATTACTCTGAACAAAAGAGAAGTTTGTTTGTTTGGTCTTGTTTTTAAATGGGACAGTTCAGGCTATGAGCTAAAAGTTTATTTTTGTCATTCCTTTGTATTAGTGATGCATAAGAACACAATGTTAACTGTTATGTATCCATAGAATTTTCTCTTCAGTTTTGTCTTTTATATGTTTCAATTCTAGTTAAATGATAGAAAATGGCTTTCATTTCAGGAAATACAGTAATACAATCATAAAATACTGTAAAGAAATTTGATACTAAACATTTCTTCATAAATTCATGACTCATTAAACTATTTTTTCTACTCATTTATTTTTATACGATATTGGAAGGAAACAAGTGTGTAAGGATGATGTGGTAACCAGCCTCCAAGATGACTTCCAATGAACTCTGGGTCCTAATATTCACTTCCTTATGCAGTCCCCTTTCATATTGCGGCAGGGGGCTCTGTACAACAGAAGTGGTGGTATGTCACTTCTGAGATTAGGTTATGAAAGACTGTGACTTCCATCATGGTGCCCTCTCTTTTGAATCACTCCATCTGGGGAAAGGTAGCTACCATGTTGTGAGCAGCCCTATAATGAAGAACTAAAGATTTTCGACAAACACTATAGGGGTCTGTTGAAACTCACTCATAGGTCAGTTTGCCTGTGGATGTGCCATCCCTAGATGAGCTTTCCGATGACTGCAGCCAGGGCTGACAACTTCATGAGACTTTGACCTCAGAGCTGCTTCTGGGTTTTCAACCTTGAGAAATTATTTTAAATAACAAATATTTGTTATTTTAGACTGTGAAATTTTGAAGGAATTTTTATATGGTATTTGACATTTTATACATATTTGCATCATCAAGTTTGATATATTTATCAATTTTCTTCATGAAGAAACAAAATCTACTAGATACATATAATGTAGATATAGTATTTGTGATTCATTTTACTCAATTTGTTATTTTTTTCTTAAAGTAACATATTTGTTTATACAGCAGACACATTAGCTGTCACTTTCTACTTTTGTTTTCAATTCTAATTTTTATTTTTAATAGGTGAGTAATAATCACATGTTTATAAAGTACAATGTGATGTTTTGAAATATGTACATATTGTGAAATGATTATATCAAGCTAATTAACATGTCATCGCCTCACATGCTTATCATTTTTTTTGGTAGTGAGAACATTTAAAATCTAGTCTTTTAGTAATTTGAAATATACAATACTTTATTATTAGCTATGATCACCATACTGTGCAATAGATCTCAAAAACTGATTCCTCCTGTCTAACTACAACTTTGTACCTTTGGCCAGCATCTTTCCATTCCTGCCCCCTCCCAGTCCCTCAGTTTCTAGTAACTACCCCTGTACTCTACTTCTGTGAAGTTTGAGTTTGTCAGATTCCATATGTAAGTGAGATCATGTGGTATTTTTCTTTCTGTGACTGATTTATTATGCTTAGCATAATGCCAATTTGTGCTTTAAGACTGAAATAAATTATTTTTTCCTCAATTCTAAGTGGAAGGATTCAGGTTGGTCTACCTGCAGTTTCTTAATCTCCTTCAGTTAGCTTATTAATTTATGCTTTGACAATGATCTAGAAATTTGGATTCTAAAGTGTCTTTTTCTCCCATATTAGATATGGATGATTTTCTCCCTGCTATTCTCCTTCTTTCCGGTTTGCCAATGGATTACGACTTCAGGATAGCTGGGGGGCAAGAAGACCGGAGGTTGATTTAAGATGATTGAAACACAGGAAAAGGGGAATTCCTTCTTCATTCTTTCTCCCTCCTACTCACCCTTCTCTCTAAACTGTCTTTCCTTTTCTCATCTTTCCCTCCTTTTTCCTCCCTGCTGCCCTTTCTGGTGTCCTGCTTCTCCTTTCAAAGTATACAGTTTCTTGGAGTGAATTTGGAAGGACTCAATCCTTACGATTTTTGTCATTTCTCAGAAGGTAGATGAACAGACAATGGAAAAGCATGCAGTCATCATCTCCCTGGTCTTTTTAGTGAAGACAGCTACTAAAATGAGAGAAAATGTTTTATAATGTCTTCCAGGGTGTGGAAACTTGTGTTCCATCATCTTGGACTTGAGTAGGAAGACAGCTACTCCCCTCATTGTTAGGGAGGAGGACCACAAACCTGAGCAATTTGTTTGGTAGTAAAACACACACACACACACACACACACACACACACACACACACACACCTGTATATATAATACTAATATCTAATAATATGGGTTCATATATATAATATTGATATAGATATAAACAGTCCCCCCCACATACACACAAGCACATATCTATATCTCTGTCTCTATTAGCTTTCAGAATGATTTTCACAAAAATATGAAACTATCCAGAAGTTATATGACTTGATGTTGTAAATAAATGTACCATTCCATTGAATTCACATTTATAGGATGATCTGGACAACCTAAGGTTTTTATCAAGATAATTACATTTTGCCAAAAAATTCTTTTTGATTGGTGACTTGGGTTAAGTATAGTTTTAAATGCAAATCAATGCAAGTGTATCATGTGCACAGTAATTCTCAACTGTTATAAAAATTATGTCCATTATGCTACTTGCTGGGATTCTAGTAATCATCTAAATTCCATGAAACTTAAATTTTCAAATTATCCTTAGTAATTTAAATGTTTTATTAGACCTTTCATGAAGCATTTTTCTTCTTTGAAGAAAACAAGCTAAGTTTTTCAAAAGCACTGCAGGATAAGTTATAAGTGACTTTCACTTGTAATTTGCAGATGCTGTAATAGGAATTTTCGTTTTACCTCCATCTAAGTCCAACTACTTTGCATTCTAATTTGCAAGCAAAAAGTTACTTTAAAACTTGCTATAAAAGTTTGTGGGTACTTTAAAATATTTAAAATATATTTTTGCAAAAGAGTCAGCAATTGGGCATGAAAATAAAGATGTGATTTCTGAAAAAAGAAAAATACATAGAGAGGAATAAATGAGGGAGTAAAAATATCTTTTATTTGACATTTTATATTTTAGAGGTAGAAAATGATATCCATATTGGTCTGTACATTTCATATAAAACATGCATGATTTAGGCTCCAAACTTTTATTTGTAAGAGATATTATAAAATGCCAATAGATGCCCAATAGAGGGGAAAAAGAAATCCAAATTTCTACCTCCTGTAATAATACTGGAAGTTCAGATGTAACATTTGAGACGAGGAGTATTCTAGTGTTGCCAAAAGGATGCTACACGAGACAACATTGTCATCCTAATAAGGCATACACAAATAAAGGTCCATGGCAGTGGTGCTAAACCCTAGGAAAACTGATTTTCTTCACTAGGAATCACAGAAATCCATACACAAAAGTTGAATGAAGGAACAAAACTGCTACTTTAGTATAAGAAATATCAGAATTGAAGAGTCTTTTTGCCATATAGAAAATAGACTATTCATAGGTCATATAAGTGATGTTTAACATTAGCGGCTCTTCAATAAACACTGGATTAAGAATGAATATAGTTTTGAGTTATTAACACCTATCAAGTAATGATTTCAAGTACTGGAATGGATTATCTAAATGCCTTATATTTCAATGAGTGCTGAGAACTTAATAAAAATCATAAATACCGAGCTGGAAAGTACATTATGCATTCTCAGATCTAGCTTCATCAGTCAGGTATGGTAAATAAATCTGAGAGATGAAATGAATACTACAAGAACATACAGCTGAGAAATTATCCTAAATGACTCTACAGGTTTTGTGCCACCTGGAGACAGCCTTGGTTTCTTGGAAGAACCAAAAACCAAAGAAAAGTCTATGGAATGGTTGAATACATTGAATTTTTCCTTAATTAATTATGTCGTTAGTTTATTGAATTTGACAAATATCAAGTTTATTGTGTTGCAAGAACAATAGTAAAATGTAATGGTAGAGGACTCAGGATCTAAAATGAGAGCTTCAGAGTTCAAGTCCAAGATGATGGAACACAAGATGATGGAACTTCCCTTACACCCTGGAGGAAGTTATGAAAACTTTTCTCTCATTTAATCTTCTCTACGGTGGGGCAAGTAGTGGTGCTTGACTCAGGACTGTTGGAAAAAGTAAGAAGCAGATGTATAAGGAAAGTGCTTAGCACATAGTAAGGAATCAATAAATTGGTAGTTTTATTATTCATAGGAACCCTTATAATCATTAACACTAACATCACATTTAAGGGGGAGGAGAGGATTTTTTAGTTTGCCTTGTTGCTATACTGAATCACAATATTTAAAATAGTTTTCTGCAGTTTGAAAATATGTATCATTTTAGAAAAAGGTATTTATCAGGAGTAGGTTGTTTTAATTTTCATAAAATATAATTCATAACACAATAAGAAATTTATGCATTATGTATATATACACATGTGTCTGTGTGTGTATATGAACAAACACAAACACATATACGTATTTCCGTATAGTGGAGAAAGATTTGTCATATTCTTCTCCTGGAATGCTTTGCCTTTAAAGATAAAGTTTAAATTCAATTGCAAGAAATTTTTCAAAAGTATGGGCCATTTTATATTACAAGAAAAATAAATATGAATGTGGGCTGAAAACCTCTCCCATGATAATTGCCATGTTAATAATAACTGTACCTAGGCTATCAAGTGTAGTATTTAGTAACTGTGATTTGGTAGATTAACAAAAGAAAGTTCTAAATGAATCAATTAGGCTTCTAACAAAGGAAATGTGTTTCTGCATTTTACACCATAGCAATTTCCATAGATGGTAGCAATCTACAATAAGGATTAATAATACAAATTTGAGTTTCCTGGAAGGAGTCCACAGGCAGAGTGTTTCTTTGCCACACAGTTCTCACAAACAATAAATATTACTTTTACTGTGTATTATTATTACTTCAGCTTAAGATGGGGACAGCAAGATCCTCCAAATTGAATAAAGTCTAAGAGGCTGGAAAGAACAATGCTTCCAAATGATCTTTATTATATATCAGAAGTCACGGTATGTCCCAGGGGAGTGGGAAACTGAAGGGGTCTGGTAAAGCTCCAGGAGAACGCTTAGCATCATATCGCCCACTGACATACAATTACAAGGCTTTGAATCTGGTCCATGACACAATCCATGGTGATTACACTACTCACAGAAGCCACAAGACAGATAAAAATGCTTAAATTGCTTATTCTCAAATGTGGCAATTTGCCTAATGAATGAAATTGACTTTATAAAATATTAAGGTTACCTTTTAGTTTCAAATCCAGAATACAAGCATAGCCTTACCATGCATCCAGGACTCACAGCTATAATGGATTCAAAGTGAGGTACATGGAGTACCACATGGCTCCCGTTCTACAGGAACAGGTAGCAATAAACAGAAGAGTTGGTCAGCACAAAAGATAGCAAGAAATAAGAGACCATCTCAAATCCTGGTCAACTATGATTGTCTCTAAACATCTGCATAAGAAGATATAGAACTTTAGTTTGTCCAATCACTTTCTTTCATTTCAGCATCTTTCAACAACACATTATATTGCCTGAGTGTCCCATGAATCCTATGAGGTTAAGTATAAAAAGAATAATTAATGTGTCTATTTGTCATGACAGAAAGCCCCAGAATGGAGACAGGAAAATTTGCAGACTCTCTAGATGGTGGTTGTGGTAGTGTATCTGAAGAAGGCAGGAATTTTGCAGGTCACCCCAGGGGATTATTTCCAGAACACAGAGCTTAAAGTATAGCACTAACTGCCCAAGTTTACATATTTCATCAGCGGCAGAGTCGGAGCCTGAACTGGACCTTTAGATGTCTATTCCAATGTTTCCTGTAGAACACTGAGGTCTTAAAATATTTAACACTGCTGTCTTTAGAGCCCACTGTGGGCTCTAAAGGTGGTTACTCTTTGCAATGTGCTTTCCAGTGTTAGCTGCCATTGTTGGATCT
The DNA here is from genome assembly GCF_007565055.1 of Rhinopithecus roxellana. NCBI lineage: Eukaryota > Metazoa > Chordata > Mammalia > Primates > Cercopithecidae > Rhinopithecus > Rhinopithecus roxellana. The sequence continues at coordinate 123,935,658 of NC_044551.1, read as the reverse complement.
GGCTGGAAAATATCTTTTCTATTGAGATTCATCCATATGGTTATTAGGGTCCTCAGAAAGATGTCTGGGAAGGATTTGTACTGTAAGACTGCATGAAATTAATCTATTATGTTATTTTAGAATACATTTTGCAAAATTTTCAACACACAGTAAATGAGACATTACTAGTAAATGTCTAGAAAACTAGATTTTACTTAGTAAAATCTATTGATTTAGACAGAAATGAAAAACACTATTAGAAATTACTGCTTACGGCTTTGTGAACTCAAAAATATCTGAGACAGGTTTCAATCAATTTAGAAAGTTTATTTTGCCAAAGTTAAGGATGCACACATGACACAGCCTCAGTAGGTCCTGATGACATATGCCCAGGGTGGTAGGGGCAGAGTTTGGTTTTATACATTTTAGGGAGACTTGAGACGTCAATCAATGCTCGTAAGATGTACATATTGGTTTGATCCAGAAAGGCAGGACAACTCAGGCTTCCAGATTACAGGAAATAAGAGACAAAAGGTTTCATTCTTTTGAGTCTTAGATGAGACTTTCACAAAATACACAATTTACATGTGAGAGGGCATACAGGAATAGTCACTTATGCCTTAGTTTGACTCAGTGAGTCTTCATTTTTACATAGACAATAGGGCAGAGGAAGCAATCGGTGAGCAGAGGGATGACTTTAGGTTCTCTCTGTCCTTTGTCCCCCACCTGGGAAGATAAGCTATCAGTTAAGATTGCCAGGGTGGAAGTCAATAGAACTGTTTTAGGGTGAAGATCTGGAGGCCCACAAGGAATTTCCTTATAGGCAATTGTGAGGAAGAGTTGTAGCTTTCTTTTTTAATCTTTGTAGCTATCTTATTTAGGAATAAAATGGGAGGCAGGTTTGCCTGATGCAGTTTCTAGCTTAACTTTTCCCTTTGGCTTAGATTTGGGGGTCCTGAGAATTATTTTTGTTTTACAGCTTCAAGATGGCTGACTAGAGGTGCTCACCTACTCCACAAAGAAGAACTGAAATAGTGAGTAGACAATCACACTTTGAATAAATTACCTAACAGAGAACTCTGGAATTCAATAGAGAAGTGATGGGAAACACTTAAGGCCAGGGAGAAGAGGGAGGGTGGGAGCCTCTATGGCAGAGATCCACTGGGAACTTGGAGAGCCTCCCCAGTGCAGAAAAAGGGTGATTGAATGATCACCAGAGGTCCACATTTCTGCTGTAGACTCCTGCAGTTCTGGCTATGGGACAGCCCCTTACCATGTGGGCTCCGAGACTAACACAAGGAGTCACCTGGAGACAATATGATGACATTGCTCCAGAGAGATTGCTTAGACTGGGTCCTACATATCCATTGAGTCCTAAGCAGATATAACAAGGTGCCATTTTGAGATCCCAGCCCCCACCAGACTGCATTCTGCCCATTTTGCCCTTAGAGCCCCACTGAAATCCCCTGTATGCAGCTGGGCACTGCTGCTGGCTGCTGCTGTCAAGGCCAAAGCACAAGCCATTGGCAGTTACCCTGCTGTCCCTAATAGCATGGCTGTCATGCATTTAGAAGTGCCCTGAAGAAAGGCTACCCTGCTTATGGACACCACCTGGGCCAAAACATGGGCTCTCCAGCTGCCTGTTTATAGTTCCTGATGCTGGAAGAAACATCACCCTCCCTAGGAGAAAGGTCACAGTGCAGGTGCTGGCACCTCCATCAGAGCATTCTGCTGGGAACCTAGAGATCACCCTGACCCTACATACCACAGTCAGTGTCTTCATGTACCACTGGGATGGCCTGAGGACAGGCCTACACTGTCTGGCTCAACACACCCATATCTGAGTATAATGTCTAAGGAATGAGGGATTGCCTTCCCCTGTCCACCATGGCTAGCACCTGAGCACTCCTTCTGGGGGCCTGAGAATGGGCCCACCCAATCTGTTGCTATCACCACAGCTAGCAATCACTTGAATGTGCCAACTGCAGGCCTGGGATCTGACCCACTCACCTTATTACAGCCACCACCAACACCAGTGCCAACTACTTGGTAGCCAGAGAATTATTCTGTCACTGCTATTGCCACCATCCACACCATATCCACTGCCCAGGGGCTCAAGGACCTGCTCATCCACCTGGCCCACTGCTGCCACTGCTGGAACCTAAGCAAGCTGCCTAGGGGCCCAAGAATTATTCACCCACCTAGAACTGCTAACACCCATGTCATTATATGCTGCCTTGGGCCCAAAGATAGGCACACCAGGCCTGCCATTGCCACCACTGAAGTTGAAGGATGGGCCCACCTATTGTCCCCATCACTAGCAAACTTCACCACAGCCTTCACTAACAACCACACCCTAAGCCACTGGGGAAATCTCAGACATCACTGACACCTTTGTAAAGATCATATGGAGACTACACTACTGCACACACCTTGAATCAAAGCCAAAATTCCCTTATCTATCCAGTACCACAAACACATCTTCAGGAAAAAGTCCTCCCCTACAAAAGCAAATTCAGAAAATTGGAAGAAGTGACTGTTACACCAGATGCACATATATTTATGTCAGGACATAAGAAGTGTAAAAACGCGAGGAAATATGACATCTCCAAAACAATACAATGATTCTTTAGCAACAGATTCTACTGAAAAAAAATTACTGAATCCCAAATAAAGAATTTAAAATAATGACATTAAAAAGTTCAGTGGGATAGAAGAAAATTGAGATAAATAAAACAAAATATTAGTAAAATAATCCATGCTATAAATGAAAAATTTATGAAAGAGATAGCACAAAAAGGAATCAAATAAAAATTCTGGAACTGAAAAAGTTATTGAAGGAAATGCATTGAAACCTTTCACCCTAGACTAGATGAAGCAGAATAAGAGATTTTAGAACTTGAGGATAGGTCTTCTTAAATAAAACAGTCAGATAAAAATAAAGAAAATAGAATAAAAAAGAATGGACAAAGCCAATGTGATATATGGGGCACTATGACATGACCACATATTTGTATTTTCAGTGTCCCAGAATGTTAAGAGAAAACAACAGGGATAAAAAACCTATTTAATGAAATAACAGCTGAAAACTTCTCAAGTCTAGCAAGAGATTTAGACATCTAGACATAGGAAGTTTCTCAATGGCACATTGACAAGACTGTCTTCTCACATTGACTGTCAAAAGTCAAAGACAAAGATAAAAATTCTATAAACATATATTCTACATGCGGAAAGAAAAAGACTGTAAGTCAAGGATACTAAACCTAAAAAATATATCCTTCATAAATGAAGGAGAAATGAAGTCTTTCACAGATAGATAAAAGCTGAAAGAATTCATCAGTACTAGACCAGCCCTACAAGACATGCTTAAGAGAGTTCTGCACCTCCAAACAAAAGGAAAATACCACCATTATAAAAACACACAGAAGTATAAAATCCACTGGTAGAGCAAACATACAAATGAGAAAGACAAAGAGCTCAAACGTCACCATGACCAAAAACTGAAAAACCACAATGATAAGCAAAGAGAGAAAGAAAGAGACAAAGAATATAGAAACCAACCATAAATCAGTTAATGAAATGACAATAATAAACCCTCACATATCAATAATAGCCTGGAATGTAGATGAGTTAAATGTTCCACTTAAAAGATATAGACTGGCTTAATTGATTGGAAAAACATGACCCCACTATATGCTGCCTACCAGAAACTCATCTTCTCAGTAAAGACACATATTGACTGGAAGTAAAGAAATAGAAAAAGTTATTCCATGCAAACAGAAGCCAAAATGAGCAGTAGTAGCTATACTTATATGTGATAAAACAGACTTTAAGTCAAAGACAATAAAAGAGACAAAGAAAGTCATTATGCAATACTAAAGATATCAATTCTACAAGAAGATATAACAATTCTAAACATATATGCAACCAAAAGTGGAGCATCCAAATACATAAAGCAAATATTATTAAATCAAAAGGGGGAGATAACTTGCAATTCAATAATAGTAGGGGGCTTAAACATCCAATTTCGGGAATTGACGTAACATCCAGTCTGAAAATCAACAAAGAAACACTGCATTTAAACTGTACTCCAGACCAAATGCAATTAACAGACGTTTACAGCTGCCAAATACACATTCTTCTGAAGTGCACATGGAACATTCTCCATAGTACATTATATGTTAAGCCACAAAAACAAGTCTTAACAAATTTTAGAAGGTTTAAGTTCTATCAAGTATCTTTTCTGACCCCAATGGCATAAAACTATAAATCAATAACAGGAGGAACTTTTGAAACTTTATAAGTACATTAAAATTAAACAACATGCTCCTGAATAACCAATAGGTCAATAAAAAAAAAAAGGAGAGATGTTAAACTTTCTTTAGAGAAGTGAAAATGGAAACAAGATATCCCAAAACCCATGGGATACAGTAAAAAACAGTACTTAGAGGGAAGCTTATCGAAATAAATGCCTACGATAAAAAAGAAGAATGAGCTCAAAGGACCTAACATTGCACCTCAAGTAACTAGAAAAACAAGAACAAACTTAACCCACAATTAGTGGAAAAAAAGGAAATAATAAAAATTGGAATGGAAAGAAATGAGATAGAGATGAGAAAAACAACACAAAAATCAACAAAATAAGTTGAGTTTTTAAAAGAAAAAATCAACAAATCTTCAGCTAGATTAGAAAAAGAGAAAAGACTAAAGTAAACAGATTAGAGATGAAGAAGCAGACATTACAACTGATATCACAGAAATACAAAGGATCATAAAAGACTATTATGAATAATTGTATGCCAATAAATTAAATAAACTAGAAAAAACAGATGAATTCCTGAATATATACAACATACCGAAGTTGAATAATTAAATCTAATAAAAGTCTTCCATCAAAGAAAAGTCCAGAACCTCATGACTTCACTTCTGAATTCTACAAAACATTAAAATAAAAGCTAATATGAATTCCTTTCGATGTATTTCAAAAATATTGAAGAGGAAAGAGTATTTTCAAACTCATTTTATAAGGCCAACATTATCTGATACGATAACAAAATGAGGGTACAACAACAACAACAGCAACAAGAAGAAAAACTACAGGCCAATATCCCTGCTGAACAGAGATGCAAAAACGTTCAACAGAATACTAGCAAACTAAATTTAACAGCACATTAAAAGTCATTCACCATGATCAAGCAGAATATATCCCAGAGATGCAGAATGGTTCAATATCCACAAAACAATAGACATGCTATATTATATTAACATAATAAGGGACAAAAATTATAGGATAATTTCAATTGATACAGAAAAAGCATTTAACAAACTACAACATCACTTCCTAATAAGAACTCTCAACAAATTGGGTTTAGAAGGAATGTACCTTAACCTAAAAAAAGACCATATATGATAAACACACAGCTGACATTATACTGAAAGGGCAAAAGTCGAAATTCTTTCCTCTAAGATCTGACTCAAGACAAGTATGCCCACTTTTATGACTTCTAGTCAACATAGTATTGGAAGTCTTGCCAAAGAGATAAGGTAAGACAAAAAATAAAAAGCATACAAACTGGAAAAGAAAAAGTTAAATTATTCCTTTTTTGCATATTATGTAATATTATACTAAAATAATTCTAAAGACTTCACCAAAAAAACCTGTTATACCTATTTAAAAAATTCAGTAAAGTTACAGGATACAAAATATACATAAAAATTAGTAGTGTTTCTATACACCAATAGCAAACTATATGAAAAATAAATCAAGAAAACAATCTCATTCATAAGAGCTCCAAAAAATGAAAATACCTAAGAATGAATTTAACAAAGGAAGTGAAAGATTTTTACACTGAAAACCATAGATCATTAATTAAATAACCTGAAGAAGAAGCAAATGAATGAAAATATGTCCTGTGTTCATGTATTGCAAGAATAAATATTGCTATAATGTCCACACTACCCAAAGTGATTTACAGAGTCAATGCAATCTCTATCAAAATGCAAATGACATTTTTTACAGAAATAGAAAAAAAAGTACTAAAATTTGTATGAAACCACAAAAGATCCCAAATAGTCAAACCAATCTTGACCAAAAAGAACAAACTGGAGGAATCACATTTGCTGACATTAAACTATGCTTCAAAGCTATAATAAATGAAAGCACATGGTAGTGACATAAAAAAGACATGCAAGTGGAATAGAATGGAGACCCCAGAAAAAAAGCTGCACATTCATAGTCAACTGATTTTTGATGAAAATGCCATAAATATACAATGGAGAAAGGACAGTCTCTTCAATAGGTGATGTTGGGAAAACTGGATATCACATGCAGAATAATGAAATTAAACCCTTTACTCTTACCATATACAAATACCCAAACTGTAAATGAATCAAAAGCTTAAATGTATGACCTGAAACTATGAAACTACTAAAAGAAAACATACCCATCTTAATTACATTTGTCTGGGCAACAGTTTTTTCAATATGACCTCAAAGGCAAAAGGAACAGAAGCAAAAACAGGCAAATGGGATTACATTAAACTAAAAGCTTTTACATAGCAAATGAAATAATCAACAGAGTGAGGAGACAACCTGCAGAATAGGAGAAAATATTTGTAAAATAGACATCTGATAAGGGGTTAATATTTGAAATATACAGGGAGAATAAACTCTCAACAGCAAGAAAACAAATAACCCTATTAAAATGAGCAAATGTGTATTCAGAACACACAATATGTATTCATACATTTCTCATAAAAGATGTACAGGTGTCCAACAGGTATATGAAAAAATGGTTTACAACACTAATTATCAGGGAATGCAAAGCAAATGCATAATGAAGTATCACCTCACATCTGCCAAAATGGCTATTATTAGAAAGATAAAAAAAGATAACAAATGCTGGCAAGGATATGGAGAAAAGGGAACCCTTGTACATTGTTGGTAAGAAAGTAAATTAGTAAGAGTAAAGTAAATTAGCTCTTATGGAAAATGGTATGCTGGTTCCTCATAATATTAAAAATACATGTACCACATGACTTGGAAATACCACTACTGCATATATATTCAAAGGAAATAAAATCACTGTGTCAAAGAGATCTCTGCATTCCCATGTTTACTGCAGCACTATTCATAATAGCCAAGAAATAGAAACAACCTAGGAATTCATCAATGGATAGGGAGATAAATAAAATGTGTTATATATACAAAATGAAATTCTGTTTAGCCATCAAAAAGAATAAAATCCTGTCAACATTTGCAACATGGACGAACCTGAAGAACATTATGTTAAGTAAAATAAGCCAAGCGTAGAAAGATAAATATCACATGATCTTACCTACATGTAGATTCTAAAAAAGCTGATTTTATAGACAAACAGAGTAGAATGTTGGTAACCAGAGAGCTTGGAAGGCTAGGAGGAGGAGAATGCAAAGATCTCAGTCAAGGACATACAATTGCAGTTAGATAAGAGACTGAAAAAGTCCAGAATAGGCAAATAAATAGACAGTAGGTAAGTGATTGCTTGGGGCCAGGAGGTCTGGGGAGAGGATAGGTGAGGATGGGAAGAGAAATTGGGAATAATTGCTAATAGTAATGGAGTTTCTTTCTGGGGTGATGAAAATGCAATAAAATTGATTGTGTTTATGCTTGCACAGCTCTGTGAACATACTAAAAACCATGCAATTATACACTTTAAATGGGCGAATTGTATAATATGTAAATTGTCTCTGAAAACTGTATAAAAAAGAAGGTATTAGAAATACTGTTGGAAAAGTATACACTTATCACCAACTCAAAACATTATTTCTCTCTAGATATGTGTCAGGATTACTGAAACCACACATACTTAATTTTTCTAAATATTTGGTAGGAAATTAATATGATCCAGTCTTTATAAAAGCTTGTAGTTCTTCATCATACTTAGAAAATGAAATGATAATTCCAAACCAAGGCTATAAAAATAGTAGAAATCATTTTATTCTTACTGTATGAAATTAAACTATGATTGAAATCTGTCTCCTCATTAGTCTCCTGCAACACATCTATAGATATGAATATTCACATGTTCATGTATAATTTTCTGTGCAAATATAGACAAATTCAGATATTCATAGCAATAAACTAGGTAGACAGGTGGTAATTCCATGACAACTTTCTTTTCCTACCTGATTACTCAAAGGTGTTGCTAAAAATTTTATTTTAAAAATTTATATGTGTTCTCTGAATTTAGAACAGCAGAAACAAAACAAAAAAATCACCTGTCATCTTTAATCAAAATGTGCTACAGATATGATTCTAGTATTACATACATGAAAAGCAAGAAGCCAAGGCTGAAGACCTATTTTTCAAAGCATAAGAAGCTTATTACTCTATGTCTGTTTTCTCTCAAATGCTTCCCTACTTATTCTCATCTATTTTTCAATTTGGTGTTTCCTTATATTGTCAAAGCAGGTGCCTTGCTCACACTAGCAGGAATACGTGTTTTCAAATGTCCCACAGGGAATAATTTACCATACAAGATTACTTCATGACTAATGATGCTCTCTATAAACATTGAGGTGCTATTTGACTGCCTGGTTGGTGGTGGTCCAAACTGGTGACAGTTGGCATGTGTTTTATCTCATCTCGCCTTCCAAATTCTTGACATAGTCTAATATATGTTGGAAAGAAGCTTGGGGATGTTATAAGGAATAAAATGATGAATAGAAAAGCTATTAAATAACATTACTACAAATAAAACATTGAACACAAGTCTTTATCATCTTTAGTTTTATCAGTGACACAAAGGTCTTTTTGAAACTAATTCTAACATCGAGTATTAGCTGCTGAACACTATAAAATAACAAGATCTCATTCCATCCAAGCTTGTGATTGGGAATGTGGATAGAGAGGAGGAAACTTTTTCAATTAATTTTCTACTCTAGCTCAAATTTTAAAACTACAGATAATGCATATGAAATGCTGTGTGAAGCGTAAACACTATATGAATATAAGGTGGTTTTAATATTACTGTAATATTTAAACCATATGTTTTATTAGATCTTTTTTTTTTTTTTTTGATGGAGTCTCATTCTGTCGCCCAGGCTGAAACCTCCACCTAGCGGGTTCAAGCGATTCTCCTGCTTCAGCCTCCCGAGTAGCTAGGATTACAGGCGCCTGCCACCACACCTGGCTAATTTGTTTTTGTATTTTTTTTAGTAGAGATGGGGCTTCACCATGCTTGCCAGGCTGGTCTTGGTCTTGAACTCCTGACCTCAGGTGATCCTCCTGCCTCAGTCTCCCAGAGTACTGGGATTACGAGCATGAGCCACTGACCAGGCCTAAATAAACATTTTCAAACAACCTAAGCTTATCTTTTTAAAATTTTAATGACTGGCCCTAGTCATTTAGAGTTCATTCAGCATCTGTAGCAAGGGAACACACACAAAAGACAAATATGTTTCTAACCTCAAAAACACAAAGTATATTTTTATGTTAACCTGTACAAGAAAATACAACTTATACAAATATTCTTAAACCAATAAATAATTTTAATTTTGAGCTTATTTACAATAAAACTAAAATTTTAAGAGTAACAATTCAAGTTCTACATAATTTTTAGAAATATATCTAAAGCTGTTATAAGTTTTAGATTGCAGATAAAACATCAATATGGAAATATTTTCATCAATACTCACACATTTCCTACCCTCATCACCCATGACATTCAGCATAATCTGGCAACCTATGCAAACACATGAAATGTTTTTTCAGTTTTCTATTTTGTTGGGGGGTTGCAGTGGATGATTACCAATTCATCTGCTTGACTAATATTTACAAGCTCTTTCTTTCCTCTTTCTTTATAAACACTGAAATTAAAAAGCTTTATCAAAATTCATAACGAATAAAAGAATTGCTGTTAAGAACATTGAGTTGAGAGCCCAAAGACCTGGCTTAGGATCCTAACTCTCCAATATCTGCTGCATTATCTTGAACAAATGACTTAGTGTTTGTCTTCCAAATGCTTCAACTGTAAATACGTGTAATCATAGTGCCCCCTTTATGGGATTATTGAGAGGATTAGAAGTAATGCAAGTAAAATATTTGTGATAATTTTTGACACATAAGATATGCTCAACAGTTGTTAGATGTTGTTAATATTACTTTTCTTATTTTTTAAAAAATATAGGCAAATTTAGGAAAAAATAAAGTGTGTATGTGGCAACTGTGATGAGCTTGTGTGTTGCTCAATCTTTAAGCTGCACATAGACTTGAGTTGTGTCCACCTCGCTCACCACGGTAACCTCAGGATCCAGCACAGTATTAAACATACAGGGTGCACTCAATAACTGTCAAATTCATGAGCAAATGAATGTATTAGTAAACCTGACCGCAAGGCCAAGGGAAGACACTGGGCTATTTCCTACTCGTCCAAGAGTGGATGAGGAAGCTTCTATAAACTAAGGTAGCTTTGCCTCAGTTGCTTTCTATTACTGTCCCATCTGTTGTAGCCTTATGGGTTTTGCCCTCATATTAACTAACTGATCTTGCTTGGCGTTCCACCACTCCACAATCTTGTTTATAAACCTCTGTATTGATTTTCACAGTCAAGGGTGATGCCCAGCAATATGTAAGACATGGTTTAAGATATGTTTAAACCTTTCAAGTACTCATGCTAATTTTAACAGCATCTATGTGTATTTGCTACTGTATGCTAGGTATACAAATACATACTCTCATTTAATCCTCATACAAACTGAAAAGTTATCTACATTATACATAGAAGAAAAAGGTGAGCACAAAGAGAGATTAAATAAATTTGCTGAGATTCTACAGTTCAGTTAGGTATCAATCACACTAATAGCCAAGATTTATTGAATGCTAACTAAGTGCCAGACACTCTTCTATGTGCATATTCATTGCAACACTCTGAGATAAGTACTATTATAGTCAGAGAAACTGAGAGTGAGAGAGAGTAAGTAACTGGATCCAGGTCACACACTTAAGTTGTACAACCAGTATTCACATCTAGGCAATTTCACTCGAGTATTCATACTTAACTACCATAATGCAAGGACCATCACTGTAGGGTCACTCTTAAGACCACATTTCTTTCTTATTTCGAAGCACATTCTTTTGTGGTGAAGTTCAACCTTGATCTAATTTACAAATATGTTATGGACTTTAAACTCTATCAGTTCACCTATTGTTGGCATGGAATGTTTGCAAAGGCAAGTTAGAAGTTGATTGATGAAGTTGTGGTGTTATGTTTTTCATACGTTACTGCATTTATCACTTTAAAATTTAGGTGGACATTAATGTCACCATGATAAGCATGAAGACATTTCTATATACTACTTCCAGCAATACCATATTTAAAGTTAGAACTGATGGTATTTTTGAGAAAGTGTTTTTGCAAAGAAATGAAATGAAATGAGTATATACATAAGATTGCACATAAATTGCGCCTTTTATTTTAACCATCATACTTGGCAGAAAACTATGCTCTGTCTGCACATATCATCTTGCATGGTTGACACATAATAGGTTTCTTATTTACAACAGTAGAGTTCTGCAAACAAAATATTCTTTAGGTAAGAATACTTAATATCGTTCATATTTCTTAACTTTAGGTTAAACAATAATTTGGTTCATTTGAGATTAATATCATTGTTGGAGATCACAAGGAACCCCCCCCAAAAAAGACCAAAACAATCAAAATCAAATTTAAAATATAGCATCATAGATTTAGAAAAGAAATTTATACTTAAAAATTTACATTATTTCAATATTAAATTATTAAATTATAGTTTCTTTTTACAATAAACTACATTTTAGTAAAGTTTAATTCTTGGGGATCCCATTAGAAGGGGGAGAAACTTTGTTAGCTAGAAAACTAATGTTAAATGTGTTTTAAGTTATCATTCAAAAATATTTTGTAGCATGATATGGGACCTGATATGTTTTTCCCCAGTATTGTCATTGGGTATGTTAAGACTAATGGGAGCAGGCTGGGAAAATCCTAAGGTACCAATGATCAAGAATAGTTTCCAAAGACAGGACTACACAACACAAGAGAAGGTAGAAATTTGACATAAGTTGCATACTTACATTAAATTGTGCAACTTGGTAAGCATTATTATTTCTATTGTATAAATGAGGAAATCAAGGCTTTGAGATATTGTGTAACTTACAAATGGGCCCACAGCTATGAGTGGAGAAGACGTTGTCTAATTCTGAGCTTTCTTTATTCAATACCCTGAACTGTTTGTACTGCATTACATTGCCTCTATGTAACAGTTGCATTCATTAATTATTTCAATATAAAGCATAATTGAGCATTAATCATATGGTGTATGTCATGGTGTGTTCTTGAGATGAGAAAATAAAATGAAACATTCTGGTTTCTGCCCTCAGGGAGTTCAAATCTAAGAAAAGAGAAAGATTGCTAAACAGACACTTAGGGTCAGTGTAACAATAGAGGCTATTGTATGGTGGAGTGAAAGGGTGGATGATGAATAACTATCTTAAATGATGGGTTGAAATTTTTTTTCAGCTAGACAAGGAGGAGAAAGATACTCCAGTAAGAAAAATAATTTAAGGAAAATTATGAAACATGGAATCACATGGTGTATTAGGGGAACAACAAGTGAGACTTCATTGTCTAGTATAGAGCCAGTAAAATAAAGTGGGTAAAGTAATCGGTTCTTCACAGTTACAAAGGCAATATTTGAAAATCATACTTATGAGTTTTTTTCCCTGATTTTATAAGAGAATAATGTACAATTGTTTTAGAGCTTTTCATCCTTTGGCCCTTGCCTACATATCCTAAGTCATTTCCTCTACTACTATCTTTATAGATAAAGACGCATCCTTTATCAATAATAAAGATCTTATGGAGTGCTTACTATGAGTCATTTTTTAAGTTGCTTAATATCTACTGACTCATTTTTTATTTTATTTTGAAAGAATTTCAAACTTACAGAAAAGTTGTATGAATAATATAAAACAAACCAACCAAACTCCTGTTTATTCTTCATCCAGAGGTCCCATGCAAATTTTAGCAATCATCCCAACTATGCTTTTTATAGCCATATATATGGCTGTAAGATATATATGTTTTCTCTCTATATATGTGATAAGATATGTCATCACATATAAAACATATGTGAAATATATAGCTATATAAAATTATATTTTTATGGCTATGTATTTATGTATACAAAACATAGAGCTATAAAAAATATATAGAGCTATTTCATTGTCTAGGATAGAGCCAGTAAAATGATGTGGATAAAGTAATCAGTTCTTCACTATATATATATATTCATATACATGTAAATAGCTATATATAAATATATACATTTTATAACTATATATATTTTATATAACTATTTACTTATATCAATGTATATGAATACTTGGTAGATGGGACAGAGCAACAGGTGAAGCTTAATCATGAATATACATATATATCCATATGCATGTTCATATATATAAGAATATGTATATTCATATATATACATATATAGCTATATAATAGCTAAATATATATATTATATACACATAACTCTTTCACTGTCTAGTATAGAGCCAATAAAATGAAGTACATAAAGTGATCAGTTTATATATAATAGCTATATATGAATCATATGTATTTCAGTTACTTTCATGAACTTCATATGTGTGAATCCTACAGTGCCTTATTTCATAAAATACTCCTTAATTTGGGTTTTTCTAAAATTTTCTCATGATGAAATCCATGTTGTTCATTTTTGGCCAGAACGTCATAGTGACACTGTCCTTTTTTATCATTTTATTCTTTTGGGAATCAAATGACACCAGTTTGTCCCATTACAGGCAGTAGTGACTTTGATTTGCCTGTGATGATGTCCTCTGTGTTTCTAGACTAGAAAGTTACTTTTTCTTTCCTCCATAATTAGTAAGGATTTTGTGAGGAGAGAATATGTAAATCCTGTTCTTCCTCCTATACTCACCTAATAGTTTTGGCAATCATGCTATTTCTTGCAAGAATTATCATTATGCTAATTTTTAAATACTGCAGTGACTTTTCTAATTCCATCATTCCTTCTATATATTTAATAGTCAGTCTACTATAAAGGAAAGCTTTTCCTTTTCTTCATTTGTTAATTAATTTATATCATTGTGTACTCATGGATTTCAAATTTCATGTAACGAATTATAACTTATTATTTTTGTGATTCATTTTGGTGTTGAAATTGTTCTAGATTTGACCAGTTAAAGCCTGTTCAAACTGCTTTCCTGTGCTTTTTCTTAGCACTTCATTTTCTTGTGCCAGGTTGTATTTCCCTTTATCCTCAATACATTTCATACGATTTATCTGAATATGATCCACTCTCCAACCTCACTGGGCCACCACCATGCTCTTTTCCCATTGTGCTCCCTTCTCCTCTGCTCTAGTGCCATCTTTATATAGGTCCCAGCTTCCACCAGGCTGCTTTCTTAACTCACTGGGACATGCTAGTTGCTATTTTACTGAATTGGAAGGGAGGAAGGATGAAAGGAAAGAAGAAAAATCATTTATTTTAGTTTTTTTTTTTTTATCATCAAAGCACAATGAGATAGGTACTCATAATCAGATTATTATATCTGTTTTGTATGTTTTGTATCCAAGTACACAATGGATAGGTAAATTTTCTAGGTTTATACATTTAAATAGGGCAGGATTTAAATTCAGTTATTGTGACTGCAGAGTACCTACTTGGATCCATTACATTCTGCCATCTCTCTTAGACAGTAGATAGATGAAAACAAGGGTGTGTCTGTGACACAGAAAAAGTCTAAGCTATAGATACCAGATTTTGGCAAGACAGATACTAACTTCTGTGCCGTATTCATGGCAGTGAAGTTGGATGCCAATGAGGAAGGGGATATGGAGAGGGAAGAGTAAAGATCTAACTATGGCATAAAAGACACATTAGCAAGGAAAGGACCAGTAAAGAGATACCATAGATTGAAACAGACAGAAAATAATGAATGATCAGAAAGGGAGAAAAAACTAATAATGATAGGATAATGCATAGGGAAGAAGAAGCTAACCTAAATTTTTTCACTCAATTTCATGATTAGGTGACTATTGGTGATTTGATTCTGCACGTCACGTGATTTATTCACAGTCTGTCATTATAGCTGAAAAATGGTGAAAACACTTCCAGAGTAATAGCATATAATCAAACTGCTTAGAAGCCTCATACAATTCTCTGTATAAAGCAAACACTCAATATGAAGCTATCACATTTATCAAAAGACATTAAAATAAACTCACGTGATTAGATAATTTTCTAAAACAGTAATTCTAGAAGAGAATAGCAAATAATATAAATTAAAGGAGAAAAGTTTTAGCAGCATGGATTTAAAAGAGAAAAGTGAATGAAGATAGAGGTTTTAGGTCTTCTGACAATGTCTTAGGGAAGTGTAAAGAAGGAGCCACCTTTATTTGTTTTTAGAGATAAAGAAAAAGAAATTATTTATTTATTTATTTATTTATTTATTTATTTATTTATTTATTTATTTATTTTTTGAGACGGAGTCTCACTCTGTCGCCCAGGCTGGAGTGCAGTGGCAGGATCTCGGCTCACTGCAAGCTCCGCCTTCAGGGTTCACTCCATTCTGTTGCCTCAACCTTCCCAGTAGCTGGGACTACAGGCGCCTGCCACCACTCCAGGCTAATTTTTTGTGTTTTTAGTAGAGACGGGGTTTCACTGTGTTAGCCAGGATGATCTCGATCTCCTGACCTTGTGGTCCACCCGCATCAGCCTCCCAAAGTGCTGGGATTACAGGCAAAGTTCTGTTTTATCAGCAATTTGAAGAGTGCTAATGTATTTAATCCTAAGAAAACTAACCCACAATGTAAATATTTTTCCTCATTTTATAGATAAAAAGGTTAAGATAGCCAAACTAAGTATCTTAACCTGAAGTCACAGAGAGAGAGAGAGAGCGGCAGACACAAATTCCAAACTTATGAACAACACTTTAGCTATAGTGCCTAAGTACTTTGCAAGAGAGTTTTAAGCTATGTGATACTTAATATGATTTGTAGCTCAAGATCCTATTATTAATGGCTCTGTATGAATTGCAGCTATGAGAACAGAAAAGTAAGATGAAAGCTGAAAACTAAAGGAGAAAATCATATTTCATAAAGATGGGGAAATTTATTATTCAGGGGTCCTTTAAATTAAAATAAAAACCTTCCAACAAAAATAGTAGTAACAGAAGTGGAGGAAGGGTAAGAGTAAAAGCAGCATTGGTAGTTGTAAAGCTGGTAGCAACAATGGATGGTGCCTACTATGCACTATGCATTAATTTACACTATGTATATCAAGTTATATCACTTTATATATAGAGTAAATTAATATATTTATAAACCAACTTTTATATATAATTATATAAATGTATTAGTATCATATAGTTTAAATATATAATTTAATAGTTTATAATATCACACATATACACACACATATATATAACCTATATATATAATATTGATTTATATATTTTCTTTTATGGTAGGAATTCCTATCTTTTTATCTAGTACCTCTTTTAACTACTAATTATTTTAGTGCAGGTCTGATATTTGAGATAAGATGGACATGAAAATTTTTTCTCTTTCTTGTCCAAATCCTCCCACGAAATGACCTTTAAGACTCTCGTTCAGTTTTAATGGCAGGGAGGATACAGATGCTTTTATCCATTTTAAGCATCCATGGATTGTTATTGTTCTGTCTCTCCATTATCGTTTAGACAATCAATACGTATTTACCTTCTTTAGCAAATAAGTCAATGATTGCAAAGCCCTTGCAATTATTTGGACTCCCTCTAGTTTGTGTCTTTCTGGTAATGAGAGGATGAAAAACAATCCTATGGTTTTCTAGAAACAGTATCATTAATTGTGTAAGAGAAGAATTATCTCCTTCTTTCTCATGGTGCTATAACTTTTTGAATTCTACTCAAATAGCAAAATTGTATTTAAATGCACCGTACAGATGCATATTACAACTTTATCTCTTGGTTGTCAATTCTTTGGTTTTCTCTATGTGTATCTCTTTTTGCACCCACCCCCTGCCTCACTTATATACCAGAGATGGGGGAAAGGCAGCTATTAGCATAGGCTAAATATAATGTTTGTTTTCTTCTTCTTCTTCTTCTTTTTTTTTTTTTTTTTTTTTTTTTTAAGATAGAGTCTTGCTCTGTCGTCCATGCTGAAGTGCAGTGGCACGATCTTGGCTCACTGCAACCTCTGCCTCCCAGGTTCAAACAATTCTCCTACCTCATCCTCCCGAGTAGCTGGGATTATAGGGCTCCACCACCATGCTTGGCTAATTTTTGTATTCTTAATAAAGATGAGGTTTCAGCATTTTGTCCAGGCTCTTCTCAAACTCCTAACCTCGGGCGATCCACCCACCTTAGCCTCCCAAAGTGCTGGGATTACAGGCATGAGCCACCATGCCCGGCCAATATAATGTTTTCAAAATATGTTTAGGAAAAAAATAAATATTAAAATGCAAAGTTGGTCTAAAGAAAATATTAAATAACAGTAGCAGTCATATTTGAGTATATAATGAGCTTTTGCTACATAAAAATTTTTGTCTAAAATTTAGTGGTTTAAAAAAATAGCCATTTTTTAATTTCACATGATTGTAGCATGACTATTTGGGCTGGTCTTAGGTAGATAGTTCCTGTGGTCTGTGCCTGGCTAGGTCGATCTTGGTTGGACTTATTTATCCATCTCCATCTCCCAGCATCTGTCAGGTTGCTGTGTGCTGGCTGGTTTATGATGTCCTTGGTTGGGACAGCTATGATGACTGGCCCCTCTCTACGATGCGTCTCATCCTTCAGAAGAATAGTCAAGCCTTGTTTTTAATGGTGGCAGAGTTCCAGAGCTGTATGAAGGCACACTCCAATGGACAAGTCTTTCCCATCCATTGTCTTATATCACATTCATCAGACTCTATTAGATTTGCTACCACACATTGGCCAAAGCAAATATTTTGTCCAAACCCAGAGGCAGCATGGAAAAGCAACCACCAAAGAGTAAGGATAAAAGGGAAATGTAAACAAATTCACCGCAACATGATGGCAAAGTTGTGAAGGATGCATACAAACGATTAGACAGCATGTTGTATGTAACTATAGGTTATAGTATTTCAGGAATTATAATCACATTGTTACAGTGGGTAGCTAGTCTGGTATCAGCAGAACAGGAGAGGGCTTCCCTGCCCCCCCCACACAAGGAATGTTGGGTGACCATCAGGTGATGGCCAGTTGATTGTTAATTGTCTCCCTAAAGTAGTAATTGGTCCCAGATGGCACTAGGAAAAGGCAGTCTCCTAATAGATAGAAAATACCTGAAACTGATCAAGATGTCAGGAGTTGAGTGAAATAATGCAGTACTCCAGAAGTATGCCACCGTATAAAACTTCAAGTCAGGCCAGGTGCGGTGGCTCATGCCCGTAATCCTAGCACTTTGGGAGGCCAAGGGGGATCACCTGAGGTCAGGCATTTGAGACCAGTCTGGTCAACACAGGGAAATTGTGTCTCCACTAAAAATACAAAACTTAGCTGGGCGTGGTGGCGGGTGCCTGTAATCCCAGCTACTCAGTAGGCTGAGGCACGAGAATTGCTTGAACCTGGGAGGTGGAGGCTGCCGTGAGCTGAGATCATGCCACTGCATTCCAGCCTGGGCAACAGAGTGAGACTCTGTCTCAAAACAAAAAACAAAAACAAACAAACAAACAAACAAAAAACCCTGAAGTCAAAATGTCAGAGTGTGCATTTGTCTTTCAAGTTGCCTGCTGGGCCTTCTTCCAAGTGTGCTTTCCTTCCATTTTTTCCTTCCTGCTCTGAGGCTTTTTAATAAATTTTCACTCCTACTCTGAAACCTGCCCTTTGCCTCTTCTTCTACCTTATGCCCTTCAGTCAAATTCTTTCTTCTGAGGAGGGAAGAATTGAGGTTGCTGCAAACCCATAGGGATACGGGTTCGCAGCTATTACCAAAACCGCATTTTATCCAAATAAACTGAAGAGTGATTTTTCAACAAAAATCTTATTATCTTGTATGAACTCTCTAACTATTAGGGACCACATAGGATGTTCTAAGAACTGTGAGGAATCTAAATGAATTATAAGACCTTAGCTTGAAGAAATGCATGGTCTTTTGGGAACAATGAGAACTGTATACCTAGGCAAGTATGAAAATTTATGAGAAAAATGAGTAATAAAACATCGTGTTAGCTAATTTAAAAATATTGTAATGTAAATATGTTGAGGAAAATGATATGCTTTCCCTTGCTTCCTTTCCAAATACATGGCATTGTTTCTATTTGACCTCAGATATCTGCGTCTATCATGATCCAGGCAAAACAATATATAATTTTAGGAAATTTAATACAAGAGAGACAGAAGTTAAACAGGTAAGAGTTAATCAATATTTGATTAACAAATTCTACCACACAGAGTTACAAGTACAAAAACTGGAGATGGTGTTGTCATAACCTAGAAGCCTGGGTTTTCTGGTAACACTCAAAGCTGTAGTAGGGTCTGCCCAGCAAAATCTAAAACCATGTGCGGAGGAGAGACAGAAGGGAGGAGGAGAAACCAAGAAAAGCATCCCCTAAAGGAAAGAAAAAGATGGAGAACTACCCTGGCTTTTCCTAGATACTTGTATCCACCAGGGCTTTCATTTGACTCAACTTAGCCAAACATGGCAAAGGAACTCAGGAAACATAGTTTGTAAAAAAAAGGAGAAGGAATCAAGGTAAGAACAATTAGGCAATGACAGGAATAGTATTCATCTACCTGGAGTGAAGCAGGAGTAAGGGAATGTGCATTTGGTGGTTCTTAACATTGTTATAAAGAAATACCTGAGACTGGGTAATTTCTAAAGAAAAGAGGCTTAATTAGCTCACAGTTCTTCAGGCTGGACAAGCAAAGCACAGTATCTGATCAGCTTCTGGTGAGGACCCCAGGAAGCTTACAGTCATGATGAAACGTAAAGGGGAAGCAGGTATTTCACGTGGTGAAGGCAGGAGCAAAAACGAGAATGGGGAGGAAGGTGCCGCACACTTTTAAATGACTAGATCTTGTGAGAACTCACTATCACAAGACAGCATTAAGCTATGTGGGATCTGCCCCCATGACCCAAACACCTCCCACCAGGCTCCACCTCCAGCACTGGGGATTACAATTCAACATGAGCTTTGGGAGGGGACAAATATATAAACCATATCAGAATTAAAATAGAATTTTGTTACAGAAGAAATACAAGGAATAAGAAAAATGTATTTTCAACCCCTGGCATACAAAATAGACTTTTGCAGTAAGACAGAATTCTTACAAGCCAGGCCAAAGTTTTGAGAGATATTCTAGGTTCTGTTTTGTTTTCCTTTAACATATTGAAGGTTAAGTCTTGAGAATGCACTCCTGGAATTCTCCAGCAGTGTAGAGAAAATTAGTCCTGATGTCTATTTTGATTTCACTGTGATATTGCAATTGGAAATAAATAGGATAAATCAGAGAGGAAGTATCACTACAACAAAAGCCCACCTCATTCTTGCTCTGGGATATAGCAGGAAAAAGAAAAATATATATATATATAAGGGAGATTTAGTTGAATTTAAAATATACTTACAAGATTGGAAGATAAATCAGATAAGTGATAATAATACTGACAAATTGGGACGTGCTTTTGTTCTCTACTGGAGACTCTGGGAGAAGGCCCAGAAAATGGAGAATTACATGTACAAAGTAAGATGCCTTAGTTTATCAGTATTGAGCAATATTGAGGGGATTCTTCATCCCCCTCAAGCCCTAGGGATTGCCAGGTCAGGGCCTAGAAGGGGCTGAGAGTCTGTCTGCCCATCTTGCCAGAGGAGGCACTGCAATGGGAGTACAATCTGTGGACTATGTCCTGTAAGCTGGGCCTAAATGAGTCGAAAGAGGAGAGACACACCCTTGATACAAAACAGATTTACAGCATACCAACACACAGACAACACTCAGATGAAAAATAGGTTCATCTATTCACACTAGGAGCCAGGAGACTGCAAATCTTTCTCTCTTATAAGAGGGAAAAGAAGAAAAGATTTTGAAATCTGAGATGGTTATAGATATTTTTTCTCAAGAGAATAAGCAAAAATTAAAGGCAGTATTTAATTTTTCAGATGAGACAATTTCAATCCGAATCAAACCTGTGGTTCTCTCCTCCACTTTAACCATGACCTGTGAAGAACATGGAAGTATGTACAAAAATAAATACTATTTTTTTGTTTGTTAACTTGTGATGTGAGTTAAGATTGGTACCCTGAGATACATCACTGTTTTATGGTTTTTAAATTATTATACTTACCTATTCCTTTAACTATCATTTGCCAGCACTTTATTTAACATTTCTTTCACAAATGAGATGCCTAGGGCACAACATACAAAAATTACCTTTTTAGGATAGTTCCATGCATTTCTCAGAGACTTATATAAAGAATAGCTACATGTCTGGCTTGAGTAAACTAGATAAATGACAATACAATTCACTAAGAAAGAAAAGCAGAGTGGGTGATACTTATATGGTATATATTAGCAATTCAGTTTTAGACATTTTGAGTTTGAGGGACTTGAGTCATACAGTAGGCAACATCATCTAGGCTACTTGATTTATAGAGTGAAACTGTTAGGATATGGTTCTAATTCACAGGATTAAAAACTATTTTCCATTCAAGATTTGCATTTACTTAGATTTAAAGTGTTCTCTTCACAAAAAATGAAAATCTCAAGGTTGTTCAGTTGCTGGGGGTACTCTAGCACCCAATTTAGTGCTTTGAACATTTATTATCTGCTGATAAAGTGTGCATCATATTGGTAGCGTGTGTGCAATCAACTCTTGTTGATGTCTCTTCCTGGTTGCCCTGTACCCTCTGACCACAGGTCATTGCATTAGCTGAAATGCTCCTCTCTGTCCCTTCTCCCTACTCATTCTTCCAAATCTTCCCCTTCATTCCTATCATCATACATAGTTAGTTTCTAAGTATCTGAGCAAATTATTTTCTACTTTCCTACTGTAGCTGACATTCCTTATCAAATGGTCAGAATACAATATACTCTCTTGGATGCCACTTACTACAGAAGTAGTATTACTCCATTTGTATTTCCTGGTTAATATCTTACTTCTTTAAGATATTGTCTTTATGGACAATTCTAAAGTTAATTTAACTTTTTCTTGTAGCCAGGCGCGGTGGCTCAAACCTGTAATCCCAGCACTTTGGGAGGCCGAGGCGGGCGGATCACGAGGTCAGGAGATCGAGACCATCCTGGCTAACACGGTGAAACCCCGTCTCTACTAAAAATACAAAAACTTAGCTGGGCGTGGTGGCGGGCGCCTGTAGTCCCAGCTACTCGGAGGCTGAGGCGGGGGAATGGCATGAATCCGGGAGGTGGAGCTTGCAGTGGGCCAAGATCATGCCACTGCACTCCAGCCTTGGGGACAGAGCGAGACTCCGTCTCAAAAAAAAAAAAAAAAAAAAAAACACAACTTTTTCTTGTTGACTTGGAGTCATTATGAGCATAAGTATTATACTGTATATTGTTAGAGTTGGTGTTTACCTTTAGTTATTTTCTGCTTCATCCTTCAAAATAAGAGTATCATTCTTCTGCATTTCAAATTCCACCTCTTCTCTTAGTTTCTTTAACACTAACCAACCTTTCTTCCCACCCCTTAAATTACTGCCTCTCATCTGCTGTTGTCAAGGAAACAAGATAACCAAGATTTTAAAAGAGCTAGTTAAAATATGAGTCAAAAAGGAACTGAGTATAAATTTTAGGATTGAAGTAGAAGACATTAAAGCAGTGGCTTATTGAGAGTTATTTCAGACATACAAAAGACTTTTTCACCCATTTTTGAGTTTATACGTTTATTAAAGGATTGCTTTATCTCAAATTCAAACCCTGGAGAAGTTAAGATCTTCTCAAAAGTGAAATGATGCAGAGGTCATTAGGTGAAACTTGCTGTTGAAAGTCTGTTTGGACAATGAGAATATAACCAAGACACCACTTCGTATCTGGCATAATGAGTCCAAATTGAAGGCAGCAGATGTATCATGAAACAAACAACTTCAAAAGTACTGTAAGCTAGTGGAACACAAAACTATAAAGATATATTAACTTGGATGCACTCAGGCTTTTGTCTAGAATCCGTGTTCTTGAACCAAGAGTATAAAACCTCAATTCAGTCCATGTATCATAATCTCTTACAGAGCTTTCAATAATGTTCATAGTCTTACTTTCAGGGAAATGCAGCATTCAGAAACCAGTAGATCTGGAGTGGCATATCTTATCTCTTTGTGTATATGAAGCTCCACAAGTGATCAGAAGCTGCTGAATTTCTGTTTACAGTGTGATTTCACTCAGAATTTTCAATCTTGGCTCTGAAATATGTAGCACTACTGTATTCTGGTGAAATTCTCTCTTGCTCTTCTACTATGGAGGTCGGGTCAATATTTCCCAAAAGTAAATGCAGAGGACTGTTCCACATACAAATGAGATGGTGCTCAGTGCATGCGAGTCAAACTTTTGTATTCTTGCCATTTTTCCTTATTTTATATTTTATAACATTAGTCAATTTTATAGATACAGTGTAATGTGTCACAGCAACCTTTTAAATTGGGTATACCAATATTTTATTTGATTTTATTAATTTTTATTTCAGTATTTTGGGGATAGAAGTGGTTTTTTGTTACATGGGTGAATTACTCAATGGTGAATTTTGAGATTTTAGTGTACCTGTCACCTGAGTAGTGTACATTGTACCTAATGTGTAGTTTCCCCACCAGCTCTCCTCCAGCCTCCCACTATGAGTCTCTAAAGTCTATTATATCACTCTGTATGCCAGAAGCTACAAGGAACTCAAACAAATCAGCAAGAAAAATAATCTCATACAAGGGGGCAACGAATACAAATAGATATTTCTCAAAAGAAGATATACAAACATATGAAAAAAATGCCCACCATCACTAATAATCACAGAAATGCAAATTAAAACCACAATGAGATACCACTTTACTGCTTCAAGAATGACAAATATTAAAAAGTGAAATATGCTAATATTTTAAACTTCTCAATTCTAACTTTCATGAAGTAAACAGATTAATGTAGAATAAGAATGTTGAGAATTTGGAGGATAATTATACCTAGAGTGTTCTCTACTAATTAATATATATAACACTAGACTAGAGGAAACTCTTAAAGCAGTATGGAAATGGGTGTCTATGATTGAGACACTCAATACTGGTTAACAGCTACATTTTTATCTGAAAAAGTTCAGATCAATCTATGCTCTTGATTAATTTAAGCACAATTATATGAGATGCTACTGCTTCATGATAGCATGAATCAGTTTATGGGGGAGGAGGGCAATGTTTTGATTCTTTTTAACTTCCTAATAATTTAATATTTAAATATAACTAAATCACTATTTTTTCTATTTTCATTTGTTATAATTTAATGTAACATAAACACAATGCACATCTCAAAAGGACATTAGTAAATACATGAGGGAGGATAGTATGCTCCAGGAAGAATAACCCTGACTTTGGCATCATATTTCCATCTTATATTCCGCTGCTGAGAAACTGACAACCTATCAATCACTTAGCTCAGTAAATAGTTACCTTTCCTCTGAAGTTATTATATATATTATAACACTCAATCAGTGAAGTGAATCATAGTCTGAACTCTGCATTCAAATTCTGGGCTCTGTTTTCAAATTCTGACTTTCTACCTACTTACTTTGTGATCTTGAGCAAGTTACATAATAGTTCTTTGTCTTAGTTCCTCATAGTAAAATATGTACAAAAATAACCATATCTTAAAGAGTTGTTATGTGGATTAAATAAGTTTCTACACATAAAATACTTAACATTTAATAAACAATGAATAATTGTTAGTTCATGTAAGTAGTTGTAGTAGCAGTTCTCATACTAATGCCAGCATTTTAATTGAAAGGAATAATCCACTTCTTTAACTCTATGATGGATATAAAGAATACTGAATGAATTTAATTAAATTTTTTCTTCAGGCTAAAATCAAGTTAGGACATTTTTGTGAAAAATAAATATCAATATGAAGATATAGTATGGGAAAAAAATCTAGTTGGACCTTTCTCATTGCTGATTTTTGGAGATACCACAAGACTGGATTGAAAAGGCAATCTATGTCCATTACCAGATGAGAAATACATTTTTGTAGATCAAACCAAAGTGTGAAAAACACTATGTAACTATTTGAAGTCAAAAGAAAACTAAGAACATAAAGCTATTTTGTATGTGATTTAAGAAGTCCTTTGGAAAGTTCTTTTAGTTTCCAGGATAGGGGCATTATGAGTACTTGAAATAATTATTGAAAAACTCTTCCATTGAATCATGTCTGAGAGAAAGAAACATCAATATAATGAGACTGCTTTACAGCTTCTGTCAATGAAGGTTGAAAAAGACTATAGTGGACCACATTAGAAGTCCTTCATGAAGCTGAAGATTTCCAGTGTATACGCTAGGTCAAAAGCTAATCTGTTTGATATTCAGTTGTATGCTAAATGACAATAAAAAACCTCGATCATCTTTAGATTGGACATGAAGGCACCAAATATTGCCAATTTATAATTTAACTATAACACTGAAATCTGATTTTTGACCTGAGCGAGTTTCTGTGAATCTTACTTTATTTCAACCCTATGCCAAAGCAAATGGACACTTTAGAAATTGTATAAAGAGGAGCCATATTAATTTTCAACATCCTTTAAGGTGAATCTTAATAAATACATAATAAGTTATATTTACAGAATGTTTACTATGTGTTAGGTTCTATTCTAAAAATTTTGCAAAGATTAAGTCATTTAATGCTCATAAGAACCTTATTAAGTAGATACTACTCTTTGAATTTACAGAGGAGAGTACTGAGGCACAGAGAGGTCAAGTCAGAATTCAATGACTTGCTCCCAACTTCCATTCAAGTGAAGGAGATACGTGATAAATAAGAACATACTATGATAAATGAGCACATTAAAGATTTTGGAGAGTGATAAAAAGCAATTAAACAAATATTGCTATTGATTTTGGAGACTGATAGAAAGTAATTAAATAAATAAATTTGTTTGTATCTGCTTGTTTTGATGTCACACAAATATGAAAAGAAAAACAGATAATAGTAGCAAATAACAAACCCATTTTCTGATTATTTGTAAAATATTTCTCACCATTTGTTAGTTTTTCAATCATTGTCAGAGAATTCTATGAGGAATTACCAGTAGGAATCTCAAATGTGTATGAAGGCTACAGATGCATGTGGAATTTCTTAGAGTCAAGAATGAGTAAGGCAACAAACACAAGAAATATGAAATTTCACATATTAAAAGGATACTTTACACCCATACATGCATTTATGTTCCAGATTGGGCAGAGTTCTGAGAAACTATTTTCAAAGTAGAAGAAATTGAAAGCAAGGACTTATAATTGCATCACAGGGTACAGTCATTTTACAAAGTGAAGATAAAATCTAGAAAATTGTATTTTGAAATTTTAAATCTGTTTACATCCATTTGCTGGTGCTTTTACAGAATAAAATGAATTTCCTCCTCTAATCAAGTATGGGTGAAAATCCTCTATTTAAAAGGAAAAAAAGAACACCTGGAGCAAGATGGCTGAATAGGAACAGCTCCAGTCTCTAGCTCCCAGCATGAGTGACACAGAAGACGGGTGATTTCTGCATTTTCAACTGAGGTACTGGGTTCATCTCACTGGGGAGTGCCAGACAATCAGTGCTGGTCAGCTGGTGCAACCTGACCAGCAAGAGTTGAAGCAGGGTGAGGCATCGCCTCACCTGGGAAGCGCAAAGGGGAAGGGAATCCCTTTTCCTAGCCAGGGGAACTGAGACACACAACACCTAGAAAATCAGGTAACTCCCACCCTAATACTGTGCTTTACCAAGGGTCTTAGCAAATGACACACCAGGAGATTATATCCTACACCTGGCCGGGAGGGTCCCATGCCCACGGAACCTCCCTCATTGCTGGCACAGCCATCTGTGATCTAACTGTAAGGCAGCAGCAAGTCTGGGGGAGGGGCGCCCGCCATTGCTGAGGCTTAAGTAGGTAAACAAAGCTGCCAGGAAGCTCAAACTGGGTGGAGCCCACAGCAGCTCAAGGAAGTCTGCCTGTCTCTGCAGACTCCACCTCTAGGAAAGGGCAGAGCTAAACAAAAAGCAGCAGAAACCTCTTCAGATGCAAATGACCCTGTCTGACAGCTTTGAAGAGAGCAGTAGATCTCCCAACACGGAGGTTGAGATCTGAGAATGGACAAACTGCCTGCTCAAGTGGGTCCCTGATCCCTGAGTAGCCTACCTGGGAGACATCACCCACCAGGTGCAGACCAACATCCCACACCTCACATGGTGGAGTACACCCCTGAGACGAAGCTTCCAGAGCAAGAATCAGACAGGAACACTCACTGTTCAGCAATATTCAGTCTTCTGCAGTCTCCGTTACTGATACCCAGGCAAACAGGGTCTGGAGTGGACCTCAAGCAAACTCCAACAGACCTACAGCTGAGGTTCCTGACTGTTAGAAGGAAAACTAACAAACAGAGAGGACACCCACACCAAAACCACATCAGTACATCACCATTGTCAAAGATCAAAGGCAGATAAAACCACAAAGATGGGGAAAAAGCAGGGCAGAAAAGCTGGAAATTCAAAAAATAAGAGTGCATCTCCCCCTCAAAAGGAATGCAGCTCATCACCAGCAATAGATAAAAGTTGGACAGAGAATGACTTTGACGAGTTGAGAGAAGAAGGCTTCAGTCCATCAAATTTCTCAGAGCTAAAGGAGGAATTATGTACCAAGCACAAAGAAACTAAAAATCTTGAAAAAGGAATGGAAGAATGGATAACTAGAATAATCAATGCAGAGAAGGCCATAAACGAACTGACAGAGATAGAAACCATGACACGAGAAATACGTGACAAATGCACAAGCTTCAGTCACCGACTCGATCAACTGGAAGAAAGGGTATCAATGATTGAAGATCAAATGAATGAAATGAAGTGAGAAGAGAAGTCTGGAGAAAAAAAAAAGAAAAAGAAATGAACAAAGCCTCCAAGAAATATGGGATTATGTGAAAAGACCAAATCTACGTCTGATTGGTGTGCCTGAAAGTGAGGGGGAAAATGGAACCAGGATGGAAAACACTCTGCAGGATATCATCCAGGAGAACTTCCCCAACCTAGTAAGGCAGGCCAACATTCCAATTCAGGAAATACAAAGAATGCCACAAAGATACTCCTCAAGAAGAGCAACTCCAAGACACATAATTGTCAGATTCACCAAAGTTGAAATGAAGGAAAAAATGTTAAGGACAGCAAGAGAGAAAGGTTGGGTTACCCACAAAGGGAAGCCCATCAGACTAACAGCAGATCTCTCAGCAGAAACTCTACAAGCTAGAAGAGAATGGGGACCAATATTCAACATTCTTACAGAAAAGAATTTTCAACCCAGAATTTCATATCCAGCCAAACTAAGTTTCATCAGTGAAGGAGAAATAAAATCCTTTACCGACAAGCAAATGCTTAGAGATTTTGTCACCACCAGCCCTGCCCTACAAGAGATCCTGAAGGAAGCACTAAACATGGAAAGGAACAACCGATACCAGCCATTGCAAAAACATGCCAAAATGGAAAGTCCATCGATGCTAGGAAGAAACTGCATCCACTAACAAGCAAAATAACCAGCTAATATCACAATGACAGGATCAAGTTCACACATAACAATATTAACCTGAAATGTAAATGGCCTAAATGGTCCAATTAAAAGACACAGACTGGCAAATTGGATAAAGAGTCAAGACCCATGAGTTTGCTGTATTCAGGAGACCCATCTCACATGCCGAGACCCACATAGGCTCAAAATAAAGGGATGGAGGAAGATCTACCAAGCAAATGGAGGAAAAAAAAAAAAAAAAATAGCAGGGGTTAAATCCTAGTCTCCCATAAAACAGACTTTAATCCATCAAAGATCAAAAGAGACAAAGAAGACCATTACATAATGGTAAAGGGATCAATTCAACAGGAAGAGCTAACTATCCTAAATATATATGCACCCAATGCATCAGCACCCAGATTCATAAAGCAAGTCCTTAGAGACTTACAAAGAGACTTAGACTCCCATACAATAATAATGATAATAATGGGAGACTTCAACACCCCACTGTCAACATTAGACAGATCAACAAGACAGAAAGTTAACAAGAATATCCAGGAATTGAACTCAACTCTGCTCCAAGTGGACCTAATAGACATCTACAGAATTCTCCACCTAAAATCAACAGAATATACATTCTTCTCAGCACCACATCACACTTATTCCAAAATTGACCACATGGTTGGAAGTAAAGCACTGCTCAGCAAATGTACAAGAACAGAAATTATAACAAACTGTCTCTCAGACCACAGTGCAATCAAACAGAACTCAGGACTAAGAAACACAATCAAAACCGCTCAACTACATGGAAACTGAACAACCTGCTCCTGAATGACGACTGGGTACATAACGAAATGAACACAGAAATAAAGATGTTCTTTGAAACCAATGAGAACAAAGATACAACATACCAGAATCCCTGGGACACATTTAAAGCAGTGTGTAGAGGGAAATTTATAGCACTAAATGCCCACATGAGAAAGCTGGAAAGATCTAAAATTGACACTCTAACATCACAATTAAAAGAACTAGAGAAGCAAGAGCAAACACATTCAAAAGTTAGAAGAAGGCAAGAAATAAGTAAGATCAGAGCAGAACTGAAGGAAATAGAGACACAAAAAACCCTCCAAAAAATCAATGAATCCAGGAGCTGATTTTTTCAAAAGGTAAACAAAATTGATAGACCACTAGCAAGACTAATAAAGAAGAAAAGAGAGAAGAATCAAGTAGATGCAATAAAAAATGATAAAGAGGATATCACCACCGACCCCACAAAAATACAAACTACCATCAGAGAATACTATAAACACCTCTACACAAATAAACTAGAAAATCTAGAAGAAATTGATTATTTTCCGGACACTTACACTGTCCCAAGACTAAACCAGGAAGTTGTTGAATCCCTGAATAGACCAATAGCAGGCTCTGAAATTGCGGCAATAATTAGTAGCCTACCAACCAAAAAAAGTCCAGGACCAGATGGATTCACACCTGAATTCTACCAATGGTACAAGGAGGAGCTGGTACCATGCCTTCTGAAACTATTCCAATCAATAGAACAAGAGGGAATCCTCTCTAACTCATTTTATGAGGTCAACATCATCCTGATACCAAAGCCTGGCAGAGACACAACAACAAAAAAAGAGAATTTTAGACCAATATCCCTGATGAACATCAATGCAAAAATCCTCAATAAAATACTGGCAAACCGAATCCAGCAGCACATCAAAAAAGCTTATCCACCATGATCAAGTGGGCTTCATCCCTGGGATGCAAGGCTGGTTCAACATTCGCAAATCAATAAACGTAATCCAGCATATAAACAGAACCAAAGACAAAAACCACATGATTATCTCAATAGATGTAGAAAAGGCCTTTGACAAAATTCAACAGCCCTTCATGCTAAAAACTCAATAAATTCGGTATTGATGGAATGTATCTCAAAATAATAAGAGCTATTTATAACAAACCCATAGCCAATATCATACTGAATGGGCAAAAACTGGAAGCATTCCCTCTGAAAACTGGCACAAGACAGGGATGCCCTCTCTCACCACTCCTATTCAACATAGTGGTGGAAGTTCTGGCTAGGGCAATCAGGCAAGAGAAAGAAATAAAGTGTATTCAGTTAGGAAAAGAAGAAGTCAAATTGTCCCTGTTTGCAGATGATATGATTGTATATTTAGAAAACCCCATCATCTCAGCTCAAAATCTCCTTAAGCTGATAAGCAACTTCAGCAAAGTCTCAGGATACAAAATCAATGTGCAAAAATCACAAGCATTCTTATACACTAGTAACAGACAAACAGAGCGCCAAATCATGAATGAACTTCCATTCACAATTACTTCAAAGAGAATAAAATACCTAGGAATCCAACTTACAAGGGATGTAAAGGACCTCTTCAAGGAGAACTACAAACCACTGCTCAGTGAAATAAAAGAGTATACAAACAAATGGAAGAACATACCATGCTCATGGATCGGAAGAATCAATATCGTGAAAATGGCCATAGTGCGCAACGTAATTTATAGATTCATTGCCATCCCTATCAAGCTATCAATGAGTTTCTTCACAGAATTGGAAAAAACTGCTTTAAACTTCATATGGAACCAAAAAAGAGCCCGCATTGCCAAGACAATCCTAAGTCAAAAGAACAAAGCTGGAGGCATCACGCTACCTGACTTCAAACTGTATTACAAGTCTACAGTAACCAAAACAACATGGTACTGGTACCAAAACGGAGATGTAGACCAATGGAACAGAACAGAGTCCTCAGAAATAATACCACACATCTACAGCCATCTGATCTTTGACAAACCTGACAAAAACAAGAAATGGGGAAAAGATTCCCTATTTAATAAATGGTGCTGAGAAAATTGGTTAGCCATAAGTAGAAAGCTGAAACTGGATCCTTTCTGTACTCTTTACACGAAAATTAATTCAAGATGGATTAGAGACTTAAATGTTAGACCTAATACCATAAAATCCCTAGAATAAAACCTAGGTAATACCATTCAGGACATAGGCATGGGCAAGGACTTCATGTCTAAAACACCAAAAGCAACAGCAACAAAAGCCAAAATTGACAAATGGGATCTAATTAAACTAAAGAGCTTCTGCACAGCAAAAGAAACTACCATCAGAGTGAACAGACAAACTGCAGAATGGTAGAAAATTTTTGCAATCTACTCATCTGACAAAGGGCTAATATCCAGAACCTACAAATAACTCAATCAAATTTACAAGAGAAAAAACACACAAACCCATCAAAAAGTGGGCAAAGGATATGAACAGACATTTCTGAAAAGAAGATATGCATACAGCCAACAGACACATGAAAAAATGCTCATCATCACTGGCCATCAGAGAAATTCAAATCAAAACCACAATGAGATACCATGTCACACCAGTTAGAATGGCAATCAATAAAAAGTCAGGAAACAACAGGTGCTGGAGAGGATGTAAAGAAATAGGAACACTTTTACACTGTTGGTGGGATTGTAAGCTAGTTCAACCATGGTGGAAAACAGTATGGCGATTCCTCAAGGATCTAGAGCTAGGAATACCATATGACCCAGCCATCCCATTACTGGGTATATACCCAAAGGATTATAAATCATGCTGCTATGAAGACTCATGCACACGTATGTTTATTGCGGCACTATTCACAATAGCAAAGACTTGGAATCAGCCCAAATGTCCATCAGTGACAGACTGGATTAAGATAATGTGGCACATATATGCCATGGAATACTATGCAGCCATAAAAAAGGATGAGTTTGTGTCCTTTGTAGGGACATGGGTGCAACTGGAAACTATCATTCTCAGCAAACTATCACAAGAACAGAAAACCAAACACCGCATGTTCTCACTCATAGGTGGGAATTGAACAATGAGATCACTTGGACTTGGGAAGGGGAACATCACACACTGGGGCCTATTATGGGGAGGGAGGGTGGGGGAGGGATGGCATTGGGAGTTATACCCGATGTAAATGACGAGTTGATGGGTGCTGACGAGTTGATGGGTGCTGACGAGTTGATGGGTGCTGACGAGTTGATGGGTGCAGCACACCAACATGGCACAAGTATACATATGTAACAAACCTCCACGTTGTGCACATGTATCCTAGAACTTAAAGTATAATAAGAAAAAAAATTTATAAAAATAAAAAATAAATAAAAGGAAAAGGTACAAAATTGTCCCTACTGTTCTACATTGTGAGGATCAGTCTGGAACATCAACAACTTAGCCAAAGTAAGAAGCTGAGCTAAGTATCTGCAATTGTGTGATTCACTAAGGGTGCCACTGAAGAGAAATATCTTTATGGCTTGATTAGCCTTATATTACTTCCTTTTCTCTTACCTTCTTTGCTGTGGTTCTATCTAGTTTTACTGAGCTATTTATAAAGTCAGGATTTTACTGAAATTTCACAATGGTCAGTGTCACCACATGTAACAATGAGACTAACTGTCCACTTTGAAACCCATAGTATACCATTTCTGAAAACTAATCCTGTCGACTTCTTTCAGGTTGGTAGCCTAATCTAAATATTATTTAAATTGAAACTTTATCTGAACAGATCATATCTTTTCACTTAGAAACGTTATTTTTACTTTAAGTCCTCAGTCATATCTTATGCCTCTGCCATAAACTTCTTTAAGCCCAATTCAAATACAGAATTTCAAATCATTCCCTTACAATATCTTTCCAGATCATCAACTCCAGGTCATTCTAGCTCATGTTCTATTCCTGTTTCATTCACACTTCTGGATCCAGCTGAGTCTCTGTCAGTTTTCTCTGGCTCTCATGTTCATGCTAACAGTGCCCGTGTTCTTTCACTTGCATGAAAGGCTTAAACATGTTCTCTTTGCTGCGCCCACCCTTCCCTTCCAGACTCCTTTGGTTACGAAAAGTACTCAAGGGAATTGCTAAATGTAATTCTCGTATATGTCCGTTTTCTGGTTCTCTCTGTTAAATACAGTGTGCAATTTGTTTCTTTCATTTATTGAGTAGCTACTGATTGCCAGACATCATGATAGAATCCAGACATACAATGGAGAGCTTCCATTCAAGTGAAGGAGACACATGATAAATAAGAAAATGATATGAAAAATGAGCACATTAAAGATTTTGGAGAGTGATAGAAAGCAAACAGGTGCTGTGGTCATAGCGTTTTGAAAGGAAGTACTGGCGGGTGGCAAGAGTTTACTTGGCATGGGTCGGCCTCAGGGAAGGAATATCCTTTATTTGAAAGAATAGTAGAGCCAGCTAAGTGAAGAGCTTGGCAAGGACACTGTGAACACAGGCAACAGCAGGTATAACGGGAAGCCTCAAAGGATTCTTTGAAGATATGTTGAAGAGATCGACACACTAGATGAGGTTGAAGAGGTTAGAAGGTTCATATATATCATAGAGAACTGTGCAGAGAATGATACAGCAGGATTTCTGTTCTTTTTAAAAGTTATGATAATGAGCTTTGATAAAATATTAACACCTTCTTGGGTGCTTATGTAATAAGAGGCCTACAAAATTAAAATATTTTACTTGGGCCAAAGTCTGTGGCCAAAGAATAATATATTTGTGTAAAATAGACTGGCTGTTAAGATGATCATTTGATAATAAATATTGATTTAGTGTTATTATATCTTTTTATAGCCTTTACTTTTATGAGAAAAGATAATTACATTTGTTAAAATATATGCAGTTGACTAGATGTAAATATACCTTTCACAAACAGAGAATATGTCTCCTGCTATAATCTTGTTTAGGCCTTTAGTGTGAACAGTGTTGCAAACACAGTCCCTATCTATAAGATGAGGAAAATATAACAGGGCTTTGAAAATCAAGTTGAATTATGTTTTACCAAATGATTGTGAACATATATCAAGACTTATCTGTGCAGGTGGTTCTTGTACAGGAAACAGCATTATACACAGTTTGACTAAGGGTCACAAAGGAATAAATACAGTTCTTTTTGAACTTGACAATAATTTATTGGAATTTAGCTTACTTTAAATAACAAAGTGGCAGGCTAAGCCTCAAATTCTCCATTGTATACACTCATTTTTCTGATGACTCATTCTGAGAATAAACTGGCTCTGAGGGAAAAAGGAGTTTGTGTTGAAAGACGTATTATTAAGCTTTTGCTAATACTAGAGTAAGATGCTTTTCCAAGAATCTTGGTCTAAATTTTTTCTTATATTTTGGAAATTGACTGAAATTCAACAGTAAGGATTTTGGAAATGGGGAGTTGTTGATCAAAAGGTACAAACTTTAAGTAATAAGATGAATAAATTCTGAAAATGCAATTTACAGTATAGTAACTATAACTAATAATAATGCATTGTATACTTGAGATTTTCTAAGACAGTAGATTGTGTTTTTATCACTCACATACACACAAAAGGTAACTGTATAAGGTGATGTACATGCTAATTAGCTTGATTGTGGTAATCATTTGACAATGTAGATGTATATTAAATCATCACATTGTACACTTTAAATATACATAATTTTTATTTGTTAATCATA
Source organism: Rhinopithecus roxellana (assembly GCF_007565055.1). Lineage (NCBI taxonomy): Eukaryota > Metazoa > Chordata > Mammalia > Primates > Cercopithecidae > Rhinopithecus > Rhinopithecus roxellana. Next base: position 123,900,394 of record NC_044551.1, on the reverse strand, counting down.
CCTCAGTAAAGCTAGAAAAAAGAGTCTGTTTATCTACATTTTTTAAATTAAGTGTAATAGTAGAATTTGGGTAAGACTTCAGTATTATTATAAAATGTGTAAGCACATAAACGTCAAATTATACCTTAAAATTAGATGGCATTCTTGAGTTGCTTGAATTCTAATATAGTCTTCTGTTCAATGTTGTTTTGTTTTAACTTCTTGTGTTGATTGTTTTTCCTACCCTTACTCATGATAGGATAAGCAGGGTAGCAAGATGTTAAAGAAAAAAAGAAAAAAGAAAAAAGACAGACGCCTGTAATCCCAGCACTTTGGGAGGCTGAGGAGGGTGGATTGCTAGAGCTCAGGAGTTTGAGACCATCCTAGGCACTGTAGTGAAACCTCGTCTGTACTAAAATACAAAAAATTACTGGGGCATGGTGGCATGTGCATGTGCCTGTAATCCCAGCTACTTTAGAGACTGAGGCATGGGAATTGCTTGAACCTGGGAGGCAAAGGTTGCAGCGAGCTGAGATTGTGCCACTGCACTCCAGCCTGGGTGACAGCGAGACTCTGTCTTAAAACAAAACAAAACAAAAAAAGAAATAAAACAAAACAGGAAAAAAGAAAAAAAAAGACTTTCAATGTTTCAATGACATTTTCTTCTATATGTGGATAGAAAAATATATTCACAAATATAAATATAGTGAACTCAATATTATTCTAACTATATTCTCAAAGCTGATTTTCTAATTGAAAATTACATACTAAACAAATAATTCATGCAAAATCAGAACCTTGCATTAGGAATTGCCTATGTAATTCATTTCATGTGTTTTCCAGGATTTATCTAACCGGTTCCCCTATTCCCCTATGGATGAACTGCAGGCTATTTCAGTTTGTTCATTAACTGTAATGTTCCCATGAACATCCTTCTATGCATGCTTTTTTTTTTTAAAAAAAGCACATGCTCTGAAGTATTGTAATATATGCTCTAAAATTGTGATGAATTGTTTTTTCAACATACAGATGTTACATTTAGCAGAGCATAAACAATGGCTTAGCCCCAAACAGAGAGGTGGCAGCATGGAGAACAGGATTGATGTTTGGAATATTGTTCTTAAGGGGCTAAGCACATCATCCAACACTGTCCTGGATTCTGGCCCTATAGCAGTAATGACAGTTTCCCCAGGCCACATCTACATTGATCTTTGTGGAACTTATAGCAACAGGGAAAATGAGATAGGTAACCACTCGGTGAGGTTAGCGTTGGTGCAGCTATCAATTATTTCACCCTTTAACTATTATCTCTCTTCTTATAGAGATTGCTTTCTTTTTTTCATACAACAACACTATTAGTCTAGATTTCCAAAATGCACTCAATTGAATCCTTAATATTCTACCTGTGGGAACAAAGGGCATTATAAACTGACACTCACAACATTGAATTTTGGGTTTTTGTCTCTGCTACTTGTAACTATATTCCTTCAGAGTTTGGTAATGACTGAGATGTCAATTGTCAATTTTGAGGTAAAGTAGTAGGGATTTATTGCCCTTTAGGTTAATCGAAAGATGAAATAAATAACACATTATCTTTGATTTTTAAAGGCATTTTGCTTAAAACTGAATCAGTTCAAAATGTGTTCTCTTTCTTGCAGCTAAATGTAGCAAAGTCTGGTGAAAAAGAAGTGTGGTAAGTGGAACAGGTCAAACTCCTTAACAATTAGTAGGTGGTATTTCTTTGTTAATTTTTGAATTTAATCTAAATTCAAACAGATATAATTGCCTTATATATTTATCTTTAGGTTACAAGTATAAAATCCATATGGATAGCTATAAGGCTATCCCCCAAAGGGTGTAATAATCACATCCAAATAAGCATTGAAATGAAGATAAATGTATTTTAAACATATAGGTACATATTTTTGAAAATTCTCTTCTTTTTAAAAAATGAATCAATTGCAGGCACCTGGAATGAATGAGTTTCTTATTTTATAAATAAATTATGCATTTCTAATTCTAAATAAAAAAGTTGTTATCTAATGCATGACAAAATAATTATTGAGTGACAAGCTTTGTTAAGAGAAAACATAGTTTTTAAAGCATATAATTTTGTAAAGTACTTATGGATGGGAACATAAAATAGTTATTTACATTTTAAATGGAGGAATGCACTTTTTTTTACTGAATAAATATAGTATTCCCTCACACTAAGAAGGATTGGTAAAATAACATACATTCTCTCTAAGTTTTATAGTTTAAATTATTCAAATATGTCAGCAATTAGCTCTTTTAGAAAATAATTCGACTGAAGCAATTGAAAATAGTTTAATGACTGTGATGAGTATTACAGGAAAGAACTTCTGTCTTTGTGATCCATCATCTACAAAGAGTTCTTGGGTAAAGGCACAATTTGATAGATTGAAACAGAAAGTTTCCTTATAAACAGCTTATCAGGATTGGACAGTAGGGGACGATATTTCCCTAGTTTGTGTAAAATAAATCAGCGGTTAAAAGACAAAAATAATCTTTAATGGGCGATATAGCTAGCCAAAAGCAAAGGCAAATCTGAAAGAAATGATGAAATTAAACTCACATTTGTTTTAATGTGTTTCTTTGTGCTTGTTTATCAAAATCAGCTTTTGTTCCTTGTGGAATATTTGGCTATACTGTCATCAGCATTTTTTGTATTTAGATTTTATAAACACTTCTCATTAGTGTTGTTTCCACTATATCTTCCCAATTAGAATTTTCCATAGGGGAAAAAATGCATTAAAAAGGGTTTGATCTCAATTAAATGCATTATCTTTTAGTTTTGCCAAAAGAAAAGAAAAATCAAGAGGTAAAAACATACCAGAAGAAGCAATATAACTGCTGATACTTCTATAGAATTAATATAAGTGCTTTCAATTCTATTCTATGTAGTAACCTGGGGAAGAAGAATCTTACCAAAATTATACATGTTTAATTGACTTCGTAGTAAGAGATAGAATTCTGTCAAGGAATGGTTCTAGAGAGTTTTTATTGGATAGTCCCACTTTCAGAAAAATTAATGGCTGAAAATACATCCATATTTATGTAGAGAAAAACAAAGTATGAAATATTAAACTGTTCCAGAGTAGTTTTTGGTATGGTTTTGAGGTTGATTTTTATCCTGACATTGCCATGAAAATTGAAAGCAGCCGTTTTACATATAATTTTAAGTAGCTGGTATTTTATTAGTGAAATTATGTTTTTTCTGGTATCAAACATTTTGGCCATATGTGGAACTATTAAAATTAATACATGATTTTGGCTAGAAATTTCATAATTTTTATTTCTGTGCTTTTTCTAGAAACTGGATTTCTATTTACCATTTCAATATATAATATTGAAATAGTTGTGAGTGTAAAAGCCTGATATATATCTCAAACTTTCATAGATTTACTTACTGTGAATTAGAATCAAATTTGTAAAACTTATAAGAGGTAAAAGACATTGAGGTACTTTATAAAGGCAAAGCATGTGGATAACTGTTAAAACTATTTTTTCTGATAGCTCAGTGAATCATGGAATCATAAACAAATCATATAATCTCTATACATTCTAATTTCTGTGATTGTTTGTTAGATGCCCAGGAAATCAAACACAAATTTTACCCACCTTATGAGTGTCCCACTGGATGATTTTTTTTTTTTTCTGTTTGTTTTTTTTGAAAAGTATTTTCTTAGAAAATCTGATTTGGCTAAAATTACTGAAGCAAATCACAATGCAATGCAAAGATAATTTACTACACAAAAGTACAACCATGGTTTAAGACAAATTTCTTATAGTGATCCAAACTTAGCTGGAAAATATATACAATTAATGGCACTAACATATGACATATATGTGACAAATCAACAACAGTAAAAAGGTTATTAAACAAGGAAGTAACAATATCCAAATTAAGCAGACAGGCTAAGCGCAGCCCTCAAATGGCATGCTAATCACCTAACTTCTTTCATTCCTGAGGAGTTTGCAAACCAAGAATAAATATTCTAGAGTAAAGTATGAAGTATAAGATTGATTATAACTTAGACCTTGTCAGGTCAGGACAAATATTGTATATACACCACAATATGTTGTGTTCTATCTTTGAAAGCCTTTTCAACCTTGTGAATACATAAAACATAATCTACCTGTAATTATGAAATCATAGTGTTATTGAACACCTATCAGATTCAAGGTTTTTGTGTAGTTATAAGGAAACCCTTTGACCAAAAATAATGGCAAAATAGAATTCCTTCATTACATTTTTAGGACTGTGTGTCCTTTGTTTTCTGAGCTACTCCAGGATATTTGCATGAAAGTTTAAAGGCACTTGAATAGAGCTTTTAAATTGGTCTAACTAACAAATAAGTAATAGGTTTAGAGAAGTTTCTCTCAACAATAACAACTTTTTTGCCCTTTAGGGAATATTTGACAACATCTAGAGATAGTTTTGGTTGTCACAACTTGGGGTGGCAGGAGAGGTTACTACTAGGAACTAGTGGGACAAGGCCGGGGATGCTGCTAAATCCTTTCCTTTCCTCCTTAACAAAGTATCACCAATCTAACTTGCCAATAGTGCTAAGGAAGGAGAATATTTGAAAAAAAGATAATTCCTTCTGCTACCTTTGAAGTCAAGTGGAACATAGCGCTGAGAATTAGGAAAGATTTGTTCACCGGAAGCAGATCGGAGAGCCCCTGAGAAGAGTCCTATGGATATTTTTGAAATAAAGTATTATGTGCTAAGATATGCTAGCCCTCTTTGTGAGTTACAAATCTTCGGTAAAAGTACAATATGTTGATTGTTGTTGATTTCCCTCCGCAGTCATTTGAAGGAACTGAGTTTTATAATTAATGCTAGCTAATCCGTGAAGACACAAGAGAACAAATGCAATTTGATTTGATATTTAGTTAGTGCCTTCCAGTTCACTGACAGTGCAAATATTGTAATATTTTCATGTCAGCTGATACATAATTGCTAACTTAGACCTCTAAGTGATCCTGTCCTGACTACCCCTATACCTCTCAAAATCTAGCAGATGAAGAGATGATATCTGATATAATTGGGGGCCAGAAGCAGATTCCAACCCTGCAGTCAATGTCCTCTAAGATGGTTTGTGCCTCTACTATATTTTGGTTAAGTATTTTGAATGTTACTCCTGGCTAAACTCTTAATAAAATCAAACCCCAATTCTCAAAATTTGGCAACCGAAGGTCAATCTGCGTATGAGATCATGCAGACGGTAGTGAAAACCTTCACCTTGTGAAGGCTGGAGATTCACAAATTGAGATTATTCATTCTATTGACAGACTTGAAAGTGCAGTTTTAAATTTATTAACTAACATAGCAGGTTTTTTGATGAGAGATTCAGTGTGTGAACAATTGCTTACATGTCAATATTCTAGTTTTCTAAGTAAAGCTAAGAATATCTCAAGTGACAATATTTATTTGCTTAGTTTAGAATCGTTGGCATGAAAATGCTTTGAAAACACTGGCTTAGTTTCAAAATAATAAACATGTCAAGGAATGGAAATCTCCTTAAAAACAAAATGAAGATAAGATTGGGAATGTCAGAATTGGGTTCTCAAATCAATTACCTCAATGCATTTTCATTATCCAAATTTACTTGTGATATTTATTTGTAAGAATTGTTTATTGTTGCTATAAAATTCATGGCACAGCACCTTGGATTGGTTTGCATTTTTCTCTACAGAGAAATATCTGAAATTGTGATAGCGAATTAGACAAGGTAAGATAGAGGTCCTGGGTGCAGAAAGGCTGTGAGATTCGTCCATTGTGTTTAGGAAGACAAGGCCAAAATGTAGCCTGGACCATAAGATTGTATGTAGCAGGTGCCTTATTGTGGTATTTGAACACTTATTTTTCTTAAAGGAGTAGAAATTATTATTATTATTATCTGCATGAGATAGTATTCCCGTTTTATTTTGTTGTGGAGCTAAATGGCTTTTCAATGGAACACCAACCTACATAGCATATGAATTTAAAGAGTTCCAAATTCTGTTACAGAGGTTGGGTAAAGAAACAGAAATCTCATTTAACAAATGGATATTTAGATGATGAGCCTGATAACTTAGAAAATATCAATGTAGCAAAACCTCAGAAGAGATCAGGTGGTTTTGATAATGAATGTTTGAATTTAAATGATTTTCTATTGCTTACTTTGATAAAAAACTAAATAAACTTTGCCTTCGGCCCACATTACACCCAACTCTACACCCATGCCTCTTCAAATTGCTCTGATAAAAACACTCACATATACACACACATATATGTCACCACGTTTTTTTTTTTAGAGATCCAGAAAACCCCTATGCCAATGTAAAATTAAATCTTCAAGTAGTTATTCAATAATCAAAAGCAAGGCAGAAATTGGCAAATTTCTCGGTTTCTGTGGGTCAGGAATCGGTGTGTGGCTTAACTGGGTTCTCTCTCACAGCATCTCACAAGGCTCCAGTCACAGCTGTAGTCATCTCAAGACTGGAGGAAGATTCGCTTCCAATCCCATAGATGTGGTTGCTGGCCGAAATCAATTCCTTGCAGATTGATTGAGGGCCTCAGGTTTCCCCTGGCTGTGTGGCAGAGGCCACCATCAGTTCCTTGCCACGTGAATCTGTCCATGAGGAAGCAGCAGTTCACATGTTTTATTACATCAAATAAATGGAGAGAGAGAGAGAGAGAGAGAACTTGAAACAATGAAAGCCATGATTGTTGTTATCTAACATTGGAAGTAACATCCCATCATTGTGGTTTGTCTAGAGAGTCCAGTAATAAACCCATGCACATACAGTCACTGACCTTTAACAAGAATGCCAAGACATCATAATGAGGAAAGGATAGTCTGATCAACAAATGGTGGTAGGAAAACTGGATATTAACATGCCAAAGGATAAAATTGAACACTTGTTTTTTATGTTATATGCAAAAATCAACTCAAGATATATTAAAAACTTAAACCTAATATGTGATACCATAAAACGTCAAGAAATCATAGGAGAAAATTTTAGTCTCAGCAGTCTCAGCAGTGATTTCTTGGATATGCCACCAAAATCACAGGCAACCAAAGCACCAAAGCAAAAATAGACCATGGTACTACATCAAAGTTAAAAAGATTTTGCATAGAAAAGCAAACAACCAACAGAGTGAATGGCAACATACAGAATGGCAGAAAATATTTGCAAACCATATATCTGATAAGAGATTAATATCCAAAGTATATAAGGAACTCCTACAATTCTACAGCAAAAAGTCACAACCAGATTAAAAAATGGGCAACAGATTTGAATAGACATTTCTCCAAAAAAACCATATACATGGCCAACCGGTATATTAAAAGGTGTTCAGCATCACTAATCACCAGGGAAAGGCAAATCAAAACCACAATAAGGTATCATTTACACCTGTTAGAATGGCAAAAACAAAACAAATAAAAACAAAACATAAAATAGCAAGTGTTGGAAGTTAAATGACACAGACTTTATGGAAAACCATATGGAAATTCCTTAAAATATTAAAAAATAACCACCATATGACCCAGCAATTCTGTTTCTGAGTATTTTTCAAACAATTCAAATCAGGATCTCAGATATTTAATTGAACTATTATTGGCAATAGGCAAGAAATAGAAACATTCTAAATATCCATCAAAGGATGGATAAAGAACATGTAGTATATACATCCAATGGACTATTATTCAGCTATAAAAAAGAAGGAAATTGTTTTGTATGCTGCAACATGGATGAACCTCAAGGACATTATGCTGAGTGAAATAAAGCAGTCACAGAAGGACAAAGACCATCTGATTCCATTCATGAGTTGTCTAAAATAGTCAAACTCACAGAAACGGAAAGTAGTACGATGACAGCTAGATTCTGGGGATAGAAAGAAATGGCAGATTGTTGTTCAATGAGTATAGAGCTTCAGTCATGAAAGAAGAAAAATTCTAGAGGTCCACTGTACAACGTTTTGCTTATAGTTAGCAATACTGTAATCTACAGCTGATTTTTTTTTCCAATGGAGTCTCACTCTATTGCCCAGGCTGGCACGATCTCAGCTCACTGCAACCTCTGCCTCCCAGATTTTCTTGTTTCAGCCTCCCAAGTAGCTGGCATTACAGGTGTGTGCCACCAAGCCCAGCTAATTTTTGTGTTTTTAGTAGAGATGGGGTTTCATCATGTTGGCCCAGCTAGTATCAAACTCCTGACCTCAGGTGATCTGCCTGCCTTGGCCTCCCAAAGTGCTGGGATTGCAGGATTACAGGCATGAGCCACTGCACCCGGCTTGATTTTTTTTTTTTTTTTTTTTTTTTTTTTTTTTTTTTTTTTTTTTGAGAAAGGGTCTCCCTCTATTGCCCAGGCTGGAGTGCAGTGGTGTGAACCCAGCCCATTGCAGCCTTGACCTCCTGGGCTCAAGTGGTGCTCCTATCTTGGCCTCCAAAAGTGCTGAGATCACAGATGTGAGCCAGCATGCCTAGCTCACTCAAAAATTTTTAAGAGGGTAGATTTAATTTTTTTTTTTTTTACCTCAGTGTAAACAAAGAAAATGAAAAGAAAAGCAATAGGCATGAAGACCTAAAAGAGAGAAGCAGTGGACTAAGAGGTCTATCAGAGCAAGATTCAGTCATCTTGTTCACTGATGTACTTCCAGCTTGGTACTGACACAGCTGTCACAATGTGGCTGTGCTCAAGAAATATACAGACTAAATGAGAGTTAAACTGTGCTCTGTAACTTGGGAGGAAAAATGATAAAAGAAAAGGTAGACCCCAAAATGTTTACCCAAAAAATTCAGACCCTGAAAAAATAACATGCTTAAAATATTCTTGAAGAAAAGATTAAAAACTCAAAAACTAAATACATGAGACAAAATATTTGAATTAACCTGATAAAAGGGAGTAGAAACTGGAGAAACACTCCCAGTTAAAGCAGAACAGAACACTAATACTTTTTGAAATATATCCTGTTGAAGAGTTATTGAATAGATATAATAAAACTATGATAAATGTAATACAAATGTAAACCACAAAATGTAACACATAATTAAATACGAAACAGTGTCAGCAAGGGGGAAAGTGTGAGAAACCACATGGAAAGCCCTGACCTACCACTCAGATAGCTCTTAGGGAGTTGAAGGTTATTACCCTCTGTTAATCTATAGTTCTAGGCTTAAAGACTAAATGGAAAAGGAACCAGGCCTTAAGATCAGGTGAAGTAAGGAACTTAAACTGAGACGCTTGCCTAAACTTGGGGCCTAAAGTCTATGTTTCCAGGAGACATGGTAAAAGTTCTCTTTTATTGCATCATAAATTAGACAATTAAATGTCTAGGCCTATACTTGCCATAGGTTTATGATTTAAATTTATACCTATTGCTTGGTCTAACAACCCTGGATGAAAAATTAACAACAAAAAATTCATCTTTAGCTGATGATGCTGTGGGGTACTTGGCAGAAACAAAGGCAAAGCCATTCTAGAAAGCACTCACACATATTTCCTAAAAACCTATACTTTTTAAGGAGTGAAATAATGGCATTTACATTAATGTGAATGCAATTAGAGACTATTATTCTAGGTGAAGTGACTCATAAGTAGAAAATCAAACATCATATGTTCTCAAAAGAAGAGGGAGCTGAGCTATGAGGATGTAAAGGCATAAGAATGAAACAATAGACTTTGGGGACTCAGGGAAAATGGTAGGGGAGTGAAGAATAAAAGACTGCACATTGGGTACAGTATATATTGCTCAGGTGATGGGTGCACCAAAATCTCAGAAATCACAGCTAAAGAACTTATTCGTGTAACCAAACACCACCTGTTCCCCAAAAGCTATTGAAATAAAAAATAAAAAAATAAAGTTTGAGACACACTTTTTAAAAGCCTCCTTAAAGATGAGCTCACAAACATTCTTACATACATAAGTGAATACATACATGAAAGTATATAAACAACATGTTAGCATCAGATTCCAAAATGGAAAGTAATGAGCTCTAAGAACTTGAGGTTCCACAACAACAATCTCCCGTGAGTTTATATATCATCTACACATGATGACAAATCATACATGTATATCTCCAATGGGATTCAATTCTGAATTTTCATATATAAGAGATAATCATATATTAATAATCATAATGCATGCCTATATATAAACATATACAATTATTGCCAACTCAACATTTCCAGTTGGATATCTAATGGCTATCTCAAAATTAGTATATCCAAAATTAAATTTCTGATTTCCATTTTAAACTGCTCCTCTTCCTGTCTTCACCATCTCTAAAGAGGCATCCTTGATTTTTATTTTTTTTCTCACATCCTTTGTTCAACTCATTAGTAAGTCCTCTAAGTCTACCTGTAAATTACATTTCAAATTGAATAACAAAGTAATTACTTTTTCTAGGACCTATTCCCTTTTCTGAATGAAAAATAAATCCCTTTCATGTTCTTTTTTTTTTATCAAAAATCAGAATTTGAAATAGACTTTAAGCTCAAACAAATGGTACCATGGTTACTGGCAAGAAAAGAAAGGCTAGTGCAATGGTGTGCAGCAATAATGAAACACAAAATACTCAAAAGCATTTCAAGCAGGTGGTGCCACCTGCACCCATCTAATTCCTGCCCTGACACTCTGCCACCCACTTGTGAAAAGGATGGAGAACTTGATACTGGTTCAATCCTGGTGGGGAAAGAAGGCTGTGGCTCTAGCTCAAGTACTAAGTCAGATATGGAGGAGGGGATTATTACTATTAGTGCCAGTGGATAATTTTCTTTCTGTGAAACAACTGTGGGGATCCCCTCAACAAATCCAGCTTTGATATTGGCAAGCTATCAAATGCGAGAATGGACACCTGTGGGCTAGAAATTCCCAGCTGTACTTGTTGCCCTGCTGTTCCAGCTGGCTGGCGTTTCCTTACAAAGGGTATAGAAAGGACCTGGATGAGGGGGAGCTAATCCATTAGAGAAGCCCGGCCTGCTCTGAAATCAAGAAATACATTAGGAGATCATTTTAAGGAGTGTCATCTTCAGGGAACCAACAGCAGAAGAGTAAAACCAAATAAATTTAGCATCTTTTAATAAACTCCTAGGGTGCTCCTTCTTTCAATGCCACTATGGTAAAGATGTCATGTAATCAGTTCTGGAAGCAAATAATATGAAGCATGTTTAATAAATAACCAAATAAATAAATGAATCAATCAATGAACATCACAGTTTGTTTTTTTTTTTTCCAAATTGAAGCACCATAACTAGATGCTGTGTTAAATATGTTATTTTGCCTTCCTTGTGTTGGGAAATACAACTTGCCATAACAATTTTTGGCTGTGTGTTTGACAATTCTCTTTACAATGAGTCTTAGATTCTGCAGTATCTAATACTAGTAGAAGAAATCATACTAATAACTTTCCTAGTCGTGGAAAAATCCATGTATCTCTGGTACATAATTCTCACTTGAGGGTTTCCTTTTTGAAAAAGTGAAAGAGTGTGGAGTAGATCGGACTATAAACATAGTTCCTCATATGTCATTGATTATATTGTTTTTTAAATTTGACTTCTTGAGTAAGATCATCAACATGGGCCAAGTCTCAGTATAACTCTGCCCCCTTCTGGTCACTGTTTACTCTCTGGCCAGTGACAGCAGAGGGACAGAGCCATAATGGTTCTGATATCCTTAGATAGTATTATAATTTAGTCTTTTACTCATCCTTCTCCCAAACACAAGGGCATTTATGAATATAGGCATTTGCGTAATATCCTCCATCTACCTAGGTATTGCATCTGATATCCATTATGGCTTGTGTGGTGGCCATAATTGTCTAACAATAGCAGCTAATACATGGAATTACCTCATCTCCTGTACTAGGGAGAAGGGGCAGGCAAAGAATGTCTCTTGAAGAAATGAAAGTAGCTAGCATTACAACAGCAATTATTGAGAGCTAACATGAGTTCTCCAGGTTTGAAATAGTTAAAATTATCTTTTATAAGGTAATGTGTTCTTCCGCTATTAAGTCATTTTGTTATTACGTGTATTCCAGTCTTAGAGAAGGAAGAGCCTGACAGCTCTGGTGTTGTGTGGTCCCAAGTAGGATCCTGTTACTAAATTCCTTTTAGAAGCCTAAAATTTCTTCAAGAAAATGAATGTCTTATGCGGCCATATTTTAATGGATCAAAGGGGCCTGTAATTTGTGTAAAACATCCATGTACATGGCAATGTATCAGAGTTCCATGTAAAAAAAAATCTTTCGGTACCGAAATACAGAAACCAAAATCCTTGAAAAATAGCAGTAGAAACTTCGTATTATTTTTCTAGGCCACATATTCAGATCGTCTGGTGTGAAACAGCATTCAGCGCCAGACTTAAATCTCACACCAAGCAGAGTAACTAATCTCAACATAGTGGTGACAGGTGCAAGCCTTATGTCTTTTTACTGCAGGTTCACTGGGAAATGGCACCTAATAATGTTGCCCAGGTTCATATTGTTTCAGAGAATCTGCTTTGCTTTCTTATAGCTTCAAGTCAATGATTTTCTAATTCTTTAGAAGAACGCTAATTTTCTATCAGCTATCATTCATTTTACTATTCATTAAGACAAGACTTGGTACAAATATTTCCACTTTTCTTTTTCTCCAGCACACCATGATGTAAAAGCATTATTTTTGTTTATTTTTCTTTGACTTGCTAAAACAATAAAATGGATTTAGATGAATGTGTGAAAATGATGAGATGTAAACCACTTTGGATTAGAAAATACTTAACATTCCCTCAAAGAATATTGCTAACTAAAGCAAATGTTCATTTAACAGTTAAAGTTAAATGTTAAAAGTTAAGAATTAAACATGCAGAGAAACGATCAGGTGTATACCATGATGTGTCAGCAGAATCCAATTGAGTTACTTATTAATGATTTTTTGTTTCATTTGTGCTATCCTGGCAAGGATCTCATAATTAACTCTCAAACCATCCCTGCTGTAGTTATAAGTTACCTGTATCTTTAAGAACATTAAACATGCAGAATGAGAGCATTTTTTGGCCATATACAGACTTATAGTCTCATTTTCTGACTGTCGTAATTCATAAATTTTTACACTTGATATTTTTGTAACTTGAAGAAGATAGAATATCACTTATAATCTTATTTTACTTCACAATACAATCAAGTGAATATCCACCCCACACCTACATATTTTCTAGTTAATGCATATTTTTGCATTTGTTTATCTGTGAGGTTGCAGCAGTTGGTGAAGGGGTTTGGGAAGAAGAAAGTGTGCTTAATTTATCGTGACTGCTGACACCATGTCCAGTCTGCATTATTCTCCTATTAGACCCTCACCTTTATTTATTTATTTATTTATTTATTTATTTATTTATTTATTTATTTAATTTTGAGAAGGAGTTTTTGCTCTTGTCACCCGGGCTAGAGTGCAATGTCACGATCTCAGCTTACCTCAACCTCCGCCTCCTGGGTTCAAGCGATTCTCCTTCCTCAGTCTCCTTTGTAACTGGGATTACAGGCACACACCACCATGCTCAGCTAATTTTGTATTTTCAGTAGAGACAGGATTTCTGCGTGTTGGTCAGGCTGGTCTCAAACTCCTGACTTCAGGCGATCCACCTGCCTCCGTCTCCCAAAGTGCTGGGATTATACATGTGAACCCCCATGCCCGGTAAGTCTTACCCTTAATTTTATCTCTCAAGAAAGGTTCTTCCTGATTTACTCCTCTTGTTTATTTGAACAATTCTACTAATTCACCTGATCGTCAGTGACTATAGTCTACATGCCTACATGTGATGCCCAACATTTAAAGTGAGCACTTAAAAAATCAGTTTACTTGACAACTCACATATTTCTCAGCCCAGAAAACACTTTAGAATTCATTACCTTGGAATACTTAAAAGAATACTAACATTTGGACTCTACACCAGCCTAAGTAAGTAGCTGGCTGCCCAGGCTTTAGTATTAAAAACAAAAACAAAAAAACTTCTCTAGGTTATTTTAAATTAAAGAGGGCTGAGAACCACAGCTTTAGAGGTAGAAAAAAAATGGCACATGGACAAACTGTATGAGCTCAATATTGCTGATGTTTTAATCTAGAAAGGAGCAGAGCAATGAGGAATAAAGTGATTTATCATTAACACAATGCTAAATAAACTGAATTTATCCTATATAATAATTGCAAACCAATGAAAGATGCCAACTCAGAAGTTGATATTAACTTTCTGTTTAAGGATGATTACTTTCAGATAACTGGAGACCGTTAACCTGTGTTCTGTCGTCCAACTAGGAGTTCTATGAATGGGCTTCAAATTGAAAGGAAAATTTTAGAAAAGTTCACACAGACAGGCATAGACACGGTTTTCTTGAAAAATTATTTAGCTTTCACTTTCTCAAAGAAATATATAACTTAAAATAGTTTAAGATCACTAATTTTTAATGGGTGGATGGAGGACTGAAGGTAGAAAAACAAATTAAAACTATTGCATTCTCATATAGATTCATTTATCTATTGCTATAGATCATTTAATGAGAGATGATTACATTCCTGTTACTGTTACATTTAGCATTTAAATGTCCATGTAAAAAAGAAACATTTCTATCGAAGCAGAAGTAAATACACTATATTATTGCTCAAAAACACATTGGAAAATTTACAAATGCATCTCTAATAAAAAGAATAATGTAAATCTCCAAAGACATAGTCACATACACATGTACATTTAAGTATGGTTGTGCCTAAATAACCTATACTAATATGTAATTGATGATTTGAAGAAGGCTCACCAAGTCATGAATGCAGATACTATTATAAAGCTGCCAATTAATGAGTAGAGAGGTTAGGGAAGTTCCTTTAGGGCCAGGGTTAGCTTCATGGGCATGAGGTCTGCTCTTGCAGGGGCTCCCATGCTCATGGAGGCCTGTGCTTTAATTGGTGCTCTGCTTCTGACGACTTAAGAATTTGTGAAGGGACTCTGATTTTTACATTGTGCTGGACCTATCATATAGCTAATGCTGTTCAGGATATGTAGCCAGTAAGTGTCAATTAGATTAACTACCCTTAAACAATATGATTTGAATTCAGACTTTTAAAACGCAATATCTACTGTTAGTTGTTTTTACTGTTTCACTAAGTATAGGCTATATGGGACAGGAAATGCAAATGGGACATTTATTGGATCAAATAACAGGAAGTCCAAATGTAGGGTGAGTTTCAGGGCTAATTGATGCAATAACTCAATGACTTCATCTGCACCCACATTGTTTCTGTCTATCCTGTCATCTACTGTCTCATTGTACCCTGCTACTGGCTTCACTGAATTGCCATGAACAATCCTGGACTTCGGCCTTTCTTATTCATTTCCTCAGAGAGAGAAAGAGTCAAGTTTTTAAATTCCTCTCCGAGAAAGGAGGGATCTTATTTCCCAGAAGCTCCCAGGAGCTATCCTTCATGTCTCATTGATCAGAAAGAGGCCAAGGCCCATTTCTTAAACATTAAAAGCTCTGAATCAAGACAACTAGGACTGCTAAGTGGCAGCATCTCATCGGTACTTACCTTTGTAACTGTAGATGAACCATCTTCTGTCAAGACATGTGGATATGCTATGAATAAAACTCCTGTGCAAAATTAGAATCTGCGAAGAAAGGAGGGAAGAGATTCTGGATTGACAAACAACAATATTTACCCCACCTCAACTCTAAATGTTTTACTTACTAGGTTTTAGTGCTTTTAATTGCTGTGATTATTTCAATCTATTATTTAGAGAAATTATTTTCCAAGATTTGTATCTATGGATTAGTTTCATCAGTCTGCTGTGGAATAAAAACATATTAATTTGGTAAATTTTTAACAGTAATACACTTTTAAATTTGAAGACCTACCTTTCTCTTAATATTTGTCCAAATTGTAGTGTTATAACATGTTTTCTTTATAAAAATGATAACTGATTATAGATAAAAATATTTACTTGGAAAGATTAAATTTAGTAAAAACATGGCAACTCTCTTGTTATGATTATTGTGATTAGAGTTCTTATTTTCTAATTTTACTATTTATTGAAAACTTAAAATTTTAATATAAAATTTAGAAGTGATAGGTATTTTTGTTTTCAGTCAGATATAATTTGGGTCTCAAATGTTGCACTTAATAATAATAACAGCTAAAACTGCTTGAATCCTTAAATGCTTTCACTTTGTCTGGGACCCGAGTTTTACACATGGCATAGAACTCTGGACACTCAGTGGTGGGTTTTTGACCAAATGTTTGATAGGTGCCAAGCTTTTTATAAGTAGTGATGTCTGCCTGAGTAGAGAAGAAGTAAGCATATGGTTAACAGTGTAAGCTATCTGTATTCAAATCTTACCAACAAAACTTCCTAGCTGTGTAAACACTGGCAATTTTCCAAAATCTCTGCACTTTAGCTTCTTCATGTATAAATTGGGATAATACTATTAACCTTCCCAATACAGTTATTGTGAAGATGAAGTGATTTAGTAAAGACAAAGCACTCTGAAGGAAATCTGGCATTTCATATTATAAAAATTATAAATATATCAGTGTTCAACCAGGGAAAGAGACACTACTCAGTGTGTTTCAAACAGAGGAAATTAAAGGCAAGAACTGATTACACTTAGAGCCACGAAACCAACTGTGGCAGAATGAGGCAACATACAGATTTTGAATCGCAGGTGCTGCTCTTATCCCAAGCCTTCAGGAACATGGGTAGGACATGAGGCTAATGAAGTTCAGAGATAAGTCACCCAGGAGACATTGTAATCAGACAGGAAACTGGTAGAATTTGAATTCATGGAGGGGACGTGATTGCAACTGGAGTCACTTTCCAGAGAAGAAGGTGAATTACCCCTACCTTCTCCCTTTCTCACAATCTCCAGTTGCAATCTGTATGTCCTTTGAGCCAAACATAGACAGATGCTTACAGAGGCTAGCCTTCCCACCACACAGAGCAGAGCAGCAGAAAGATAAAAAATGGATCTGTAAGCAAGTAAGGCCATTGCTGACATAGATATTATTATCATCTCTTTATGGGTAAGTGCCTTGGAGAAATCATAACCCCACTTGTGGTCTATATTGGTGTAGTAAGAAGGTTAATAATATTTTAATGTTTATCATTTTAGACAATTTCACATGTTAATTCATTTTTCCTTCATATTGCATTAAAACTTCCCCACTCCCAAAGACATTCTTATCTATTATGTCTCATTAGGACTTGAGGTAAATAAAATGCAATTATTATATTCATTTTACAACTGAAGAAGTTGTGTTCAAGTTTATATATCCAAATATATAGAAAAAACACAAATGAATTCTTTTTATTTATGTAAACTTGAGTCCATTTGTTGTGATGAAAGTATGTAATAAATTATAGTTTATCTGAGAATATGTATTAAAGTATTGTTTCTACAAAGTAACCTCTATTCTAACAGATGTCACTATCCTGAAGAGCTATAACTCAGAGATATCCATATATCTTCATCTCCCTACAGTCCTCATGCTCTCTCTCTATGTCAGAGATATGATGGATTGTGTCAGACCACTGCAATAAAGTGAGTTACATAATTTTTTTTGTTTCCTAGGGCGTAGAAAACTTACATTTGTACTATACTGTAGTCTATTACATATGCCATAGCATTATGCCTAAAAAAAAAACCTTAATTTTAAAATACTTTATTGATAAAAGTGCTAATGATCATCTGAGGCTTTGAGGAGTAATAATCTGTTTGCTGGTGCAGGGTATTGCTTTGGTGTGATGGCTGCTGACTGATCAGGGTGGTGGTTGTGGCAATTTGTTGAGATGAGACAATAATAAAGTTTGCTGCATTGATTAACTCTTTCACAGAAGATTTCTCTGTAGCATGTGATGCTGTTTGATAGCATTTTATCCAAAGTAGAACTTTCAAAATTGGCGTTGATCTTCTTAAAGACTGCCACTGCTTTATCAACTAAGTTTATATAATATTTGGAATTATTTGTTGGCATTTCAACAGTGCTCACAGCAACTTTACAAGGTATAGATTCCATCTCAAGAAACCACTTTCTTTGCTCTTCTGTAAGAAGGAACCTTCATCTATTCAAAGTTTATCATAAGTTTGCAGCAATTCGGCCACATCTTCAGGCTTTACTTATCATTCTAGTTCTCTTGCGATTTCCACCACACCTGTAATTATTTCCTCCACAGAAATCTTGAATCCTGCAAAGTCATCCTTGAGGGTTAGAATCAACTTCTCCCAAATTCCTATTAACGTTGATATTTGACCATGAATCACAAATTACAAGGATTCTTAGTGGTATCTAGAACAATGAATCATTTAAATAAATTTTTCGATCGACTTTGCCCAGATGTATCACAGGAATACTATCTATCCAGCAGAGCTCCTGGATGACCAGGTGCATTGCCAAAGAGCAGTACTATTTTGAAAGGAATCTTTTTTTTTTTTCTCTTTTCTGAGCAGTAGGTCTGAACAATGAGTTTAAAGTGTACATTAAAAAATGCTGTAAAGAGGTGTGATGTCATCCAGGGTTAGCTGTTCTTTATAAAACACAGACAGAGTAGATGTAGCATAAGTTTTAAGGGCCTTAGGATTTTCAGAATGATCAATGGGCATTGGCTTCAACTTGAAGTCACCAGCTTCATTTACTCCTAACAAGAGTTAGCCTGTCCTTTGAAGCTTTAAAGATAGGCATTGACTTACTCTTTCAAGCTATGAAAGTCCTAAATGACATCTTCTTCCAATAGAAGGCTATTTTATCTACATTGAAAATTCGTTATTCAGTGGAGCTACCTTCATCAATGATCTTAGCTAGACATTCTGGATAACTTGCTGCAGTTTCTCCATCAGCACTTGCTGCTTTGTCTTGCACTATTTTGTTTTATGGAGATGGCTTATTTTCTTAAACCTCATGAGCCAACTTCTGCTAGCTGTGAACTTTCCTCACTGCTCTCACCTTTGAAAGAACTAAAGAGAATTAGAGCCTTTCTTTGGATTTGGTTTTGGCTAAAAGAAATGTTGTGGCTGGTTTGATCCTCTAACCAGGCCGCTAAAGCTCACCCCCTCTCAGCAATGAGGCTGTTTTGCTTTCTAATCATTCTCATACTCACTGGTGTGGCATGTTTAATGCCTTTCAAAAACTTTACCTTTGCATTCAAAACTTGACTGTTAGGTACAAGATACCTAGCTTTTGACCTATCTTGACCTTTAACATGTCTTCCTCACTAAGCTTATTTATTTATGGTTTTTGGTTTAAAGTGAGAGATGTGCAATTCTTCCTTTCACTTTAAGATCTAAAGGCCATTGTGGGGATATTAATTGGCCTAATTTTAATATTGTGTCTCAGAGAATACAGAGGCCTGAGGAGGAGAGAGATGAATGGCTAGTTGGTGGAGCAGTCAGAACACACACAACGTTTCTCAATTAACTTTCCCATCTTATATTGGTTTAGTTTGTGCATGGCACCCCAAAACAATTACAATGGTTACAAAAACAAAGGCAATTGTGGTGATCATAGATCACAGATCACCACAATAAATATGATGACAAAATCTGAAATATTATGAGAATTACCAAAATATAACACAATGACACAAAATGAACACATGCTGTTGGAAAAATGGCACCGATAGACTTGCTTGAAGCAGGGTTGATGCAAACCTTTAATTTATACAAAGCACAATATCTGCAAAGAACAATAAAGCAAAGTGTAATAAAATGAGGTATGCTTATATATATATGCACATATACTCAAATATACATTGACTATGCAGCTATTATTTTTCCTATGAATTCTAGCAGTACCATTTTAAAAATAATGTTTTATGTTTATTTTTCAAAATTAACTTACTAGGATAGGATGGGTTCTCTATATATTGACTTCCACAATTTTAGGTTTTTTGTTTCTCCAACTCAAGTGACTTGAACCTTCAAGTAGAGACATTTCTGTCCTCTCACATTCTATTGAAGTATTTTACTTGATTGATTGGTGTAATGGCCCTTCATGATGTGAAGATTTTAATAGAGTGATGATATAACTAATTTTTATAATCTTGTATAAGATTTTAAATGGTATACAAATAATAAGTTATGAAGTGTAACTTTAACTAATATAATACCATTTAAACTACTTTCAATTTTTACCATTACTATTTCAAAAACTGAGGTTGAATAATAAGACTCCCAAGCCAAGATGTCACTTTTAGGGACACTAGAAAGTTAGAATTTAACCTTTCACAGCCTCTTGGTCTTGCTTGAAAGAAAACAATGACCTCTACAAATTTGAAGGGTTCTCACGAGAATATGAATTTTTCTACCTAACCAGCTCTGAACCTGTGAGAATGCAAAATCTCCACTATCAATTTCAAGATTTCCTTCTTAATATAAATCAGGTTAGTGTATTTATGACATACTTTAGGTGTCAGATACTTAAAACATTATCTTACCTAATGATTCTCTTGGTTACAATAGAGCCATGCAAATTCTAAATTTGTTTCAAAATAAGAAGAGGAAATATTCCTTCCACTCAATGTTACACACTGTTATAGGTGTCCCACAGCAGGATTGCTTGGGCACAGGTATGAGAGTTGAACATGACGGTTTATTCACAACATGTCTGCAGTAACTCTTTCAGGTTCAGGATGCATATCATGCCCAGGGTGTCTGGTTCGATAAGGCTTTACATAGAAAATGTAGAAACACAGAGAACCACAGCCTGCCAACTTTTATGCTTTGTTACTGAATCTTCCTTTTTTTTTTTTTTTTTTTTTTTTTTTCCTGTTACAGCCTTATTTTAACATTAAATTTTCTCCCAGAGTCAGGGATTCTCTAATAGTAGATTCTGTCATTAACTTTGCTGAATTCTTTTTTTTCTTTTTTTTTAAATTATACTTTATGTTCTAGGGTACATGTGTACAACGTGCAGGTTTGTTACATATGTATACATGTGCCATGTTGGTGTGCTGCACCCATTACATTAGGTATATCTCCTAATGCTATTCCTCCCCCCTTTCCCCACCCCACAACAGATCCCGATGTGTGATGTTTCCCTTCCTGTGTCCAAGTGTTCTCATTGTTCAGTTCCCACCTACGGATGAGAACATGAAGTATTTGTTTTCCTGTTCTTGCGATAGTTTGCTGAGAATGATGGTTTCCAGCTACATCCATGTCCCTACAAAGGACATGAACTCATCCTTTGTTATGGCTGCATAATATTCCATGATTTATATGTGCCACATTTTCTTAATTCAGTCTGTGATTGATGGATATTTGGGTTGGCTCCAAGTCTTTGCTATTGTAAATAGTGCCGCAAAAAAACATACGTGTGAATGTGTCTTTATAGCAGCATGATTCATAATCCTTTGGGTATATACCCATAGTGTGAAAATGGCCATACTGCCCAAGGTAATTTATAGATTCAATGCCATCCCCATTAAGCTACCAATGACTTTTTCACAGAATTGGAAAAAACTGCTTTAAAGTTCATATGGAACCAAAAAAGAGCTCACATTGCCGAGACAATCCTGAGCAAAAAGAACAAAGCTGGAGGCATCACGCTACCTGACTTTAAACTATACTATAAGGCTACAGTAACCAAAATAGCATGGTACTGGTACCAAAACAGAGACACAGACCAATGGAACAGAACAGAGTCCTCAGAAATAATACCACACATCTACAACCATCTGATCTTTGACAAACCTGACAAAAACAGAAAATGGGGAAAGGATTCCCTATTTAATAAATGGTACTGGGAAAACTGGCTAGCCATAAGTAGAAAGCTGAAACCGGATCCCTTCCTTATACCTTATACAAAAAGTATTCAAGATGGATTAGAGACTTAAATGTTAGAACTAAAACCATACAATCCCTAGAAGAAAACCTAGGCAATAGCATTCAGGACATAGGCATGGGCAAGGACTTCATGTCTAAAACACCAAAAGCAATGGCAACAAAAGCCAAAACTGACAAATAGGATCTAATTAAACTAAAGAGTTTCTGCACAGCAAAAGAAACTACCATCAGAGTGAACAGGCAACCTACAGAATGGGAGAAAATTCTTGCAATCTACTCATCTGACAAAGGGCTAACATCCAGAACCTACAAAGAACTCGAACAAATTTACAAGAAAAAAACAACCCCATCAAAGAGTGGGCAAAGGATATGAACAGACGCTTCTCAAAAGAAGACATTTATGCAGCCAACAAACACATGAAAAATGCTCATCATCACTAGCTATCAGAGAAATGCAAGTCAAAACCACAATGAGATACCATCTCACACCAGTTAGAATGGTGATCATTAAAAAGTCAGGAAACAACAGGTGCTGGAGAGGATGTGGAGAAATAGGAACACTTTTACACTGTTGATGGGACTGTAAACTAGTTCAACCATTGTGGAAGACAGTGTGGTGATTCCTCAAGGATCTAGAACTAGAAATACCATTTGACCCAGCCATCCCACCTTTCCTGAATTCTTTTTGCTAATTAGCTTAAAGCTAGTTACTATCCTTTCCACCCCTAACTATGAACAAAGTGAGTTTCTTTGTCTAGGACAACCCATATAATTACTTATACCAAGAGATTAAAAATCATATGGAAGGGGAGGAAATTGCCTTTGTAAAGTTGTTAGACCACTGCTAAGCACTTCATAGGCACTATGTAAGTACTTGTTATTAAATGCTTGGATGTATAAATTAATTCGTCAATAAAATGAATGCCATCAGAGATTTACCTGATTGAATCTCCACTCCTAAATCAGCAAGTAACCATAGCAATAAAAAAAAATCAGGCAAGAGAAAGAAATAAAAGGTATTCAAATAGGAAGAGAGGAAATCAAATTGTCTCTGTTTGCAGATGACATGATTGTATATTTAGAAAACCCCATCATCTCAGCTCAAAATCTCCTTAAGCTGATAAACAACTTCAGTAAAGTCTCAGGATATAAAATCAATGTGCAAAATCACAAGCATTCTTGTACACCAATAACAGACAAACAGAGAGCCAAATCATGAGTGAATTCCCATTCACAACTGCTACAAAAAGAATAAAATACCTAGGAATACAACTGACAAGGGATGTGAAGGACCTCTTCAAGGAGAACTACAAACCACTGCTCAAGGAAATAAGACAGGACACAAACAAATGGAAAAACTTTTGTTGCTAATGGATAGGACGAATCAATATCACGAAAATGCCCACACTGCCCAAAGTAATTTACAGATTCAGTGCTATCCCCATCAAGCTACCATTGACTTTCTTCACAGCATTAGAAAAAACTACTTTAAACATCATATGGAATCAAAAAAGGGCCTGTATAGCCAAGGCAATCCTAAGCAAAAAGAACAAAGCTGGAGGCATCATGCTACCTGACTTTAGACTATACTATAAGGTTACAGTAACCAAAACAGCATGGTACTGGGACCAAAACAGATATAAAGACCAATGGAACAGAACAGAGGCCTCAGAAATAACACCACATATCTACAACCATCCAATCTTTGACAAACCTGACCAAAAAAGCAATGGGGAAAGGATTCCCTACTTCATAAACGGTGTTTGGAAAACTGGCTAGTCATAGGCAGAAAACTGAAACTGGACCCCTTCTTTACACTTTATACAAAAATTAACTCAAGATAGATTAAAGACTTAAGCTAAGACCTAAAGCCATAAAAACCCTAGAAGAAAACCCAGGCAATACCATTCAGGATATAGGCATGGGCAAAGACTTCATGACTAAAACACCAAAAGCAATTGCAACAAAAGCCAAAATTGACAAATGAAATCTAATTAAACTAAAGAACTTCTTCACAGCAAAAGAAATTATCATTAGAGTGAACAGGCAACCTACAGAATGGGAGAAAGTTCTTGCAATCTATCCATCTGACAAAGGGCTAATATCCAGAACCTACAAAGAACTCAAACAAATTTACAAGAAAAAAACAAACAACCTCATCAAAAAGTGACCAATGGATATGAGCAGATACTTCTCAAAAGAAGTCATTTATGTGGCCAACAAACATATGAAAAAAAGCTCATCATCACTGCTATTAAAGAAATGCAAATCAAAACCACAATGAGATACCATCTTATGGCAGTTAGAATGGTAATCATTAAAAAGTCAGGAAAAAAACAAGACGCTGGAAAGGATGTGAAGAAATAGGAATACTGTTACATTGTTGGTGGGAGTGTAAATTAGTTGAATCATTGTGCAAGACAGTGTGACGATTCCTCAAGGATCTAGAACCAGAAATACTATTTGACCCAGCAATCCCATTACTGGGTATATGCCCAAAGGATTATAAATCATTCTACTATAAAGACAGATGCACACGTATGTTTACTGCGGCACTATTCACAATAGCAAAGACCTGGAACCAAAGCAAATGCCCATCAGTGATAGACTGGTTAAAGAAAATGTGTTACATATACACCATGGAATAATATGCAGACATGAAAAAAGATGAGTTCATGTACTTTGCAGGGACATGGATGAAGCTGGAGACTATCATTTTCAGCAAACTAACACATGAACAAAATCCAAACACTGCATGTTCTCACTCATAAGTAGAGTTGATCAATGAGAACACATGGACACAGGGAGGGGAACATCACACACCAGGGCCTCTCAGGGATAGCATTAGGAGAAATACCTAATGCAGATGATGGGTTGATCGGTGCAGCAGACCATCATGGCATGTGTATACCTATGTAACAAACCTGCACACTCTGCACACGTATCCCAGAACTTAAAGTATAATAAAAAAATATATATTTTCTCTTAAAATAAAAAACAAATTCCTTGGCAAATCAATCTAGTTTGAATTTGGTAAACGATTAACTCCCCAAGCTTTCTCCCACCCATAGACCCAGACTGCATGTTTGACATTTGCAACTCTCCTAGGGTTGAATAAAATGCTGGCCCAATGGTTATACCAGTACTGAAGTTTCAACCTAGAAGCTGGTTAATTCTAGACATAGTTTACAGTCCATAATGAATAGATCCTATTCATCATGAATATGTCTGATTAGCCAACTACACTGTAAATGCTTTACTGGGAGGGGCTAATCGTTTTCTACCTCTTGACTACTAAACTAAATATGCGTCATAATAATTTGTATATTATTAATAGTCCAAATGCTTTTCTAATTGTACAGATAAAACAAAGAACGATAGCTCTATACACTTAAATTTTTTGTTTTCTACATTTTTTTGGAAAAACCTAACATTTACAGAATATTTGGACTTCACATTTGCCAATGAAATAGTCATTGTATTGATAATGAGATACTCTCCTGAAGTTCTGTTTTCTACCTGTATATTTAAATTCTCAATTATGAGACTTCATAACAAGAAAGTACACAAATCCTTGATGAAATTTACATGAACAGTTTCCACAAAATATAAATTTCTTTAAGAAGTTTTAATAATTTCTTTATAATTAGAAATGTAAAAGATACAAGATAAGAATTATAAATTAAAATAAAACCCTGTGTATAGTCTAAAATTTAGCAGTACAATTCCTCCTCTTTAAAGGTGCTAATCTTCTTGCATGTATGTCTCAATAAACAGAAGGTGTTTTCCAGGTTTTTAAGATGGATTTCTCTTCAGTTTAAAAAAAAAAAAAAAAAAAAAAAAAAAAAAAAAAAAAAAAAAAAAGGAAATATCCTAAGCTTTCAGGAAGTAAAAAAAGAGTTTAGGCTCATAAAAAAAGTCTTTGTAGTTCTGCTTAATGTTCATGTCATGAGTTAAATTAGATGTGACAGGACCAGTAAGTCTGGAGATTTTCACTACTAGTGTGATTGCCTTGAAGTATTCTGTCTCCTTCGAATCTCTTTGGCTCCATTTCCCAAGGAAGTCGACTCCATGTTAATCCTGTTGACTCTTGCACAGTGGTTTTAAATAGTCTGTGTCCAGCCCTAGGGAATGGAATGCTCTCTGAAAACTGCTAGCCCATTTAGCCACCCAGCCGTCAGCTTTTTCGTAAGAAAGAATGCTAATTACAACAAGAGATTGCTTATATCTTAACACCACCATAGGAGTTGAAAGAGTCAATTACTTATTTCGGGATTGTGTATGAGGTTAAAGAGTATGCCCTCTCAAAAGTCTTTAAACTGATAATTGTCACATGCAAAGAAGACACGGTTTGAAATGTTGATGAAGTAAGGCAACATATTTTCATCACCCATAACACAATCACACTTTTAAGCAAGTTGGTGTTTGGTTAAATTATAGGGATCTGCACTCCTTCTCATAATGCATTTGATACTCAGAATTTAATTGGTTGATCTTGAATATACTTCTTTATCTAATTTTTAAAATAACTTTATAATAGCATCTAAATGATTTGCCAGGCAATTACATATAGATCAAGATTTAAAACTTTTCCCTGTTTTTGCTTCAATGATGAAAATATTGGTATTGGCTTGTATGCACGCTTCACTATTTATATAACTTTTACAGTTTTATTTTAAAACTGATTTTATATAAAATATGTTTTATTTAAATAGAAAATCCCATTTAAATAAAATTCCTGAAACATTGCAAATGCATAATATTAAATTACTATTTTAAAATGTACATAAGTTTTATTAATAACCTAGATAAAAACTTTAGATGCTGAATGACAACAAACTACAATTTAGTAGGAAAGAATTGGTTTTCAAAGGTAGAACTCTTCCTTGTGATACACTCAGCTACTATGAAAATTATACACTTTAAAGCAATACTCTTATTTACTTATGATTTAAGTAAATTTAATTTTCATATTATTACCATGATCATGATTCAGTTAACTGGTTTCTCCACTTAGACTTCCAGTATATATACAAAATAATTAGAGTAAAATAAAATTATTACTATGTAAAATATTAACATGTTTATAGTGCTCTCATCATTAATAAAGAATCTGGTTTCTAACCACTTTCTAATCGAGATCATTATGTTTCTCATCTTTAATTGTTTTGCTTTATAATCTAATGAAATAAAGTGGAAAAAAAAAACACATTCTCTTGGGATATATTCATAGAAGGCCTTTTAGTAAACAGTAGTAATAGCAAGTTAGACTAAACTATTTGTAGGGAAAGGTAAAAACTGATATTCCTTCCCAGAAGCTAGTTTTAAGCTAGGGAGCAATTTGAGATACCATTGGTACATTCCAGAACTCCCCTTGGTCTTAATTAGAACAATTGAAAGAAACTGTTAATTTTGATCAGCTGGTGAAAAGCCCCGCTGTTGCAGTCAGTCATTTCTATAAAGTTCAACTTTCAAGTTCATAAGCAAAAGGGTTAGATTAAAGGATTTTTCCTCCCAGTAAATCATTAGCACAAATGCATCATTTCAAAATTAATACTTTAAGATTGAGCTGTATTTTAAGGTTATAGAGTTATTAGTTTAAATTGTGACACACAGTGTATGAGTAATTCATTTCACGGTGGGTTGCGTATTTTTAGTTTCCATATTTAGAGCTAAATAGAATATTTTAATTTGTGGAAAATCCATCTTTTGGAAAGGTATACTGGTATTCATAATACATATCCATATACTAATCAAAAATAATGTTTTAGGGAAAAGGTATGTAGGGAGGCCAGACAATGTGTTAGAAAAGGCTACAGTGAAAGGGGCAAGTAAAGTAGGAATGTGGTGGGTGAGATGCTTTCAACAGCTTTTCTATTTGTAACACAAAACTAAACCATGAGGCAGTGGGAAAAGAAAGCTAGATAAGATGGGGACTCAGTTACCCACAACACAAGATTTCTCATTGACTGTCACATACAGCAGAGAGGGTATAAATATGCTTACTTTAGAGATCTGGGATTGACGATGGATAAATTCCATTTCTGGTATGTGAATTTGCTTTTCCTTCTTATGTGGATGTTGATTACTTTTGCTAGACTGATGATCCCCAGGTGCGTGTACCTAATGGTACACACCACATGCTCTTTTGGGATTCAGGAGGACAACATTGAAACGTGTTGGTATATTTTGTGATTTCTGTCTAATTTTTTTGTAGGATTAATAATGTGCATATTGTATTAATACAGTAATATATGTATATTTACACACAAATACATGAATATAATAGTGCCCAATACAAAAGATTTGTAGACTACTGATCTATATAATGATTATGTTTCAATAATCGACAAAGTCCCTTCAAACCAAACATTTATGATTCTAAGTATGTGATGGCCTGATGCGGTGGCTCATGCCTGTAATCTCAACACTTTGGGAGGCCAAGGTGGGTAGATCGTGGGGTCAGGAGTTCAAGACCAGCCAGGCCAACATGGCGAAACCCCACATGTTGGCTTGAGCCTGTAATCCCAGCTACTTGGGAGGCTGAGGCAGGAGAATTGCTTGAACCGGGGAGGCGGAGGTTGCGGTGAACTGAAATCTCACCATTGCACTCTGGCCTGGGTGACAGAGTGAGACTCTGTCTCAAAAAAAAAAAAAAAAAAAAAAGAAAGATGTAATGGTGTGACTCTACATATTTGTATATCAGAATAAATATTTAAATAGTTTTATGTTTGCCTCACATGGAGGGATTGCTTTCTATTTGCTGTTTAGTAATGTCAATTAAATACAAATTTGTACCCATATACCTTCAATATCTTGCTAGTAATTTGCGTACGTAACTCATTTCAACCTTTCAACACTATGATTCTTGTTTAATCACTATTGAGAAGGAATGTTTCCTAAGGGGCTACAGGAATAGCTTCATTTGCATACATAGCTCAGAAACTGTAGAACATTAGGGCAGTTGTTAAAAATCCATTAGCATCTCTATAAGCATCCGTAAATGGTAGTAAGAGAGAGACAGCATAAAAAGTGGCATCTGCTGGATGAATCCACTTGCTGAGTGGATTCAGAGGCTACATACCAGAGGCTGAGTGGAACCAGAGGCTACATACCAGAAGAAAGTGTGCAAAATGACTTAACTCTAATCTACAGTAGCAAAGACTACCTATGGAAGCCAGCCCCAAATTGTACTTTAACCAATATACATACTTTATTTTTTCAGTCAGAGTTATACTAGTATAACTATAAGAATAGACTATCTCCTCTCTATTCCTTGATATGGTTTGGCTGTGTCCCCACCCAAATCTCATGCTGAATTGTAATCCCTGTAATCCCCACCTGTCAAGGGCAGGATCTGGTGAATGGGGGTGATTGGATGTGTTTCCCCCATGCTGTTCTCATAGTAGTGAATTCCCATGAGATCTCATGATTTTATAAGGCGTTTTCACTGCTCTTACAAGCTGTCTCTCCCCTGCCTCCATGTAAGATGTGCCTCTTCCACTTCCACCATGTTTGTAAGTTTACTGAGGCCTCCAAAACTGTGAGTCTATTGAACCTCTCTTCTTTATAAATTACCCTGTCTCAGGTATGTCTTTATAGCAGTGTGAAAATGGACCAATACATTCTTCAACTGGAGACTTAGGAGAACATAGACTTTTGGGTAGTAAATTAATGACTTTTTGGAATGGTCAGTTCACAGTTTCTCTATCTGCCCTTAAGAGACTAGCTCCTAAAATATATGTAGCCCATTTTGCTTTCTAGTGGATAAAAAGATTTAAAACATAGCAACAGAGATAAGCTGGGGAGATTATTTGATAATGCTGGGTCCTAAATCATATTCCCAGATTCTGAGATCTCTATGTAGTGCAGGAATCTGTCCTTTGAGAAACCAACTCAGGAAATGTGCACACAATTACACCTGAAGCTACCTTCTAATTATTAGAAAGACAGTCTCTAATTCAAATTAGAAGAAGACAAAATTAAATGAAGGAGAAATTAAAGAGTAATACAAAGAGATCAGGGAGGCAGAGTTGGGGGAAAGAAAAAGTGTCCATAGAGTCCATATCCAAGGTGAATCAGAGCATATCCCTGAGCACTGCTTGCTCTTCTTGAGTTCCCTCGTCTGCAAGTTTATTATGAAGTAATTGATCTGTTTGTTCACACATCTCTTTACTATCCTTTTGTTATAACCCACTTTGCCCCAATAGAAAATTCAGTCTCAGAACCACTGCAAAAGGGAGGCTGAAATCTCATAATTAAAGAGTATCATGGTTAATGCCTATTTTTATGTTTGAAATAAATGTCATCAGAAATACACACTTTTAAATTTAATGCAATCTTCCTGTTTTTTTAAAGCTCCTCAAGCCACTTAGAAGTCAAAACATTTATGTTATTGAATGAATAAGAATTTTCACTTGATCATAAACTTCTATCTGTTTCTATTTCTAATGTAAGTAGCATTGTCAGTGTCGTGGGTCTTCAGAAAGAAAAAGAAAGATAAATGAATATAGGCCTTGAATCCAGAGAGTTGAAATATAAACTACAGAGATAAAAGCAGCAGCATTGTCAGCTATTTGATTCAAAGTTACTGGGACAACATTCTCCTGTCAGTGTATAAATTCCAGAGTCACGTTTGTGTTATAAGAGCAGAAATAATATTGCACAAATTAAATTGTTTTGTATGTGTACGTAACATCATTGCCTACTATGGCTGTCTATGTAGGAGTTGGGGTGGTTGCTTTCCTGTAGAGGAAAGAGATGTTCAAATACCTTATTTCATAAATATGTACAAATATGTATCGATCAAAATTAAAAAAATAAAAAATAAGTGAAAGTCTTTACTCTGGATAGTGGCTACAGCAACACGATAAAGAATTGTGCTCTTGCTAGCCAATCTGCTTCAAAGGTTCCCATATATCTCATCCCTACAAAAAAAGAAACATAGTAGAAGGAGAAAAAAAAAAAAAAAAAAAAGTTGTTCTATTTCTTTCCATTACTTCCTGCTAAAGTAAGCTGAATGCAAATTGGTTTGAATTTTTACTATCTAATACTAGTTAGATATTTTGAAAATCTAACACAAGTTAGATATTATAAATATCTAATATTTAAAATGGGCAGCAGGACACATCACAGAAAAAGTTTTCTTTGATGACTAGACTAATATTAGAAAATTATGCAGGCCCTTGTATATTTCTCTTGGAAAACTCATTTATTTTACTGTCTTTTGTACTCTACACTATTGCCAAACTATACCACATGATGTTTTTCTACTGCTTTTTTTTTTTTTTTGCACCTACATGCTTTGTGAGATTCTGTCTAAAAAATTATTTCTTTGAATCTTCACATGGCTAATTTATCCGTGTGATCTAGCTCCAAGAGTTTTTTCTATATCCTACTTTTTTTTTTTTTTTTTTTTTTTTTTACTTTCCTCATGTTGTGCTATGATAACCTGTGCTTCTTTTTGTATAGTTGTATAGCATGGACTTCTGGTTTGTGTCCTAATGTGGAAAGAGATTGGAATTTATCACTTCTTTTCTTACAACAAGAAAAAACTGGACAAAAGGAAAATCAATGATTTTGTTGAATCTGTCAGTGAGATGACATTATGAAGCAAATTGCCATCCCCAAATCTGGAGAGACAGGCTGATACAGAGAGTCACAGTTGATACGCTTGTTCATAGCATAAGTCGTTGAAGCCATATTCTGCTAGAAACACTGAAATGGTTATTTTAACAAACTGTTGGAGTCAAAATGTGTGTTTGTGTAGACTAACTAGCATGAGAGTATAAAACTTCTTTGGGCCACAGTTTTAGGGGAGCCACCATATGTTCATAGGTTTTACCTCTAGGAAAACTTCTCCCCCTGTAAGTTCTCATCGGGAAAATCGGAAAAGATGCCCTCAGGATTCTAACAGAGGGTGGGAGGAGTAATCAGAAAATACACTCATGACCTTCTCCATAGAAAAGGCCTATATTCTAGCAGACATGACTTTACCAAAATCTTATGCCATTTGGGGAAGGACATTCCTCTTGCCATTAGAACCTCTTGTTGCCTTGCTATCTCACCTAAGGAGTAAATAAACAAATACCAAACAACAACAACAAAAATACTCAAAAAGGATTGGGGAATCAAGGAAATAGACTGGGAACACTGCAATAAGAGAAGGAGAAAAATAAGCTGTATCACCAAAAATATATAGTGAATTTCACAGCCCCAAGACACAAGTTGAATCAAGGTGGTAATATTCAATTGGAAAATTATAGAACTCTTTGTTCTTCACACATTATCCACATGAACAATGCTTGAGTATGACAGGGGACTAGAGATAAATTAGCTGCAAAATATAAATGCTTTCTGAAGAAGAACACACAGGGAAGCTAAAACTCAAAAGAAAAGACAAAAATAAAGGAACTAGAGAATTTCTAAGTTTCTGGCACCTATAGCTAGAGTAAACATTAAACACAGCCAAGTCTTAGCCCATACATCTCGCTAAACATCTCTTTATGCCCTCTTATTATGTTATGCATATGTCCAATTTTCAACCAAAAGTGACAAAACATGCCAAAAGGCAAGTAAATAAAAGCAGTCTAAAGAGATAATCAGAAATAGACTCAGACATAAATGTTCAAATTATTATATAGGACATTTAAAATAACTATGACTAATACAAGATATTTCCTATCCAAAATGCTTGAGACCAAAAGTGTTTTTGGAGTTCTTCAGATTTTGAAATATTTGCATTATACGTAAGGAGATGCCTTGAGGGATGGGAGCCAAGTCTAAACGTGAAAGTCATTTATGTTTCATATACACCTTATACACATTGCCTGAAGGTACTTTTTCATGATATTTTAAATAATTTTGTACATGAAAGTTTTTATGACTTTTGACTCTGATGCAATATGAATAATTTTGGATTTTAGATGTTTGGATTGGGGTTTAACCTGTATGTTAAGGCTGTAATGCAAATAACTAGACAGCAAGCAAGAAAGATACTCAATGTAAGCAGACGCATAGAGACTCTACAAAAACATAAAGAGGAAACATGAGAAACCAGACACTGTAACAGAAATGAAGAATGCAGTTAGACTCAACAACACACTTGATACAGCTGAGGGAGAACTTCATAAGCTTAAAAGAAACCTTCCTAACAACAAAAAAAAAAAAAAAAAAAAAAAAAAAGAGAAAACAGAGAAAAACAAAACAGAATAGAACATGTAACCACTGCAGGATAATTTTAAAAGGCATAACAGTGATGTAACTGGAATGTCAGAAGAAAAAAAAAAGGCAAAAGAAATATTTGAACAAATAAAGAAGAACGTTTGCCAACATAATAAGACCTTTCCAAGATCCAGCAAGCTTAGAGAACACCAAGAGTGGGATACACACCAAAACAAACAAGCAAACCTCACCACCAACAGCTATTATAACAACTACAACATCACCACAAATACACTTCCCTATCACATAGGAACTGAAGAAAGCCAAAGACAGAAAAATCCTGATTAA
This sequence comes from Rhinopithecus roxellana, assembly GCF_007565055.1. Lineage (NCBI taxonomy): Eukaryota > Metazoa > Chordata > Mammalia > Primates > Cercopithecidae > Rhinopithecus > Rhinopithecus roxellana. The sequence goes on along the minus strand of NC_044551.1, from coordinate 123,867,092 downwards.
AGTCCTGGGGCTAGGAGTGTGGGAAGGAAATGCCTTGTCTAAAGTGGAACAAGGATACAAGTTAGAGTGAACTTCTTATCAGACACCATCAAGCAAAAAGAGAGTAGAATGAAATATTTAAAGTGTTCAAAGAAAGTCAACGGCCAACACAGACTTTTGTATCCAGTAAAATTATGCTTCAAAAGTGAAGGAGAAAGAAGGACTTTCTACAACAACAAAAAATGGAGGTAATTCATTGCCTGCATACCTGCCCCAAAAGAAATGTTCAAAGAAGTTTTTCAGGCAGAAGCAAAATAATATAGATAAGAAGCTTGGATGTACATTAAAAAGAAGAAATAAATGAAAGCAAAGTGAACTATATTAATTTTCTTACTCTTACCCAATCTAAAATACAACTGGTTAAAGTCCTAATAGTAATATTTTAGGTTATCATAGTAGATGAATAAGTAGGAAGAAAGTCAGTAATGTCACCAGGAATGGAAGGCAAGAATTGAGAATACTCTTATAAGATACGTGTACTATGCGTGAAGTGTCATAGCATTATTTTAAGATGGACTTAGATTAGTTAAAAATGCACAATGTAAACTCTAGGAAAACTGCTAATTTTTTTGAAAGAAGTATAAATGAAAGAATAAGTGAGCTGATCAAATTGAATGACACAAAATTTTGAATTAAAACCAGAAAAGGAAGAGAAGGGAATAGCGAGGACAAAGAAGAAACACAATAAATAGTAAACATTTAAAATATGCTAAATACTAGTCCAACTATATCATTTTAAGTATAAATTATCTAATTATCAATTAAAATATGGTTGTCAGAGTGTATACAAAAATCAATACCCAGCTGTATGTTGTCCGCTGTGAAGATCGAATTGGGTCATGGCAAAAGAAAATCTCTTTGAAAAATGTGGTTGCTCTCTCCTTTTGTAACCTAGTAAAAATGTGGAGAGATTAACTAATGGGAAATTACGTGTGTACCTTTAAATTTATTATATTACTTTTCTTAGGGATTGCTTTGATTGTGGTTATTTATTTCAAGAATATCAGTAGAGAGCCACGGTTTCTAAAATGTATGCTATGGTAAAAACAAAGCAAATCTCTAGTTATTTTCTATTCATAAAGATTTGGTCATTAAATACTGTACTGTTTATCAAAGGTAGTGATAAAAGGACTTTAGCTTTCTGAGAAAAAATTAAACAAAACGTTATTGGTTTCAAATTCATAATCGATTTCTTAAGTGTTCTCAAATGCATACTGGAAAACTGGCATTCTTGGATTTTGACAGCTCCTAGATATGTTCCCATGCATCTTGGTAAACGTTGCCTCCAGGTTATCAATTAAAAGTGAGATCTTAAAATGTCTTCATCTTAAAGTTCTGTCTGCAGTGGGACAGTCACACACAAGTTTAATTGACTGAATTACAGAGTGCACCTAGGGAAATCTACTCAATCTAATTTAGATATATTAGATGATATCTGTTTCTTACCACCCATCCCCTCCCATTCCCAAGCCCTTATAGAATGAGAGCCATCTTTTACTCATTACTCATTTTCACATTCAACACTAAATATCTTTATCATATAATCATACAATGGCAATCACAATGTTTGTAGAAGGTACCTTGTATTGCTTTGCTTGTCCTGATGCTTCTTTGCTTATTGGCTAGCACGAACTGTTTCTCTGAGCTCTTTCTATTAACATCTGCTTCTGGACTGGATTATCTCCTATAATGTAAGAAAATTACTAAAAATGCTCTTTTGATAACAGAGAAGGTGCATACTATTTAACAAAGATTGGTCGGAGGGTAGCTAATATTAAATTAACTTTGTGATAAGCCTGGAGTGTTCATTGAAAAACAATCATTTTCTTCTATTTGAATTCTTTAATCTACACTTTGTCTTAAAATATTCTATTGAAATATATTTATCTTCGGAGAACTTCCATAAAATAGGATTATTAAGTAGATTGATTACTTTCCAACAATAAAAGCAACACCATGACCATTTATATTTTCTCTTATCATTGATTTTTAAGCAGCAGAGCCTTATAGAGGAATATTGTAACTCAGTTAATTGAATGAATTTTCATGGGAATTTCAAGTGCTCTCAAATAAACTAACTGTATTTTTACTAGTGTATGTAAAAATTTACTTTTCATAGCTACCACTATATGTATTCACAGGACAGTATTAATAATAACCTGAGCCCATAAGACAATGTAGTTTTTTAAATATCTTCTCTTGGGCTCAACTAAAGAATGTATAATCTTCTGAATTGCAATCCTAATTTGAATCTAATTTCTTTCTCAAGTAGAGTAATTGTATATAAACCTAGCCTACTGAGTCCCTGGAAATTGGTATTCTTCCCTGTAATTAAGTAACAAAGAAAAATTCCTATTCAACATCAGGCCTCAGGCCTATAGTAAGTAAATAATATGAACTTCTGATCACTAATAGGCAACATTATGGGGTAACATCAAAGGCAAATTCTTCTGGAACTGACAAGTGACTGAAAAGGCTAGAAATACAGATTTATTTTGTATTTGTGCTTACATTATAATATTTACCTGCCAAGGGATAGTGAAAACAATCATTGCACATATAATGAAATTTAGGAGAGGTACTGACATATACATTAAGAATTATCTTTAAATCAGAGACCTTGACATACATATTGTTTAAGACAAGGATGACTATAATGTAACAAAAATGGTGAAAAAATGTTGTATCAATTAAATTTTGTCTCAAGTGGTGATTTTAAAATAAAATATATCATATTTGTATAGAATGAATTATTTAATATCATTTTCTCCAGTAAAGTAGTTTCTTCTTGCCAAAGCTAATTTATATTTCCAGAATAAATTAAAAGCTTACTTGAATAATATTTAGGCAACAGAAGCTTTTTGAAACATTTCCTTATGAATGTTCTTGTAACGTAAGCATGTAGAGAAGTCGAGGGTAGTGAGGGAAAGACAAGAATCTTATATGCGGTCTAAAAGGCACTTCCATTTCCCACTTTTCCCCCTAGTAAATAAAGACAGGATGAACGGCTAAAATTACTAATTGGTTTACTGATCAGTTGTACTTTGTTCGATTGATTTGCAATTAATTCTGGTTTGTGGTGCGCTGAAGAAGAAGGTTGGCGCCAACCTTTGAGGCAGCTGATACTTAATACCCTGCTGGAGTCTGCAGGGTAGGGTATTCATACTCGGTTTGGAGACAGCTCCTAGAGTCTCTCATGAAGAATTGCTCTGCTCCATGATCTTTCTAGGAAGGCTGAGCTCATATTATTTGTTTCAAGAAATAGTAAAATGTAGTCTTCAGTTTGAGTTTTAATCTTGCATAATTAGGAATGAAAACATCGCATACAAACAAAATTTGAAAGTATCAGTCCTTTCAGTTCTTAATTTGCTCATTTTCTTTTTCTCCTACTTGTGCCCCAAACTCCACATATAGTCGTGAAGTCACACACATGCTCCTGAGTGCTCATGAATGTATGCACACACACACACACACACACACACACACACACACACTCACAGACACACTCATCCATTTGACTAAAGAGATTTTGATAAACTTATTTAATTTATTTCTCCTGAGGGAAAAAGATTCATTAAAACTTAAATAGTAACCTTTCTAGGTTAATTTTAAATTAATATCCATTTTAAACAAAGTCACAGGCTGAAGAAACAAAGCTTTATTCTTAAAATTACCACTAGCAGACAATCAATGGGTTAAGTGTGGAAGGCAAAAATATTTTCTTGGTCTTGATGACATTATGCGTTTGCTGACTCTGTTGCTGTTAGTCCCTGTTTACTCCCCTCACTAAGAAAATCGTGAGTTTCATGCCTTCTGTTCTTAAGTAATTTCTTGTGTCTATATCCAATTCTTTATAGAACATTTTATACTGTTATTTATCCACTGCATTTTCCTTAATAAGAACTATATTAATGCTAATATTATAAAACTATATGACCTCATTTAATAAAAATCAAAACTATCCTTAATCTATTTTTGACTTTAAAATCTAAACTCCTTTTACATAAATATAGAATGTAAAGTTTCACAAAAATATTTTTAAACCTTATTTGTATATTTTCCTGCTCTTCTATAATGGTAAGATTTGTCTCACACTCACTACTGATTCTCTGACGCATGTGAGCACAATTTTCTTCCACTGATACCTGAATAATCACTTTATCAGTTAGGACTGCATTAGGTGCACTTAGCAGAAACTGTGATAAAATTAGTGTTTGTTTGTTTGTTTTTCTTATCCTACATGAAGGGGCTGGTGGTTAGGCAAGCCACAGCTGATACCACTATTTAAGAGCCAGGCTCTTTCTTCTTTACTTTGCCATCCTTAGGGAATGACTATTTTTCATGGTTGATAGTCATCTGTTGCACCTCCTATCATCATCTGTTCCACTTTCCCGACAGGAGAATAGAAGAAAAGAAGGAAGAAATCAAAGACAGCCTTGTGTGGACCATCCAGTGACTTACGCTCATGGATTAGGACTGCATCATGTGGGTACACCAAATTTCAAGAAATTCTGAGAGGTAAATATGTTGGATGGGGTACCTTGCCACATCAAAAAAAATTGAATTCTCTAGATAAGGAAAAAATGAGAATATATGTTGAATTTAATATTTACTTATTAAATTTAATGTTTATTAACATTAAATGAATATTATATTTGATATCCACATTTAAGACTCTGAAGTTATAGTTCCACTATTTTCTTTTCATTGAATAAATGAATGGATTTAATCATTCAGGAATTTATAACAAATTTATCCAGCATCTGCATGGCATTTCAACGCCAATCAGAATGCCAAGTATTAAAAATACAAACTAAAGCAGTATTAGTTTGCTTTTTTAATAAAAATTTTCATTTTAGCTTTTGCAGGTACATTGTAAGTATATGAAATGTTAGTTTTCTAACACCAAAATGCATAGAGTTTATGGGGAAGTCAGTCATGGAAACAGGTGATTGGAATGATATGCGATGAAAGCCCTGATTAGAGTATATATAGGGAAGGATTCCAGGAGTCAGGACGTCTAAACCCAGGTTCAAAATATAAGAGTCTATGAGCCAGGGGAAGTAGGGTGGGAACTGGGTAGAAAAGAAAGGAAGTAGGAGCTAGGCCAATCTACAGGACAGAAAAGCAATAATGTAAAGTCAAGAAATCCTGGCACTATCAGGAAACTCTAAGAAGGTTAATATGACCATACGACAGCTTGTGAGTATGGACGGTGCGGGAAGTTGGCGGAGGGGGGCCTCGTTGGTTATAAGGGGAAGGTTGGGGTTGAAAAACATGAAATTGGGAATAAAATAAAAGGCCCTATTATGAAGGGCTTGTTAGCCAAACTGAGGAATTTGATCTTGAAGTCAAATAGAAAATTTGACACAATGTAATATGATTTGGTTTTCAGAAGTATATAAAGTTAATTAGAGGTAAATGAGAAACTGGGGTCAAGGAGATAGTTTAAAACTATTAATAGTTGCAATACATTAGGAGATAAATTGCAAGGATGTGAGTTAATGTCCAGGGAATAAAGGGAGGAGGTAGATTCCAAAAGACGAAAACGGTTACAGGGCAGAGGAGTGGTTTAGATGATGGGTGATTGTGACAGAAGGAGGAGTCATGAATAGCTCATGGTTTCTTAACTTGTTAGACAGAAACACAGGAGGATTATAGCTTAGGGGGTTAGAAGTTAAGAGTTTAGTTTTGGATGAATTTAATTGCAGGACATTCAGACATTATCCAGTCTATCAGAGTTTTGAAAAGAGAAATGAGTAGGAAATCACTTTGTAGGACATGAATAAATAGCTGGTAAGTGATTCCATGGAAATGAATATTTTCCTCTTGGAAGAATGAGAAACATAAGAAGAAAGAGCCCAGGATAGAACCCCGAAAAACACCAAGAAGAGATTAGAGACTGATGAGTGAAGAAAACTTTATTAAAGACATTAGTAAGAAGTAACTACAAGCTAAAAAGGAATCAGCAGAGAAATCGGTCCTTTAAATTAGAGGAGAGTATTTTAAGAAGGCAGTAGTGGTCTGCATTAATTTCTTGAGAATCAGTCCAGTATTACTAACACTATTTTTCTGTGGAGGGCATTGGCATTGTAAAAAAACATCTCACTGACATTTGTAACTAGGGAAAACCTAGGTTCTAACAGTGGCTCTCAGTACTAAATCCTGCATCTCCCAGAGCAGACATAAAGTTCTGGGCACATGATTGGTGCTAAGAAATTTTTTGTTACCCAGTATCTTACCAATTAAAAATTAGAATGGAGGTTGAAAAACAGAATATCTAAGATTTGGTGAAAATCACAATTGCAGAATTTATTTTTTAAAAAGTCTTACCTCAAAGGTCAGTATTTCATGAATTGAAATATAACTAATGAATTGATGTAAGTTAGAAAAAGTCACAGAAGGTATAAATTAATATGCTACATAACCAAATATAGGTTGGTACAAGAGTAATTGAGATTTTTGCTATTGCCTTTAATGGTAAAATATTTGATAATATATTTTTAGTAGATCTTGGAGTTTAAAAAACAAGCTTCTTTATTTTATTTTATTTATTTTTTACAGCTTCTGATGAATGGAACTCCCTTTATTAAGATGTAAGAAAGTGATTAATTAGAGAGCACATTTTCCCGAAAGCATGTAATCTTCCTTTAGATTATCAGAGACTAAATCTTAGGCCATGAGTTTTCTTTCATTAAGGAAGTTCCTTCTTCTGGTCACAGTTAGAAAATCCCTTAAATTCAGTTCTAAATTCTGATTTTGGACAACCATTCTAATTCAATCCTGTTTTTAGACTGTCTAATGGAGAAAACAATATTTACAATTCCACCTGTTTATATTAATTTCTGAGTATCAATGATTAGAGTATTGATTAGTCATTATTTAATTATATTTATAAAAATTTAGAGACTGAAATGCCTGTGACATCAGAAAGAGCAACAATTAATGCTTTTGAATAAAGGTGGAATAATTCTAAATAAAATTAATGAGACCAAGTACATGCAAACTTGCTCAACTTAACATAATTTTTTCTGCTTTATAATGGTCTTCACCTAAATATATTAATAATAAATTAGGCCACATACTCCACTTTGTCAGATGAAAATGGATAGACAGGTAATTTGGGTCCCATATTATAATAAGAAAAATGCAAAATATGCCAAGATAAGATGAGCTCTTTCAGATAACTTGTAAAGGCTGGTTCAAGACCTCTGGGTGCCTAGCAATGCCTTCACACCAATGCAGGACAATGTTAGTGACTTGCAAGCGTTGCTCCCATATAGCCAAGTTTGTTGTTGTTGTTTGTTTACTTGGGTCAATATAGCTGACACACAGCATAGAGGCTGATATTCAAGCTTATGCCTACTTCACTTATCAGTTAATTCAAGCAAGCTAGCATTAAAATTGGTTTACATTTTTTCAATGATATTTTTCTTTTTTTTTTCTCTATCTTTCATGATGTCTTATAATTGAAAAGAATGCACTCTTGAGAGATTTGTAACACACTTTAATACACACTTAGCAATGTGAGAATCTTATCAATTTAGATTTCACTGAGTTTTCTGTATACTTTGTTCCTCATAGTAAAACAGAAAGCCTGAAGTAATTTGTGGAGTTAATTTTTAACTTCTTTTACTCTCGCACATTATTTCAGGAAACTTATCCTGCTACAAAACAAGTTTTAGTAACTAAAACAAAGAATGTATTCTGATTACTCCCATGTAACTTTCACTTGTCACTGAGAACAGCCCCACCCCCACCCGGTACACTTTATGCAAGAGACACCTGTTTACCTTACTCTAGTTCTATGATGAGTTTTGATTTTCAACGATCTTAATCTTGAGTCTTACTCTTGTATAATTTATTAGCACCCAATAAAGGAGAATAAAGGAGGCTCTTTTTCTAAATGCGCATTTTTTTTTCATTAAGAATGTGATGACATGCCATGGATATATAACCAAGAGAAAACAGAATAAAGGCAAATGATTTGTTCAGACTTAGTAGAGCTAATAAATTAGATGTTTGATTTGAGGTACTGAAGAACAATGATAAGAAAATGAAACTTAGAATATGTGTTACTCTAGAGTGTGCTTTTCACTACTGTAGTGATTGTGTTTCTGCTACTGAATGAGTTTTCAGCTCTGTTTTAAATCAGCTACCTTAAGGACATTATAGTCTTCACAGAGCATTCCTGTGAGAGTGGTGAGAGGGTTTCTTGACTCCAAGGTAAGAAAGCTATCTGTCACTTTATCCAACTGAGTTCTCTTAACTGATGTCGAGTTTGCTTACATAAGGAGACTTTTTGCATCCATACTCAGTGGAAGCTTGTGTGGCTAGCAAAGATGTGAGGCAAGATAGAGTTGGGAAGGGAAACAGCTTTGCTAAACGAGTAACATGATTCTTTTTACTCATCAGAAAGATGACTTTTTATCCCATCTATTCATTGTGATGCTTAGTTTATGACATCGATTTGAAGAACAGAATTCCTTATGGGACAATTCCTAGCTGATGTCATAATTCAGTCAGCATGTCACATTACTTATGTGTCATGAACGAAGAACCCAGATAGTAGGTCTTAGAAATTATAGATTCACTGCTTGATAAAGAGGAAACTTCAAGTTCTAAATATGTGAACTGCAAAAATCAATCATTTACTATTAAATCAGTCCTAGTCCAAGCACTGTAATCAGTGGCGAGGATGAAGTATAACATATTTCTAAGTTCAAGGAGAAATAATTATCATACCACATGACAATGATGAACAAACAAGGCCCCAAAATGGAGAAAACCACCTTTAGGTGGAAGAGGGCATAGAGAGGAGAGCGAGGGAGGTGATTAATGGGAAAGAAGGGAGAGAGAGCAGGGAGGGAGAGGACACTATAGTCTCCCTAGAGCTATAGTGGAGGGAGAGAATCATAGACATGCAGGAGTTGAATTCAGTTTTGAGAAACAGTGGAAACAGTGCAGAAACAAATCATTGTTTCTTTATTTTGTGTATTTTTCTTTGTTTTAAATCTTGGATCCTTTTTAAAGATACTATTTTGAAAAATAGATGTGGTACTTTAAGATGGCATCATCTGCATAAGCCATACTACAGATCTGTGGCCTCCTGTAGACGCTGATAACACATGTCATGCTTTTATAAACCACTTGAAAGGAAGAGGAAAAGCTTGAGTGGAAAAGCCTTGACATAAATGTGTTCTTAATGAAGAAGGCTCGTGACAAATGTAGCTGTTTAGTGGTGCAGGCAAAGCACAGATGTCACTAGTGGCATAGTGACACTACCATTAATTTTAGGTCAAGAAGCAGGTAAAGATGACATGAGCAAGCCATGATATCCTTCACCTTTATAGATGGAAAAATCAATAATTTTTATGCAAGAATTGGAAAGAAGGGGTGGGAAGAATAACTGAAACTGAAAGAAGAGGGAAACTGATGAAGCTGTTAATAAATTATAGCAATAAATTATTAAATAAAATAAATTATTATAGTGGAGCCAATGTTCAAATGACATACAATGGAATGTCTGACTGATAAAATGCTGCAATACCAGTATGTAGATGTTAAACAGTGAGTGTCCCAGATCTTCCAAATGATTGTGCTACTCTTATCTTTTCCATGGAATTCCCAGGAGTATTCTTAAATCCATCAATTAAGTGGGTAAACTTGGAGCAGCAGGGTCATTAGAGCCCCATCCCAAATCTAAAGTCCCTGGTCCCAGATCTTGCCCCCCACCCCTACACACACTGCTTTAACCAACTTCTTTCGTATTTTAAATTTGTCATATAATCTTTAAATTTAAGACTTAATACCAGATTTTCCTTCTGCCTGAAATGCTTTAATCTCCCATACTCTCCTACAAGTAGCCAACTCCTACTCATTCTACAGACCTCAATGGTTTTATCTTGAATTACACCATTAAGGCTTGTTTTCTCTGTGAGCGTACAGACTGTGCCTTGCTGAAGACCTAACACTTATTACCATGTCTTGCACATAGATGTTTAATAATTATTAGTTAAATAAATACATAAATAATTCCCCTTGAATTCCCATCCTCCCTTTCAGATCAATTAATGCCATGATTTTACCTACATCATTTTCTCCTAAAGCAGAAATGTCCTTCCTGCTGTCAAAATATAATGCCTCTACAGAAATTCTGGTCCTTAAACCCCTTACACAAAACTATCTTTCATCAATTATCCCTTCCTACTCAGGGATACTAAAGTTATCCCTACCCCCACCAGATAGATTTTTAAAAAATTATTATCTTAAATATAGTCTACTTATTACAAATTTCCAAAATGTAAGTCAAAACAAAATAGACTTCTTTACTCTACGTTTCCTTAAATTATCAGTATTCTATGCTTGCTTTCAAGCATGTAACATTATAGGACCAAATTGAGCATCAAATTAAACTACTCAAATTGCATTTATTTAAATAGTTTGAAATAGAGAGAGAAGCAGAAAAAAAAAGATAGTGTATGTTTACACCCTTAGAAGAAGGCGTAGTGGGATGAAATTATTACACTGTCAAAATTCTATGTTATTCAATGTTCATATTGAAGATAAATGAAACTAAGTACAGAAGCAAGTAGCTTGTGAGACATTTCAGACAAATATACAATAAAGTATATGTGTGCTGATGACAGATAGGAAAATATATAAAGACCAACTGAAGCAGTAAACTTTAACGTGTCCATCAGCCTTCCCCATTGACAGTGTAGATGTGAGGACTGGAGTTGAGGGCAAGCAAAGGTGATCAGAAGATGATATTTTCTTGTAGCTGAACACACTTGCTTTGTTAGAGAGATACAAGGCTACTATAGTCTATCTTCCCTCTTCAGCAGGACTGCTCAAGTTGTTTCTATCTGAAAGGCCTGTCTCTGGGACATAAATGTACCTAAACAGCTCCATTTCTCCTAAGCCTGCTTCCTTTCCTGGGAGAATCTGTCTAACTGCATTTCAAATTCCTGGTCAAGCTGTCTGTCTCTAAGGGTGTTTCTTAATCTATGTGTTTGAGATTCTAGGTGCTATTACAGTAGAAGTATTTCGTCTATTTTATTAAATAGAAAATATCTTAATGTAGAAAATGTCCTTATCATATGTGTTATACCTGTAATATGTTTCCAGATAGTTTGAGTTATTGTGAATCTGCCTTCTGAGGACCACCTATCAAATGCTGCTTATTGTCAAGGATATATAGTTATCCAGGGCATTATTGCCAAATATTAATATTTGAATTCTAAAGAAAGCATTCCAGTTTTATTGCAGCAGTGTAAATGTAGTTGCAATGCCTTATAATATAATTTTGTGTTAATATTTCTTTGTTTATAAATGTATTCATATGTTATAAATAGTTGGCTTAATTATAAAATTTGAAGTTATTTGTTATACTCTTTGCTAAAATAGTTATTTTATAGTTTATAGTTATTTAACTCCAATTAAGGTAGAATTAATTACTTATTAAAAAGGGAATCCAAAAAAATAGGAGGGGAATCAAGGTTATTTTTCATATTTAAACATTCAATAAAAGTTCTTGAAGTGCAAGATTATTCACAAAATATCTCCTGTCTTAAAAAAAAAAAAAAAAAAAAACAAGTATTTCATGTTTCTTTTTTATGAGTGAGTACTAAGTTACTTCCAAGGAAGCTTGTGAATTACCAAAAATTGTACTTAGGGAATTAAAACTATAGACAGTTAATTGCATGGTTAAATATAAGTGCCCAGGGCCGGGTGCGGTGGCTCAAGCCTGTAATCCCAGCACTTTGGGAGGCCGAGACGGGCGGATCACGAGGTCAGGAGATCGAGACCATCCTGGCTAATACGGTGAAACCCCGTCTCTACTAAAAAAGACAAAAATCTAGCCGGGCGAGGTGGCGGGTGCCTGTAGTCCCAGCTACTCGGGAGGCTGAGGCAGGAGAATGGCGTAAACCCGGGAGGCGGAGCTTGCAGTGAGCTGAGATCCGGCCACTGCACTCCAGCCCGGGCGACAGAGCGAGACTCCGTCTCAAAAAAAAAAAAAAAAAAAATATATAAGTGCCCAGAAACCTCTGAAAAGGCATGATCCTAATACCCATATAATATGTTCCTATTTTCCCAGTGTTTGCTTATCTGCTTTTTATCAATAGCAGTTTTACAATGTCCTTATTTTTGCAGTCAATTTATAATGAGTTGTTGTAAAGAAATCCCAACAAAGCACTTTGATTTCCCAACATTCTAATCTACATTCTCATTCCTGTTTTCACTGCTTTTTACTTTCAAATGATTGGACAAAACTTTATATTTAAGGGCTTCTTGATTTCCTTAAAACTAATTATCTGATATACTACTTATGGCCACCTTATAATTGCTTCTGTAAGGAATAAAAAAATTTACAGAAATAACTGTATGTATTTAATTATACATATTTCAGTTCTGAATCTGTTGCTTTTATGCATTCATATGCACTGGATTTTATGTTCAGATTTCTTTATAAATATGTGTTCTACATGTTGTATGCCAATTGCAAAATTTATGAAATTACTTTTAAAACTTTTTTATTTACTGCCAAATAAGTTATTTTAAATTTACATTAGATTAAAGTTGAGATTATTTTCTGATGAAAATTAACGATCAGGAGAGGATCAAAGACCAGTAAGTGTGTATGCTGTCCCTATTCAAAGATTGAATTAACATTTGTTAAAGTGAAACATCGTTAAAAGAAAATATCTTTCTTTCTATTCAATTTCCCTAAAGGTAGGGGGTGAGCAGTGGGATTTGTAGTCTGGTGTTTCTTATATTTAATTGCCTCAATAGACCTGACATGCTATTTAGTGATGAATTTTATGTAAAATGAATACTTGATCTCTTGCTCTGTAACTTGAAATATAGAGCCAAGCTCACCAAGCTATTTGTATTCTTTACTCATTCGTTTACGTATTTAAAATATTGAGAATGCATGAATGATTCATGAATCTGAATCTTTGAAAAGTTGTTTTACACCCCAACAAAACTGTCATTCATCTTAATCCACTAACTCATAGGAGAGGGAGGTGGAAGGTTGAGGAGATGATATTCTTTAAATAGCACAGATGTTTAAGAAGTGCATGTATTTCTAATTAGTCATGTGACACTAGATAAGAGGGCTGCTTGTCATTGCTGTTGTGTAAATTGGAACTGAAAGGCAGGTAAATATTTGAGTATTTGAGGGGAAAATAAGTAATTGTGGTTAAGAACTAAAGTATTACATATATTTAATTTTCTACTGCTAATAAAAAGTAAAATTTCCACTATTATTTAGATTATGGCAGGTAGACTTTTTCTTTTTCCAACTGTAAATGAAGAATCCATTGATAAGCAAATGTAACAAAACACCAACCATGCATCATTGATCTTGGGAAAATGGTGGTAAAAGGAAAGGATAAAATTTTGGGTAACAGACAACTTCCCTTCCTACCTCTACTATTTACTAGTCATTAACACTCTTGTCACCTGATTCTCCCATATGTGTTTAAAAGGATTAAATGAAAAATTGAATATAAGTAAATTATTTTTAATATTTAGTTGAATATATTTTCATTACCCTGACTATCATTTTTCTTCTTTAGTCACATTTTTCCTTTACCTATGCCTACACACATACACATGCACACACGTGCACACGCACACACACGTATTTCTCCCCAAAATCCTTTTCTTATGCTTCTTTTCTCTTGTGTTTATGCATTATCTTGTTCTTCAGTGTAGTCGACTCTAATGCCTTTAACTTGCAAATGTACAAATGAGCCCCACATTTCTCCAAGTTTCCATCTTTTACACTTAAAATGTTCCAATCCTTATATTTTCTTACTTTTTAATTTTTCAAATTTTTCTCCATAAGAACTTTATCTTTACCTATCCCATTTTACATACAATCATTGCAGCACAACCTTTATTTTCATCTACACTTAGTAGATAATTTTTCTTCACTTCTAAAATTATTTTATTTTCACAAAGCAGCCCTAGTTTTATTTCCCACTTCCTAGTACTCATTATAATTTATTTTCTTTGTCTTTATAATTAAACAGGCATCTTTTTATTAATTTTACTTAGAACACAGTGAGCCCATGCCAAGTTTAAGTTTTTATTGTGAACAAACTATATTATTCGAACTCTTCATAAAAAATCCATACTGTTTTTTAGAACTCTCCGCTTCATTCAGGTTCGAATGTTTATATATCAAACATCCAGATGTTAATTTAAATAGCAAAAATAGTGTTAAATAAGATTCACTGATTAAATAAAAAGAAATTTCCAAAAAAAAAAAAAAAAAACTGGGTGAAACCATAAATTTTAACTGGGAAATTTCACAGGCTCTTGCTTCAAAGAAGCAGTATAATCCCTTGATTTTTGAAAAGTGTACAGCTTTGTGAACGTTGGCAAGCATGTTCAGTTTTATGAAGCCTAATATAGCCAAGATTTAGAATGTTTTCATCATCCCTCCAAACATCCCCCTATCCTTTTATAGTCAACTCCTCCTGCCACCGCTACCCTCTGGCAATTGCCAACCACTGATTTTTTTTCTGTCCCTATAATATCTTCTTTTCCAGAATTTCCTGTAAATGAAATCATACAATGTATGTAGCCTTTTGGAACTGGCTTCCTTCACTTAGCAAAATGCATTTGCAATTCATGCATGCTGTTCTGTGTGTCAATAGTTTACTTCTTATAGCTAATTAGTATTCCGTTTCATCTGTTTACCAATTTGATTAGCCATTCATTGGTTGAAGGACATTTAAATTGTTTCCAGGCTTTGACAATTATGAGTAAAGCTGCTCTAAACATTTGCAAATGGGTTTTAGTGTGAACGTAAGTTTTCAGTTCTCTGAGGTAAATATCTAGAAGTGGAATTGTTCGGTTATATGGTGAGTGTGTGTGTAATTTTAAAATAAACTAGAAACCTGTGTTCCAAAATGGCTGTACCATTTTGCATTTCCATCAGCAACTATGTGTAGTTACGAGAACTTACAAAAACTGAAAATTTATCTCTCTCTTTCTCTCTCTCTCTTTTTTTTAATCATCATTCTGCTAGATGTGTGGTAGTACCTCATTGTGAATTTAATTTGAATTTTCGTAAAGACCAATAATTACTACTGCCTTAACTCAGATGCATAGCCTCTCTGGGATGGATTATGGATTACCTCCATATGGACTTCCCTGATACTAGGTCAAATCTCCCTTGATCTATCCTTCAAGCTCTCAAATGTATTCTTTAAAGCACTGGTAAAACTTTGGCACATCCATATTTAAAAGACTTTTATTGTTTCTTAGCACAATGATTCATGCATTCATTCACAATACAGTAATGCCGTGCATAGTGATTTGCAGTCAATGACAGACCACATGTATGGTGATGGTTCCATAAGATTATAATGGAGCTGCAAAATTCCTATGACCTGCTGACACTGTAGCTGTTGTAAGGTCCCAGTGCAACACATTACTCTCATGTTTATGAGGATGCTGATGTAAACAAACCTACTACACTGCCAAAGGCATAAATGTAAACACATACAAGTAAGTACAATACATAATACTTGATAGTAAACAACTATGTTACAGGTTTATGTATTTGCTATTATATAATTTTTATCATTATTCTGAAGTGCACTTCTTCCACTTATTAAAAATATGTTAGCTGTAAAACAGCCACAGGCAGGTCCCACAGCAAGTATCCCAGAAGAAGGCATTGTTACCATAGGAGATGACAGCTCAATGCATGTTACTGTCCTTAAAGACCCTCCAGTGGGACAACATATGGAGGTGGAAGACAGTTATATGGAGGATCCCGACATTCTGTAAGCTTAGGCTAATGTGTGTGTTTCTCTCTTAAGTTTTTAGCAAAAAAGTTTACAAAGCAAATATATTTAACAGTTGTACAATGTGTTTGTGTTTTAAACTAAGTGTTATAAGAGCCAATAAACTTAGAAAATAAAAAGTTTATAAAGTAGAAAAGTTTAAAGTTAATATTAATTTCTTATTGAAGAAACAATTTTTGAACATTTGTGTGGCTCAATTATACAGTGTTTATAAAGTCTAAAGTAGTGGACAGTAATGGCCCAGGCCTTCACAGTCACTCTCCGTTTACTCATGACTCAGCCAGAGCAACTTCCCATCCTGCAAGTTCCACTCATGGTAAGTGTCCTACACAAGTATAATCACTTGTTTTCTTCCATACTATGTTTTTACTTTATCTTTTCTATGTTCAGATATATTTCTATACAGAAATACTATTTTGTTAAAATTGCCGAGAGTATTCAGTACAGTAGGATACTGCACAAGGTTTTAGCCTAGGAGTGATAATAGGGTATATAACATATAACCTAGGTGTGTTGTAGGCTATACCATCTAGGTTTGTAAAGGTACACTGTATGATGTTTGTACAATAAGGAAATCACCTAGGAATGCATTTCTCAGAGACTATCCCCATCATTAAGTGATGCATGGCTTTAGTAACAAATGTTTTTTGAGAGTTTGCTGTGTACTAGTAACTGCTTTAAGTGATTAAAATATATTAATTTATATCAGTCATCACAACTGTATGAGGAAGATACAATTATTTTAACTTTTAAGATGAGCAAACTATGATGCAGAAACATCAGGAAGATCTTGAAAAGATAGATTTTCAAGGCCAAGCTTCAAGTTTTGGAAGCTTCATTTTCAAAGCTCATGCATTTGACCCCATCACATTATTCATTCAGCAAATTTCCACTGAGTACTAAGTACTAGGAATTATGCTACATGTTAGGTCTTTTTTAAAAAGGTACAGAGACAAAGTATCACTGCAATACAATTTTAAGATAAAAAGGACAGTAGGAAATGAAAAGAAAGATGAAAATGTTAGGAATATTACAAAAATATTAATGAAGAGTAAACAATTTTGAAGAAAAGGAGGTATAAATCTTAAAAATTAACTCAAATTTTGAAAGGCTTCAGACCATTATAAAGGTGGCATCAAACTCAGATGAGGAGGTAAGAGATTATCAAGTCATATACTGATAAAAGTTAGGCCATTACAGTTGTCTGTTTCTACTTGAGTGAACTCCTGTTGTTTGTGTCTTTCAAGGTATTTGTCCATTTCATCTAAGTTGTCTAATTTATTGGCATAACATTGTTCATTGTTTGCTTATTTTATGATTATCAATAGAATCTGTAGTGATATTACCTCTTTCATTTTCAGGTCAGGGATCACTTCACTGAGCTTTGTTGATTAATGTCCAGTATCTTAAAAACATACTTTCCACATATTGTATTTATTTATTAGCTGTTTTACGCAGGAGTTAAAGCAGGAGGTAAAGAATTGCAATTTATTTTAATCCATCTCAGAAGGAAGCAAAGGGTTCTAATATAAACTGAATTTGAAAAATTTCAAGAAATTAGCATCCAAATAATTTGATACTCAGTTGGAGAGGAGGAAATAAAATTTGAGGAACAATTTTAGATTAATATATAAACATTTCATGTGTTAATTGAGGAATTCTTAAATAAAAGAGGACTAATCTTTAGAGAATTCCTTTATTTAATAAGTAGAAAAGGAATAAAAGCCAGTAAGATGGAATTCACTGGTTCCTGTAGAATGCTGGGTATTTTAAAACACAACATTCTCATTGAATTTAATTAGCCAAAGAAGCATAAGTAACAAGGAAAACGACTTGAAAAATTATCCAGGTATAACCAATGGTATAAATGCATGAATTATTTTTCTTAAATTTTTATTTTGATCCAAAAAGATAAGGACTTTGAAAGGAGATGGAGGCCGGGCACAGTGGCTCATGCCTGTAATCCCAGCACTTTGGGAGTCTGAGGCAGGGGGATCACCTGAGGTCAGGAGTTCGAGTCAGCCTGGCTAACATGGTACAACTGTGTCTCTACTAAAAATACAAAATAAAAATACAAAAAAAAAAAAAAAAAAAAATTAGCCAGGCGTGATTGTGGGCACCTGTAATCCCAGCTACTTGGGAGACTGAGGCAGGAGGAGGTTACAGTGCGCCGAGGTTGTACCACTGCACTCCAGCCTGGGCAACAAGAGTGAAACTGTCAAAAAAAAAAAAAAAAAAAAAAAAAAGAAGAAGGAATGAAGGAAGGAAACCTCATTCCCAGTCTCTTTACCCAATCTCAGGCGGTTCTTTACAGCAACCTAGAACTGACTAATAGAGTAAATTGGTACCAAGGTCATGGGAAGGAAGGATGGAGGGAAGGAGGGGAAAGAAAAAGTAAAAGAAAGACAGAGAGAGAGAGAAAGAAAGAAAAGAAAGAGAGACAGAGAGAGGGAAGGAAGGAAGGAAGGAAGGAAGGAAGGAAGGAAGGAAGGAAGGAAGGAAGGAAGGAAGGAAGGAAGGAAGGAAGGAAGGAAGGAGGAAAGAAAGAAAGAAAGAAAGAAAGAAGAAAGAAAGAAAGAAAGAAGAAAGAAAGAAAGAAAGAAAGAAAGAAAGAAAGAAAGAAAGAAAGAAAGAAAGAAAGAAAGAAAAGAAAGAAGGAAGGAAGGAAGGAAGGAAGGAAGGAAGGAAGGAAGGAAGGAAGGAAGGAAGGAAGGAAGAAAGAGAGAGAAAGAAAGAAAGACGGACATTATAGTTGTTTAAGTCAATGATTTTTTGAGAAGAAAGGAAAAAGAAGGCACCACTCCCACCTTAACTTCCAAAGTGTTAGGGAAGAATCTCTTTGGGATGAGAAGGATTTTATTTGAAAACATAAAGTAGGATCTACCTAGTCTGCTTGCTTTACAAATGAAAAACAAACAAACAAACAAAACTAAAGTTAAAATAAAAATGGTATGTTTCATCCCACACATCAAGTTACTTGGCAACTGAAACAGTTGGAGCATAAAGAATTGTATCAAAGCAGCAACTATTTCCTGGTTGCTAAGACCTCATTTTGGTTGATTGAATTGAACCATGCCATCCTGCCAATTAATTATTTCTGCCAATTTCTGCACCATTTGAAATGTGATTTTGTAGCTCCTCACTTCAAGAGTTGGAGATTTTTTATATACTCTTTTGAATCTAGGTTTGCTGTGTGAATTTCACTAGCCAATAGAATTTGTCAGAAGTAATGGTAAATATGGTTCTGAGCCTAGCTTTTAAGAAGCATTACATTCTTCTTAACACCCTTTATCTTTCTCTTTGCATCCTCCCCCAGAATGAGAATAAATTCAGACTAATCTAGAAGATGGGAGAACATATGCAACAGAAATGAGGTCATCCTAAATGACTCAGCTGAGGTCATCCTAAATCAACTTGTCCAAACCTGACCTGTCAGCTGACCCAAGAGTCATGAGCAAGCCAAGCCAAGACCAACTAAGACTGGTTCTTATCAGACTTGCCCATAAATATCTGCAAAGTTATAAGTAAATACCTGTTTAAGCCATGCAGTTTTGAATGGTTTGTTACATAGCTATTGCTAACTGATTCATCCATCATTATGTGCTATAATACACAAACAAGTCAACTATAGCTTTGTTCGTTTCTCTTAATGAATACTTTCACATTATTTTCCTCCTCAGGAATACATTGAGTTTATTGTTGAAGACTAAAGACTTTTCTGAATGAAGCATGCAATTGGCAGTTTCATATGTAATCACACACATGTTGCACATCCTGATCCATGCCCATCACTCTTTACCTCCACCATCCTTGTGTACTTCTGAAGCAGATTGAAGAAATCAGATTAAACTTACTTCTCCCCCATAATTGAGATATGAACCTTAATGGGTGGTATGATTTGGCTGTATCTCCACCAAAAATCTCATCTTGAATTGTAATTCCCACATGTCAAGGGCAGGATCAGGTAGAGGAGATCAGATCATGGAGATGGTTTCCCCCATGCTCTTCTCATGATAGTGAGTGAGTCTCAGGAGATCTGGTGGTTTTGTAAGCATCTGGCATTTCCCTGTCTTGCACTCCATCCTGCAGCCCTGTGAAGAAGGTGTCTTCTTCTCCTTTGCCTTCCACCATGATTGTAAGTTCCCTGACACCTTCAAAGCTATGCAGAACTGTGAGTCAATTAAACCTCATTCCCAGTCTCTTTACCCAATCTCAGGCGGTTCTTTACAGCAACCTAAGAACTGACTAATAGAGTAAATTGGTACCAAGGTCATGGGAAACTGTCATAGTGATATCCAAAAATGTGGAAGCAACTTTGGAACTGGGTAATGGGCAGAGGTTGGAACAGTTTGGAGGACTCAGAAGAAGACAGGAAAATGGGGGAAAGTTTGGAACTTCCTAGATAATTGTTAAATGGCTTTGATCAAAATGCTGATAGTGATATAAACAATGAAGTCCAGGCTGACGTGGTCTCAGATGGAGATGGGGAACTTCTTGGGAATTGGAGCAAAGCTGACTCTGGCTATGCTTTAGCAAAGAGATGGGGCATTTTGCACCTGCCCTAGAAATCTGTGGAACTTTGAATTTGAGAGAGATGGTTTAGGTATCGAGAGAAGAAATTTCTAAGCAGTAAAGCATTCAAGAGGAAACAGAGCATAAAAGTTTACAAAATTTGCAGCCTGACAATGCAATAGAAAAGAAAAAAACATTTTCTGGGGAGAAATTGAAGCTCACTGCAGAAATTTGCATGAGTAACGAGGAGCCAAATGTTAATCACGAAGACAATGGGGAAAATGTCTCCAGAGCGTGTCAGAGACCTTCCTGGCAGCCCTTCCCTTCACAAGTCCAGAGGTCTAGGAGGGAATATGGTTTCCTGTGCTGGGTCCAGGACCCCCTGCTCTGTGCAGCCTCAGGACTTGGGACTTGTTCCTTGGTTCTCTGTGTCCAGCTGCTCCAGACATGGCTAAAACGGGCCAAGGTACAGCTCAGGCTATTGCTTCAGACAATGCAAGCCTCAAGCTTTGGCAGCTTCCATGTGGTGTTGGTCATGTAGGTGCACAGAAAACAAGAATTGAGGTTTGGGAACCTCCACCTAGGTTTCAGAGGATGTATGTTAACAAGTGGATTTCCAGGAGCTGTAAGAAGAGGGACACCATCCTCCAGAACCCAGAATGGTAAATCCACTGACAGATTACACAATGCACCTCGAAAAGCCGCAGACATTCAATGCCAGCCCATGAAAAGAGACAGGAGGGAGCTATGGCCTGCATAGCCACAGGGGTGGAACTGCCCAAGGCCATGGGAGCCCACCTCTTGCATTACCATGACCTGGATGTGAGACATGGATTCAAAGATAATTTTGGAGCTTTGAGATTTGATTGCCCCATTGGATTTTGGATTTGCATAGGGCCTGTGACCCCGTTTTTTTGGCCAATTTCTCCCATTTGGAACAGGTGTATTTACCCAATACTTGTACCCCCAATGTATGTAGGAAGTAAACTAACTTGCTTTTGATTATATAGGCTCGTAGGCAGAAGGGACTTGCCTTGTCTCATATGATACTTTGGCCTTGAACTTTTGGGTTAAGGCTGGAATTAGTTGAGACTTTGGAGGACTGTTGGGAAGGCATGATGGGTTTTGAAATATGAGGACGTGAGATTTGGAAGGAGCCAGGGGCAGAATGACATGGTTTAGTTGTGCCCCCACCCAAAATCTCATCTCGAATTTTAATTCCTATGTGTCAAGGGTTAGACCAGGTGAAGGTAATTGGATCATGGGGTTGGTTTCTCCCATGCTGTTCTCATGATAGTGAGTCTCAGGAGATTTGGTGGTTTTATTAGTGTCTGGCATTTCCATTACTTGTAGTCACTCCATCTTGCTGCTCTATGAAGAAGGTGCCTGCTTCTCTTTTGCCTTCCATCATGATTATAAGTTTCCTAATGCCTTCTCAGCAATGCAGAACTGTGAGTCAATTAAACTTCTTTCTTTTATAAATTTTCCAGTCTTGGGGAGTTCTTTATAGCAGCATGAGAACAGCCTAATACAAAGAGTAATCCAACTTTTCCTGAAAGTCAGCTAGAACATTTTGGCAGAAAAATTTTATCTGCTAAATTGTAGCCCATTGTGGAAGCAACTGTCACAGTAAACTGTCCTAAATTTGGCAATGTCAGTGCTATCCTGAGAGCTCTGACAGTCTCCACTGTATTTAATTTCACTACACATAGGCTTCTTGTGTGTACATGATAAGACTTTTGTTTCAGCTCTGCATTATAAAATTGTTTCCTTGGAGACATATGAAGTAGCAATGAAGACTTACTTTCAAGTTTAATCATTTGTAGAGCTACTAATAAAATACCTCAGCTGACAAGAAGATAAACAGATACCTTCTTAGCACTGTTAAATACACACATGAGCAGACAATGACATCTACATCATAATCTAACCCTTCACCTGACAGATGACACATTTCTTTGCATGAAGCATAAGAAGCTGTCCCATTTTAGAGAATATAAAATGTGATAAAAGTCGTATGACAAAATTGAAGAAAATCAGTAACTACTATTTACTGAGAGCATTCTATATGCAAGATCTTTTTAGTTTCAGGCAGTTTTGTATGGCTTTGTATATAATGTGTCATTTCATCTTTATATAATGCCCTATGAAGAATGTATAATTATCCCCTTTTCATATGATGACACAGCTATTAATAACTAGGAAACCAAGTCTGTTCTCCTACAGCTCAGCAGTGACATACGAGGCCTTGAGTAATGCAGTGCTCCCTCCTCAGGAGATTTTGCCTGACCACAAAAGACCTACACTGAGTTTCAAATGGCTTTAGGCAATGTGTCTCTATGATCATGAAATTTCATTTGTATAAATTTATCACTTTTTTCCACATTGTGTTATAATTACCTGTTTGTTTATCACTACCTCTTGATTCTGAACTGCTTGAAAGCAGAAAACTGTGTTTATTTAACTCTGTTGACTGATGAAGCAGAACAGAGGATTCCAGCTGAGAGTGTATTCAACCATTTGGTCTAACTCTACACAGCCTCTGCACTAAGACATATAAGATTTTGAAAAGGAAGATGTAATGGTTGGGAATAAAAACTAGAGAACATTTTACAGGTCCATGTGTGAATAAGTAGACTGACCTGTCCCTTCTAATAAAACAGCAACAGCAGAGTGCTCTCTCCTAGGCTAAAAAGTGCAAGTATCATTACCTAAACAAAGTGAATAAATCATGAAAGAGGAGTTAGGTAGCTAATGTAGGTGACAGATGCCTAGAGTAAAGGCCTCTGTATTCAGACATTTAGACGTTCCTTATATAGTGACAACTTCACGGTGAGCATTGTATCTTCCCACTCTAAAATAAATACTATAAATTAACAAACCCACCAATGTACACAGAGTCATGTAAACTTTTATTTGGGATGGGGGCATTATTATTAAATATGAGGGTATATATAGAGAGTACCAAAGATTTGAGAAAAATCTGTAGCATAAGGGTTTAAATAAATAAAAACATAACCCTAAGAGAAAAGAGAAGAGATTTGAAGAACAGTATAGAAACAAAACACAGCAAAATGTTTAAGTTGAATTTTCATATAAAGTTGAAAAGATATTATATCTAAAAATCCAGAATGAAATGTCAATAAAAAAGAGATAATAAAAACAAGAAAGAGCTTTTGGATATTAAAATTGTTCTCCCCAATATAACACTAACTAGAAGGGTTACAAATACAGTTGCAGAGAATTCCTAAAGAAAAGCAAAAAGAAAACAGAATTCAAAGCTCAAACAAAAAGAATGCAGATATTCAATATGGATGGCCAAAATTTGACCAATGGGAGTTTAATAGGACTCAATATGGAAAATGAAAAAAAAAAGGATACTTTCAAATAACCCAAGAGATTTTATCAAGCTAAAGAGAAATATCTAAAAACTGAAATGGTCTACCAAATGCTCACAAGATTAGTGAACACTACCTTAGTAAACCTATCATTGTGAAATGGTAGAACAACAAATTAATAACAATCACAAAGAGCAAAAGTTGAGTTTTTGCAGTATGATGCCATTTTACAAAGATCCTCCCACTTTTTGCTCATCCCCATACCTCTTTCCCTAACTTCATTGTCTTGGATCTTTCAACATTACTTCTTTCAGCCCCACTGCTAAAACATTTGCTCCTGTGTATTATTCCAGTATATACTTACCCTAGACCACTTTTCTCTTTCACAGAAAGATCATATGTTGCACCTTCTGAAGCTATGCCCTTGGAAAGAATTTTCCCTTTGCGATGAGAGCCACCTTTGAGTGGGGCTGTGATAAATGAGTGTTTATAATATTTGGCTGTCCGTCATGCCAAGTTGCACCATCTGAGAACAAATCTCATGCCATTTCCTCTTTGTTAGCATGTCTTGGCACTCTCCCATAAGGTCATCAATATGAGCCAAGAGAGTAGCATTGTTTCAATTGTGGCAGATGATAGGGTTTCTCGACCATCTCTTTTTTTTTTCTTAATTTTTAAATTATTTGTCTTCTTTTTTATTTTTATTTTTATTTTTTTAAATTATACTTTATGTTCTAGTGTACATTTGCACAACGTGCAGGTTTGTTACATATGTATACATGTGCCATGTTGGTGTGCTGCACCCATTAACTCATCATTTACATTAGGTGTATCTCCTAATGCTATCCCTCCACCCTCCCTCCACCCCACAACAGGCCCTGGTGTGTGATGTTCCCCTTCCTGTGACCAAGTGTTCTCATTGTTCAATTCCCATCTATGAGTGAGAACGTGTGGTATTTGGTTTTCTGTTCTTGCGATAGTTTGCTGAGAATGATGGTTTCCAGTTGCATCCATGTCCCCACAAAGGACATGAACTCATCCTTTTTTATGGCTGCATAGTATTCCATGATTTATATGTGCCACATTTTCTTAATCCAGTCTGTCACTGATGGAAATTTGGGTTGGTTCCAAGTCTTTGCTATTGTGAATAGTGCCACAATAAACATATATGTGCATGTGTCTTTATAGCAGTATGATTTGTAATCTGGGCCATCTCTTAATGCAAGGTTACTTATAACATGTGGACCTACTGAAGCTTCATTCCAGAGGTATTGCCTGTACTTTGTAATAGATTGCTGTTGGACTTATCTAATATTATGACTTGGTAGGTCTGATATTATTCAGCTTATGATGGAGGACTCTGATTGCACGGTCATTTGAAGTCACCATGTTTGGGAACTTTCTATCAGTACCCATAGCATGCCTACAGTTGCTTTTTGGGTGATGTATAGTTCTCTGCTGCAGATAGTACGGCTTTGCTCCAGAACTTTAGGAGTCTTTGGAATGACACTCATATTGGCACTTTCATAGTGATAACACCGAATCCTTCTCTATCAAGATATTCTCATAGCATTGGATCTTCTGTTCCTTGGCTCAGGTGTCAGGGCTGCTTGTACTGAAGTTTGAACCTGTAGAAAAACCTTTTCTATCTCTGGCCTCATTCAAATCTAGCAGCCTTCCTTGTTGCCCAATAAATTAAGTATAACAGTATTCACTAGTACATACTATGCTACTTTCACATTCAAAATAAAAATCTATTCAAGTCCTCTGAGAAAATGATGCCAAAATGAGGTTAGATCTATTGGAGGATATGCCTATAAAAAATAAAAAGAGGAAGTAAAAAAAGATGGTGAGACCCTCAGATTGTTGTGAGAGATCTAACGTTTGTGAAAGAGAGGGGGAAAGAAAAAGGATTCGGTAGTGTATTACTATTCTGTTATTGCTGCAACAAGCTACCACAGACTTAGTGGCTTAACACAATATGGCTTTGTGATGTCACAGTTTCATAGGTCAGAAGTCCAATGCAGGACTTGGTTAAAATCAGGCTAAAATCAATCCATAGACAGGGAGGGCTGCATTCCTTTCTGGAAGTTCTAGAGGAAAATCAGTTTTCTTGCTTACTCAAGTTATTTACAAAATTTATATCTTTCAGTTCTAGTAACTGTCTTTTTCTTTTTTTCTAATAGTAAACTGAGGGACATTTCCATTTTTAAGCAGCCATCCCCATTCCTTGTCTCATGGATCTCTTCCACCATTATCAAAGCCAGAAGTGTCATGTTAAATTCCTCTCACGCTTTGTATCTCTTCTGATTTGTCTTCTGCTATGCCTTCCGCACTTTATCTAGAAAAGGTTCTGAGTTTTCAGCACACTTGTGATTAAGTTTGGTCCATCCATACAATCCAGGATAATTTCTCGATTTTAATCCTATCTTTAATTCCCCTTTTCCAGGTAAGAACATATTCACAGGTACTGAGGATTGGGATCAGATATCTTTAACAGAGTCATTATCTAGACAACAATACTGTTCCAGAATATTTTGGCTAGGCTTATAGATAGGTATCAAGCTACAGTTGTTAAGGGATCTTGCATCTTGTAGGAATTGGACTGTGTCAGTACCCATGCTGTTCTCAGTCACTAGCTCGAGTAGTTTGCAGGAAGTGTGGACTCTCTGCAAATATGGTAGAAGACTCAAAGGAAGAATAGCTGGTGCCATTAATCAGTTATGGTCCCTGAAGCAAACGTGAAAGGGACATTTTTATGGCTGCCAAAAAGACCTATTAAATATTGCAATGCTTTCTTACCGGTTAGTTGGTTATGTTTTCAATTGCCTACTGTAATCCACCATGGTTCATGTGGGTTTGGCAGATTCCTGACTAGTGAATTTAATTGAAATATAATTAATAGATTTGCAGGGAGATGGGCTATCCAAAACTCCTTTCAGGGAAGATTTTTGTGCAGCGTAGTTGCGTAGTTAGTGGATAACCTCCAACTTCAACCTTCTTCAGGGTCTGCCTTAGTTTCAGATAATTGCTTTGCTGAGGTTATGCCCATCCAATAATTGGTCAAGGTAGAGTATAAAATATTGATGATTTAATCCAGTTGGAGACAATTTCACAAACATACTAATTCCAAAATTCCCAGCTGGCTTGGCTAAAGTTTCATGAGTCTTGACTGAATTTAGCTTTCCTGGCACCTTGTTGCAACAATAACAGAACAGTAACACACTATCCATTCCTTTTTGTTTCCCCCTCTCTTTCACAAACGTTAGAGCTTCTGTCCAGATACACTTTATACTCTTCCTTTTCATAGGTACTGATATCTCATAAATACATTACATCAAACTTTACTTTAGCCAGGTTCTAGGAAACTCAACCTACCTCAGATAAAAACTATCAACTCTTCATTCTCTGTCTTTAAAAGTGACACTAATCACTGTTATCCCTTATTTAAGGAAAGGTATTATTTTTTAATTTATTATACTGGCTGGCCGAGACAGGAAGCCTTCCCTACTACAATACTTTTACTATACAAATGAAGAACAAATATGAGAGTTCTTTCAACTATTAAGTACAGTAGGTCCTGAAATAACATTGTTTCATCCAACGTCAATGCATTATAATGTTGATAAGAAAAAAGTAAATGATTCCAAGTTAGGGCCATTGTCTGTGTGGAGTTGCATGTTCTCCTCATGTCTGCATGGGTTTTCTACATATATTCTGGTTTCCTCCCACATCCCAAAGATGTACATGTTAGATGAATTCGTGTATCTATGTGGTTCCAGTCTGGGTAGGTAGAGGTGTAGGTGTGAATGTGCCTTGTGATGGGATGGGTCCTGTCCAGGGCTGGTTCCTGTCTTGTTCCCTGAGCTGCTGGGATAGGCTCTGGCTACCTACCTCCCTGAACTGGAATAACTGGGTGAATAATTCTTTCACTTGTTCTTGGTAATCTTTCTGAAATGTATGTATAAGTCACATTTACTTCTACGTTTAATATTAGAAGTGTTTTGGTCTTTATTCAGTCATTTGGTGAATTTTTTGTGACCGGAAATATGCCATAGGAACTTAACTCTGATTTATATCAGTTAACCTATGGTAAAATTGGTTTGTTTATACATTGTCTTTGTGCTTAAAGTTGTGGTTTCCAAGAAACTATTGATGATGTTAAGTGAAAGCTTATTGTATATCCATTTCAACTATGTATTTGCAATCTGGTAGAATGTCGAATGGACACAGCGGTGCACTGGAACTGACTTTTACTGGCTCACAGGAGCTAATCACACACATCTCCCAGCTCTATGTCCAGTGTTGTCATGTTGGTAGCTCAAAATTAGCTATAGTGGGAGTATTTACACCATAGATATGAAAATTGCCACATATTAGGATTTTGTGTTCTCAGAGAACTAATTGACAAACATGTACCAGCACACTACTTACCAGATGTATCTGTTGACCCAGTAGACCCCACTGTGAGGTGGACCTAAGCACAGGCTTCATTTGTTACCTGACCTGTATGTACTACTACTAGAAGGAGGCATGATGACACTGCTTCCTCCAATCCCAGCATGAACTTGGATCTTTCACTAAACAACCCTTAAAGGACCTGGAGACTGTCCTTTCCTACTGTGTACTTACTCTTGGAAGAAGGACTTGAGGGAATCACTATGGTTTATATTTGCTGTAGTGTTGCAGAATCTTTCTTCATGGAGATCCAACTTCTAGTAGGTTCTGGGTATAAAACTTAGCTTAGGTTTGATAACTGGGCAGGAGCTTGTGACATATTTAGAATTACAAATTTCATTATTCTGTTTACCCCTTTTTGATTATATGTATATGTCAATTGATTATATTTATTTCTTAGCTATTTATCAATGTTCTGTGAGCAATCTAAATAAATTCTGGGTGTCATACACTCCTGAGTGTCCTTCAAACTTTGCTACTGATTACATTAACTATACTCACCTTGGTTTAGACAGTTAAATGCTACAACCTGACCTCTGATATTCCACAATGCATTACCGTCATTACTACCAGAGATCTGGGTTACGCATCTCCTAACAGGAATCTCAGTGGACAGACCACAGGCACGGATAAGCTTTAACTGATGCTTGTCCCATCCTCATTAGTGCAGTTCTCATTGCCTTGGTAAACAAATTTTCCTCCAGGCTGTCCAAAAGATGATAGTCAGTTGGTGAGTTTTCTAATTTTCTATTAGACATCTTTCATATCATGCTCACCTTTCTGAATCTTTTGTTCTCTTCCTACCTAGTCTGCCATAGCAGATCTAAGATTTCTGTTCCTTTTATCGTTGACCATCACTTTTTTCAAATTTCCAAAACCAGTCTCAGGAATGTATTAAACCTGTCAGTTAAGGCCCTCGAAACTGTATAAAATCATATGCCATTGGAGAGTACTTCCATATCACCAACCTCTCCTTTATCCAGCTTTATCTGATAGTACCTTTTGATCTAGTACACTCAGGAGACATTCTCAGCCATACTATTCTCATTTCTGCAGTTACATGTTGGCTGGGTCCTGCAAGTTATTTGATATATGGAACTGTTCTTCTATTACCAAGCTCAGCACTTCCCCAGTTGGGTTGTGCTGAGGTTTTACCATAATAATTAGTCTGAAGAATAAGAAGACGAAATATCGATGGGGTAAAGTTGGGGTAGACCACGAAGTGACAAGCCCTGTGTTATAAGACACCTGCTTCATTTGAAGACTCTACATAGTCTTTAATAAAAGGAGCCTCTTTTTTAAAATAAGATTATTCTACAGGTCCAATCTGGGAATTTAAATTCTCACGTGCAGTAACTACTCATATAATTCTATCTCAAATTTCAGGGTTTAATTTTTTTTTTTGTCTAGTAGGACCTTGATATTTTGTTAGGAGACTTGCCTAAGATGAACTTCTTTCATTTTTACTACTAAGTCCAGAATATACCTTTAATTATTCTAACTTTCTGTTGTAGGAATCAAGTGTCTTTTTACATGCTGCCAAGTCGGCCTTCACCTTTACCTGAAAATGTTGTAGATTAATAGATTTGAACCTATCATGTTTCTTCCACATGAATTAATAACAATTGGCAACACCCATTCAATTATTCAGCCAAATAATTGTTATTTGGCCCGTACACCTTTAATGCCTGAGATACTGGACCCCTATGATATGTAATACAAGAGAGATTTTGATGTGGAATTTTTACTTTCAGGTGCAGCATTTGCGTAGTTTTATTATGGTTGTCTTGACCTCTTAAGAATATCGGGTAATGTTCCATTTTCCCCTATTTCATTAAATTGTTTGAGATTTGTGTTATACCTTTGTAAAAAGTTTGATAAAATTCATCAGTGAGACCATCCTTACCTGGAGTTTTACTGATGGAAGGTCATTAATGACAAATTTAATTTTTTAATAGATATAACACTATTCAAATGTTCTATTTTATCTTTTAGTTGGTTTTGGTAAATTGCTGTTGGAATATTTTATTTTATCTTGCCTGGTAATGATAAAGTTGTTTATAACATAACCTTATTAACTTCTTAAATATCTGTAGGATCTAAAATCATAGGTTTTCATTACTTACATTGGCAGTGTGTGTTTTCTTTTTTCTTTTCTTTGTCCTGCCCTCTGTCCTTCCTTTCCCTTTCCCTTCCCGTCCTTCCTGTGATGGTTAATGCTGAGTGTCAACTTGATTGGATTGAGGGAAACAGAGTTTTAATCCTGGGTGTGTCTGTGAAGGTGTTGCCCAAAAGAGATTAGTATTTGAGTCAGTGGGCTGGGGAAGGCAGATCCACTCTTAATCTGGTGGACACAATCTGATCAGCTTTCAGCAAATACAAAGGAGGCAGAAAAATGTGAAAAAGCCAGAGGGGCTTAACCTCCCAGCCTACATCTTTCTTGCTGGATGCTTCCTGCCCTCAAATGTCCGACTCCAAGTCCTTCAGTTTTGGAACTTGGACTGGCTCTCCTTGCTCCTCAGATTGCAGGCAGCCTATATTGTGGGACCTTGTGATCAGGTAAGTTAATACTGCATATATACATATATATCTCCTATTGGTTCTATCCCTCTAAGAGAACCCTAATACACTTCCTTCCTACTCTCCTTCTTTCCTTTCTTCCTTCCTTACTCCTCTTTCTTTCTTTTCTTTGTCTTTCTTTTCTTTTCTTTTCCTTTCCCTTCTTTTCTTTTCTTTTCTCTTTTCGTTTCTTTTCTTTTCATTTCTTTCTTTCTTTCTTTCTTTCTTTCTTTCTTTCTTTCTTTCTTTCTTTCTTTCTTTCTTTCTTTCTTTCTTTCTTTCTTTCTTTCTTTCGCTATTCTAGCTAGATATTATCAATTAATTTTCTTAATCTTTGTTAGATTCGGTAAGTCTTCCCTGTATTTTGTTTACTTTCTTTTATATTGATTTCAACTCTTATATTTGTTGTTTCCTACTAACTCTTGGCTTATTATATGTCTTTTTTTCTGGATTTCTAACATAAAATCTTAGGTCATTAGCTTCAGACTTAGCATTTAAGCAATACGGTTTCCTCTAGTTACAACTTTGGCTGCACTTTACGTACTTTAATATATTGAGGTTTTTCTTTCATTTTGTCCAAACCTTAGTTTTCTTTCAGTTTATTCTTTTTGCCAAGGATTATATATAAGTTTGTTTCATACTTGGCATGGCCATTGGAGTTTGCTGTATGTAAGTATTTCCTTGGCCTCTCTCCTGAATCAGATTCTTCATGAGTGAAGTCCATGAGTGAATTATTATTTGAAAACTTCTCCTACTTTCATTTATGTAGCCAAATGGGCACTGGTCCATGGGCCAGCCTTGAGAGTCACTGCTTTTCTCTCATGACTCATGATGAGCTTGTTGATTTAGCTCCTATTTGTCTCTACCACTAACCAGCAACTGATACTACCTTCCATATGTCTCTCATTCAGCCGTTCAGGAAAAAAATCTGATCACTTCTATCAAACACAAACTTTAATTAATAAGTAGTCATACATAAATTTATATTTCTATATGTAAATATGTATGGAAACATGTATATATGTGTGTTTGTATATGTATATATGTAAATATATATGTTCACATACAATTGCACCCATACACACACATGAATGCAATTATACATGAGCAGATACACACACACACACACACACACGCACATATATCCAATTTATCCTTTGGGTCCAGTTCTTGATCTTCCTTTTTCAGTGTTTCTACTCTTTTTCTGTCCTTTTTGAATTCACATGATCCCATGAACATTTATGATTCACTGAGCACAATGGTTCTCTTTCGCTCTTTGAAAAAAGAAGGGTTATGCTGGGTAAATATAAAAAGAACTAAATTTACTGCTCGGTCTACTGGTTTCAGTTTCAATTTTTTTTGGAAATATAACAGCATAGCAGAAAGATTCAAATAACTCCAAGTGGTGTTTGAAGATTCATTCCAGCTATGTGCTGACTGACCTGCAGGATAAACAGACTGCCAAAGTCGTACAGCTTTGGCATTTTCTAAGTGTCAAGATTTCCTTCAATGACCTTTTGATCCAGGGCTGAGACCTCAGAAACATCATTATCTCCCTCTCTCTGTCATCCTTCTGCAGCATAATGTAGATACCTCTGGTGGAGACTCTTTGAATCTACTTCACGAGATCCATGACACAGTCTGCTATCTTGTTGCAGAGCTTCTTGCA
Organism: Rhinopithecus roxellana; assembly: GCF_007565055.1. NCBI lineage: Eukaryota > Metazoa > Chordata > Mammalia > Primates > Cercopithecidae > Rhinopithecus > Rhinopithecus roxellana. Next base: position 123,834,684 of record NC_044551.1, on the reverse strand, counting down.
AGGAATGATAGTGATGTACTTGCTCATGTGTAATTTCTGTAGCACTTCTCTGTGAAGACCCAGTTACCTTTATGGCTTTGGGCCAACACTGTTGGTGTAAACACTATTGGTGGGTACCTTGTAAAAGACCTCAGTCTACTTTTATTACTTTTGTTAATTCATTTCCTGTTGCCCAATTTTTTGTAGCAGATACATTTTCCTATAAGATATGCCAGCAGGTAAAAAAAAAAAAAAATGTCTTTATCAGACAGAGAACAGAGATTGAGCTTGTCCACTAAAATCACATATATGGTGATAGATCTGATTGATGCTGGCTGTTGCAGTTTTTAGAGCAATAAGACTACCTGCACATTAGAAAAAAAAAAAAAACGTTATTGTGAAGGGGAGTTTAGTGGGGCTCACTGGTGAAAACTGGAAGTTAGTGTCAGCATTAAGTTCATTGTTCTCAGCATGGAAGCGTTTGATTCTGATTAGAAGATTTATCCCTTGGCATAAGAAGATAATTTTTACTCAGCAATGTGTCAAAAAGGGTGGATAATTCTTCAACAATATTAAAATAATACTGTACTACTTTTTTTTACTACTGAACTAAGATCAAATCTCTGGAAACAAATGCATGGACATTCGTTTAGTACTTTTGCTCATCTGTCTATAGCTTGCAGAGAAGGAAAAGTCTGAATCATTATACATACATCTTGCAAACCACTGCTGTAAAGAAAATCATGGTAGTCCTATTCCTTTGTAAATAAAACATGAAAGGTAATCAATGAAAGGATTTGTTTTCCTCTTTCTTAGAAAGAGACAACAAAAATAAATAGTCTCCTTGTTTTGTTTCTAGATGCTGTCATACCTGCATGAGAGACACAGAATTGCAGCAACCACTCTAGTATCAGGAAGAGAATTAAAGAGCCATGCTCAAGATGGCAGAGAGGAAAAAGGAGGAATCATTGTTCAATAACTCAATGATATTGCCAATTCACTGAATTAATAAAGCCTGCAGTCACACCTACTCCTAACTCCTTATTATTTGAGACAATAAATCTTAAATTTTTTAGAGAAATAGATTTTTCTTTTTCTTATTTATTTATTTTTTTTTTTGAGATGGAGTTTTGCTCTTGTTGCCCAGGCTAGAGTACAATGGCCTGATCTCGGCCCACCACAACCTCCTGCCTCCTGGGTTCAAGTGATTTTCCTGCCTCAGCCTCGCAAGTAGCTGGAACTACAGGCACACACCACCATGCCTGGCTAATTTTGTATTTTTAGTAGAGACGGGGTTTCATAATATGGCCAGGCTGGTCTCAAATCCCTGACCTCAGGTGATCCACCAGGCCCAGCCTCCCAAAGTGCTGGGATTATAGGCATGAGCTACCACATCCACCCAGCCTAAGAGATTTTTCTTAAATTTCTTGTTTAAGCTATTTTAAACTGGTTCTTCTATTAATTGCTGCCAAATGCCTTGTAACTTATTTGCATGGATTAATACATCTTTCCTTTTCACAAAATCTTGACATAAGCAAAGCAAATATTAATAGCTCCATTTTAAGAATGAGAATTCTGCAATTCAGAGAAATTGAATGAACTTCATAATAAATAGTGATTCCTAGTTAGTAGAAAATCTGTGTTAGAGTTCTACTGATTAATCCTGAAGGTTAAGGGATGGACTTTCAGAAAGAATACATGCAGAATCACTGAATGCTAATGATGAGGACGTTTACTATATAGTGCTCTTCTGCAGAAAGACATTTTAAAGGAGAATATTATCTACTCTCAGTAGGTAGTTAGATATAAAAAGTGATAATAGAATGATTACCTACGTAGGAAACACCACTTACGGTACATTTAGTATTTCACCAGCTTATTTGTACATTTGTTAATGCATAAATGTTAATTCATTCAACACGCATGTATTGAGGGCCGTGTATGTGCCATGTACTGTACTAGGCACTGGTGTTGAAAAGATAAAGTATAGATGGCTTTGCCTGGAAAAATCTTACAGATATATAAAAAAAATAAGTGGGATGTAATGTTTTCAGTCCTATAGATTTGATCCTGTATGCCATTCTTTCCTGACCCATGGATCCAAAGGTGATTAGCAATGAGAGGACGAGTGAAAGAATCCAGCGGATAAATCTGAAAGAAAATACTGTTACTGAATAGGATCTATGTGTCAGGGAAGAACTTCAACCTCATAGAGGTTGTCAAGAAATATCAAGACTCTAAAGGCAATAACTAAGCAAACAAGCACATTGGCGTGCCACAACTTCATAGGTGGTGAAAGTAGACAATGAGTTTCAGTGGTTCAGAGTATGACAGTTTATTGCTTACAGCACAGCAAAGAGTACAAGCACCAACATTGTGGCAGTGGCTCCCTTAAGCATCACAAATGAACAATGGGCCATGTAATTGCCTCACACTCAGTAGGTGGCATTACAACAAAGGAACCCAGGGGCAAGGGCTCAATGCTTATTGCACCAATAGATAAAGTTGTAAGTAAGCCAGTCTATCTCCCTTGGAGAGCAAGCTCTCAAATGACAGTCATGCTGTGGTTGCCTTGACCTACTTAATTGCCTATATAGCTATGTACAGAAATGGCTCAGAGTCAATGGATGGTGAGACTTGCAATATGGCATACTCAGCAAAGATGTGTTGAGAGATGGGGGCAATGGTAGATTGCATGTCCTAAACAGTTCGCTTATAGCACGAATTTCTGCATTCAAGAAAATCTGCCATTTACCTACACTGTTTACTGGTATTATGGATTTGAGTAACTCATTCCACCTCTTTATTTCCCCAGTTGTAACATGGAATTGAAATCTGGGTCTCCTGCTAATGGGATTGCTTAAAATCAGTCCTGGCATATAGTAAGTGCTAAATACATGTTCACTTCTACTTCAGTGTGATAATATTTTCAGGTTGCTGGAAGAGAATTAGCATGATTAAAATTTTTAAAATGACAATTGTCATTTTTCAGAGGTAAACTAAAGTGCGCACGAAGAGTTATTTTGGAGAGCAGAAATCAAGGACCTAATGTTGAATAAGGAAGAGGAAGATGGCAAATAAACCCAAGTGGACATAAAGCCCAAAGAGTCTATGTAAATGAATCATTTGTAATTTCAGTAAACTTGTATATTTCAGTAAAGAATCAATGCCTACATCCATCCAATTTCTTGTATATGAGGCTGTTCACTTTTTTTATTTACAAAACTGAGCATTTTCTTTTATGTGGTACTCTGATTCTTTCTCAAAGATCAATATCTCTGATTTAAAAACTGATATATTGACTTGTAGAAATTTCAGTAAAAGACACAATCAGTTATAGTCCTGAAAATGTGTACATTTATGTCCTCTTTATGTTGTGAAATTTTGCATATAATATTACTACCCTAGACATCTTGCTATTAATAAGAATGACAATAAAATAATGTTAAGATGGTAGATGTATTGAGTGCCTACTTTGTGCCTGGAATTATTTTCAGTTGTTAAGTACTGTGGACAGACTAATTCATTTAATTCTGAAAAATATCATATGAGTGAATGTTAATGTTACCTCATTTTACATATCAGGAAATTAAGGCATAGAGTAAGTACACTGTTCAATGTCGCACGGCTAGTAAGTAGCTAAACTCGGACTCAGACAGCTGGACTTCAGAAAGCACCCACTTAACCAACATCTAAGAAGAAAGACAAAACCCACTAGCATGTCAAGCAAGCAGATTATTTCTTCTAAAAATGTAATCTGTTTTTTGATATATATACCTTAGTAATTTATGCATGGGTTTTTCATGCTCAGTAGACCAACCCTTAATGAGCAAATCATTTTGAACAGCCTTTCACAATTTTGCTGCTAGAACTCCAGTGACCTATTTGCTGACCTGGAAGTTTGGTGTCAAAAGTTCTTGCTGATCTTTAACCATGCATATCTTATAGATTCTCAGTCTAGTAAAGGGACTTGATAGATTTATGGATTTATTTATTGTAAATTATTCACAGGAGAGAGAGATTTCATTGTAAAACGCTCCCTGGTATTGATTCGGTAAAATGAGGGTGTCATCATTAAACAAATCTTCCCGAATATCCATGCTATTAAAACTAATTGACCATGTCTTTTCTTTAAGGAGGTTAGCTGTACATTTCATGTGCTTTCAAAGGAAGGTTTTATCTGGCATTTCTACCCTATTTACACAGTATCTCATGATGACACCTCTTACTTGAGGCTTTGTGGAGGTTTTCCCATCTGGATAAAAGGAAATCATCTAGAAATGCTCGAAACAACTATGACTTTAAAAATTACTTTTCATTTCAATATATATTATTATCTATTGAAAAATTGTAATTATTTGAACCACTAGAAATCTGATTTTTTAATAAAAAATGTCATTTTATTTGTATTATTCTCTATGAAACATTTTGAAATTTTCTTGTCAATGTTATTAATTTTTCTCAGCTACTTTGTATCAATTCCTCTCTTTGACTAACAATTTAAGGTTAGGGTTGTTGTCCTTGCTCTTTTTTTAAAATTCTAAATTTATTATTATTATTTAATATTTATGGTTACATCAATATCCTTTTAAAAATTTATTATTATTATTATTATTAAATTTATGTGGGTACATGAAAAAAAAAGAATGTCCTCTTTGTTCTTGATTGCTTCTTTGGACGCTGATTCTCTAGCTTAATTATTTAAAATAAAGTAAACTAGTTGTTCATCAGGACGAATACGTTTAGTTAAATCATTCTCTCCCTCTTTATAATAAAAGTGCAAACTTTGGCATGTAACTCACGGTTTCCTCTATCAGTCACGGAAATGTCAATATTCATATGACTGACTCATTTGATTTCCTTACTTCTAAGTTTCTTTATACCTTATCTCTACTTCGTTCATACTACTACAGTTACACTTTTACCACCAGAAACTACTCTATCATTCCAAATCCTTGAAAACAGCATGCGATTCTATGACAAACTATTCCAGAATTCTACTATTTCCATGAGAACTTTTTATTGACTTTCTGTTGTGAATTTTCTTCTTTCTATCACTCTAGGCCCCTCTTCTAATTTTTATTAATAACCTGCTTAGGCTCATGATCTATCATTTGGGTAACAATCTTGCTTCTTTATCTTATATTACCAATCTGGAAAAACCAACCTTTGATGAGCAAAAATTTACTTACTCTCGATTATCTTGAAGTTGATTATTGCTCAAGAAATTTATGGACAAATAGAGATTGGCACCATTGTTAAATTGTGATTGCCAAACTCAAATGTTCTTTAATGAGTACAGAAATTCTATTATGTTTTTCTAATCGACTCTTCAAGCATACACTGCAGAAGCTATTTCAAAACTTCTTTACTCTTCAAAAAACTCTGATTTTGCCAATCCACCACAGTTACTCTCAACAAATGAGCATGTTTTCAAGATCATGGAAAAAATAGAAGACATGAAACAAAAAATCACTCTTAATTTTGGACACCTGTGCTTATTTTATCCTCGTTTTCCTTCTTTAAAGAGAGATTATCTTCCTCTCTCTTCTCAAACTTTTCACCATTGCCCTGGATTCTACATATTCTAAATTTCTCCAAGATTAAGAAGGACGGTGATTTACAAGCCTCTTTGCCCTCATTCTGTGTATGGAGACATTTTTAAGGTCAAAGGAGAAAGACCTGTTTATACTGTGTTATGGTACCTATAATATGTTGCTCAATAAATAGCATAAATATTACTTTGCTAATAATTTTCACGTAATTGGCCTGCAAAGGTCAAGACCAAAATCATGCTCAAATAAGAAAAATAATTTCTAAAATGATATTAGACTCTGTTAGCCATGGAATAACATTCATATTTGCTTGGTCAAAAGGGGCTTGATTTTTAGATAAATAAGTGAAAAATCTAATCATAACTATCCCTGGTAGAGAAGGAAGCTAGAATGAGAGCATCTGCTCTTACTCTCACTTCTGGCCCTATAGGTCACACTTTCTATTTGGAATCACAAGCAGTATATAAAATAAGTCTTCATGGATATCTGGACTAAGTTGAAATACTTTACTCTGTAAGACACAAAAGGAGACCAATATTGTATGTGAGAATTGTAGTAGGGGAAGGGAAACACAGTGCTCTTAAGGGAAAAATGGATTTCCTAAGGGCAGATGTGGGACAGCAAATCTGGAAACTTGAAAAGAGGAAATGAGAGAGCAGGAGACAAGGATTACTCACATGAAGATTCAAGTTTGTGAATTAGGAGGAAACAGTGAAAAATCAAAAGAATCTTCACTACTTTCTCTATGCTGTATTATTCTGTTAAGAACACCTGAGTCTTCATTGAACAACTTGGTAACTTGGGTTGTGCTAGGTCTGGAAAAATTAGTCTAACAAAGGTTCTCAAGAACAGGGACGTAATTAATTGCTTCTTACCCTTATTGAAGAAACTGGTGGAGACAGAGGCAAAGCTTGCTTGAATAAATGAGATTTTTTTTTTGTCATTTTTTGTTTTAAAAAAGTATTACAAAAATAGAGATGGGTCGTGCTTTGTCATTTGGGCTGGAGGGTGGTGGCACAATCACTTACTGTAGCCTCAAATTCCTGAGCTCAAGTGATCCTCTGAAGTATCATTCAAATGATTTTTCAATTTTTCAAAAACATCTTTCCCTTGGCATTGACAATGGCATGTTCTCCACCTTTTCTCGTACTTTTTGGCTATTTCTTCTCAGCCTTCTTCCAATTCATTTTTTTTCTACCTGATTCTTAAGTGTTTTCATTGTTCTTCCATGTTGTACTGCCTTTAGACTCTCTCTTCCATACCTGTGGCTTCAATTACTGTCTCTAGGACAATGATTCTGAAATTTCTATCTTCAGCTTTGAGTTCTCCTTTGATTTCCAGACCTCTATCCAACTAACTACCTACATTTGGATATCTCAAATCCAGTTAAACTCTACATGAGAGAATTGAAGTCATGGCCTTTCCAAAGTTATCATCTTCCAATGTTACCTTGTATGGTAAAGTGACATAATGATACTGAATTAATAGATTTAGAATTTGTGATAATAAAGATTTATCTTTAAGAGTTTCTTTTTCTCTCTCCTTCCCTTTCTTATTTCCTTCCTTTCTTTCCTTCTTTCTAATTGACAAAGGAAGGAGATAAGGATATAACATGATACTTTGATCTAAGCATATATTGTAGAAAAATTCAGTCAAGCTAATCAACATATTTTTCACCTAACCAACTTATCATTTTTGGGGATGAGAACATTAAAAATTATTTTCTAAATGATTTCTAAATGATTCTAAATAACTAAAACTTATTTCTCCAACCTAACAGACTTTGTACGCTTTGATGAACATCTCCCTCCCCTTTCCCCATTCTTCTCTTTCTCTCCCCAGCCTCTGGCAACCAATTTTCTACTGTCTCTTTTTGTAAGATTGACCTTGTTAGATTCCACATATAAGTGAGATCATGTAGTATTTGTTTTTGAACCTGGCTTATTTTACTTAGCATAATGTTCTCCAGTACCATCCATATTGTTGTGAATGACAGAATTCTCTTCTTTTTAAAGGTGGTATAGGGTTAGGGTATTTTCTTTATTTATTTATCCATTGGTGAACATTAGGTGTTTCCATAGCTTGGCTATTGCCAATAATGCTGAAATGAACATGGGAGTGCAGATATCTTTTGAACATACTGATTTTAATCCCTTTGGATATGTACTCAGAAGTGTGATTTTACAGTCAATCGCTTTTCAACAAAGGTGCCACGAACACACAGTGGAGAAAGGATAGTGTCTTTAATAAATAGTGTTGGAGAAACTAATATCCATATGAGGAAAAATAAAATTGGACCCATATATCTTACATGTATTGATTATGTCTCTGCCTGTAACTTCTGTCCTTCTAAAATGTATACAATTGAGTTCTGACCCAACTACCTTGGGCACATGTTTCACAGTCTCCTGAGGCTGTGTCATGGGTCATAAACCGCTTTAAATATTTTACAGTTTGGCTTTTTGCATCAATAAGACAAATGGGATTGCATCAAACTAAGAAACTTTTGTATGACAAAGAAAACAGTTAATCAAGTGAAAAGACAGCCCACAGATTGGGAGCAAATGTTTCAAAATCATACATCTGATAAGGAGCTAATATGCAAAATGTATAAGGAGCTCAAACAACTCAATAGCGAGAAAACGAATAACCCAGTTAAAAAAAAAAAATACCAAAGGATTCAAACACACGTTTCTCAAAAGAGATACAAATGACCAACAAATTTATGAAAAAATGCTCAACATCTATAATCATCATGGAAGTACAAATTAAAACCACAATGAGATACCACATGACACCTGTTAGAATGGTTATGATCAAAAAGACAAAGGATAACAATTCTTCTGAGGCTATGAAGCAAAGAGAATCCTTGTATACTGTTGCTGGAAATGTAAATTAGTGCAACTATTTTGGAAAATAGTATAACGGTTCCTCAAAAAATGAAAAATGGAATTATCACAAGAAATAATTCCTTAAAAGAGAAATTTGTAAATGAATACAGTTTTTAGAGTGAGTCATCACATTGCAACAAGATAGCACCTTAACTCTTGTCGCAGGCTATTCTGGTCAGTTGAATACAAATAAATTTCACTTTGTTTATAATATATTGCTGTAATGTTAGGCTTTTAAAACAACCTTTTTACTTATGTCATCAGAAAATCTTAAGGCATAATACCATACATTGATGTAAATATAGAACATTTTTCTTCTAGATGAAATTCTTTTTTTTTTTTTTCTTGTGGGGAGCACTTCAGGCCCTGAGCTCCTCTGTAATATTCTGTCCCCAGAGGTGGACATTGTCCACCCAATCCTCTATTCCGTGTGCACTTTCAGTGGCTCTGTGTCACAACTTACTCAGCACTCTCTGCTATCAAACGTTGAACCATTTTCAATTTTTTCAGCCTCATAGTAGTGCTGGAAGAAACATCTGCATCTGTAAATCTCTATTTTTTTAACTTTTATTTTAGGTTCGGGGGTACATGTGAAGATTTGTTATGTAACCGGGGTTTGTTGTACAGATTATTTCATTACTCAAGCATTAAGCCTAGTACCCAATAGTTATTTCTTCTGCTTCTCTCCCTCCTCCCACCCTCAAGTAGACCCCAGTGTCTGTTGTTCCCTTCTGTGTTCATGAATTCTCATTATTTGGCTCCCTCTTATAAATGAGAACATGTACTATTTGGTTTTCTGTTCCTGATAGCAGGAATTTTTATAATTGAAAAATAAAAGGGGGTGTTTTAAAAATATATATTATTACATTGTACCATGATGTTTTGTTTAAAAATAACTTTTAAAAAAATTAAAGGAAATGAAAAGTTGTGATCATTTTTAATATCACATTTTGGATCTCTCCCATAGGATCATATTTATAATATAATCTCTGCTGTTAAGATTAAGAAACATGGTCCAGTAATTTTAATTAAGTAAATCTGCTTGGAGGTTGCCTTTTGAATAAAAAAAAAAGTACTTAAGGGTGTTATATCCCGCTTCAAATTACTGACAAAAGACGGAGGTGTGAGGTCATTCCTTAGACTTTTTCCTCACATCCAGAGTGAAAGGGAAATGGAAGCATGATGAGAATCACCCTCATTTGCCCATTTTGAGCTTAATAAGGCACTTTTACACAGATACTTAGGGCTCTCTTGTAGCTGCACTAGTCCTAATTAATGCTCACCATCTAACATCCCGGGCTTAAAAACGAAACCAAGAGAATCTCCTCAGGGGGAGGAAAATGAATTAAAAAAAAAAAAAAAAAAAAAAGTCCCTCTGAAAGATTCAGTGATACAATGCAGGGACTTTATGAAATAATATAAAATGATTGAAAAAATGTTTACATGGTTTTCAATAATATGCTCATATTTATGTTACGTTTGCTGAATAATGAACAAAAATAAATGAGTGATGCCTTTTATGTATGATGCATACATTATGGACAAGTCACATTTTAATTTCATACTTGATGCTTCAGCTTGTGCTGTGTTTTTAGTTAGTGCTGGTCTATTAAGCTGCTAATTTATCTACTGTTGTTCAGGCCTCTGGAAATGCTGCTCCATAAATAATAGAGCAGTGATCCATAACCACCTCCCATGTAACAGCATCAAGTCCACTGCAGCTAATAGGAATGAACTGCTGGTTGCTAGGTGCCAAAATGCTGCTTGCCTATTTAGGAAGTGATATAGTTTTGTCTCCCTGCTAAGATGACAAAACTGTAATTAGAGATTAATCAAGAGCTACATTAGTGCCACAGTTTCCTGCAGTCTGACTTTTGTTACCCACCAGCAGTTAAGTGCATCTGCCTGTATTTACCAGTTCTCTGGAGATTTAGAAATTTATTGTCATATTTACAGGAACAGCTGCCGTGCAAGTTGTCAAATCATAAAGAACTAACTCAAGAGAATGCATATAATTAACTACTCTGTCTTTAGTCTATTTATTTTTAAAATGAGGCTTCATTTGAAAAGATTAAATAACATATTACATAACCAGCTTTTTTTTGTTCTTGGATTTTGTTATTTTTCATTAAAACATTTCTACCAACTATTCAGTGATTTATACTGAATAAATAAATATCAATTCAAATATTAAAAGAGATACAAATTCAAGCAGATATCAAAGAAAACTTGAATCTAGTGATTATCCTGGGGGCTGGGATGGTGGTATACATTCACATCACATAGAGTTCTATGATACTATGGTTTTCTTAAGAAAAAATAATATGGGTTTTTATAGAATTCACCTTTATTTCAGTTTCACTTGCTATTCCCTAATATCTTGGTTATATTTGCTTTGGACAAATTATTCCTCTTCCATTATTTGCATCCGTTATACTTGAATGTCTTTCAAATGTGTTAGCATAGGGGACACATTAATCACCAGTATTTTTTCTCACAGAAAACCTGATACCATTAGAGAATGGCTTCTTTGATTTAGTTAATTACTAGAGCAAATATACTGTCAAAATTAAGATCTGAAATATTTGAAATCTTAGATTGCAAAGTTATGAACAATGCTAAATCGTGAATGTTTTAGCTTTTCCCTTTTTATATTTAATATGCAATTTTCTTAAAACTTGAAGTGAAATTAAATGTAAAATTTGTTTTTATTGACTGTTGCAAAAAGCAGTTATGAATGAAATCATTGGAAAATAATTTTCTTATGAGTACACTTGAGACTACTGTATACATATCACACACATACACACATATTTAAGCATACTCATAGTATATATATTATTTTGAACTTAAAAGAAATACACTGGATCCCATTTTGATTCTTTTAGTTTGCAGCAGAATTTTGGAATAGTTGCAATTCATTCCATGGAGTTATTGCCATTAAAGGCCAGGTGTGGTGGCTCACACCTGTAATACTAACACTTTGGGAGATCAAGGTGGGAGGATTGCTTGAGTCCAAGAGTTCAAGGTCAGCCTGGGCAACAAAGCCATACCCCCATCTCTACCAAAAAAAAAAAAAAAAAAAAAAAAAATTAAAAATTAGGCCGGGCGCGGTGGCTCAAGCCTGTAATCCCAGCACTTTGGGAGGCCGAGACGGGCGGATCACGAGGTCAGGAGATGGAGACCATCCTGTCTAACACGGTGAAACCCCGTCTCTACTAAAAAAAATACAAAAACTAGTCGAGCGAGGTGGCGGGCCCCTGTAGTCCCAGCTACTCGGGAGGCTGAGGCAGGAGAATGGCATAAACCCGGAAGGCGGAGCTTGCAGTGAGCTGAGATCTGGCCACTGCACTCCAGTCCGGGCGACAGAGCGAGACTCCGCCTCAAAAAAAAAAAAAAAAAAAAAAAAAAAAAATATTAGTCGGGCATGTTGGAGCATGCATCTAGTACCAGCTACTAGGGTGGCTGAGGTGGGAGATTCACTTGAGTCTAGGAGGTTGAGGCTCCAGTAAGCCATGATTATGCCACTGAACTCAAGCCTGGGTGACAGAGTGAGACCCTGTCTAAAAAAAAAAAAAAAAAGAAAGAAAGAAAAAAGAATTATTGCCATTAGAACTTGCAAAGCCTTTAATCACATTACGAAACTAAAAGCTACTTTCAAAATGAATTGAGGTTTTATGCTCAGATTTCAAATCATAATATCACATTTCAAATGCACAATACACTTAGACATCCAATTCACTAATTTTGGACTTCACAGGAAAAGTACGTAATTTTTCAGAACACTTCATGCTTCACTCATCCTTCCTAAAAGTGAGGAAGAAAAACACTGTATTGTTATTGATGTAATTATTGTTTCTAAAATTATTCTATTTTTGTATACATATATACATATATCATATGTGTTCAAATATTTGTCAAAAATCTTGTTAAAAGTCTTTAGACTTCTTATAAAAAATACTATGAGATCAGTTACAGAATTGTTTGTGTTAAGATATGTCAAAGTTTATTTTAAAGTTTCTGTTTTTGTTTTCTCTTCAGTCTGTGACAAACTGCTGCATATCACAGAAAAGTTTTGTTTATTTATAAATAAAAGATAAAATATAGAAAGGGCTATTGTGTCTGTTGCTGCAAGAAGACTGCAGAGACTGCATTGAGGGGTTTAATAGATCTGCTCTGTTCACTAAACTCTGGCATGCAATCAGGTAGAAATCTCTTTGCACTGTAGTCAACTATAACACTGGTAATAGATAAAAACTTCTCCATTAAAAAACCTGAAATCAGAGTTTTACTGATAATTTAATAAGCATACCATATTATTTGCAAAAATATATTTTTTGTAGTCAGTCAAATATACAAAAAATATATATTTGTATATTTTTTATATTTGGAAATACCAGAGATATCATTGTAAATTTTATAATAATTTGTTTAGCTAACCTAGAAAGCACTGGTTTTGAATAGAAAATGACAATGTCCTTAGGTGTGCAAGAGCATATAGATATTTTAAAAACTTTAATAATATATACAGTCAAAAAATTTCTTAAATTTTTATTAATACTACTACCACCTATTGATCAGTACATATTTAAAAATGTAAAGCATAATAAATGAAAACACTATTAACTGGAGTGCTATGGAAATAAAGCAAAACAATGTTGTTACAAGTAATTAATAGGAATTTTTCTTCCTTTACAATATATATGTTCCCTTCAGTTGGAAATGTGGGTAGGACTTAGTTCTTCAATAATATTAAAAGAAACCCCAGAGCACTGAAAGTTAATTTCAGGCAGACAAGTTGTAAGCTGAGGCCAAAAATTTATTTTACGTAACATGTCATTACCAATGCAGAACAGCATTTCGGGGCAATGAAAGAGGGAGTGTTTCATCAGCTAATCACTAGACTTAGCTTCATTATTGTGTTGTTTGTCCTCCAAATTACTTAAGATACATCAGTAATAACAACAATACAACCTGTTATTTTTCTCTAAGGATGTAGTCTGACACAAACATTAAAAAACAGCGAAATATCCATGAGCTTTGAACTATCAAATTCCAATGTTTTAGGGTAGACAGAGGCTAAATATCTCATTACACTTTTATGTAAGTACTTCATTAATTCATTTATTAGTGTGATGTGCTAAGTAATTTATTAGTTTTTTATCAACATTGTAAAAGCTATGTAAAAACATTACTGTAGTAAGTTTCTTGGAACCAAAAAGGCCTTGGATTGAGAGTGCCATATTCTGCCACATTTTTGTTTGTGGTCTCAGGCAAATTATTGTATGTGCCTCAGTTTCTCCATCTGAATGGAGACTATAAAATCTACCATGAGGGAGGTCTTGAGATTTATCTTACTTGAAACATGTGAAATACTTAAGATGCTTGGCACGTGTTACTGCCTCAAATATCCATTTTAGGAAGTCAGGTAAACATAAAAATGGATGAGATATGTTTTCACCACAAGTACATTGCTATTAATACATTAATATATTTACTTTTAGAATATATATACACAAATGTAGAGTGAGTGTATTTGTTTATACAAAATTCAAATTATGCATTTAGACTTGTGTTCTGCTTGGTCCCTTTGTCCCATTTAATATACTCTGAGCATTTTTCATGTGGTTAAATTACTTTTAAAAATAATTTTAATGAATGACAGTTTAATTAGTGAACATATTATGCATTTAGCTATTTTATCATTATTCATCATTAGATTGGTTACTATTATTATCATAAAAGTACTATAACAATTTTTTTGCACATATACTTTTGTTTCCATCTCCATAGGATAGAATGCTAGCAACAATTACTATTATAAAAATATTATCAAAAAAACGAGAACTATAGATGGGTGCAAAAGTAATTGTGATTTTTGTCATTAAAAACAGCTATTACTTTTGCACCAACCTAATATTTTTTTCCAAATTGTTTTCCCAAAAGGCCATACCAATTTATACTTCTGTAGGTACCTTATGAGACTCCTTGTCCTACTATACCAATACCTTTATTCAGAATTTTTTGTATTTCCCAATTTTATGGTATCTTTTTAAATTGTACATTAGTTAATTATTGGTGTTATAAAATCTTTATGTGCTTAATAGCTATTTATGTTTCTTTCTTTCTTTTCTTTTTTTTTTTTTTTTAAGACAGAGTTTCACTCTGTTGCCCAGGCTGGAGCACAGTGGTGCGATCTTGGCTCAAGGCAACCTCCACCTCCCAGGTTCAAGCGATTCTCTTGCCTCAGCCTCCTGGGTAGCTGGGACTACAGGCGCCTGCCACCACGCCCGGCAAATTTTTTTAACTATTTTTTGAAGAGATGGGGTTTCACTGTGTTAGTCAGGATGGTTTCGATGTCCTGACCCTGTGATCCACCCACCTCGGCCTCCCAAAGCGCTGGGATTAGAGGTGTAAGCCACCGCGCCTGGCCTGTTTATGTTTCTTTATCTGTAAAGTGCTTAAAGAATTTTGGCCATTTTTCCTATTGCATAGCTAATGACTTATCTACCTGACTTGAAAGTGATCTTTGTGTAATAGTGTTTATTTTAAACATTGTATTTTATTTTATCATTTGTTTTATACGTTCGGTTGTAAAATTATTGATAGGTTTAAAATATTTATTTACATCTTGACATCTTTCCCTTTAGGAATTCTATAATGGTTCCATGCACCTAGAGACTCATCTTCCATTCCTAAATATATTGATATTCATCTGCTATTTTTTCTCATCTATTGAATGAACTTAATTTTTACATCTAATGTTTTAACATATAAGTGCATTATTTTTAAAATTTTAATAAAGTCTAGTATATTGTTCCTGAGAAGTTAACCTAATACTTCTAATATCATTTAGAGAGTAAGCATTTATTTCTCCACTGATTTGTTATATCATATTTTTATCATAGCCAAATGTTATGTGTGCTGAAGCCTATTTCTGATTAATCAGTCTATTGAGTCTCCTAGTAACTCTTGAAACATGACTATACTGTTTAGATCTTTGTTAGTAAATCTTAAAAACTACAGAATTATTACATTATTTTTAAAATTATTTTTTAGTTTTTGAATCCCACATATTCTTCCAAATTACCTCTGTCAGTTCCCAAATAAATCCATTAGTATTTTACTTGGAATTTTGTTAAAATCAAAATGCAATTTGGGAAAAAATAACCTTCCTTACAAAATCCATACTTCCCATCAAACAAATATGTTATGTCTTACCTCTCTATACAGCTATTTTTTTAATGTCACTGAATATTCTTTTTAATCTTTATGCTTTCTATAAGCATTTTCTATGTGTTTGCCACCTTGATAAGTCCTGTATATTATCTGTTTAATTTTGTAATATCCCCACCAGGTGAATATTGTTATTATCACCATTGTATAGATGAGCAAGTTGGGAATTATAGATGTTAACTTTATTCAATGTCCCATGCCAGTAAGTGGCAGGGCAAGTTCTACCTAACTCTAAGCCTATAAACTAAACTACCATACCTGTTATTTTAGAAGGCAGTCCTTATCAGTAATTACAGGTAATAACTTATGAAGGAATTTTTAACCTGAACATGTTACTCAATACAAAATAATGCTCATTGCATTAATAAGTGTAACAGTTTGACAATCTGTCCCACTTGCCTTTTTGTATAAAAAATGAATGGTTTTCTGATAAAGACATTACGTTTTTAATTATTTCTGTGGCTTATGATGTTTATCAGCCTTTTTACTTAGAACAGGATTATTCAACTTGAATTTATTGTAATATTACACAGATAAGGCCAAGCAGAAAAAAAGGGGTATATGTATTTTTAATCTCTATCATTTCAAAAACATTCGAGCACAGAGTATCCGATCCCCAGTCCGTCGCCATACCCAGAGGTCATTTCAAATGACCATAGAAAATTAAGCAATTTCTCATCACAGACTTGGCAAAACTCCACAGTGTCTAAGTTATTAGAGTAGCCTGGGAGGGTAACTCTTTTCTTAAACATTGTTCCTTACTTCAGTACAGTTGATTTTCAGCCATATAACTATTCCCATCAAGACTTTAATTTTAATTTGGATAATTTTGCCCTTCAAATTTACCAGGTCTCCAAATACATACCACTTATTATGTCCTTAAATTCAAAAATAATCTCTGACTACCATTCTTCAGGTTAAGATTAAGTACAATTCAGGATAAAGCAACCACAACAACACTGTCAGGTTTGCACTTTCTATTTTATTATTGTGTGAACTGTACTAAGAAAAATACTTTTTTTCTGGCTTAAGCTTACAACTTGAATGTGAGTTCCCAAATACTGTCTTTTATTAATGTATGAAAGAAATCCATCAATGAATCTAGAATCAATACATTGATTTAAATACATATTTCTTTTTATGGGGCAATTCACTTTTGCATCATTAATATGCTATTTTTCAACTTCCCCACTGCCCAAGCAACTGTTTATTTTCTAGAATTTCACTTTGTGTAACTGAAATCCCAATGAGAAGTGACTTGCTTCTCAGTCTTTGTGTACATTGCTGAAGTGGTTTTGATTCTTTATATCTGAATCATGACACTGAGCTGCATTTTCTACTTTTGATCACAGAGGAAAAGTGGTATCTATGGCAACAGAAAAGTGGAAGTGTGGTTCCTGACAGGGTTTTCATGTGACAGAAATGATAGCCATTTTTGTTAAGTAATACTATGTTAAGATGCTATCTTTTGTGTCAAATTTACTGTGATATCCAAAATTGAGGAATTACAACTTGAAAGAAAAAGATAGCTCACCAATTAATGTGTATATTATAGAGTCTTTAGACTGAGTTTCTGTGACCTGCCTTTCAGCCCAGTGCTTCATTTATACAGCAGCACGGACTTGTGTTCCCAATTCATGATTAGGTAATTAAAAGATGTCAGCCTTGAGTCATGACCCAATGTATTTTTTATAAAAGTGACCCAAATTGCAATATGAGGGGAATTTTGACTTCTTTCTTATCCAATTTATTACAAAAATGAAAGTTCAAGTTATTCAAAAGTTGTGATTAGCAAAATCCAATTCATATTATCAGTGGCCTCTTTTTTCTCCCTTTTAAAAAAAGAGTGACAACGATCTTCCTGGACATCCTCCACACACATATACAGAAAAACATCCCATAATATTTTATTAAAGTTTCAGTTAACGTAGGTTTTGTCTTGTAAAAAATTACATGATACCTACCCTTTCTCCTCTTTCCCTAGTCTCTTAGCAACCACCATTAATTTTTCTGTCTTTATGAGTATTCTAGACATCTTACATAAATAGGACCATACAGTATTTGTCCTTTTGTGACTGACTTATTTCACTTAGCATAATGTCCGGAAGGTTCACCCATATGTCAGAATTTCCTCCCTTTACATGGTTGAATAATATTTCATTGTGTATATAAACCTCCATTTGTTTATGCATTCATCCACTGATGGATACTTGGGCTTTGGCTATTGTGAATGATGCTGCTATGAACATGGGTGTCTTTTCAAGTCTCTGCGTTCAATTTTTTGGGTGTATACCCAGAAGTGTAATTGCTGTATCATATGGTAATTCTCTTTTTTCATATTTTGAAGAATGACCATACAGTTTTCCATAGATGCTGCACTGTAGGAATATCTTATATTCCTACAAACAATGCATAAGTATCCCAATTTATCCATATATTTACCAATATTTGTTTCCCATAGGCACCACAGCTTAAAATGTATCTCAGTATTTGAGAATGATGTAGTGGTTGATTAATATGTCCTCTGGTATCAAAGTGCTTAGGTTCAAAACCCAGATCTGTATGACACTGGCAGTATTTAACTTCTTTGAATTTCGGATTTGCTATGGATAAATAAGGATAATAGCATATACTGTTTGAATATACTTTTGTGAGAGAAAAATAGGATATTGCATTACAAAGACTTAGTACAATGATTGTAATTAATTTAGTCTTCAATATCGGTTATGTATAAGTGTCATTAATTATTCAATGACACAATTAGATAATGCTATAATTATTTTAAGGATAAAGAGGTTGAGTAACTAGCTCAATGTCATGGACCCAATAAATAGTGAAAAAAAAAAAAAGATTCAAACTGTGGTCAACGGCCATATCCTTGGTCTACTAGGCTTATAATTCTGCAAGTGAAGGTAAATGAGAATATTAATGTATGAAGATCTCAGTTTCACATGATAGGAAACCAGAAAGAATAATTATAGTTCATTTAACTCATTCAAATCCTTCTCTGTTTCAAAGCTCCAGCTCCTTCATCACCTTTGCCATGAGGACTTAACAGTCAGCCTCTCACTTATGGATTTCTTTCCCATTTTCTGTATCATTCCTTGTATTCAAATCACTCATCAAATATTTGTTATTAATTTTTTTGTGTTTTCATCTCTTACTACTTTACTAGATTCTTAAGAAATTATTGAATATATTTTATTCTTTCATGTTTCCTTACTTTTTAAGTAACATTTTTATTGAATAAACTGTTTATAATAGTTTTCTGATAATAATATTTGACTGATCCTAATAAAATCCTGCTGTTTTTATAATATTTGCATATAGTTTTAAAAAGATTACTTAGTAAAAGGAATGTTTATATTTAGAAAGAGATTTTTGCTGATTATCCCTTCTTTCCCTTAATTGACATTAGATGAGACAAGTGTGATTACTTCACTTATATACAGAATTCCATACCTACAGAGGCCAAGTTACCTCAGTGACTTGAATAGGTATGAGACAAAAGTTTTGCTTTCCTAAGATCAATTTTTCAATGTTCCATTTATACTAAATTGCTCCTCATATTGAAACTGTGCCCATATTACAAGTTTGAATGTTTTACCTTATTTAAAGGCATCCATTCTGAAATAGTGTTTCTCAAGGCTTACTTTGCTCTGTGTGTGTGTGTGTGTGGATGTGTCTGTGTGTTTCAGGCACATACCACTGTGAAACTGGATAAGCTTTAGTAAGTTTCACTAAATTTTATTTTAATTGCATAGAAAATGAGAATAATCCTATCCATAGAACTGAAAATATTCAAAGTGATAACACATACAAAATATTCAGGACAATGTCAACCATATAATAAGCTCAAAATAAATGTTAGTAGTTAAAATAGTTTTAATGATTGTTCTAAATGGCATTTTTATCTAAATCTAGACTTCCACCTCTGTAGCTGGGATTGTGTTAGCATATTTTAGGCTTTTATTCTTTAAATGAATCATACAATTTTGCTAGAAAAATGAAAGTTTATGGTTTTGCTACCATATTACTTTTATTACTCCTACTCCTACTACTTGGTTTTCCCATGTTGATGGCAACTAAGTGCCCACAAGTAATAGAGACAGTGTTTGAGAGAAAATCAAGTAAAAAACTAGCATGGTAACCACTGAACAAGTAAGGAGACTTTATGGCAAGTGAGAACCCAACAACCTTGATCCAATGTGGGCCTATACAAGTGCTAAAATCAGGCATAGCATAAAACACAAATGATGGAGGTCACGAAGCAAAACTTTATCCTCATCAAATAAACATTGACTTTGATTTTTCCGAAAATATTAATGCATGTTTTTCATTATTATGAATTTCAAGGTTTATAAATGATAAAAAAGGATATATATAATTAAGGCAGAAACTATGAATTTAAACCATATCAACTTCTTAAGGACTATTTGCTAATGAGAGTCATACTTTATGAGTAATATGTAAAAGATTTTTTTTTCCACTGGAAGAAAAATATCAAAGTAAAGTAGAAAACATATATAAACCGCCCTTTTAAAATGCTTGCAGATTAAACTATGCCTCAAGTAGTTGTCATTCTGAAGAATAATGATTGAAAAATCTTTTTGGCAATGGCAGCATTTTGCATCAATAATTATTTGAAATAATGGATTAAGAAGCAGAATTTACTCATAAGTAACTGAGTCCCAGCAATATAAGACATAGATAGACTCTGATAGATTACCCAGAATATTAACCAGGCAGACTTAACATAAGAAAAAAAGAATTATCAATTTTCAGACACAATCACATTAACAAATATAGAACTCAGAGTCATATTTTATAACTGATAGCAACAACTCTACTAACAAATTATCAAATTATATGTCAAAATTCATAAGAAATCTAATTCAACCACACATAAATATAAGATTTTTTATAATATACAGAGATTCTTAACTAAGTGTTAAGAAAACAGAACATTTAAAATTGAAATGGAGGCATGAGATATTTAAAATATTTACTGAAAACTAGTACAAATTATTTTCAGCATCAAATCAGGTTGCATTTCATTTAAGTGCCACAGGGTTTACAAGTTTTCTATTGATATTTTGGCTCATGTATTATTCCACTGGGAAGAATGAAGAAGTCAAAATGAGTTTTTAAAAAGTGAGTTTTAAAATAAAAAAGTTTCAATGGATTAAAGAACATTTGTATAGTTGTAACTTCTTCAGTCACTTGGGATCAAGCACAAAATCCAAAAGGCAGCTGCACAGCACAGATGAACGATTTTGTTCTCCACAATTACCTTGATTGTAGATAATCTAATTTGGACTGCTGTCTCTCCTCTCTCTCTCTCTCTCTCTCTCTCTCTCTCTCTCTCTCTCTGTGTGTGTGTGTGTGTGTGTGTGTGTGTGTGTGACCTAATCTTATATAAGGGTTGATGCTTTTGGTGACTGAATTAGGCCAAAATACAAAAGACAAAATAGCTAATAAGTAAGAAACATTATCAAGATTTAAAATCCACAATTGTACTCTATTTCTCCAAACCCAAGCTTTGATGAAAATTGTTTACTGCATGGCTAAATTCTTATCCTGAAGGCATCTTCTGGGCTTTGAAGATTTTACCATAGTCTTAGAAATAAAAAATTGAGCAAATTGCAGTGCTTTTCTGTAATTTTGTAGAACAGGGTGTTTCAAGATAAATTATACCAGTGGACTATATCTGTTTTGTACCACAAAACACATGTAAAATACCTGTAATTTAGTCATTTCAAGGCATGCATGAAAAAGGTAATAAACACAAACACAGACATCCTAGTTTGCAGACATGCAGTCTTCACAAGTTAGAAAGATCTCAGGCTTACTAAATATCAAAGATGAAATCTGTACTGCACACCAAACTACTGAAAATTGCCTTCAAATTTAAGGTGCAATTTATTTCAAATGGGGTAAAGTTGTAGATGGAAGCATTGAAGGAGACAGAGTTACACCTAGACTTATTATTTCACATTTACAATACAAACCCACATAAAACGTTCATACAAACAATGTATGCTTCAAATGATGTTCATTCTTATTTAGTTTTTAATGGCTTAACAGTTCTAATATTTAATTTATATTAAAAATCTTTATTTCAAAGCATATTTTTATCTTCAGAGGTTTTTGAATTCTGGATTTCCTTAAAATATTTTGGAGTGTTTGTAAACATTTACTTAGAATACGTTTTGTTTATGCCATTAAATCATAAGGCTCTCTTATTCCTTATAGTAAACTAAATTAAATGCTAATAGTTTTTATAAGTTGGAAAATATTTTTTTCTCTTTCAATTGACTAATAGTGATTCTGGTCTCATTTTCTTAAGAAATATATGCAACCTCAGGCACAGCAGGCATGTAAAAAATGAATAACTCCAGTAAAATTAAATAACTGCAATATTTAGGTTTCCACAAAAAATGTTCTATTTACTTGTTTAAAGAACACACAAAACAATTCTCTCATGCTTAGTTGCCTAAGTTGGGAACCAGAGATTCAGTAATGTCAATACTATTTTCTTATTTCAGCAACAGATATATCTAAATATGTGAAAAGGTTCACAAACATAATACATGGGCAATTTCAATATGGGAATCTTAATACAATAGAATATTGAACTAGGTCTCAGGAAAGCAAACTTTTTGTCTTCTACCTATTCAAAAGATTAAATTACTTGGCCATTTCATTGACCTCTGTGGCTACGAGAATTCTATGTAACAATGTGAAAATAGCAATTGTCTTGACTATACCAATTAAGGAAAAGACAGGATAATCAGTAAAACTCACTTGTGGGTGAGAATAAAGTTAAGAGTAATAACATACATACGAAAGTAGAAGAGTTTTTACTTACAAAGCAAAAATGATTGAGGGTGTAATTAGAGACTTCAGGTTAGAGTCAATTTTATGGTACATATTCTGACATTTTCTATTCCTCTTGTGACCTTGTCTACTTCTGTTCAAAGGTTCTGCCTTTCCTTAACTGCCTTATGTTTATTGCCATGGTTCTCATGGTAGCCTCAGAAGAGCTTCTTTACGTATAATATACTTCCACAAGGCCAGCTTCATGGGCTTGTGACCTGTGATGTCGGACAGGGCCTGCCATTTAGAAGGGCTTTGTGCTTGGTTTAATGTTGATACTGTTTTGAAATTTTTGATAATATACTTTTTAAACTTGTGTTTTGTAAGTAAAATTCAATGGGACAAAGGAATATGCAGATGAGCAGAAGATATACACATATTGTGCATCTGTCTGCAACAGTTCTTGATATGTGGTTTGTACAGAACATTTGCGATGCTTATAAGCACAGCCTTGTAGGGAACACATACTTGTGGGACCACAGTGAAGTTCAGAGTATTAAGTAAGCATGTTGCATTTTCACTGAGTACATGGGGGCACTAACAAGAGATCATCTTTTCTGTCTTTTGAACCAGAACTTCCTTTGAATGTAGAAAGAAACCCAAATGACACTATCATATACCTTTTCTTGTCTTACTTCCTTATATTTGCCAACTACTTACATTGAAAATGACATTGAAGGAATGAGAAAGATAGCATAACCCATAGTTTATTTTTCTTTCAGTTATTTCTTACTCATTGATAGAATGAGTGTGTATCAAGTAGAATAAAACTAGTTTAGTTCTGTGCAACTATTTCTGCCATTTCATTTAGAATGAAGTACATAAGCAAACACAAGCTAAGAATACAAATTGTGTGATTTTCGTAATTTTACACATAAGTTAAAGGCTCTTATCTTTGCAGTTAAAACTGGTGTTACACAGTATAAAGATGAATGGTAAAGTCCACATTAATAATTTTGTTTTTAATTTTTCTTTACTTATAGTAACACAAAACAGCAAAATACACTAGGGCAAGTTGAGAGAAAGTCTGTGAAAGAAATAAAAACTTTATATTTAATACTTTAATAGTATTTTTCTTGTTTTTTGAACAGAAGACCCACAATTTTAATTTGTCATTGGGTCCCACAAATTCTGTAACTCGCCCTGCATTTCTAAGTTATAGAAAATATGCTTTGAGTGCATACAATGTGTCTACAGGTAGTTCCAAGCAGCCAGGGGAAAGGGGAACAACGTATTTTATAAACCCTCATTTTATCCTTATAATAAGAATCTTGTAATTTAGGTGGTAATATCCTCATTTACCAGATGGAGAAAATGAGGCTGACGTTACAAAACAGGTAAGAGTCAAAGCCAGAATTTAATCTTAAATCCACCTGACTTAATTCCCATACTTCTTCTAATATCTACAGTCACCAAATTATTGACCTTCCAAACTAGGACACTTTTGACAATGAAATGGGATGATATTAATAAAGACTCCAGGACTATTGGCATAAACTGGCTGGATGGGGCAAACCACGATGTGTGATCGTGTAGAAAGCCATTGATTTATCTTTTATTATTCCCATTATAACTATAGGAGGGCAGGTCCTATTCAACACTTGATAGATGATCCATAAATTATTTGTTGAAAAAACAATTTTTGCCTATAATATCCTAAAAATCATAAGGTGAAGGTTTTTCTAGATGTAAAATAATAATCAAGTTAAATAAATATATTAAGTTGAAAAAATCAAATAGATTTGTAATATATTTGATTTTATTTCATTTTATGCCTGATAAACTTTAGATATTACTTCAAACTTAATATGATACCAGATTGCAAAACAAAATAAAAAAAAAAGTTCTATTTTTCAGGTGTTCACAAGTTTTAGAATATCATTGCCTGAAAAGTTTGCCATAGGATTTCTTTTTCTTTAGGGGGTTTAACTTTTATTTGGTCGGACACCAATACAGTACAAAACCAAGTGTAGATCCGTCAATTAGTTGGGGGAATTTAATCTGCCATGCAGTCTGCGCTAGACTGAGAGAGAAGAGTTTTGGAATACTTTTGATACTTAAATCATTGAAGAGCAAGTCACTTGCATCCGTATCTCACTATGAATTTAGTTTTAATTTGATACTTTCCTACTTTCAGACAGAACATAGCTGTTCTAATTCACCATTGTATTCTACACAGTCAGTAATCAGTGCAGAGTTCAGGACAAAATCAGAACTCTATCAATATTTATTAATAATATTAGATAGATATCAGGGCATTTAGGAAAGCTATGAATACAGTTCTAAGAATCACTATTAAGAGCCATCTTATAAAAATGGTAGTGGTTTTGGGAAAGAATTAAGATACTTTGTTGATAATAAAGAATGTTATTCTCACATTCTAGAGGAAGGAGACAGAAGTTATATATCCTTCTAGATGAAGCTTACAGTATATTATAAAATTTGACGCATTGTTTTAAAAATTGGATCTTCATAAAAGTTCCTTGAGACTTACAGTATTTAAAGCGTGGTTCTCCCTTTTCATTTTATTTCTACCCCTTACTTAAAATTTACTGAATGAGAAAACTTTACATCCTTCACTCTGCTGATTACCATTTCTGGGAACATTGCCTTTGAATGCAGGACATGCAGAAGTGACATCTCACTGCTGGATGTGCTGATTCACTGGCACTAATTTGTCATTTTCAGAAGCGTTCACTCTCACAGATATTTTAGCATGGCAGATTCGTGGGTCGAAGGGTAAAAGCAGGTTACCTATGGATAGAAGCAGATAATGGGCATTTTATTACCCAGACATCTCTCATTTTAAAGCTGCTATTCTCAAGGATTAGACAGCTGACCTCCAGTCATGATTTTGATTCCATAAATTGAAATTGGTTGCAATACTATTCATTGCTCACATATGATTATGCATGAAGTTAATGTTATGTGATTTTCCAACTGAGGTGATTTCTTAACCTTTTCACTGCCTGACTCCTCTTATGTACACTGTATTGAAGTTCCCACAGAAATCTACTAAATTCCATAAAATTCTGAGTAATAAAGAGCACATTTAAGAAACTGGTCCAAGTGATTTTGTTATTTTTTGAATCCACAATGCCCAATTTATAATAATTTTATTTTTACAGTTAGGGCACTTGGCTAGGTACTGAGCAGTACACATGGCCTCCACCTGGTAAAGAATAACTAATTATAATAATAAAGTTACAACAGTTGTTACAGCAGAAAACCCTTCCATAGTGTGAACTTTATACTTTTTACTTTACTGAGTATTTACATATATTAATTAGTTTGGGAAATGCACAGTGTTTAGGGTAAAACAAAACAAGTACACATAATTAAAACACAAGTAATTTTTCATTAAATACATAAAAAATATGTACAAAAATGACATGCAAATTTGGAAGGACAAACCACTCCTAGGTGCTAAAATCAAGAAAGATTTATTGGCTATCTTCTATATGCTGCCACTGTGATATATATATCAGGGGCCTCCGAGAAGAACATGAGACTAACTTATTCCTCAAAGAAGTCCAGAAGGCAAAATTCATACAAAGCACATAATTAGAGAACTACATAAGACAATATATTATTTCAAATTTATTATATATGTGTGTATATTCCTAAATATTATATATATATGTGTGTGTGTGTGTGTATATCTGTGTGTGTGTGTGTGTGTGTGTGTATATATATATATATCCTTATCCCAATCTTATGGAATAGTCAGATATGATCATTTTATGTAACAGCAAAAATTGAAACTAAAGGACACATCTTCATGATTTAAAGCACATTTCCATTTAAATAGGAGACCCAAAGCAACTAGCAAATATAGTCAACAGTTAAGTGAATATTTACTCTGTATCATGCCCTAAACCCCAAATAGTGCTATGATATAGGCATATAAGGAGAAATCCAGGACTTAAAAAAATTAAGCAATTTGTCCAAAGTAATGTATATCTTAGTAACAGAATTGATATTCATTCTGGGCTGAAAAATTTGAGAGGTGAACCTTATGATAGCTCTGCAATTTTCCACATGTTGATGTTGTCTGAATGTAAAATGGAGGCATAAAACAATAGTCTTGCATGCACCCACTGAGAGTCATGAGTTTTTATTGTTAGTAACACAAAATGGAGAAAAGTCTATAGTTTCAAACAATAAAATGATTTCTAAAATTTTCTTTCACCCCTCCACCTCCATCATCTATTAAGTCCTTTCAGCTTAAATATCTCTTTCTTTCAGAAGCCTCATCTTACATAACTATGACAGTTGTCACCATTCTGAACAAAGCACTTTAAATTTCTCTGTTCACACATTTGACATCTTTTAAAATATTGCAATTTTAAAAAATGAAAAGATTAGACATTTTGTGACATCTACATCTACCTCCATGTCTGGGATTTTTATTTATTAATCCCACAAATAGGTGTGGAAAATAGCTCTGCACCATGGAGGCAAAATTCTTGTGTTCAGCTCCAGGTTCTTCCTTTAACCAGCTGTAATATATGACCCTTATTTGGATCTGATTTAATCTGATTCATACAATGAAATATTTTTAAGTGTATAAAGTAATTGGGGGAATATGATCTGTAACTAGATATTTAATTATATGAATAAATTAATGTCAATTTTTAGGTGAGATGATGTCTGGTGATTATTTTTGAGCATCGTTTTTTTACAGATATGCATAAAAATATTTACCAGTGAAATGATCGGATGTCTAGGTTTTGCTTCAAAGTAATCAAAAGTGCTAAGAGGATAGGGTAAGGCCTATGGATAAAATAATAATGTTTGGCCATGTGATGCTCAGCTTCATATTAGGTCACATTTTTTATCCAGCTAAACAATAACACTGATGAAATTATGAATTTAATGTGCTAGTTTTATATTTTCATTCTAGCATATATTAGAATAAATATATAACCATTAAAACAAAAATGTAATATGAACATGTACAATATGAACATTAAAAGTTTTTCATTTTATTTTTATCTCTACTTTCATATTTGTTTGAAATATTGCATAACAAGACATTCAAATACATATAATAAAAATATTCAGGGAAAAAAATCAAATACAAATGAGAAGACTGGCCTAAAGATTATTGGCCAGTGATGGGTAGTGGAATGCCTAAATAATAATTCATGTGAGTGAAATTTGACAGCAGATTTTGCTCGTTTGTGGACATATGAAAATTACTAGGATTTTGCAGGTTCATCAACAATGTGATTTAAGTTGCCATTCTGAAGATCCATCAACAATGTTATTTAATTCCCCATTCAGTGCAGCAAAATATAGTAAACCATAGTGGTGATAGGCATGTTATACAGGCTACTGAGTAGCAGAAAGACAACAAATAATCCCTATGAATAATTTCTTCTTGTATGAAATGAGTACAATAACAATATTTACCTCATAGGTTCATTGTGTTTACACTTTTACTAAATGAGACAGTTTGATTAAGGTAATTTGGTGCGGTTACTGATTCATAGTAAACATATGACACATGATAGTATACTATTACTACTATAATCGAGAAGTTTTGAGTTTTTGTATGCTTTTATATGTGGCCTTTACATGACAAACTTAGTAATTAATCTTACACAGATGATAAAGTCTGAGAAAAATTATATAAAATGTCATGGCAGGGGAATTTGGTTTATAATTTATTAATTTACAGTGAGAAAAATTATGCCATACTAATTAGGCAATTTATGTTGCTACAATTTGGCTCTGCATCTCCATCCAAATCTCATGTCAAATTGTCATCCCCATGTGTTGAAGGAGGGGCTTGGCTGGAGGTGATTGAATCATGAGGGTGGACTTCCCTTTGCTGTTCTCACAGTAGGGTTCTCAAGAGATCCGGTTATTTCAAAGAGTGTAGCACTTTCCCCTTCATTCTCTCTCTGTCTCCTGCTCTGCCTTGGTAAGACGTGCCTCATTCCCCATAGTCTTCTACCATAATCGTAAGTTTCTTGAAGCCTCCCAGCCATGCTTCCTGTACAGCCTGTGGAACTGTGAGTGAATTAAACCTCTTTCCTTCATAAATTACCTAGTCGTAGGTAGTTCTTTATAGCAGTGTGAGAATAGACTAATATACATGTTTCCATGGTCTGTGAATTATAATTGAAAGCAAATTTGTTAACATAACATTAAATGATAAGCTATATTTGGGCAGGAATTGATTGTCCTCATATCCCCTAAAAGTTGCTCAGTGACTATGTTCAATGCATATTTTCTGGAAAAAAGAAAGAATAGAATGGAGGTTTCATGTAACTCAGATAAAGATAAACTATCATATTCAATGTGCCAGATCAATACTAACTTCAAAAGAAATACCAGTTTATTATCCAGAAAAACAATTTAAATCACATGTAATATAGTATATTATCAAAATACCCTCATCTTTTTTTTTTGGTGATGCTAAAGGAATGCTCTCTTTCTCAAAAAGTATTTCCCATTGAAAATACTTACTGAAACTTCTAATCTTCATGTTTTCTCCATTATTCTCCTACTTTCTAATTCTTGTCCCATTTTCTACTTTTTCAGCTATAATTTTCTTGTAAAAGCTTCTCTTTACTACTTAGAATAGGGGAGAATCCTAAAATGTTTATTTGTTGCCTCTTACAAATAACTGCTGTCTTTGCAAATCAAAGAACAATATATTTTTTCTACGAAAAAGTCCTTTAATCACATTCAAGCTGCTGCTACTCCCCTGCTACTCTTCCTCTTCTTTTTTCTCTCTTCCTTCAGAATGAAGTTTGGTTCTTCCCAATGTAAAAAGGAAAAGTACAAACTTCAAACTTGGTGGTTTTTATCCTGGTGTAATCCAGCCAAAGCAAATTTTGGGGATTTAAATTTTGAAAGTAGTAAATCTATCTGAAGCTCAGTTTAATACCTCCAAAATTCACCAGAGCTGATTTTTCTGCATGGAAAAAAAAAAAATAATGAAATGAGTTCCTTTTCGTTATGGCTGTCTTAGTCAGTTTTGGATTGTTCTAAAAGAATACCTGATGCTGGGTAATTTGTAAAGAACAAAGGTTTTGTTGGCTCACAACTTTGATGATTAGAAAGCTCCAGTTTGACCACATACATTTGGTGAGGGCCTGTGACTGCTTTTACTAATAGAGGAAGGTGAAGGGAGGCCAGAAGATACAGAGATCACATGGAAAGAAAGAAAGCAAATGAGACAGAGAAAGAGAGAGAGACAGAGAGAGACAGAGAGAGACAGAGAGAAGGTAGATCGAGGCTCTATTCACTCTCATGGGAACTTATAGAGTGAGAACTCAATCACTTCTGAGGATGAGCATTAATCTATTCTATGAGAGACCCATCCCTATTACCTGAATGCCTCCTCTCCTCCAGCAACAGGAATCAAATTTCAACATGCAGTTTGGAGGGGACAAACATTCTAACCATAGCTATAGCTGAAGTTGGCTTCTAATTATCCTTCTTTTTATAACTGAAGAAAGCAGGGACTTAATTCCCAGGAAGTCCTGGTTTGTGACTCAATTATTCTTACATTATCTAGAAGTTTTCTGAAGCATCATGATATTAGCATCTCATTAGCTAAAATTATTCTATTGTGAACAATGTTTTCTTTCAATAAAAACAAATAATTAAATAAATCAGAGGATGCAATTCCTAGCTCAGATTGGTTCTGAGCTTATCTTCTGTTTGATTTTGTTATAGAACTTACTCTTCTCCATTCAAATCTTTATGTTTGATATCTGATTATATTAGAGTGGGGTCTGCATTAATTCCGAGTCGATGAGCGTTTGGACATTTCAAGTCCATGTTTCAGTCTGACTTTATTCGTTGGCAGTCTCCACAAGGGCATCTTTCTTTTTTCCCTTTTTAATTGCTTTCAATAATGCTTGAAATGTAGATGTCCCCTCTACTATGGTAAATTATAAGCCTCATTAAAAAAATTACTGTTTACCTAACTTTCTTACTTGACTGGATCATGTAGACTTTTGTTGGTGTTATCATTTTGATTTTCATTTTCAAAACACTGCCCTCATCCTAATAGCTAACCTGCTACAAAGTCCATGAAGTATGGATCATATAGAACTACATTTTTTTCCTTGAAATGCAATTCTGAATGTCATCTAGATATTCCAGCTACTTTTCACATGAACCACACTCTTTTTGGATGGTCAGGCTATCCAATAAAGAAACAGAGGTTTCTTGGAAACTTGAGTAAATAATATATATTCTAATCTAGAAGAAGAGCATGTCACTTATTCTTCTACATATTTCCAACTCTGACATCTGCTCCTTTAAGCATTTCAGTAGCATTTTCCAAGGAGACACAAAATCCTCCCTTTTCATCCATGGAAGTTTTATTAGTTCATTTTCACACTACTATAAAGAAATACCCAAGACTGGGCAAATTATAAAGGAAAGAGGTTTAATTGATTTGTAGTTCCAAATGACTGGGGAGGCCTCAGAAAACTTACAATCATGGCAGAAAGCAAATGAGAAACAAAAGTATGCCTTACATGATGACAGGTAAGAGAGAAAGCAAGCATGGGAAATGTCAGACACATAAAAATATCAGATCTTATGAGAACTCACTATCACAAGAACAGCATGGGGGAAACTGCCTCCATGATCCAATCACCTTCCACTTGGTCCCTCCCTTGACACATGGAGATTGTGGGGATGATAATTCAAGATGAGATTTGGGTGGGGACACAGAGCCAAACTACATCAGAAGTGTTCTTCATTATTTATTTATTTATTTTTTGGCTTGGGACAAGCTATCTTTACCTATTATTGTAAAGGCTACATAATCAATGATTTCCCAGTGATAATTTACTTTCTAGTGGTTTTAGAATCATTCAGGAAAGATGAATAAAGTGACTTGAACTAGTCTTAACTTTTCTTTTTAATAAAATCAGGGAAATGTGCAGTGGTTCATGCCATATGATTTCAAAAATCCCTCTTTTAAAATACTCAAGAAAAATAAATATAAAAGACAGGAACAGGAAGGGATAAAATGACTGAAAGAAGATAAAGCTACTGAGTGAATTCCACATTTATTAAAGTTCTTTAGTAAGGGCAATTATCATTTATCTCTTGCATGGAGAATTAAACTCAAATACAAAATAAATATCTTATGTTTTTAGGTCAGAGTTTGGGGCTTCCAAAGCCAATATAAATAAGCATAAGAATCCTGAAAAGCCACCCTGGGCAACATGGTGAAACCCTGTCTCTACAAAAAAATACAAAAACTAGTTGAGCATGGTGGTGCATGCTTGTAGTCTTAGCTAGTGGGGAGGCCGAGGTGGGAGGATCACCTGAGCATGAGAGGTAGAGTTTGCAGTCAGCTGAGATGGCACCAGTGTACTCCAGCCTGGGTGACATCAATACCCTGTCTTCAAAAAAAAAGAAAAAGAAGAAGAAGTAAAAAGAAAGAAAGAAATCTTGAAAAGGGAAGGAGACACAAAGGAAGCTCCCAAATCTGCCAACAAACATCTGCAAATTCCTGGTTGATTACTGGATTTTATAAATGTGGAGTGAGACTCACAGTTTGAAAGTAATAATGGGAAAGATGACAAACTGAACACACATTTGAACAATGGACCAGCACTTGGGAATATGAGTTTGGGGTTCAGATTATGCCAAAGTAAACAGTCTTGCTAAATGGTCAGCCTATCCATTGAAACTCCAGAAGAATAGCATTTAAAAGTTAAGAACCCTAATGCTTAAGAATAATAGTTATACCTTAGTGTTAAGGGGAAATAACAAGACATAGGTCCCAAAGAAACCTAAAGCCAAGCTTCCCATAATATCAAAGTGTCCAAAAATAATTTATCTGCAGTAGAATACAATTCAGTCTCAAAAACACTACATAATCAAATCTCTTTCTCTGTCTTTCGTATATGTAAAACATGTGAGGATGGTAAAAAATATGACCGATAGTCAAGAGAAAAAGTTAGTCAATAGAAAAAAATCTAGAGCAAACATGTTGTATTTAGCAGAAAAAATAATTAAAATATCCATTGTAGGTATGTTAAAACATATATGGAAAATAATTGATATAAGTAATAAAGAGAAAAGAAAACATCTGAATATATCAGAAAATGTTAAAAACTTCATTTACTGCTTTAAAATATAATTTAAAAATGTTAAACTTTACTAATTATCAGGAAAATAAAAATTAAAAGTACTATGAGATACCATCTTACTCCTGCAAGAATGGTCATACTTAAAAAGTCAAAAAGCAATAGACATTGGTGTGAATGTGGTGAAAAGGGAACACTTTTACATTGCTGGTGGGAATGTAAGCTAGTACAACTGTTATGGAAAACAATATGGGCATCCCTTAAAAAACTACCATTGAACTACCATTCAAGCCAGCAATTCCACTACTCAGCATCTACCCACAGGAAAATAAGCATTATATGATAAAGACACATGCACATTCATGTTTACAGCAATACAATTCACAATTGCAAATATACAGAACCAACCTAAGTGTGCACCAACCAGTGAGTGGGTAAAGGAAAAGCGGTATATATACATCATGGACTACTATTCTGCCATAACAAGGAACAAAATATTTTTTTGCAGCAACTTAGATGTAGCTAGAGGCCATTATTCAAAGTAAAGTAACTCAGGAATGGAAAACCAAATATTGTGGGTTCTCACTTATAAGTGACAGATAAGCTATGAAAAAGCAAAGGCATAAGAATGATATAAAGAACTTTGGGGACTCAGGAGGGAAGGCTGAAAGGGGGATGAGAGATAAAAGACTACATATTGGGTACAGTGTACATTCCTTGGGTGTTGAGCACACTAAAATCTCAGAAATCACCACTAAAGAACTTATCCATGTAACCAAAATCCACCATGCCCCCAAAACTATTGAAATACAAATGCAAATTATTTTTAAAAAGAAAATTAGAATGTGTTAAGTGGTTCATAAAACATGTCTACATGGTATAGTGTAAAGTTTAGAAGAAAGTATAAAAGTTATGGTCTTTTAAGTTTCTCATATGTGTTGGCATAAAAAGAATTGATGGCTGCCTGTAATAAATGAAGGATGAATATTCATGGTGGACTGTAATGACTGCTAGAGCAATCATTAAAAGATCAGTTAAAAATTGAATAAAGGTGATATAATAAAACTAGTAAAATAGCTAATCGATCCAAATGGAGAACACACAGAAGGACCAAACAAACCAACACACAAACACCCAAGAAAGGAGACAAGTAGAAAACAAAGAGCAAGGTGGTAAGTGTTAACTCATTCGCATCAAATAATCACATTAAATGTAAATGAAAGAAACATTGCAATAAAAAAGCAGAGATTGTACAAGTGAACTGAAAGAAATACTAAGCATATAACCACTAGTGTGAATAAAATAGATCAAAGTAAACTTTAAGATAACAGACATTACCAGAGGTAAAACAGAGTCATTTCATAATGTTAGAAAGATTATAAATTCATCAAAAAGATAAAATAATCCTAAATATGTCTGTACAAAATAACAGAGCTTCAAAAGTATGTAAAGCAAAATCTGAGAGGACTAAAGTCATAAATAGACAAATCTATAATTATGGTTGAAAATATTAGCATTTTTCTTTCAGTAATTGATTGGAAAAAAACTAAAAATATAGAAAATTGAAACAATGCTCTCAAGCAACTTGTCACAATTAACACAATTAATATTTATAGAACTCTCCATCCAAAACATCACAATATTCATTCTCCTGGATATATGCCATAATCAAATGTATGTGTATGTGTGTTTGTATTTATATACAAACACACGTTATATATACTATAGTATAAGTAATCTATATATTGTATATATGTTTATATAATATATCAAAAACTTTTCTAAAAATAGAATAAGAAAAAATACATAGAGATATCAGTCTATATCTATATATGCAGAGAGAATTTTCTCTGAGTACATGGAATGAAATTGGAAAATTTTACCTAAACTACCTAGAAAATCTTAAATATCTGAAAAGCAAACAACTGTATTTCTGGATAACATATACAAATGGTCAGTCTCAAAAACAATTGAACAACTGTTTAACATTTTTAAACACATGAAAATGAAAACTCAACATTTTAACATTTGGAAATGGTGTAAGGGGTTTTCTTCTTTAAGAAAATAAGAAAACAATTTTTTCTTTAGAAATGTATTTAAATACCTTTATTGGAAAAGTTTTAAAATAAATTATGTGATCATTCACTTCGGAAAATTAAAAATAAATAAGAGAAAGGTAAATTAAATGCAAAGTTGAGTAAAAATGATAAAAGTATACATACAAATTAAGAAACTATGAAACAGAAAATAATAATCCATTAGTCAGACACCAATTCTTTTTTTTCTTTTATCTGTTTTTTTTATTATTATTATACTTTATGTTCTAGGGTACATGTGCACAATGTGCAGGTTTGTTACATATGTATACTTGTGCCATGTTGGTGTGCTGCACCCTTTAAATTGTCATTTACACTAGGTATATCACCTAATACTATCCCTACTCCCGGCCCCCTCCCTACAATAGGCCCTGATGTGTGATGTTCCCCTTCCTGTGTCCAAGTGACCTTATTGTTCAATTCCCACCTGTGAGTGAGAACATGAGGTGTTTGGTTTTCTGTTCTTGTGATAGTTTGCTGAGAATGATGGTTTCCAGCTGCACCCATGTCCCTACAAAGGACATGAACTCATCTTTTTTATGGCTGCATAGTATTCCATGGTGTATATGTGCCACATTTTCTTAATCCAGTCTGTCACTGATGGACATTTGGGTTGATTCCAAGTCTTTGATATTGTGAATAATGCCGCAAAAAACATACATGTGCATGTGTTTTTATAGCAGCATGATTTATAATCCTTTGGGTATATACCCAGTGATGGGATGGCTGGGTCAAATGGTATTTCTAGTTATAGATCCTTGAGGAATCGCCACACTGTCTTCCACAATGGTTGTGGAAGTCCCACTAACAGTGTAAAAGTGTTCCTATTTCTCCACATCCTCTCCAGCACCTGTTGTTTCCTGATTTTTTAATTATTGCCATTCTAACTAGTGTGAGATGGTATCTAATTGCGGTTTTGATTTGCATTTCTCTGATGGGGAGGGATGATGAGCATTTTTTCATGTGTCTGTTGGCTGTATGAATGTCTTCTTTTGAGAAATGTCTGTTCATATCCTTTGCCCATGTTTTGATGCGGTTGTGTTTTTTTTTCTTGTAAATTTGTTTGAGTTCTTTGTAGGTTCTGGATATTAGCCCTTTGTCAGATGAGTACATTGCAAAAGTATTCTCCCATTCTGTAGGTTGCCTGTTCACTCTGATGGTAGTTTCTTTTGCTGTGCAGAAGTTCTTTAGTTTAATTAGATCCCATATGTCAATTTTGGCTTTTGTTGTCGTTGCTTTTGGTGTTTTAGACATGAAGTCCTTGCCCATACCTATGTTCTGAATGGTATTGCCTAGGTTTTCTTCTAGGGTTTTTATGGTTTGAGGTCTAACATTTAAGTCTTTAATCCATCTTGAATTAATTTTCATATAAGGAGTGAGGAAGGGATCCAGTTTCAGCTTTCTACTTATAGCTAGCCAATTTTCCCAGCACCATTTATTAAATAAGAAATCTTTTCCCCATTTCTTGTTTTTCTCAGGTTTGTCAAAGATCAGATGGCTGTAGATGTGTGGTATTATTTCTGAAGGCTCTGTTCTGTTCCATTGGTCTATATCTCTGTTTTGGTACTAGTACCATGCTATTTTGGTTACTGTGGCCTTGTAGTATAGTTTGAAGTCAGGTAGCGTGATGTTTCCAGCTTTGTTCTTTTGGCTTAGGATTGTCTTGGTAATGCAGGGCTCTTTTTTGGTTCCATATGAACTTTAAAGCAGTTTTTTTTTTTTTTTTTTTTTTTTTTTTTTTTTTTTTTCCAATTCTGTGAAGAAAGTCATTGATAGCTTAATGGGGATGGCATTGAATCTATAAATTACCTTGGGCAGTATGGCCATTTTCACAATATTGATTCTTCCTATCCATGAGCATCATATGTTCTTCCATTTGTGTGTGTCCTCTTTTATTTCACTGAGCAGTGGTTTGTAGTTTTCCTTGAAGAAGTCATTTACATGTAAGTTGGATTCCTAGGTATTTTAATTCTCTTTGAAGCTATTGTGAATGGGAATTCATTCATGATTTGGCTCTCTTGTTTGTCTGTTAAGAATGCTTGTGATTTTTGCACATTGATTTTGTATCCTGAGACTTTGCTGAAGTTGCTTATCAGCTTAAGGAGATTTTGGGCTGAGCCAATGGGGTTTTCTAAATATACAATCATGTCATCTGCAAATAGGGACAATTTGAGTTGTTCTTTTCCTAACTGAATACACTTTATTTCTTTCTCTTGCTTGATTGCCCTACCCAGAATTTCCAACACTATGTTGAATAGGGATGGTGAGATAGGACATCCCTGTCTTGTGCCTGTTTTCAGAGGGAATGCTTCCAGTTTTTGCCCATTCAGTATGATATTGGCTGTGGGTTTGTCATAAATAGCTCTTATCATTTTGAGATACATTCCATCAATACCGAATTTATTGAAAGTTTTTAGCATGAAGGGCTGTTGAACTTTGTCAAGGGCCTTTTCTGCATCTATTGAGATACTCATGTGGTTTTTGTCTTTGATTCTGTTTATATGCTGGATTACATTTATTGATTTGTGTATGGTGAACCAGTCTTGCATCCCAGGGAAGAAACTCACTTGATCATGGTGGATAAGCTTTGTGATGTGCCGCTGGATTCGGTTTGCCAGTATTTCATTGAGGATTTTTGCATCAATGTTCATCAGGGATATTGGTCTAAAATTCTCTTTTTTTGTTGTGTCTCTGCCAGGCTTTGGTATGAGGATGATGTTGGCCTCATAAAATGAGTTAGGGAGGAGTCCCTCTTTTTCTATTGATTGGAATAGTTTCAGAAGGAATGCTACCACCTCCTCCTTGTACCTCCGGTAGAATTCGGCTGTGAATCTGTCTGGTCCTGGACTTTTTTTGGTTGGTAGGCTATTAAATATTATCTCAGTTTCAGAGCCTGTTATTGGTCTATTCAGGGATTCAATTTCTTCCTGGTTCAGTCTTGGGACAGTGTAAGTGTCCAGGAAATTATCCATTTCTTCTAGATTTTCTAGTTTATTTGCGTAGAGGAGTTTATAGTATTCTCTGATGGTAGTTTGTATTTCTGTTGGTTCAGTGATGATATCCCCTTTATCTTTTTTTATTGCATCATTTGATTCTTCTCTCTTTTATTCTTTATTATTCTTGCTAGCAGTCTATCAATTTTTTTGATCTTTTCCAAAAAACCACCTCCTGGATTCATTGATTTTTTGGAAGGTTTTTTTTTGTGTCTCTATCTCCTTCAGTTCTGCTCTGATCTTAGTTATTTCTTGCCTTCTGCTAGCTTTTGAATGTGTTTGCTCTTGCTTCTCTAGTTCTTTTAATTGTAGTGTTAGGGTGTCAATTTTAGATCTTTCCAGCTTTCTCTTGTGGGCATTTAGTGCTATAAATTTCCCTCTACACATTGCTTTAAATGTGTCCCAGAGATTCTGGTATGTTGTATCTTTGTCCTCATTGGTTTCAAAGATCATCTTTATTTCTGCCTTCATTTCGTTATGTACCCAGTAGTCATTCAGGAGCAGGTTGTTCAGTTTCCATGTAGTTGAGCGGTTTTGATTGAGTTTCTTAGTCCTGAGCTCTAGTTTGATTGCACTGTGGTCTAAGAGACAGTTTGTTATAATTTCTATTCTTTTACACTTGCTGAGGAGTGCTTTATTTCCAACTATATGATCAATTTTGGAATAAGTGCCATGTGGTGCTGAGAAGAATATATATTCTGTTGAGTTGGGGTGGAGAATTCTGTAGATGTCTATTAGGTCTGCTTGGTGCAGAGTTGAGCCCAATTCCTGGATATCCTTGTTCACTTTCTGTTTTGTTGCTCTGTCTAATGTTGACAATGGGGTGATAAAATCTCCCATTATTATTGTATGGGAGTCTAAGTCTCTTTGTAAGTCTCTGTGGACTTGTTTTATGAATCTGAGTGCTCTTGTATTGGGTGCATATATATTTAGGATAGTTAGCTCTTCCTGATGAATTGATGTCTTTACCATTATGCAATGGCCTTCTTTGTCTCTTTTGATCTTCGATGGTTTAAAATCTGTTTTATCAGAGACCAAGATTGCAAATCCTGCTTTTTTTGCTCTCCATTTGCTTGGTAGATCTCCCTCCATCCCTTTATTTTGAGCCTATGTGTGTCTCTGCACATGAGATTGATCTCCTGAATGCAGGAAACTGATGGTTCTTGACTCTTTATCCAATTTGCCAGCCTGTGTCTTTTAATTGGATGATTTAGCCCATTTACATTTAAGGTTAATATTGTTATGTGTGAACTTAATTCTGTCATTGTGATATTAGCTGGTTATTTTGCTCACTAGTTGATGCAGTCTCTTCCTAGCATCAATGGACTTTCCATTTTGGTATGTTTTTGCAATGGCTGGTACCTGTTTTCCCTTTCTATGTTTAGTGCTTCCTTCAGGATCTCTTGTAGGGCAGGCCTGGTGTGACAAAATCTCTAAGCATTTGCTTGTCTGTAAAGGATTTTATTTCTCCTTCACTGATGAAACTTAGTTTGGCTGGATATGAAATTCTGGGTTGAAAATTCTTTTCTGTAAGAATGTTGAATATTGGCCCCCACTCTCTTTTGGCTTGTAGAGTTTCTGCCGAGAGATCTGCTGTTAGTCTGATGGGCTTCCCTTTGTGGGTAACCCAACCTTTCTCTCTGGTTGCCCTTAACATTTTTTCCTTCATTTCAACTTTGGTGAATCTGATAATTATGTGTCTTGCAGTTGCTCTTCTCGAGGAGTATATTCGTGGCATTCTTTATATTTCCTGAATTTGAATGTTGGCCTCCCTTACTAGGTTGGGGAAGTTCTCCTGGATGATATCCTGCAGAGTGTTTTCCAACTTGGTTCCATTTTCCACTTCACTTTCAGGCACATCTATCAGACGTAGATTTGTTCTTTTCATATAATCCATTTCTTGGAGGCTGTATTCATTTCTTTTTACTCTTTTTTTTTCTCTACGCTTCTCTTCTCACTTCATTTCATTCATTTGATCTTCAATCACTGATACTCTTCCAGTTGATCGAGTCGGTTACTGAAGCTTGTGCATTTATCATGTAGTTCTCGTGTCATGGTTTTCATCTCCATCAGTTCTTTTAAGATCTCTGCATTGATTATTCTTGTTATCCATTCATCCATTCTTTTTTCAATGTTTTTAATTTCTTTGCAGTGGTTACGTCGTTCCTCCTTTAGTTCTGAGAGATTTGATAGACTGAAGCCTACTTCTCTCATCTCGTCAAAGTCATTCTCTGTCCAGCTTTTTCCATTGCTGGCAATGAGCTGTGTTCCTTTGGAGGGGGAGATGTGCTCTGATTTTTTGAATTTCCAGCTTTTCTGCACTGCTTTTTCCCTATCTTTGTGGTTTTATCTGCCTTTGGTCTTTGATGATGGTGATGTCCTGATAGGGTTTTGGTGTGGGTGTCCTTTCTGTTTGTTAGTTTTCCTTCTAACAGTCAGGACCCTCAGCTGTAGGTCTGTTGGAGATTGCTTGAGGTCCACTCCAGACTCTGTTTGCCTGGCTATCAGCAGCGGAGGCTGCAGAAGATAGAATGTTGCTGATCAGCAAGTGTTTCTGTCTGATTCTTGCTCTGGATGCTTCATCTCAGGGATGTACCCAGCCGTGTGAGGTGTGGGGTGTCCGTCTCCACCTAGTGGGGGCTGTCTCCCAGTTAGGCTACTCAGGGATCAGGGACCCACTTGAGCAGGCAGTCTGTCCGTTCTCAGATCTCAACCTCTGCTGGGAGAACCACTGCTGTCTTCAAAGCTGTCCGACAGGGACTTTTACATCTGCAGGCCTCCTTGAGCTGTGGTGGGCTCCACCCAATTCGAGCTTCCAGGGGACTTTGTTTACCTACTTAAGCTTCAGCAATGCTGAGTGCCCCTCCCCCAGCCTTGTTCTGCCTTGCAGTTAGATCTCAGACTGCTGTGCTAGCAATGAGGGAGGTTCCGTGGACATGGGAACCTCTGGGCCAGGTGTGGGATATAATCTCCTGGTGTGCCCTTTCCTAACACCCTTGGTAAAGTGCTGTATTAGGGTAGGAGTTATGCGATTTTCCAGGTGTTGTGTGTCTCAATTTCCCTTAATTAGGAAAAGGAATTCCCTTCCCCCTTGTGCTTCCCAGGTGAGGCGATGCCTCACCCTACTTCAGTTCTCGCTATTCAGGCTGCACCCATGGACCAGCATTGACTGTCCGACAAGTCCCAGTGAGATGAACCTCAATTGGAAATGCAGAAATCACCCGTCTTCTGTGTCACTCACAATTGGAGCTGGAGTCTGGAGTGGTTCCTATTTGACCATCTTGGACAACTGGATTCTGTCCCAGAAATATAAATTGGGTTTACCATGTGAAAAATTAATAATTAAAAATCAACAATCAAAATATTACCTGAAAAAAATAGTCATCTCCATATATGTCAAAAGAGCATCTGAAAGAATTCAACACACATTTATAAAAATAATAAAAAATCTTAGCAAATTAGGAACAGCAGACAATTTTCCTCCTCTCCTAAAGTGTGTGTGTTAAAGTCCTATAGAGGACATTATACTGAGATCAAGAAGTCATGAATATTTGATCTTATCACTTATACTTGACATAGTACTGAAAGTCAGGTCCAAATCTAAAGAGCAAGGAAAAAAAAAAAGCATAAAAACTGGAAATAGGTTAAACTGTTTCCTATGTTAATAAATCTACAAAACACAACTACTACTGAAATTGATCAAATTGATTTAGGAAGGTCACAGGGTCATGATTAACATGGAAATACTAACTGCATTTTGTATTAGCAACATAGAATTAGAAAATGGATTTAAAATGTTATTTATAATGGCATCAAAAACATACAGTACTTAAGAATTGATTTAGCAAATTATGTGTAGTACATCCACATTGAGAATCGATTAGATTACAGAAAGAATAAGTCAATAAGTAAATAATATTAACTAAGTCCTAAATAAATTGAGAGATACATGGTGTTAATGTATTGAAAGATTGAATACTGTCAAGATATACATTTCCCCCCAATTGATATACACATTCAGAGTAACCTGGATTAAAATTTCAGCAGGCTTTTATATTTTCAAAATTTGATTAGCTAAATTTATTATTTGCATAGGTTTATATAAAATATCAAACTTCCTGAACCAGCTAAAGCATTCTATAAAAGAAACATATTTAAGAACATAAACAATCTGGTTTTATGATTTAATATAAAGCTAAAATCATCAAAAAAGTGTGCATTTGGTATAAGGATGGAAAAATAGGCCGTTAGAAAAGGATAGGGTCTAGAAATAAACCTTAACATATATAATGAATTGATTTTTGAAAAAGCGCCATGGTATCTCAGTGTGTGCAAGAAAACTTCTTCATCAAAAGACACTGAAATAACTCGATAATGTCTGGGAAAAGATAAACCCAGACCCCTACCTTATGCCATATGTAAAAGGTAGCTTGAGATGGATCATGGACCTAAACTTAAAAGGTACAATTATAATTTGTTTTACATAGAAAAATATCTGTGCTACCTCTTGTAAGAAAATGTGTATTATACCAGACATAAAAAAAACAAAAAAAGAAACAAAGTAATTGATGAATTAGACTTAAACTAAATTAAAATTTTCTGCTCATTAAAAGACCCTCAAGAAAATGAAATATCAAGCTATAGGCTGTGAAAAAATACCCCCAGTACATATATCTTGCAAAAGTTTGTATCCAAAATAGACTAATTTTTTAAGTCCAACAAGTGTATAATAAAAGTCAAGATCTTCATATTAAAATGAGCAACAGCTACTTCACAAAATAAAAATATATTAATAACCAGTAAACACAGAAAAGGATGTTCTCATGGTATTTGTCATCAGGTAAATACTAATTAAAATGACATTGATATATTATTATACAACCACTAAAATTGTTAAAATGTAAGAGACTGACAAAAATGAGTTTTGGCAAGGATAAGGAACTCTGGATCTGTCATACATGGTGTGAAGTGATGTAAAATGTTTAGTAGTAATTAAATCACTCAGCATATCTTTATAAAAATAAATGTACAATTGCACTCTTTGTAAGTGACCCAGCAATTACACTCTCCGGTATTTTCCCCAAGAAGGGAAACATAGGTCTCCCAAAAAATATATATGAGAATATTTGTAACAGTTTTATTCTCATTAATTAGAAACTTGAAATGGTATATTCATACATGATGCAATGCCGTTGGCTCTCAGAAGAAATGAACTGATATATACAACAGAATGTATGAGAAAGAAAGTAGAATACTTACCTCATGATTGCATTTATGTAAGGTTCTGGAAAAGGCAAAACTTAGTTGTAGAAATTAGAACACTGGATATTTCTGTAGGAGTTGGTCATTGGGTTTGATGACAATATCTGAGATAATTAAAAATTTTAACATCTTGATATGGGTAGTGGTTACAAGGGAATGTACATTTGTCAAAAGTAATTAGGATGTGCTTTTAAAATCTGTGCATTTTTGTGAATCATATTGCAATTAAAATATTATTAGGATTTTAAGTTTCACAGTTCTTTATCCACATCTCAAAGGGGAGCCATAGAATACTATTGCGTGGTGCAAAGAATAAAATGTCCCTCGACTCCTCAGAGCAGCTAATGAAAGGAAGAAAGAAAGAAAGTGAGAGAGAGAGAGTCAGAAACAAAGAGAGAGAAGAAGGAAGGAAGGAAGGAAGGAAGGAAGGAAGGAAGGAAGGAAGGAAGGAAGGAAGGAAGGAAGGAAGGAAATAGATAATATAAATCGTCTATATTTCCAGATTTTCTAAGTCAAAATTATTTCAGCTCTAAGCAGCTCCATAATTTTTCTCATGATAATTAACTTAGCCTTCTTTGAGTCTCCATTTAGAAATTCTGTCCTTTAGCACAACAAAAGCCCATGCCTATACTTTATACTTTTGTTCAAGCAGCCAGTAACTATTTCTCCATGAAACATTGGGTCAGAAGAATGGCATGGATACTCCATTCAAACACATATATAACCGAATCAAAATTGTGCTTGCAAAATATTTTGTCAGAATAAAAGAGAGCTAATGCATTTAATGGTCAATATAGCAATTGTCTCAGAGCATTCATAAAAAAGTTTTGCCAATAGCACTGAACAGATTCCAAGTTAACAGCCAAAGCTTTCTCAAGGGTTGTTGACAAATTTTGGATGGGTACCACCAATGTTTTTCTGTCTGACTTTCATTTTCCCACATGCCATGGCTGACACACCCCTTTGCGGTTGGCACTTTTATTTTGATTTTTTTTTGTCATTATTTGAGTGTTCATTTTGCATGTTTACCCCAGGTCTATAATTGGTCTATACAGCACTTTTGGGAAAAGGAGGAAAAAGTGTCTGTCTGGTGGATGGCAGACCTACAAGGACATGGTTTGGTGATCAGTGATATTGCAATGAGTAGAAATGTCATTCCCTGTCTTTGGTAGATGCAGAACTGCACTGCAAACCTTGACTACGAATTATGAACTAAATTTTGTCCCACATTTACCTTTCCCGAGGTCCTTTGGACAGTGCACAAAAGACATTAATGTCAACTCTGCCTTTATTTTTCAGCAACACGTCTTTTACCATTTCAGTATTTAAACTTAAGTTGGTTATCTGTATTTATTCAAAGTAATGGCTACACTGCTGATTAAAAACATATATGTGCATGTGTCCTTTCTGCTAATTAATTTCCTTAGGACTAAATGAAATTCATGTCCATGTTCCAAATATATCTTTGCCTTTACTACTTTCCCTTTATTGACTTAGAACAGTTGTTAGTAGCTTAAGAGTGGGAGATCCAAGCTTCTCCCTTTCTCTGTGAAGATTTCATAAGACTTTCATATCAGAAAATCTCTGCATTAATTTTCTCTAAGATAACACTGTCTAATCTAACAGAACAC
Source organism: Rhinopithecus roxellana (assembly GCF_007565055.1). Lineage (NCBI taxonomy): Eukaryota > Metazoa > Chordata > Mammalia > Primates > Cercopithecidae > Rhinopithecus > Rhinopithecus roxellana. Next base: position 123,790,083 of record NC_044551.1, on the reverse strand, counting down.
ATTTTGATTCTAAATAGCATTGGTAATATTACGATTTAATTAGATCTAACTTTACTGCTTTGCACTTAAATAATTTTTCTGTGCAAAAGTTTTATTCTTTTTCTTTTGTCTAAAAATATTGTGAACTTGCTATTTGTCAGAGCTCAATGTTGCCTAAGCATACGTACCTTTATTTTTTTAATAATATGAATTGGAAGAAGCTTTGTGCCTTAAAGCCAGAGGCGGAGGGCTTGGAGGGGCCCAGACTGCTGGTGTGGATCCCTGCCAATCAGGCTTGCTGTCTCTTTAGTGGTGGGGCAAAGGATGTCCGTCTGAGGGATTTTTCTGCTTGTTTTGGTCTATACCTGGTGGTGCTTCCAGATCACAAGCCTCTTTGGTACCCACATTAGGATATTTGGGAGACAAAAAGAAAACCCAGAGAATTTGGGGCTGTGAACTCATCTTTTTCTTTACTCTGTTCAGAGTTCAAAGTCCATTTACGATTGTTTGTTGAATAATTACTGGAACACTTAACTGTATTTATAGGTGACGGACCAGGAAAAGGGAGTCTATGCCATATTTTAAAAAGCAGCAATTTAAATAAGATTCAGATGACAATATACTGTCAAGCAACACCAAGGACTCTAGTGTCTTACAATGTGGCCATTTCTCATGTTTTAACAGTGACTTATTTGTTAACACTTATTCCTGCTGAATCTTTGTTTATTAAAATATTGAAAACCTTTCAATCTAACTACATGAAATTTTGCTAGCATATTTTTATCCTTTTCTGCTATGGTTGTCCATATTTACACTAATGTTTATGAATATTTTATTATTCATTTATGTGCTTCATAATTAAATGTCTTCTAATTTAAGCCCTAGTTGTTATAATACATTCATTCAGCTCAGTGATTGCCTCTGCAATGAGTAAATACATAGGAGAAGACCATTTGGCTTTGCTTATTAATGTATTGGATAGGCTGTCTTTTGACATCCTGATAGAGATATTATTTTTCTTTTATTTTAAAAATGAATCACTTGGTCTCCTACAGCACAAAAGTTTACATTGACCACAAGCTGACCTAGGCAGCAAAAAGTGAAACTATTTGCTTTGTAAATTTGACCAAGTAGGAGGGCAAGTTTCACTGACAGTATAAATGGCCTCACTAATACTGAGGCAAATGAGATTTGCCTCTAAGCTTTGCCAAAGTTTTAAAGTCAACTTCTAAACAATGAGTTTTCTAATCATAAAAAATGTTAGGATGCAAGTGCCAGGTGTAGGTAAACCACAATTAACACATAAAAATTGGTGGGTAGTGTGCTAAAAGTTTTGTTAATCTGAGCAAGAAGAATTGTGTACCAATCATTGTAAGATTGGTGAGTAAGGCACTCCCTTTCCACAGCAAGCCAATAATGGAGTAAATTAGCTATAGTTGTTGACTATAGAGAGTATACCAACATTATCATCAGAGTCCCCTTCTAAAGGCTGGGAGCCATTGCACAGAAACAACCTTTATTCAGTGTCCTTAGGTTTATAAGAATGTCTGCTTTGATAGTCATAAGTGAATATTTTAAAGAAAAGATTCAGTTTTGAGTTTTTTGATCACTATTGATTTTTCCCTTTACAGTCTACTCAGAAACAAGATTACTGAGAAGGTATTTGTTGTGGTCTAAATAACGGTCCACCAAAGATGCCCATAGCTTCCTCTTGGAAACTATGAATTTCTCACTTTGAAAGCAAAAGACATTGTGAGATATAATTAATAAAATGAGATTGGGTTAGGGAAGATTATCCAGGGTTATCCAGGTAGGAACAATGTAATTATGAGAATCCTAAGAAGAAGAAAACAGGAAGGTCAGAGACAGACGAAGGGAGATTGAAAGATGCCACACTGCTCGCGTCGAAGATGAGAGATGGAGCTATGAGCCAAATAATGCAGGCTGTCTTTAGAAGCTGGAGAAGGCAACAAAACAGACTTTCTCCTAGAGTCCCCAGAAAAAAATGCAGCCCCGCTAATCCACTTCAGCTTTCTGACCTTCAGAATTGAAAGATAAAAAATTTGTATTGTTTTCAGCCCCTAAGCTTGTGATAATTTGTTACAACAGTACAAAATCAGCAGTGCTCCATAGCCAGGAGTGTTTGCTATCAAAGAAGGTTTAACCCAGTGATTCAATGACCGGAATTAATATATAATCATTTTATTTATGTGTATATTTATATATACATGTGTACATATTTATATATGTGGATTTATATTTTTGCTTGTAATTTTTGTACTTTTCTATAAACTTCAATATTTTTTTCTTTGAATATAATGTTTTCATGAATAAAAAAGTTATTTTGCCAATAAATTGAAAGACATTTCAGGCATATGGGAATATATTAGTGTGAAAACATGAAATATTTACATTATGAAAGCAGATATGGCTAGGCACTCCCTTACAAATGGAAAAAAGAACCTTATTACTTAATGGAATTGATATAATAATCATTTATTTCTGGAAAGAGTAACCCTAATATGAGAAGGTACTTAAAAAGAACCTCAGCAAAGAAGTTTAAAAATTACTTGTCTTTGACTAGAATTGTTATATAATACTTAAGTGGAATTTTTTTTTTTTTTTTTTTTTTTTTTTTTTTTTTTTTTTTGAGCACCAGGAGACAGTATGTGTTCTTAGTGGCACTGTTACAAATGCAACTATCTGGACATTACCCAAATAACTATCAACAGAAAAATGAGTACACAAACTCTGGTATGGATTACTATGCAGCAGCAAAAATGAATTAAATTGTAAACACAACATTAATTTAGAACATGGTGACAGGTAAAAGGGCAAGTCAGGGATTTCATATGATTTTGTTTCTATAACATTCAATACATACACAACTAAACAATGTATCACTTGAAATAAAATGGGTGTGGTAAAAATATTCAGAAGGTCAGGGGTGATAAACAGAAGATAACCTAGGTTGTTAACTCAGAGAGAAAAGAAAATAATTTTTGTACTTTTCTATAAATTAGAAAAGATTACACAAGGGACTTTACATATAAAGTTAAGTTTGTCCCTAAATTGATGTGCTTCACTGTATTATTAGACTTAATACTTCATATATCTGTTATAAACAATTTATATCTACTCAATATTGAATAAGACATTTGTATAAAACCCATAATTAATTAAAACTACAGGATCTGTAGGCTTGAACTTGTTTTGGGTGAAACGTGATAATCTCTAAATTTTTTAAATTACTATTATACTTTAAGTTCTAGGGTACATGTGCACAACATGCAGGTTTGTTACATATGTATACTTGTGCCATGTTGGTGTGCTGCACCCATCAAATCGTCAGCACCTATCAACTCATCATTCACATCAGGTATAACTCCCAATGCCATCCCTCACCCCACCTCCCTCCCCATAATAGGCCCCGGTGTGTGATGTTCCCCTTCCAGAGTCCATGTGATCTCATTGTTCAATTCCCACCTATGAGTGAGAACATGCAGTGTTTGGTTTTCTGTTCTTGCGATAGTTTGCTGAGAATGATGGTTTCCAGCTGCATCCATGTCCCTATAAAGGACACAAACTCATCCTTTTTTATGGCTGCATAGTATTCCATGGTGTATATGTGCCACATTTTCTTAATCCAGTCTGTCACTGATGGGCATTTGGGTTGATTCCAAGTCTTTGCTATTGTGAATAGTGCCACAATAAGCATACGTGTGCATGTGACTTTATAGCAGCATCATTTCTAATCCTTTGGGTATATACCCAGTAATGGGATGGCTGGGTCAAATGGTATTCTAGTTCTAGATCCTTGAGGAATTGCCATACTGTTTTTCACAATGGTTGAACCAGTTTACAATCCCACCAACAGCGTAAAAATGTTCCTATTTCTCCACATCCTCTCCAGCACCTGTTGTATGCTGATATTTTAATGACTGCCATTCTAACTGGTGTGTGATGGTATCTCGTTGTGGTTTTGATTTGCATTTCTCTGATGGCCAGTGATGACGAGCATTTTTTCGTGTGTCTGTTGGCTGTATGCATGTCTTCTTTTGAGAAATCTCTGTTCATATACTTTGCCCACTTTTTGATGGGGTTGTTTGTTTTTTTCTTCTTATAAATTTGATTGAGTTCTTTGTAGGTTCTGGATATTAGCCCTTTGTCAGATGAGTAGATTGCAAAAATTTTTTCCCATTATATAGGTTGTCTCTTCACTGTGATGGTAGTTTCTTTTGCTATGCAGAAGCTCTTTAGTTTAATTAGATCCCATTTGCCAATTTTGGCTTTTATTGCTGTTGCTTTTGGTGTTTTAGACATGAAGGCCTTGCCCATGCCTATGACCTGAATGGTATTACCTAGGTTTTCTTCTAGGATTTTTATGGTTTTAGGTATAAAATTTAAGTCTCTAATCCATATTGAATTAATTTTCATATAAGGAGCAAGAAAATGATCCAGTTTCAGCTTTCTACTTATGGCTAGCCAATTTTCCCAGCACCACTTATTAAATAGAGAATCCTTTTCCCATTCCTTGTTTTTGTCAGGTTTGTCAAAGATCAGATGGCTGTAGATGTATGGTATTATTTCTGAGGGCACTGTTCTGTGCCATTGGTCTATTTCTCTGTTTTGGTACCAGAACCATGCTGTTTTGGTTACTGTAGCCTTGTAGTATAGTTTGAAGTCAGGTAGCATGATGTCTCCAGCTTTGTTCTTTTGACTTAGGATTGACTTGGTAATGCGAGCTCTTTTGTGGTTCCATATGAACTTTAAGCATTTTTTTTTCCAATTCTGTGAAGAAAGTCATTGATAACTTGATGGGAATGGTATTGAATATATAAATTACTTTGGGCAGTATGACCATTTTCACAATATTGATTCTTCCTATCCATGAGCACAGTATGTTCTTCCATTTGTTTGTGTCCTCTTTTATTTCACTGAGCGGTGGTTTGTAGTTCTCCTTCAAGAGGTCCTTTACATCCCTTGTAAGATGGATTCCTAGGTATTTTATTCTCTTTGAAGCTATTGTGAATGGGAGTTCATTCATGATTTGGCTCTCTGTTTGTCTGTTACTGGTGTATAAGAATGCTTGTGATTTTTGCACATTGATTTTGTATCCTGAGACTTTGCTGAAGTTTCTTATCAGCTTAAGGAGATTTTAGGCTGAGACGATGGGGTTTTCTAAACATACAATCATGTCATCTGCAAACAGGGACAATTTGACTTCTTCTTTTCCTAACGGAATACCCTTTATTTCTTTCTCTTGCCTGATGGCCCTAACCAGAACTTCCAACAATATGTTGAATAGGAGTGGTGAGAGAGGGAATCCCTGTCTTGTGCCTGTTTTCAGAGGGAATGCTTCCAGCTTTTGCCCATTCAGTATGATATTGGCTGTGGGTGTGTCATAACTAGCTCTTATTATTTTGAGATACATTCTGTCAATACCAAATTTATTGAGAGTTTTTAGCATGAAGGGCTGTTGATTTTTGTCAAAGGCCTTTTCTGCATCTATTGAGATAATCATGTGGTTTTTGTCTTTGGTTCTGTTTATATGCTGGATTACATTTATTGATTTGCATATGTTGAACCAGCCTTGCATCCCACCCCCCAGAGATGAAGCCCACTTGATCATGGTGAATAAGCTTTTTGATGTGCTGCTGGATTCGGTTTGCCAGTATTTTATTGAGGATATTTATATGAAAGTTCATCAGGGATATTGGTCTACAATTCTCTTTTTTTGTTGTCTCTGCCACGCTTTGGTGTCAAGAGTATGTTGGCCTCATAAGATGAGTTAGGGAGGATTCCCTCTTTTTCTATTGATTGGAATCATTTCAGAAGGAATGGTACCAGCTCCTCCTTGTATCTCTGGTAGAATTCAGCTGTGAATCCGTCTGGTCCTGGGCTTTTTTTCCTTGGTAGGCTATTAATTATTGCCTCAGTTTGAGAGCCTGCTACTGGTCTATTCAGGGATTCAACTTCTTCCTGGTTCAGTCTTGGGACAGTGTAAGTGTCCAGGAAATTATCCATTTCTTCTAGGTTTTCTAGTTTATTTACGTAGAGGTGTTTATAGTATTATCTGATGGTAGTTTGTGTTTCTGTGGGATCAGTGTTGATATCCCCTTTATCATTTTTTATTGCATCTATTTGATTTTTCTGTCTTTTCTTCTTTGTTCGTATTGCTAGTGGTCTATCAATTTCGTTGATCTTTTCCAAAAAACCACCTCCTGGATTCATTGATTTTTTGGAGGGTTTTTTGTGTCTCTATCTCCTTCAGTTCTGCTCTGATCTCAGTTATTTATTGCCTTCTGCTAGCTTTTGAATGTGTTTGCTCTTGCTTCTCTAGTTCTTTTAATTGTGATGTTAGGGTGTCAATTTTAGATCTTTCCAGCTTTCTCTTGTGGCCATTTAGTGCTATAAATTTCCCTGTACACACAGCTTTAAATGTATCCCAGAGATTCTGATATGTTGTATCTTTGTTCTCATTGGTTTCAAAGAACATCTTTATTTCTGTCTTCATTTCATTATGTACCCAGTAGTCATTCAGGAGCAGGTTGTTCAGTTTCCATGTAGTTGAGTAGTTTTGATTGAGTTTCTTAGTCCTGAGTTCTAGTTTGATTGCACTGTGGTCTGAGAGACAGTTTGCTATAATCTGTTCTTTTACATTTGCTGAGGAATGCTTTACTTCCAACTGTGTGGTCAATTTTCAAATAAGTGTGATGTGGTGCTGGGAAGAATGTATATTCTGTTGATTTGGGGTGGAGAGTTCTGTAGATGTTTATTAGTTCTGCTTGGTGCAGAGTTGAGTTCAATTCCTGGATATCCTTGTTCATTTTCTGTCTCGTTGATATGTCTAATGTTGACAGTGGGGTGTTGAAGTCTCCCTTTATTATTGTATGGGAGTCTAAGTCTCTTTGTAAGTCTCTAAGGACTTGCTTTATGAATCTGGGTGCTGCTGTACTGGGTGCATATGTATTTAGGATAGTTAGCTCTTCCTGTTGTATTGATTCCTTTACCATTATGTAATGGCCTTGTCTCTTTTGATCTTTGATGATGTACAGTCTGTTTTATCAGAGGCTAGGACTGCAACCCCTGCTTCTTTTGGTTCTGCATTTGCCTGGTAGATCTTCCTCCATCCTTTCATTTTGAGCCTATGTGTGTCTCTGCATGTGAGATGGGTCTCCTGAATACAGCAGACTGATGGGTCTTGACTCTTTATCCAGTTTGCCAGTCTGTGTCTTTTAATTGGACCATTTAGTCCATTTACATTTCAGGTTAATATTGTTATGTGTGAACTTGATCCTGTCATGGTGATATTAGCTGGTTATTTTGCTCGTTAGTTGATGCAGTTTCTTCCTAGCATCAATGGACTTTCCATTTTGGCATGTTTTTGCCATGGCTGGTACCAGTTGTTCCTTTCCATATTTAGTGCTCCCTTCAGGATCTCTTGTAGGGCAGACCTGGTGGTGACAAAATCTCTAAGCATTTGCTTGTTCGTAAAGGATTTTATTTCTCCTTCACCAATGAAACTTAGTTTGGCTGGATATGAAATTCTGGGTTGAAAATTCTTTTCTTTAAGAATGTTGAATATTGGCCCCCACTCTCTTTTGGCTTGTAGAGTTTCTGCCGAGAGATCTGCTGTTAGTCTGATGGGCTTCCCTTTGTGGGTAACCCGACCTTTCTCTTTGGCTGCCCTTAACAATTTTTCCTTCATTTCAACTTTGGTGAATCTTACAATTATGTGTCTTGGAGTTGCTCTTCTTGAGGAGTATCTTTGTGGCATTCTCTGTATTTCCTGAATTTGAATGTTGGCCTCCCTTACTAGGTTGGGGAAGTTCTCCTGGATGATATCCTGCAGAGTGTTTTCCAACTTGGTTCCATTTTCCCTGTCACTTTCAGGCACACCAATCAGACATAGATTTGGTCTTTTCACATATCCCAAATTTCTGTCAGGCTTTGTTCATTTCTTTTTACTCTTTTTTTCTCTACACTTCTCTTCTTGCTTCATTTCACTAATTTGATCTTCAATCACTGATAATCTTTCTTCCAGTTGATCGAGTCAGTTACTGAAGCTTGTGCATTTGTCACGTATATTTTGTGTCATGGTTTTTATCTCTGTCAGTTCATTTATGGCCTTCTCTGTATTGATTATTCTAGTTATCCATTCTTCCATTCTTTTTTCAAGATTTTTAGTTTCTTTGTGCTGGGTAGGAAATTCCTCCTTTAGCTCTGAGAAATTTGATTGACTGAAGCCTTCTCCTCTCAACTAGTCAAAGTCATTCTCCATCCGAATTGATCCATTGCTGGCGATGAGCTGTGTTCCTTTGGACGGGGAGATGTGCTCTGATTTTTTGAATTTCCAGCTTTTCTGCCCTGCTTTTTCCCCATTTTTGTGGTTTTATTTGCCTTTGGTCTTTGATGCTGGTGATATCCTGATGGGGTTTTGGTGTGGGTGTCCTTTCTGTTTGTTAGTTTTCCTTCTAACAGTCAGGACCCTCAGCTGTAGTTCTGTTGGAGATTGCTTGAGGTCCACTCTAGACCCTGTTTGCCTGGGTATCAGCAGCAGAGGCTGCAGAAGATAGATATTGCTGAACAGAGAGTGTGCTGTCTGATTCTTGCTCGGGAAGCTGCGTCTCAGCAGCGTACCCAGCTGTGTGAGGTGTGAGGTGTCGGTCTGTACCTAGTGGGGGATGTCTCCCAGTTAGGCTACTCAGGGTCAGGGACCCACTTGAGCAGGCAGTCCGTTCTCAGATCTCAACCTCCATGCTGGGAGATCCACTGCTCTCTTCAAAGCTGTCAGACAGGGTCATTAACATCTGCAGAGGTTTCTGCTGCTTTTTGTTAACTATGCACTGTCCCCAGAGGTGAAGTCTACAGAGATAGGCAGGCCTCCTGAAGCTGCAGTGGGCTCCACCCAGTTTGAGCTTCCACATGGCTTTGTTTACCTACTTAATCCTCAGCAATGGTGGTCACCCCTCCCCCAGCCTCTCTGTTGCCTTATAGTTAAATCCCAGACTGCTGTGCTAGCAATGAGGGAGGCTCCGTGGGCATGGGACCCTCTGAGCCAGGTGTTAGCTATAATCTCCTGGTGTGCCCTTTGCTAAAACCCTTTTGTAAAGTGCAGCATTAGGGTGGGAGTTAAACAATTTTCCAGGTGTTGTGTGTCTCAGTTTCTCTTGGCTAGGAAAAGTGATTCCCTTTCCCCTTGTGCTTCCCAGGTGAGGTGATACCTCGCCCTGCTTCAGCTCTTCCTGGTCAGGCTGCACCAGCTGACCAGCACCAATTGTCCAGCACTACCCAGTGAGATGAACCCGATACCTCAGTTGAAAATGCAGAAATCACCCATCTTCTGTGTCACTCACACTGGGTGCTGGAGGCTGGAGCTGTTCCTATTCAGCCATCTTGCTCCCGATCCTAATTTTCTTTTTTTTTTTTTTGACCCAAAGTTTCGTTGTTATGGTCTTTTTTTTTTTTTTTTTTTTCTTTTAGGAAAAACTAATTTTTGGAAAATTTTAATGAATTTTGGAGTAATTTTTAATGTTTTGATTGTGACTTTGGGCTTTGTGTTCTGCTGCATTATGGTACAAAGATGTAAACATATCTTCTCTTCAAAATGTATTAACATTTTCCTCTTAGGTTAACAGGTGGTAATTTATTTACATACTCTTGGAGGAGGCTGTTATGTTTAACACTTTATAGATTTAAATGCAATTTTTAATTATATTTCACATGATCTGCACCTGTACTTAATTTTTGCATTCAGTTGAAACTGAGTGAAACGTTGTAAGATTTTACATAAATGATGCTTTTATAAATTTCCAACACTTCGATATTTTGATATCTCCACATGAACATGCCTGTTCTTCACCAAAGCACTGCTTCAAATTTCCCTTTCTTCATGAGTCTTTCCCAGTCATACTCTAACCATATCCAATTATTGTTATGAAAACAGCAAACCTTTTAGTTTTGTTTAATTTTGTCCCATTTCATTTGCTAATATTTGTTCTTTAGGCCTCCCACTGCTTTAAATTTTGTTGTGTGAATTCACAATCTACAAAGATGAGGAATATATCCTTCCTTCCCTTTAGTAGTTTACTAAATTTTATTTTGAGTTATTGTGATGTGGACGTACTGAGGTAAGCATAATATCTGGCAGTGTGAATCAGCTTTAAATTCTCTCTCTCTTGCTCTCTGTCTCTGTCCTTTCTCATCTCTCATATTTTCTTCTTTACCTCTGTCCAGGCTCAATTCCCATTAGACTCTGACTTGTATACTGATTGATATGAAGTGTTCAAAGAAATATCAAATATAGCTTATGAATACTTACCCAAAACAAAATCTAAACACTTCAGGAAGACAAACCTGTCTGTTCAATGAAGATACCATCTGTAAAAATGAAAAAGAGGGAGAAATTTTCATAACTTTTATGGTGTTGCCCTCTTCTTGGAAGTGATAAATAGCTGTCAGCTCAAGTGGAAAGCATTGCACAAAACAAATAGAATTTGGTTTTCTTTCTCTAAGTTAATATGTAGTATCTATAATGTATAAAAAGGGAACTTCTCATGCAGCAAGTTAACATAGATCTACTATAGTCATTTACACATCTGGTGTCATTTTTGAATTAAAGTTTAAAGTAAAAGACATTGTGAAAAGACAAAATATCATAAAACAAAAAAAAATGATGAAACATAGGTAAACATAGACAATTGCTCGCTTTTTATTTTTAAAAAGTGAAACCATATGCACATTCCATAGAGAAACTATGCCCTCCTTTACTGACATAAAACTCTGCAGAATTAATGTGTCCCACTTGATGTTGACAGCTTAAATATTGAGCACAAAATATCCACGGTATATTGACAAGCTTGCCATTTGCTTCTCTGTGAAACAGCATATACAGCCTTTAACTAATCCTTCTCAGCTCTGAGGAACAAACTGCAAGAATCAGTCAATATTTTGTCATTTCAATATTACTACCTTTGCCCACAAAATTCTGCATAGATGGAGATAAAAGCTCTACTACATGCAAAGAGGGCATTTCTTTCCCTTTACCACAAAATATTGATGAAGTGCTTTATTGAGGTGGAGATCTCATTAATTATTTGATTTACAGAAAAAGAAAGCAGAGGGAAATGAGTGCCTGGCTAATACCATGATGTACCATCTTGAGACTTAAGATCTTTTTAATGTATTCATCAGGGGTGCATCTGAAAGGGGAAAGAGTGAGCTGAATGGGTCCATTAATTTAATTGAAGCAGCTCAGACAACAGATAAAACATCCTATCCTGCTTCTTTTCATACAGCATGAGCGCTGTAAGTAAACAGGCAGAGATCCAAATATACCGAAAAGAAATAAAGGTACATGAAGACCCTAGAGACTTCAAGGCCATGGGACATCAACAGATGCAGGGTTGAATTAACCCTGAAGAGGCCCTCTCTTCATGCACCACCATGTCAGTGTTCTGCAGGCACTGCCTAGGCTTTATTGTGAAACTGAAGGACTTTGAGGTTACACGTAAGTAATTTAGACTTCCTAAGGGAAAGTTGCCTTTGTTCCTTTTATTCCTCAAACTTCTGAGATGTAGACTCCATCTCCTGCTCTTGAAAGGCATAGATGGAAGAGGGAAAATGGACTTCAGCTGATCTCAGAGGCAACTTTAAATGACACTGCTCTCTTTCAGCTATCTGGTTTGGCAACATAGTAGTCAGAAAATCATTTTAGACCTGAAGAGGTTGGGGCCTGTCGGTGCACTCAACATTTTTGCTTTGGTGGTATGATTGTACACAGCACATTAAGTCAGTCCCTGACTATACAAGAACGCAAAACAAGCAGAAGGAGTCTCCCAACTCAACATAAAACTTGTCTATGCCTGTATATCATCTAAAAAAACAAAACAATTAATGTGTATAATCAAGATTGAATTACATGCAGATAGCTATAAAGTCTTTGAATATCCTCCTTTAGAGGTTAAGCTATAATGTGTACATTAAAAACCATTAGTGAATATCAAACTAAATGTATACATTTCTATACAAACTTTTGAAAAAGGTCCCATTTAAAAGTGTTGCCAAATAATTTTCCATGCATAAAAATAAATAAACAATTTGTAGAAGAAATATATTTTAGTCAAGTTAGATTCTGTCCAATATTATAATTGTAATGGCAATAAGCATGGTGAATAAAAATGGTTCTGTGTTTTAGCATGTAAATTTATAATAGATGACACCACATATCTTCATAACAACAACTAAGATGTATTTTTAGGGCTATCTATCATGAAAAGAATTTAATATCAGTGTTCACAACTCATTAAAACTGTAGGAATCCTTTAAAAGTCATTTTAACAAGAGGCATATACTCGTGATTAAAGTAATTGAAATTTTTATTTTTATTATTTTATTATTTTTATTACTTTTATTATTGAAATAGTATTCTTTTTTTTTTTTTTTTTTTTTTTTTTTTTTTTTTTTTTTTTTTTTTTTTGAGGCGGAGTCTCGCTTTGTCGCCCGGACTGGAGTGCAGTGGCCAGATCTCAGCTCACTGCAAGCTCCGCCTCCCGGGTTTACACCATTCTCCTGCCTCAGCCTCCCGAGTAGCTGGGACTACAGGCGCCCGCCACCTCGCCCGGCTAGTTTTTGTATTTTTAGTAGAGACGGGGTTTCACCGTGTTAGCCAGGATGGTCTCGATCTCCTGACCTCGTGATCCGCCCGTCTCGGCCTCCCAAAGTGCTGGGATTACAGGCTTGAGCCACCGCGCCCGGCCGAAATATTATTCTTTATGAAAGTGTCTAGGAGGTATTTCAGTTTTTCTTTTAATTTTCTTTCCTTTTTATTCTTCAAATAAAAACATTATTTCCACTCCCATACATGGAAAATTCTTCTTTCTTGCCTTGACAATTATTTCATCAGTAGAACCCACTTTTTTCAAATATAATTTTAGGTGAATCACCATTATATAGAATGGTTGAAATTAATATTTACTAACTATATAAATTTATTTCATGTGTTCAATGATATCACAAGCAATTTTTAGAGTTAATAATTTTTTTTAGTTGAGTATATGAATTACTTTTCAAATCATCAAAATAAGTGGGGGAAAAAAGAAGTTACTAGAATGTTTGTAGATTCCCTGAGGTTCTGAAACAGAATCTTGTCCCACAAAAACAAGAGGAAAACAATACTCATTCAATACCCTCCCAGAACAAGGGCAGATGACACCTCCTTGAATGAAGCAGCTTCGTTAGCACAGATTCAATCACTGAATAATTCTTGATTTATTTTATACCACCTCTTAATTTACTCAAATTGGTGGTTCCACCTAAGTTCAAGATTATTTACACCCCTTTATCTTGCCTTGAGTCCCTGGAAATAAAACATTAGAGAACCACTGTGAATTTATCAATAAGTTGGCAAGTATTTAGCCTTTGTCTAGTGTTGCATTTAAGACTGAAGTACATGTAGTATCATTAGCATGGCCTTTTGACTGATAAGTCTAAGTTATTCAATTTGATTTTACCAGATATAATAAACATTTTTGAATCATTAATCCAGATTCTATGTTATATGAGGCAACAGATAAAATTTAATCATCCCAGTAAATTTTTTCTCCATTAACAATAAACAAATATTATCACTACTTCCATATTATATTTGAAAATAAATTTACATGTCAGTTGTCTGATGACACCTTATGAATATCACTGTCACAAACACATAAAACTATGACAACTTTAAAACTTGAAACGACTATAAATTAATTTCATTATTTGCACTATCAATCCAGTTTTGTGTATGCAGTGATGGGACCACTGCAATTATTACTGTCTGAATAAATGGCTAAAACGTAATTTGCTTTGGACTTACTCTCAAGCTACTTGGCAAAATCCTTCCCAGATCATCAGTGTAATCATCATAATCAGCAGCAATATTAGTTATAGAAGAAAATAGTAATTTACTTTAATGCCTGAACATGTTATTATGTTCGACATTGAACAAAAACAAACGTAATTTTTAACAATATAAAACAGTATAGTCCTTAGAATCAGCCAACCTACGGTGAAAATGTAGCGAAATCATGTAATATTTGAGTATCTCAATTTCCTCAAACATAAAATGGGAATTATTATATTAAGTATAATATAATATTAGTGTTATTTGTAATAACCCATAACGTTATTGTAAGAATTAAATGAGATGAAATACATGAAACATCCCAAGGACTATTTAGTAAACATTATTATTATTACATAATTATTACATGCAATGGAATATTGTTAACATTCCATTAGAAAAATGTGGTCAACATGAAAATAAATGACCAGAAATGGGTTTATGATAACAGCATCATTTATTGAAACAAACTTTATTACTCATGTATGCAACTTCAGGTTTTCCTAAGTTTTTGTATGGAAACCAAAAATTTAAAGCATATCAATTTAGAAAAGTATGTAGTTATAACCCGTAAGTCCTTTTTCCACCCCAGTCAAATGCGATTTTGAGTATTTTTGTACTTTAACATGCTGAATTAGTCCATTTTCATGCTGCTGATAAAGACATACCAGGTCCCTCCCACAACATATGGGAACTCAAGATGACATTTGGGTGGGGACACAACAAAACTATACCACATGCTATGTATTTACTAATTTTTAATCAAGTATAACCTGAATGAAAATGCTATTAGAAGGTAAGTAAAAGTTTTTACTCTCATGGATTTTGTGATGCCTATTTTTACTACCACCATGATGGTTTCTGTGGATGTTACATTTCTTTCTAGATCAGAAGTTCATAGTGGACTCTTATACCTTTAAATATCACCTACCCAATTTCTTGCCTCCATAAATTCTCATGAGCATTTTTTGTAACCTAGATAATATCAGCTGAGGTCAACTATTCCTTTAAGATTTATAGGAAATTGCTTACAGGCATCTATCTCTTGATTCATAGAAAGAAGCCCTTCTCAAGGTATCTATGAATTCAAGGGACTTAGATTCTATGAGTCACTTCTGTCTACAGTAAATGTGCTTCCTGAAATTTTGATCTCTCTTACTTTTCTCCTTCTCTTTTCCTCTCCTTTTTTTCTGTGTGGACCCAGATGGGGAATTTAGTCATTTTTCTTTATTTCCACATAACCTGGCATTTCTTTTCCTCCACTATACATATAAGGCTTTTGTTTTTGGCTTTTTTGAAGATTTGAAGCAGCAGTTGTTTACTCCACAATATACAACTCAGAAATGTGTTGCTTCAATTCTTTCAGCTTAAATTCTATAGGAATTGTTTTGGTCAGTTTCCTCTATTACAGATTCCAGCTTTTGGGACCAAAGTTTCACCACTTCTAGCTTCAACCTGCTTAACCTCTGTAAAAAATCATGTAATTTCTCCACTCTCTGCCTTATTCCTCAAAGACTGACCTTCGTACATATAAATAATCCTATAATCAACAAATAATATGAGTTTGAGCAATATTGACAGAAGACTTCTAATTGCAAACTTTTAAAAATACCACTCATTTCCATAAACAAAAGAAATTGATGATGTACATTTTTGCCTCTCTCAAATGAACTATGTCACCTTTTCTGTAGAAGGTAGAATAGCTTTTCTAAAAGTGTAACTTTAAATGAACTTCATGGCACACATGAAAGTAGAGATTTTATTTAATATTTGCATCCACTTTAACATCATTGAGGAAACCTTTAAAATATGTCTTAAATACATCTTATACTTATACCTGGAAGAAGATGCCACTACCTGGAGGGTCTCTCACAGGTCCCCTAGATTGTCAATTGGATTATTAAATTTAAGTTTCCACGTGGAAATGGGATTTAAATATGTGTACATTGTTTTTTTTCTTATTTTTATAACTATTCTGCTTTTTTAAATTAGTCAGTTTTGTGTGATCTGTGTTAGCCAGTTATGAATCCTACAAAACATGAGGCACTATAGGAAATGGTCAGCAACAGAAGATGTATTTCTCATCATCACAGTTACAATTTGTTTCAGGCGATGAGACTAATATATTACAAAATTGATTTAATAGAAAACAAATTATGGCTCATAAATCCACTAAAGTACAAAATTAGACTTAGGGATTTCAGGCAATAGAGCCAAAGAAGGTTTCTTTAATAATAATAAAAAAAAGTAGCCTATAGAATAATGTGTAGGATCTGGGAGAGGGCAGTCAACATGAGTGAAACCATGACTTTGGCATAATGCAGGACATTGAGCAAGCTGGAGAGAAAAGAAGCCATTTGCTATTATTCCAGTCAGACATGCTGGCTCTGCTTTTGAAGGCCGTGGGCTTTAAATACCCAGAGTACATCTATTCCGTGCTTTTTGTAAGACTGTTTAATATAATTACACTCTTTCTTGTGAACATTATATATTTTTAAATAATGTAAAACTTTCGTGACTCTTACTGAACACACACACACGTATTCACTGCGGTTTTTTGAATTCCAATTACACACTAAAATGCTGATTTAAAAATTATTTTGTGATGATAACTGCTTACAAGGATGCAGTGACAAATATTTTTGTTTGAGTACAGTTTATTGCCTACCAAGAAATGAATTTCTTTGCTTTAGGGGAATGTAACCTAAATTTATAAAGCAATAGTATTATACCAAGTTTAGAAATGATTTTAGTACAGTAGATATTCCATCAGTATATGCATTTCTTATTAAAGCATCTGACCAATTTTATAAACATGTAGTCAATTTTACATATAAGGCTGTGTATATGTAGTACAGAAGAAGAGAGTATTAGAGTAGATAGGTGCATAGACTTTGAAGAATATCATGGTTTACTAACTATAGAATGTGTTGAGCTTAAGGTATCTATTATTCAAATAATAATGCAAGTAGACAATTAGAAACATACTTCTAGAACTTAGGGCTTAGGAGAAAGGTCTGGGCAATAGATAAAAAATTAGGAGTGCTTTGCATAGAGATGGTGTTTAGAATTATGAATTTGGATATGATCACCAAGGGAGTAAGAACAGAATTGAGGATTGAGCCCTTAGTCATAGCAATATCAAAAGTCTGGGGGGAATAAGAGGAATGAGGATAGAAAACTGAGGAGAAGAAAGTAGAAGAAAAATAAAGAGAATGTTCTTCTAGAAACCAAGTGAAGAAAGTATAGCAAAGAGGAGGTTAATATGAAACCATCTAAATATTTTTGATAGGTATAGAAGAAGAATGACAGGTGACCATTAGATTTAGCAATGGGAAATTACTGATTCCCAAAACCAATTTGGGTAGAATGTTTCTGGCAAAAATTTGATTTGATTAAGTTTGAATGAGAGGGTGATAGTAAGTACAGATAAATACTTCAAGGTGATAGAACTCTCTTTATCAAAGTCAAAGAAAGAAAACCGCAGCAAATAATTACTCAAAGACTAAAACTCTAAATTACCATAATTAACAATAAGGAATGAAATAAGGTTACCCTTTCTTAGTATTAGCATTTGATATTGTCCTTCAGTTTTAGCAAATATAATAAGAAAAATGAAATACCTAGCAAAATATAAAGGAAAAATTATAAATTTATCCGATGAAACCCAAAAGTTGCTAGTTGAAAATTTATTAAATTAATGAGATAATAATGCAAATTAATTTGATGCAAGTATAAAAACTAAACATCTTTTCTACACTCTAGAAAAAAAAGCTTACAAATGTAAATGGGAATGTTATTTACAGTAATTTCTAAAATTATAAAGTGTATAGAAATAATTTTAATAAAAATTAGTGAATGTATAATAAAAAGCTTTTTAAAAAGAGTAAAATATATGTCACAAATGGAAAGAGAGATCATGCTTTTAGAAGGAAAGACATACAAATGACTAAACTCCAAATATTTGTCTGTAAGTTCAATTGAATTCATATTTGTACGGCAATATTTTTAATTGAATTCGTATTTGTACGGCAATATTTTTAATTGAATTCGTATTTGTATGGCAATATTTTTAATTGAATTCGTATTTGTACGGCAATATTTTTAATTGAATTCGTATTTGTATGGCAATATTTTTAATTGGATACGTGTTTTTCCAGATCATGTTAAAAAAAGTTTTCTAATAATTTCCAATGCAGTAAAGAGAAAGTACAACTATGATGTCTTTGTCTTTTTAGATAATACTATAAAGCTACCATTATTATTTAATTTGATTCTGCCTTAGCTTCTAGGAATAGAGAAAGCATACAGGAATAGATCCCATCACATGTGAGAATGTAAACGGTAGGAAACTAATGCAAGAAAATTTAATATTTTCCTTTAAAATCTAAGGATAAAGGAGATGTTTAGATGTTTATAACCAAGTCTGGAAGCACTGATGCTATAAAATGCATATACAACTAAAATGTGTGTATATATATTTTTATACATGTAAATATATAAGTATGTATGTGTATGTATATGTATGTGTGTATATATATAAATGCATATATATACACAAATACACACAAGTTGTATATAGAACTTACGTAGGGTAAAGAATAAGATTAACATATACAGTACTTAGGTAATAGATGTGAGGGAGAAAAGTGTAACATATGGAGAATTTCTGTAATAAACAAATAGCTCTCAAAAATTGGAAAGAAAAGACAAAAGCATCCAATAAACTATGAACAAATGAATAAAGAGAGATTTTACTAAAGGGTAAATACAAATAGTCGACAAACATATTAAAAGCTATTCGAATACAATAGCCATCAGAGAAACACGAATTAAAGAAACATTAAGGATTGATTTATGAATGGTTTAGGAGAAATCAAAGAGTTTTACTGGCGGAGATGTGATGAAACTGGGTATTCTCATAAATTGCTATAAGGTGTGTGAATTGTTAGAGATGAAAGCCAATTTGTTAACATATATTGCAATTAAACACATAAACAATGCTTGATCTGGCAATCTTTCTCCTGGGACTCTATCCCTAAGAAATAACTTTTGGAACTCAAAGACAATTGGCAAGGATATGTATGATAGTATCGCTTGTTATTTGTAGAGGTAAAAGTGGAATACACACATATAAAAAACAAAATTTTAAAGATTTAGGAAATATACAGAACATTCACACTATAGAATAGAATGCTGGCATTAAAAATAATAAATTGCAGAGATGCTAGCTAATTTGCAATGATTTTAATTAGATATTGTTGAATGAGAAAAAAATGCACTATTTATGTATAATATGTATGTACATATGATCGCATTTTTGTAAAGTAAATTGACAAAAACGTTGTGTTTATGTGTTTCTCATTAAACAAGCATAGAGAAATACCATGAAGAGTATCAACATGAGATTACAAATGGTAGTGAGATAAAGGATGATTATTTGTTTTGTTCTGTTCTGGAGGAATATAATTAAAAAGAAGGCAGAAATGCGACAAAATTGTGTAATATCATATTAATCTAGTTTTGTAAAATTTTCTGCAAATGTCTAGATAAGAGATTTTTTAAAAGAAAATCAATATTCCCACGTTAATTGATGCAATTTGAGGAATAACTCAAATATCTAGATTAGATCTGAACTATACTGTTTCTAATACTTTAAGTATTTTGGAATTACCCACTCCCTCTTTATTTTCCTTATGAATCTGCTTGGCTGTTTTTTAAAGGTAATATTAAACTTGGTTTTCTGGAATTAAGCTTCTTGAAATGTCTGATTTGTGACTATTACACGTTCTGATCATTTGTGAAATTCAGCACTGGGAATCCTTTGGCTGTGAATTCTTTGGGTAGTCTCCTAGCAGTGCAAGTTTCTGAATTCTAGGACACTTATAAGCTAACATATTTTTATCAAAAACATAGAGCTATCATAACAAATTAGTGCCCTGCTTTGCTTCTAGGACAAACACATGAAAATGAATATTTCATATTATAGTTTTATTAACAGTTTTTCTTTTACTTTCATTTAAAATAGGCCTAAAACACAAAACAATTGACTCATTCCAAGAAGACATATCAAGAAAAAGAGATCTGAATTCTAATTGCCCTTCTACACAACAAAGCTATACTATTTTGGTCCAATGAATTTTTGCATTTATATGACAGGATTGCTAAAATTTAAGCTACATAATTCACAAAGTTTTGGGGGAGAATAGCATCTTTAAAAGGGAGAAAAAGTGCTATATTAGATGTTTCATATAATTAATCATAATTAAAATGGTCTTAGTCACCAGAAAAGGTAGAAAACACATTTTTATGCTGTGGGAGACATTTATTTTAAAGTAGTTGATATTATAACATACTATCAAAGGTGATTATATATATAAAAAAGTGTGATCTACATCCCTATTTCATAATGTACTTTGTATGATAAACAAATTCTGTGTGCTGTTAATTAGCTATTATGTGGCAGAGTAAAAGTGATTTGTAATCAAATTTATTATAGTAAATTCTAGACAAATTCATATTTAAAAGCTCTCTTTCTCTTTGTAGAAATTCCTTGAATTTTTATTATCTTGACACTTATTGTAATTTTCTCAGAGGGGAAAGAGGATATACCACTTTCCATACGTGTTTGATGGTCAAGTTTTTCCCCAAAAAATTTCCAGGGTAGACATTTCTTTAATAACATAGGAGGAAATACTAAGCAAGATGTCACATTTTAAAAGTAGAATTTAAAGTTAAAAAGAACAAGCAAACAAAGAAAAAACACACACAAAATACTGACTCCAATATAATTGCAAATCTATTTTCTTATTTAAGAATAATTATTTCTGCTAAACTTCACATTTTAAAATTCAGTTTTTTATGAAAAATAAATTGGTATTTTTTCTTAACCTACAGTCTTGTGGACCATATATATAACTATAGCAAAGGTAAGGTAGTAGTTATTTAACAATTTTTAAAATTAACATTTTTTCCAAATACCCTTCTATCAGAAACATTTTTCATAGTTTAATCAAAATATTTATAATTTCTTATTTCATATTTTTCTTGTTCTGCAGAAATATTTGGTTTAGCAGATGTCATGATTCATGCCTCATTTATATTATAATCCAAGGGTCCACATAAAATTAAAATAAAGAAAGTCTGAAATAGTATCAAGATAATTCAAGATTTGGAAAATATAATCAATTAATCTCTTTGTTATTTTTATGATGGTAAACACATTTTCTCTGCCTGCCTTTTTTATGAAATTAAGGTATATTCATGGTCAAATATTATGGAGTTTGGGAAAATTGAAACCAGACTAATTAGGAGATTTAAATCTCTTTCTACACCAAGAATATAAAGCAGATATTTTTTGGTTCAGAAATAACATACAAACACCTAGGACCACAGCTTCTTCAAAGCACTGCTTTGAAGTTATTCTAGAAAAAAAAAAAAAAATGACAAATTAACCCGAATATTTTTTTCTTCATTTTGAAAAGTACTTTTCAAAGATTATGGGATGAAGCAAGAATTATAATATTGAAATAAAAAAGCAAGTGCATGCATGCTGACAAATTCATCTCTCGGAGTTGTAATCACCCCCTAATTTTGGCATTTTAGTTTCTGCTTTTCTATCTTCCATTGTCACAGTATCTTTATATTTTACTGTTCTAATGGCATGGTGGGTGCTGAAAAGGTCAGGGATAGCAGTGATAAGAAAGTTAATAATATAAAATAGGTCTTCTATAGGTTAAACTGTTAAAAGAAATACTGAAACTAATCAGAAATGAAATGAATCAGAATTATGAAACCTTCCATTTGAAAAGAGAAGAAATGTTAAACATAGTATGTTGAGTTGTTTAGGACTGAATAAAACTGCTCACGGGATGATGGTAGATGTTTGCTTTATAATGTAGTCTACACTTAAGGTCATAACATTGGGCTCTTTTGTTACTAGACAAGGTATTAACAGAAAATCTTGGCATAATCCTGGTGTATTCTAAAAAGAAAAAAAAAATGGATTGCCACATGCAGAAAAATGAAACAAAGCCCCTATCTCTGGTAGACAGAGGTTCTCTTTTGTAGATCTACCATCTATAATAATCAACTCAAGAGGGCATAAGACTTAAACGTAAGACCTAAAAACATAGAAATACTACAAGAAAACCTAGAAAAAAATCTTCTGGACATTGGTCTAGGTGAAGAATTCATGATTAAGACCTCAAAACACAAACAACAAAAGGAAAAATAGACAAATGGGATGAAATTAAACTAAAACATTTCCATACAAAAAAAGAAATACTCAACAGAATGAATATTCTGCAGATTGGGAGAAAATATTCAGCGAATTATGCATCCAAGAAAGGACTAATTTCCAGTGTCTATGAGGAACTCAAACAACTCAACACCAAGAACAAAATCCCATGGCTGGGTGAGGTGTCAGAGCCCCAGCTTCGAGAAGTGGTCAATTTGAGAGGTGGTAAAAAGAATTTACCAACAACGGTATAGGTTAGAAAAAGGAGAGTTTTATTAGAAAGAAAGAAAGCTGCAGAAGAGTGCAGCCAGGCACCTCAGCGAGAGGACTGAGCATACGGTGGTAGATTTTTTCCTGCAGGGTATTTATGGACCTTAAAGAGGGCACTTAAGGGTAATATAGCCATGTGGGTCATAATAAATGATTACATTTTTAGTGATTTTGGTGCCTTGATGCACAATGAGTTTTGTCATGGCATTCCAGAGACGTAGAGAAATTCTAGTTACTTATAGATTTTTAGATGGGGAAAGGAATCTGGAACCAGATGCCTGCTTTAGATAAGAGAGAAGTCTAATTGCTTCTAATTTCTCCACATAAGGAGATGGTCTGTTTGATGATCACCAGGTGGTTTTTGCTTCCTTTTAAATTCCTCAGATAGGGAGTATTGGTACCCAGGGCCTGTTGAATGGTCATCAGGTGATTTTGCTCCTTCATCCACAAATATTCCCATTAAAGAACAGGAAAAGAACATGAACAGACTTTTTTTTTTTTTTTTTTTTTCAAAATAAGGCATACAAGAAGAAGAAATGGCCAACAAGCATAAGAAAAGATGCTCAACATCATTAATCATCAGAGATATGCAAATTTAAACCACAATGAGATATTATCTTGCACCAGTGAGAATGGCTATTTAATAAAAAGCAAAAAAAAAAAAAAAAAAAAAAAAAAAAAAACACACACACACACACACACAAAACAGATGTTGATGAGGATGCAGAGAAAAGAGAACCCTTGTATGCTGTTGGTAGAAATGTAAATTACTACAACTTCTATGGAACACAGTATGGAGATTTA
Organism: Rhinopithecus roxellana; assembly: GCF_007565055.1. Taxonomy (NCBI): domain Eukaryota; kingdom Metazoa; phylum Chordata; class Mammalia; order Primates; family Cercopithecidae; genus Rhinopithecus; species Rhinopithecus roxellana. The sequence continues at coordinate 123,766,903 of NC_044551.1, read as the reverse complement.
AAAAAAAAAAAAACTAAACACTAAAAAAAGAACTACCATCCCATCTAGCAATTCCACTCCTGGGTATCTACCCAAAGGAAAATAAATCATGATATCAAAAAGACACTTGCACTCATAAGTTTATTTCAGGACTATTTGTAATAGCAGAGAAATAGAATCAACCTAAGTGTTCGTCAATGGATGATTGGATAAAGAAAGGTGATACACACACACACACACAAACACACACACACAGAGCCATAATAGACTGAAATCACTTCTTCTGCAGCAATGTGGATAGAACTGGAGACCTTAAATTTATACAAATAAAATACATTTTACAATGTATAGAGTTACTTTTTTTTTTTTTTTTTTTTTTTTTTTAAAGACACTTTGGGTTAGTTAAATTGTTGTCTACCATTTTCTCTTTGAGATACTGGTGGCTCTATATATGCACCAGAAAGGATTTAATAAAATTATGCTCTTTGATTTCAATCCAAATTGAAAAACAAATATCTTATTATAGTATCTGTGTATATCTCCTTATGCGTAAGCCAGATTGCCTTTGTAAGAGAAATTTATCCAACATAGATAAAAATTTCTGCTGAAATGAGGTACACGTGTTGGTTAAATAATTTGTAACTACAATAAAATAAATTTTAAAAGGCAAAATTATGGAGAGAAACAACTGTTAGCAACATAAAATAAAAAAATAGAAAGAAAAGAATAATAAAGAAATAAAAAATATATTGAGAAAACATAATCAGTAAACAAAATTACATTATCTTGAAATAGCAATATATGCCACATTATTCTTTGATTAATAGTTATGTCATGTTGAGTGTAACAAGATAGGATAAAATTATAAATGCTTAAATAATTACAGAGTAACTTATTCTATCAATCATCAAAGATATTTTAGGTTACTCTTGGGAAACATACACACACAGGTACGCATTTAACTAACATAGTTTTATGAGGTGTTCATGTAAATAAAATAATTGTTATATATTTCATGATATACAATTGTTTTTAAAACAATGGAGACAGTGAAGATTTTATATTATATACTAATCACTAAATCAGCTTTTAAAATGTTTTCAATTATTTAGTCTGGAAGGTAAATTAACTCACAAATAAAAAGTATTACCACAGATGGTTCTTTTCAATGCAGTCATAGGTCTGAAGTTAGAGAAGATTACAGTTTTTGAAGGTTTTGTATAAATTTATACACACTGTCTTATTAAATTTCAACAATTTAACATTAGATATCTCAGCTCCTTTTTGATTGTACAAAGCAAATATTATCATGTCACATACACTGTGTGACACAATAAATCCATGCTAAATTAAAAGAAGAAAGCAAGCAAAGAATAAGATGACAAACAAAACAGGTTTACATTTGTAAAATCTAAACAGTCCTTTAAAAATGTACTTGTATGAGACATAGTAAGATAACTTCACATATGAGATTTAAAATAATTTAAAAAAGAAACTAATATACAGGAAATGGTAGTATCTTTATTTTTGTTTCATATAATAAAATGGATGGTGTAGCTAATCTATAGAAAGTCATATTTTCATTATAATTTATTCTGATTTATAGTTGTCATAGTACTCAAGATCTACAAATTTGAAATAAAACATTTCTTAATCTCTATTATTATTAAAACAGATAGCTATGGACTCTGTTAGATTTCTGACACTTTATCATCAAGACACTTTCTTTGATATGATAAAAGACACAATGTACCAGAATCTCTGGGACACATTTAAAACAATGTGTAGAGGGAAATTTATAGTACTAAATGATCACAAGAGAAAGCAGGAAAGATCTAAAATAGACACCTTAACATCAAAATTAAAAACGAGCAAACAAATTCAAAAACTAGCAGAAGACAAGAAATAACTAAGATCAGAGCAGAACTAAAGGAGATAGAGACATGAAAAACCATTCAAACAATCAATGAATCCAAGAGTTGGTATTTTGGAAAGATCAACTAAATAGACCACTAGTCAGAATAAAAAAGGAAGAAAAGAGAAAAATCAAATAGATGCAATTAAAAAAACGATAAAGAGGATATCACCACTGATCCCACAGAAAGACAAACTACCATCAGAGAATACTATAAACATCTCTATGCAAATAAACTACAAAATCTAGAAGAAACGGATAAATTCCTGGACACACACACCCTCCCAAGTCTAAACCAAGAAGAAGTTGAATCCCTGAATAGACCAACAAAATGTTCTGAAATTGAGGCAGTAGTTAATAGCCTACCAAACAAAAAAAATCCAGGACCAGATGGATTCACAGCTGTATTCTATCAGAGGTAAAAAGAGGAGCTGGTACCATTCATTCTGAAACTATTCCAAACAATAGAAAAAGAGGAAATCCTCTCTAAATAACTCATTTTATGAGGCCAGCATCATCCCGATACCAAAACCTGGCAAAGACACAACAAAAAAGAAAATTTCAGGCCAATATCTCCGATGAACATCTATGTGAAAATCTTCAATAAAATACTGGCAAACTGAATCCAGCAGTACATCAAAAAGCTTATCCACCATGATCAAGTTGGCTTCATCCCTGGGATGCAAGACTGGCTCAACATACACAAATTAATAAATGTAATCCATTACATAAACAGAATCAAAGTCAAAAATCACACGATTATCTCAATAGATGCACAAAAGGCCTTTGACAAAATTCAACACCCCTTCCTGCTAAAAAACTCTCAATAAACTAGGTCTTGAAGGAACGTACCTCAAAATAAGAAGAGCTATTTATGACAAACCCACAGCCAATATCATACTGAATGGGCAAAAGCTGGAAGCATTCACTTTGAAAACCAGCACAAGACAAGGATGCCCTCTCTCACCACACCTATTCAACATAGTATTGGAAGTTCTGGCCAGGGCAGTCAGGCAAGAGAAAGAAAGAGTATTTGAATAGGAAAAGAACAAGTCAAATTGTCTCTGTCTGCAGATTATATATTTGTATATTTTGAAAACCTCACCGTCTCAGCCCAAAATCTCCTTAAGCTGACAAGCAACTTCAGCAAAGTCTCAGGATACAAAATCAATGTGCAAAAATCACAAGAATTCCTATATACCAATCATAGACAAACAGAGAGTCAAACCATGGGTGAACTCCCATTCACAATTGCTACAAAGAGAATAAAATACCTAGGAATACAATTTATAAGGGCCGTGAAAGACCTCTTCAAGGAGAACTACAAAACACTGCTCAAGGAAATAAGAGAAGACATAAACAAATGGTAAAACATTCCATGCTCATGGATAGGACGAATCAATATAGTGAAAATGGCCATACTGCCCTAAGTAATTTATAGATTCAATGCTATTCCCATCAAGCTACCACTGACTTTCTTCACAGAATTAGAAAAAAATGCTTCAAATTTCATATGGAATCAAAAAAGAGCCTGTATAGTCAAGAGAATTCTAAACAAAAAGAACAAAGCTGGAGGCATCATGCTACCTGACTTCAAACTATACTACAAGGCTATAGTAACCAAAACAGCATGGTACTGGTATCAAAACAGATATATAGACCAATGCAACAAAACAGAGGCCTCAGAAATAACACTATACATCTACAACCATCTGATCTTTGATAAACATGGTACAAACAAGCAATGGGGAAAGGATTCCCTATTTAATAAATGGTGAAAACTGGCTAGCCATATACAGAAAACTAAGACTGGACCCCTTCCTTACACCTTCTACAAAAATTAACTCAAGATGGATTAAAGACTTAAATGTAAGAACTAAAACAGTAAAAACCCTAGAAGAAAACCTAGGTAATACCATTCAGGACATAGGCATGGGCAAAGACTTCATGACTAAAACACCAAAAGCAATTTCAACAAAAGCCAAAATTGACAAATGGGATCAATTAAATAAAGAGTTTCTTCACAGCAAAAGAAACTATCATCAGAGGGTACAGGCAACCCCTACAAAACAGGAGAAAATGTTTGCAATCTATCCAGCTGACAAAGGGCTAATATCCAGAATCCACAAGGATCTTAAACAAATTTACAAGAAAAAAACAACCCACCCCATCAAAAAATGGGTAAAGGATATGAGCAGACACTTCTTAAAAGAAGACATTTATGCAGCTAACAAACATACGAAGAAAAGTTCATCATCACTGGTCATTAGAAAAATGCAAATCAAAATGACAACGAGATACCATCTCATGCCAGTTAGGATGCTTTAATTGTCATTAAAAAGTCAGGAAACAACAGATGCTGGAGAGAATGTGGAGAAACAGGAATGCTTTTACACTGTTGGTGGGAATGTAAATTAGTTCAACCATTGTGTAACTAATTTTCCAACCATTGTTGAAGACAGTGTGGCGATTCCTCAAGGATCTAGAACCAGAAATATCATTTGACCCAGCAGTTCCATTATATACCCAAAGGATCATAAATCATTCTGCTATAAAGACACATGCACACGTATGTTTATTGTGGCACACACAACAACAAAGACTTAGAACCAATCCAAATGCCCATCAATGATAAACTGGATAAAGAAAATGTGGCACATATATACCATGGAATACTATGCAGCCATAAGAAAGGATGAGTTCATGTTCTTTGTGGGGACATGGATGAAGCTGGAAACCATCATTCTCAGCAAACTAACACAAGAACAGAAAACCAAACACCATATGTTCTCATTCATAAGTGGGAGTTGAACAATGAGAACACATGGACACAGGGAGGGGAACATCACATACCAGGGTCTGTCAGGGGGTGGGGGTCCAGAGGAGGGGTAGCAATAGGAGAAATACCTAATGTAGACGACGTGATGATGGGTGCAGCAAACCACCGTGGTACATGTATACCTATGTAACAAAACTGCACATTCTGCACATGTACCCCAGAACTTAAAGTATATGTATATATATATATATGACCTACTATTTGATAGCACAATAGGGTGACTATAGTCAATAATGATTTAATTGTATGTTTTAAATAACTTAAAGAATGTAATTGGATTGTTTGTAACTCAAACGATAAAAGCTTGAGGGGATAGACAGCCCATTCACCATGCTGTGATTATTATGCATGGCATACCTGTATCAAAACATGTCACATACCCCATGAATATATACACCTACTATGTACCCACAAAAACGTTTTAATTAAAAAACCTAAAACATGCTAGTTGTAAACGATGAGACACAAAAGATCACATATTATGAGATTCTATTTTAGGAAAAGGGATATGTTCTGAGAAATGCATTGTTAAGCGATTTCCTCATTGTGCGAACATCAGAAACTGTATTTACACAAACCTAGATGGTACAGCCTACTACACAGCTAGGCTAAATGGTAGAACGTATTGCTCCTAGGCTACAAACCTGTACAGCATGTTTCTGTACGGAATACTATAGGCAGTTGGAACACAACAGTAACTATTTGTGTATCTAAGCACAATTAAATATAGAAAACAGCCTGGGCAATACAGTGAGACCTCCTCTCTACAAAAAAATACAAAAAAAAAAAAAAAAAAATAGACAGGCATAGTGATACGTGCCTGTAGTCCCAGCTACTGGGGAGGCTGAGGTGAGAGGATCGCTTGAGCCCAGTAGATCAAGGCTGTAGTGAGCCGAGATCCTGCCACTGCACTCCAGTCTAGGCAACAGAGTGAGATCCGGACTGGAAGTTGCTCTGGGTAAGTCAGAGAGTGCGTGGTTAGTGAATGTGAAAGCCTAGGACATTACTGTATACTACTGTAGGCTTTAAAAATACTGTACACTCAGACTTCACCAAATTTACAAAAAAAATCCTTTCATCAATAATAAATTAACCTTAGGTTACTGTAACTCTTTTACTTTATAAACTTTAAAGTTTATTTTAACCTTCTTGACTCTTCTGTAATAACACCTGGCTTAAAACACAAACACATTGTACAATTTTAAAATAACTTAAAATGTGCTGTTGAATTGTTTGCAACTTAATAGATAAATGCTTGAGGAAATGGATACCCATTCTCCATGATGTGCTTATTTCACATGTGTGCCTGTATCAACACATCCCATGTACCCCATACATATATACACTTACTATGTACCCACAAAAATTTAAACATTAAAACAAATTGCACAGCTTTAGAGAAATATTTTCTTTATATCTTGACTCTATTGTTTCTATTTTTTAAATTTTTACTTTTTTTTACCTTTTAAACTTTTTTGTTAAAAACTAAAACACAAACACTTATCAGCCTAGGCCTTCACAAGGTCAGGATCATCAATAACACCATCTTCCACCTCCACATTGCGAAGGTGACTAGAAGGGGACAATAACCTGCAGGGAGCTGTATCTCCTATGATGACAATGCCTTCTGGAATAACTTCTGAAGCTCCTGCCTGAGATTGTTTTACAGTTAACTTTATATATATATATACACACATGTAAGAGTATACTCTAAAACAACAATAAAAGTATAACATAATAAAAGGCTGGGAGCGGTGGCTCACGTCTGCAATCCCAGCACTTTGGAAGGCCGAGTCAGGCGGATAACAACGCCAGGGGTTTGAGACCAGCTTGACCAACATGGTGAAACCCCGTCTCTACTAAAAATACAAAAATTAGCCAGGTGTGGTGTCATGTGCCTATAGTCTCAGCTACTCAGGAGGCTGAGGCAGAGGAATCGCTTGAACCCATGAGGCGGAGGTTGCAGTGAGCCTAGACTGCCATTGCACTCCAGCCTGGGCAACAGAGCAAGACTCCATCTCAAAAAAAAAAAAAAAAAAACCCAAGTATAGCATAATAAATACATAATAAGCTAATAATAATCATTTATTATTAAGTATTATATACTGTACATAATCATATGTGCCAGGCTTTTATACGACTAGCAGCACAGATTTGTTTATAGCAGCATCATCACAAAAATGTGAGCACTGCCTTGTGCTACAACATCATGATGGCTACAGAGTCACTAGGTGATGAATGGAGATGGAGTTTTTCAGCTCCGTGATACTGTTGTGGGACAGCCATCACTGACTGTCTGAAACATCTTTCTATGATAACTGTAGATAAGAGAAAATCACTGGGGCTGTGTGATAGGTACACAGAGGTTTGTTATACCAGCCAGTCTAGTTGTGTCTACATCTGAAATTCTGCAAGATAAGAAAGTTAAAAGAAAACAAAAACATTTCTAACAAGTACCTGTTTGTATTTGGTTAAGTATCTGCATATGTCATGAAGAAACTCACTTGAGCATGGGGGTAAGGTTAGCAAGTGGTCAAATTGTGCAATATGGGTTTCTGCTTATTTTTCCTTACTTATGAAGTCAAGATTAATTTGTTGTATCTGTACTATTCTGCTGTCAATAAAGGCATAAAGTCATTACCACTAATCAGTTAAAAAAATTACATAAAATTTCAACATAAAAATAAACACAATGTAAAATGAAAAATTCCAAGTAGACATTATTTAAAATATAATATTTAAAATATAATTTGTTATTAGACTAGAAATGAAAGTATTACGGTGTTTGTAAAACTCTTGATGTGTAAATGTATATAACATTAAAGTAGACAACATTACCCAGATGTACACACAGTTTTCTTTTGTACTTAATTATAAGAAAGTTAAGTATGCTACTTTGGTTAAATTAAACATTTATGGAAATTTTTAAACGTTATAAGTAAGTAGCATTGGCCTTATATGAATGCAACAGATCATTCCATTTGTAGAACTATAGATAAAAAGGAAAAATATACCTTGATATAGAAATTATAACAAGTCAGGGAAATGGATACATTGAAGGTATGTTTGATTCAGTGAATTACATCTAAGTAGCTAATATTCATCAAAAATTAGAATTTTACGTCTGCTTCAAAGTATCAATTTTTAAAAAACTAAAGGTACTTTATGGAAGTTTCTTAAGAAGTTTAGATCCCTTAACTTAAAACTTGTTCACATGGAATTTTGAACTACGCAAAACAATACATTGTGCTTTCATTTGTTTTCCCTGGGTTAACACACTTAATTCCTTTAGTAACAGTCCAAATAAGAAAAATAAATTAACTAAAAGTAAATTTATGAAAATGAGACTTTTTTATTTCATGAATTGTTCTAGCTGTAATTTTTCAGCCAAATGTCTTTTATACATAATACATATTCTCTCTATTATATACTATTCAACCTGTGAGACTTTCTACTAAAAGTAGCAAATACAAATATATAAAGAGGTATTTTAAGCACGTCTGTACTTTTATTTTTGAGACAGAGTCTCGCTCTGTGGCCTAGGTTGGAGTGCAGTGGCGCATTCTCGGTTCACTGCAATCTCCGCCTCCCTGCATCATGCCATTCTCCTGTCTCAGGCGCCCGCCACCACGCCCGGTTGATTGTGTATGTGTGTGTGTGTATTTTTAGTAGACATGTGGTTTCACGGTGTTGGCTAGGATGGTCTCGATTTTCTGACCTCCTGATCCTCCCGCCACGGCCTCCCAAAGTGCTGGGATTACAGGCGTGAGCCACTGTGCCAGGCCTGTACTCTTTAATATCTCTACATGTATCTTCTAAAATACATTTATTGGAAAAAATGAGACTATATTAATATCAAATAAAGTAAACTTTAGAACAAACAAATTTACCAGAAACAGAAAGGGGACATTGCATAATGATTATCTAGTCAAACCACTAAAAGATACAGCCATCCTAGATGTGAATGAATCACAAAGCAGAGCTACAAAATATGTGAAGCAAAACTGATAGAACTGAAAGGAGAAATGGGCAAATTCATAATTATAGTTGATTACTTCAAAATCAATCTGTAAAACACGATAGAACAACTAGACACAAAATTAACAAGGTAAGAGAAAATCTGAAAATAAAAAAGAAAAAAATTATCAACCATGAGGATCTAATAAGCATTTATAGAATACACCAAAAGAACAGAATACACTGTTTTTAAATTGCTACACAACATATATGAAGATAAATCATATTTGAGGAATGAAACAAATATTAACAAATACATTAGTTGAATCAATACAGAGTCTGTTACTACTTTTTTTGTTTTTTTGTTTTGTTTTGTTTTGCTTGTTTGTTTGTTTTGAGACGGAGTCTTGCTCTGTCACCCAGTCTAGAGTGCAGTGGTGTGATAGCTCACTACAGCTTCTGCCCCCTGGATTCAACCGATTCTCCTGGTTCAGCCTCCCAAGTAGCTAGGATTACAGATGCCCGCTACCACACTTAGCTAATTTTTGTATTTTTAGTAGAGACAAGGTTTTACCATGTTGGCCAGGTTGGTCTCGAACTCCTGATATCAAAGGATCCACCCACCTCAGCCTCCCAAACTGCTGGGATTATAGGCAAGAGCCATCGGGGCTGGCTGAATGTGTTCTTTGATAATAGAATCACACTAGATTGAACAGAGAAAGATAACATGCAAATCTTCAAATACTTGAAATCTAATCAACAGTGTTCAAAGAGGAAGTCTTCAGAGAAATACAAACTACAGAGAATTGAAAGAAAATTAAAAAAAAAAAAACACGTTATGGCCGGGCGCGGTGGCTCAAGCCTGCAATCCCAGCACTTTGGGAGGCCGAGACGGGCGGATCACGAGGTCAGGAGATCGAGACCATCCTGGCTGACACGGTGAAACCCCGTCTGTACTAAAAAATACAAAAAAAACTAGCCGGGCGAGGTGGCGGGCGCCTGTAGTCCCAGCTACTCGGGAGGCGGAGGCAGGAGAATGGCGTGAACCCGGGAGGCGGCGCTTGCAGTGAGCTGAGATCCGGCCACTGCACTCCAGCCTGGGCAACAGAGCGAGACTCCGTCTCAAAAAAAAAAAAAAAAAAAAAAAAAAAAAAAAAAAACACGTTAACATATCAAAATTTGTGGAGACACAACTAGAACAGTGTTGAGAGGGAAACTTAAAGTACTAAAAGTTTACATTATAAACGAGGATAGGTCTCAGGTGAACAATATAAGCTACTACCTCAAGAAATCAGAAAAAGAAGAGAAAAATAAAACCAAAGCAGTAAGGAAGAACAAAATAATAAAGCCATGGCATAAATCAATGAAATTGAAAATAGAAAATAGAGAAGACAAAGCAAAATGTAATTCTCTGAGAGATCAATAAAATGGAAAAAAACTGGCATAAAAAAGAAAAAGACTCAAATGAAGAATTATCAAGCATAAAATGAAAGTCATCACTATAGTCCCAAAAAGGAAAAAGGAGCTGACATGGGAATACTATGAATAAATCTATACACATAAAGTTAACAACTTAGATGAAATGACCCAATTCCTCAACATTTAAGGCATACATTTTTTTCTAAATAATCACACAAAATAATGTAAGATTATCCTTTCTTTTCCAAGTCGTAGCCTCAGATGAAATGAGGATAACTTGATGTTAGATGTGATAATAACATTATCAGAGTTGTTGAAAATAAATTTAACAATCATTCCTGTTACAATGTAGATGAATTGGATGGTTAAAAAAAAGTAAAACAGGTAAGTCCTAGGTGAACAATAATCAAGACATAAGTGAAGGCAATAACAGTAGAAAATGTGGAGAATAAGACAGGTTCTTGAGATTCAAGGAATTCTTAATAGGCTGAATTGGTTGGTTTGGTAGCCAAAATGAGCAATACTAATGTCATTAGTGGCCTTTCTTATCTTTGGTGAGAATGGTCAGCATTTTATCCACAGACAATGTCACATTTTCCTTCCATGCAAAGGTTTTTTTTTTTTTTTTTTTTTTTTTTAGCAGAATGAAGTTAAGACTGAATGAGTACTGGTTCAGGGACATTATTTTTATTGTTGATGCGGTTCTTCCTTTCCGGTTTATTAATTTTTCTTTCTTATAATAAAATCTCCTATATGTTGTCATTGGGTGACCAGCCATCTCAGTTTGCCTGTGACTGTCCTGATTTTAACACTGAAAGTCCCACATCCAGGGAAACCCCCAAGTCACATGCAATATGGCCTGATTGGTTAGTGTATCAGAATATAATATAACAGAAATAAGTTCCTTATGGCATAAAGTTTATTTTATATTATATAATTGTGTCTGGACTGAGAGACACACATAAATATGTTCTATGAATTGCATAGTTACTATTTCCATTAACTAAGTAGGTTTACAAGGGAAAACTCCAATACTAGGTAGTACAGATTTATTCAGTGAAGAAAGTAAAATATGCATGTTTTATTATTCTGAATGGAAATATAAGCAATAAACTTCCTTAGAGAATATAGTAAGTATAAGTTTTTGAAATTTTCTTTATGGTATACAGAAACGCTTATAAGTAAGTACTTAAACATCATTTACAATTTTATCTGTGTGAAGTGTGGGTGTTATTGCTTTACTTAATCAACACTGCAAAGATGAAACATTATTTGTTTCTTGAGTGAGCTATTGGCGGTAGTGTGTATGACTTGTAGCTTGATATACAATTGTTTTCAAATCCTATTTGAAAGATTGTTTGCTTTTTACAAGAAAGAATGGCTTAGTTTGAAATCAGCCTGACTGCTTGCCTCCGTTTTTCTGACTTTACCAAAGTGCAATTGCAAACACAGCTCTGATGTGGAATTCTGTTTATTCTTCTTTGACAAGACTGCCTCATCCTTCTTTCATTGACTAACACATGGACTTTGTCAAGTTCAACTGCTGATGTCATCCCATTGGCCAGAAAGTATTCACGGAAGGAGAGAAAATGCTCTCCTCTGGAACGCATGAGTGGTAGAACGCAGGAAAATGCAGGATAAGTTAATGCATACATGTTAATATTTCATACATAACATATTGATGAATAATTGTAATGGCCTTTTATCAAACTGAAGATTCATGTACCTATATGTTTTGCTATTGATTTAACAATTATTCTATATTTAATCTGTGAAGTTATTGAGTTAGAATTGAAATATACTTAAAACTGCCTCATTAAAGAAAATGTTGCATTTATTATAGCTTTATTTAGCTCTACCTATATATGCAATTGTACAATCAATATTTTTCATTTAATGCTTTAATATTTTTGCAACCAGAAATTATTAAAAAGCAACTATTTAAAGAATAATCTTTATATCTGTTGTCATGTATCTATTTTCTACATGAGAAGATAAACATGTGATTTATCTGTGAAATATATGGACTGCATTAATAACTAGAATGGCCAGAACATCACAAGCTTACAAGATATTGTTTAGTTTACATTTTAAAACTTGCTGCTAAATATTTATCTTATATATCTAAATTAAGTTAGCAAATAAGCCCGATATAATCTTGACATTACAGAAACATGATTTCACTAAGTTTTTCTCTTTAGTAGTTCAGTAGTATATTCGTTTATTCATCTAATGCTAATTAAGGGTCTACTGTGTTTCATTCAGCACAAGGCTAAGCATTGGCAATAGCTTAGGTATCCATAATGTATCTCTATATAGATCTTACAATTTAGTTCCCTTGAAGTTAGAAATATCAAGATATGTCTTTTCTATCTATTATATACCTACTTATATATCGTTATGGGCTGAAAAGTGGTCCCAAAATTCATATGTTGAAGTCCTAACCCCAAATATCTCAGAATAGGACTGTATTTAGAGATGGAGCCTTTAAGAAGTTACTAAGCTAGAAATAGGTCAGATGTGTGAGCCCTGATCTAATTTGACTGGTGTCCATATAAGAAGAGGAGATTAAGACATACATAACACATAGAGAGATGACCGTGGTAAGATACAAGAAGGTGGCCATCTGCAAGCCAAGTAGGGAGGCCTCAGAAGGAGTTAAACTTGCTCACACCTTTATTGTGGATGTCTAGCCTTCAACCACCCTCTTTGTGGTATTTTCTTATGGCCGTCCTAGCCCTAGGAGACGAATACAATATCTAATCTCTCTTTCTTTATCTCTCTCTCTCTCTGCATATATAATATTTGTTTTTTGCTTTTTGCTTCTTTGGTTATCCACACACATGTAGAACTATTACTTTCTGTTAATATAACTACATCACTTTTTTATGGTTGTATACATGGATGTATCATGTATATGTACCATATATGTATAATATGTGTATATAGATATATAAATATGTGTGTGTATATAGATATATAAACTCCTGAACTCTTTCAGTCAATCACTGACGTTACAAATTTTGCCAATCTTCTTGCATCTGGGACTCCCTTTCCATGCCTGCCACTTCTTTCCCCACCAAATTTTAAGAAGACAATAATGAAGCAGAGGATCAACAACGGAAAGCCTGCAGTAGTCTGTCTCTCCCTCTCTCTCTCTCTCTCTCTCTCTCTCTCTCTCTCTCTCTCTCTCTCTCTCTCTCTCTCCTTCTCTCTCTCTATCTGAAGCCTTTACTTCATGAGGGCAGGAAAATCGTACAGAATAAATAGTTTAATACATAGCATTTGACATTTCTAGGGATGATAACAATAAGAGCATCCTACAGAATATTCTGCATTTTCCTGCGCTGCCATTTATAATTTAATTTCTTATAAAATAATAAGCTTTCATTTAGGCATGAGAAAAATAATCCTCACATAAGCATGACTTTTTTAAGTAGAACAGGAAACTTGATAAATCAAAGCATGTTATTTTTCCTTTGGATATTCCTAGTTCTGTGTCTTTATTAATCAATAAACTTTCTGTAGAAATATATTTTAAAAAACAAGCTGAAAAACATTTACAGTTAGTTTAGGGTTTTTGGTTTTTTCTTAAGAGCTTAATCAAATAATAATGGGGTTTGTTGAAAGGATGGAGGAATTAAAATAATTACCGGAAGAATTAGAAATAAATGTAGCCCAACAAATGGCCTCTGATGTTCATCATCTTTCATATTGGCTACCACAGGTTTTTCCCTATTGGTCTTCTGCTTCATTATTGTCCTGTAATTTGGTGGGAAAGGAATTGGCAGGCATGGAGAGCGAGGCTCAGATGCAACAAGATTGGCAAAATTTTGATCATTGTCACCTGAGTGATGAGTTGAAGAAGTTTATTTTTCCATTTTGATTATGTTTGAATTTTTCACAATAAATAAATTAAAAGTATTAAGTACATGTAGCACACAGCTAAGACCTGAATAATCAAATATATTACATAGATGTAGAAGAAAATCTTTCTATCCCACCAAACACCCAAAATATGAATTTCATGAAATTTGCATACAATTTGTACTCAACTATATCATCTTCTTAAAATAATTACACAAAGAGAAACTTAGAGTACTTCTTTTCTGCACTTTGCCAAATACTTGTTTTTTGCTCTTTGCTTGTTTGTTTGTCCACACATGTGGAGTTATCACTTTCTGTTAAACACAACTGCAACATCTTTTTATGGATGTATCATGCTTTTAATTTAACTATATCTCAATTATTTGTAGTGTTAATATTACAAGCTATGATGTAGTATCCATGTGAATATAAGTAAATGAACTTCTGTGAGTATATATGTTAGTTAAATTCGTAGAATGATTTAGAAAGATTGCTAGACATGTACATTTTGAATTTTAATAGATATTATCACATTTTTCCACTGAAGTGTTGCACCTATTTACATGATCAGTAAATGTAAAAGCCATTTTTTCAGTAAGTATACCATTAATTCAATTTAGTTTAGTTTACTTTGTTTATTGCCAAGCTGAATGGAATTCCATTGTTGTTATGATTAGCACATCATTTTTTCCACTTTCTTTTTAATAACAAATATATTTTGAGTATTTTCTTAATTAAGGAAATTTACCCTTTTTATATTGCATATTTATTGTTTGTGTACTATTTTTAATGAATGATCTATTATTGTGAATTAAATAATATTAATCACTAGCCCTTAGATTTTTATATTTTGTATTGCTTAGAAAGGCTATTTTCACTTTGAGATGATTAAAAATTTGACCTGTGTTTTCTTCATCTAGAGTAAAACATGCTTTAAAATTTATGAATCTTGAAACTATTTGTAATAAATTTTTGTTTAAATATTAGAGTAGGGTTTTATTTTTATTTTTAATTTTGTTATCTACTTATTTCAATACTTATTCATTTATTCTTATTCATTCATTATTCATTTATATATGTATTAACTGTGTCTTACCTTTTCCTAGTACTGATGATGATATAGCAGTGAAAGGCAATCAGAAAAATTATTTCTCTTTTTGAAGTTTATATTGTTAGGGAGAACAAATGCATAAATAAATAATAAAAATATTGTAAGTTAGATGATAGGCATGAATGTAGCAAGCATGTGGAGATTAAGTGTAAGAGCATTCTACAGAAAGGCAAAAAGAATGAAGACTCCAATACATTCCAATGAAGAAAATTCTTTCTGTGTATGTATTACAGTTACATGAGTAACATAGAAGAATAATTTTGGAGATGAGTTAGAATGATTAGGATAAAATATCTAAAATTGGCTTATTAAACATTGCAAGGGTTTGGGAGTTTATTCTGAGAGTGGTTGAAACTATTAGAGAGTTTTGAAAAGGAAAGTGAGATAACTGAATTTGCCTCTAGGAAGGTTAAGTTGGCCTGTCACATTGAGAATATACTGGCGTGAGAAAAAATATCAGGAGGATTATTAGGATCCTAGGGCAAAACTCCAGGAAAGAGGTGATGGCAGTATTAAGAAGTGATTGGAATCCAGATATATTCTGAAGCTAGAGCCACAGGATCTGTTCTTAGTTATGTTATTGGAAATGAAATAAAGAGAGAAATCAAGTTATGTCTCAAAAATATTTAGCCAGAGCATCTCGAAGTCTGATGTTTCCCTTTACAGAATCAGAAAAAAGTACTAAGGGAATAGGGTTGCAGGAGCAAGAATAAGGGTTTGGTTGGACACGTTTAGTTAAAGATACTTAGTAGACATCTGAATTAAAACATAGGAAATTGAGTAGAGAAGGCTAGAGATAAAAATTTGAGCATCACTGGCCAAGAAATTAGATGACACCACCAGGGAGAGAGTATGAATTCAGAACAGGTCTGGTCACATGTTGGTAGAGGATGTGGTCGTCTGTGGCACAATGATGGAAAAACAAAACAAAGTAAAACTCAAAGCTTTTAAGAAGACAAGAACTGTGTCATCTCCTCACCTGTAAACAGCAGAAAATAATAAATTGTATCTTCAAAGAGTCCCTTTAAGAGTGCATTAGATCAAACCAGTTTCTATCTTTAGACCATTCAGCTCAATTTTGAAAGTGGGGAGAAACTGTATGATTGACAGGACAGATTAGGGTACTTTGGTTTTCTCCAACCGTATTTAACGAGATTTTCCCAAAAGAAAGATCAAGGCTCTACTCATGAAAGAAGAGTACAGGGAAGCTGCATAAACAAAAACTTAAGATGTACATTACAGCTTCTTATTTTGGTATAAATTCAATCTATACACCTTAACGTAGCCTACAAGACTCGAATAAACTAGATATGCCTTCCTGGACAACATTTTTCTCATATAGCTCTAGCTCCTCACACTATACTCTAGCAACACTGATCTTTTTAGGTTTATTGAGTACTCCAAGCATTTTTAATTTCCACCTTGCTGAATTTTAAGTCTCAACTAAAACATCATCCTCTTCTATGAATCTTATCTAAAGCAGCTAGTCCTGTCTCCTCAATTCCTGTTACCCTACTATGCCTCTATTTCTTTTATAGCATTTACAAATGTTCTGTTTTTTTCTCTCTCTTCTCTCATCTGTGTCAAATGCAAGCTACTAGTAGATGTGGATATTTTTTCTCTCCACTTCACTGATTTATCTAAGAATCTAGAAGTGTAAAAACACATAGGAGTTGCTTAATAAATTTAGATTGAATACATAAAATTGTTAATCCACCTGAATTGAAGCCCCAGTTCCTTATCCGTCTTTTCTAACATTTCTCAAACTATAGCCTTCAAACCATTCACATCAAAGTTGTGGCATGTGGATTAAAAATACAGATTTCTTGGTCCTATTTTAGCTCTACAGCTAAGACTGTAGGATTGGGCCATAGCAAAATGCATTTATATCAGACCTCAGTAATTCTTATAGAATCTAGAGTTTGTAACCATAGTTACTGAAAGTATATTTACTAATGGTGTTACATAATACTACATTACTTTCTTATTATAAAAGAGAAAAAAGATTAGAAGGAATATTCCCTACACCAAGTAGCTGACAATTAATGGCCAGTTCCAGGTGGCAAAAAAAAAAAAAAAAAAAAAAAAAATGATGAACTGTGAGCAAAATTGCTGAAAATAAATCTAGCTGATATTGTTTATATAAATGTAAACAATGATCTATTTTCCAATTTATATGTCGTATCATATACACTGGGTCGAACCACTTATCAGATTTTTTGTGAATGTTATTATATGTATGCCTGACATATAGTGAGTACTCAATAATTAAATATTAAAAATCAATATTAATGTGAAAGTAAAATTGATATTAAAATACTTTTTAAGTGGAATAAATTTAAAATACTGTCATTTAGCATGCAGTCATTCTTAAAATATTATTAAGGAGATATTTTGTATTCTTTTATTTTATGATAAGGTTTTGGACTCCAACGTGATTTTTTTTTTTTTTTTTTTTTTTTTTTTTTTTTTGAGACACAGTCTCGCTCTTGCCCAGGCTTGAGTGCAGTGGCCCAATCTCGGCTCACTGCAACCTCCACCTTCCGAGTTCAAGCA
Organism: Rhinopithecus roxellana; assembly: GCF_007565055.1. Taxonomy (NCBI): domain Eukaryota; kingdom Metazoa; phylum Chordata; class Mammalia; order Primates; family Cercopithecidae; genus Rhinopithecus; species Rhinopithecus roxellana. Next base: position 123,749,260 of record NC_044551.1, on the reverse strand, counting down.
ATTCTCCTGCCTCAGCCTCTCCGGTAGCTGGGACTACGGGCCTTCACCACCACACCCAGCTGTTTACATTTTTAGTAGAGATGGGGTTTCACCATATTGGCCAGGCTGATCTCCAACTCCTGACTTGCTGATCCGTTGGCCTTGGCCTTTCAAAGTACTGGGATCACAGGTGTGAACCACCACGCCTGGCCCAACGTCATTTTTTCACACTTACAGCACAGCTCAACTTGGACTAGCCACATTTCAGGTGCTCCATAGCCACATGGGGCTCATAGCTACCATATTGGAAAGCATAGCTCTAGAATCTCATCTCTGATTTTAAGATATTCTAATGTTAGACTTTTTCCATCATGAGCTACTTTGAATAACGCTTGCTTTCAAAAACAAGGAAACAGTCGGCCAGGCGCGGTGGCTTAGGCCTGTAATCCCAGAACTTTGGGACGCCAAGGCGAGCAGATCACGATGTCAGGAGATCGAGACCATTCTGCCTAACACGTGAAATCCTGTCTCTACTAAAAAAAAAAAAAAGGCCGGGCGCGGTGGCTCAAGCCTGTAATCTCAGCATTTTGGGAGGCTGAGACGGGCGGATCACGAGGTCAGAAGATCGAGACCATCCTGCCTAACACGGTGAAACCCCATCTCTACTAAAAAATACAAAAAAACTAGCCGGGCGAGGTGGCGGGTGCCTGTAGTCCCAGCTACACGGGAGGCTGAGGCAGGAGAATTGCTTGAACTCCGGAGGTGGAGATTGCAGTGAGCTGAGATCCAGCCACTGCACTCCAGGCTGGGCGACAGAGCGAGACTCCATCTCAAAAAAAAAAAAAAAAAAAAAAAAAAAATAGCTAGGCGTAGTGGCAGGTGCCTGTGAAGTCCCAGCTACACAGGAGGCTGAAGCAGGCGGATCACCTGAGGTCAGGAGTTCAAGACCAGCCTGACCAACATGGAGAAACCCCATCTCTACTAAAAATACAAAATTAGCCGTGTGTGGTGGTGCATGCCTGTAATCCCAGTACTGGGGAGGCTGAAGCAGGAGAATCGTTTGAACCCAGGAGAGAAAGGTTGTGGTGAGCTGAGATCACATCATTGGACTCCAGCCTGGGCAACAAGGGCAAAACTCTGTCTCAAAAAAAAAAAAAAAAGAAAGAAAGAAAGAAAGAAACAAAGAAAGAAAGAAAGAAAAAAGAAAAAAATTATATTGCTTTTATTTTCATTTTCTACATAGGATCCCAATTTGCTCTCTAGCCACCCTCTCATTGACATTGATAGCAAAAACACATGGTGACACACATAGGCATACACAACGTGCAACTTAAATCTGACATTGAAAAGAAATATAGAATTTCCCAATTCGTAATATTTTCTTCCTACTTAACCGAATGTTAATTCAATTTCTTCAAGGTTTCTTCTTTTATCCCTTTTTCTTCCTTTTGCACCAAGGTCATGTAAGGCTGCATGTATCTTACATACTCATGGGAAAGAAAGTGAACTTCTCCTTTTGTGTGTTCTTTGGTCTACACCATGGCCACAAGTTCTGTGTCTGGCTCACTTACCTACTGGTGCTTGATCACAGAATGGTAGAGATCCACATGTTCTGCTTGCTTCCTTGTTTCTTGTTTTGGCTTTTGCTGGCACTCCTGATACTGTTAGGCCTGATGCAACTCCCATTTGATTATCGACTAAGTAGTTAAGCTTCACCCCTCTTTTTGGTGATTATCCTGCTGAAATAGTAGTAAACACCCCATAACTTCCACATCACTCCAGAGCGTGGGAGCACCTCAGAATTCTACACAGGACACTCAAAGCAATGAGGTGCTGCTGCACTAGTTCAGGTTGATCTGTACAGCAAGCTCTTTCCGCCACTTCTCTACTATTCAGATGCCCTGTTAAATGCAGAAATCCATGGTTACATGGACTTCCACTGTAAAGGACCAAAAAGAGGGGAAATGAAAAGGAAGAAATATTTAGCTTAGCATTTAAAAATATTACCATGATTAAAATTAACTGCACTATCGTAAGAATTAGGTAGACACAAGTTCCATGGGCATAAAGAGAACATTTCTACAAAGTTACTGAAATGCATTTAAAAATATTTTGAAAACAACCATTTCACATTATTTTTTCCCAAAGTATTATTATTCTGTGGATGATTGAGTAAAGTTTTAAGAAAAAAATAACATCAGAAGGGGGAAGAAAGAGAAAAATCAGAAACTTTTTTTATACATGCTCTTAAAGGTCTTATTAACCCCAAGTAATTTGGGGCTTTGGTAAGACTCTAACATTTTTCTCGAAATGAAGATATTCTTCCATTTAAATTTCCTTTTAGTGCTGGGGGCAAAAATAAATCAATTCTAACTATAATGATTTGAAGGGTTTGAACTTCTCCAGCTGAATCAAATGTCATATGAGTTATCCTTCTGTCTTATAGCTATTATTCTAACACAGTTCACTTTAATGATGCTCTGTCCACCGAATCACCATCTGTTCTTGACCCTTTTAACTTAGAAGTTACTCAGCTCTTGCCAGAAAATTATTTCTCCTTTTGTCTCCTTCTGTCAGATCGTTTGAACTAATGTTTTTCCTTTATTTAGTCATCTGTCTTAAGGTTGTTTCCCTCCAACTCTTACAACTTTTAACTTCGTTATTAGAACTCAAAGCTATACCAAATCTAGATAGATTTCTGACAGTTTTATTTGTAGAAAATATTAAGAATTAACTAAATGTAAAGTAAGTTGGAGATGGTTCTATTGGCTTTCACTGAGGCTCTTTAAATAAATCGTATCACTCTATGCATACAACATACAACTATTTCATAAATAAATTTCATGTAATAAAATATATTTAGGTTGATATCACTTATCACGTGAATCACAAGCAAAATCTACACTGTAAAGTAAAAGCAATGAAAACACACACACGCACGTGCGCTCACACACACCCCTCCATGTTTTCTAAACATGCATGTTTTCTAAACCAGGTTTAATCATATGCCATTGTCATTGCTGAAATGCCAAATAGCCTACTGATAAGATTATTTCACCAACATAGCATTGATATTGAAAATGATAGCAGAGTTGTCCTTATACTTACAAAAAGGGAAGACCATAAGTAAGGCAGACCATTTGTCTTTACTTAACCTGTGAGGAGCTAACTACTCGATAACATCTGTTGAAGATAACCTGCTAGGGGTGAGTCAGCTGAAGCAGGGGAAAAAGCCAGATTTTGAGTTTCACTTGTTCTGTAAAACCGACACATAGAACCATTTCAATGTATGTGATATGTTTTATAATTAATTCAGTTTTATTCAAATAGTTGATATATTTTCTTACATATCCAAGTTCAGACTAATGCCTCTAAGCTTCTGTAGAAGATTTTGATAAGCATAAGCAATTTAATTTATTTATTTTATTTTGAGTTTCATTATCACCTATTTGGGCCTGTGACTAAATAATTCAAGTTATGTCTTTGTTTCATCAGACTCTAACATTTAGTCTGTAAAAACATCTGTTTAGATTGTACCAAATTCAACATACAGTTATAATTAGTGTTTTTATTTTAATATGATAAATTCAGGAGGCTACTGTTCTTAAACATAACACTTGAAAGTGAAACACTTTAAAAGAAAATGTACTTTTGGTTCTACGGTTGTTCGATTTCTTCAGGTTATAAATGAATAAGTATTTACATACCATGTAGAGAATCACTGCAAGGCACCCTGTAACTTCCTCATCATCCTCTGAGGCATGCAAGGTTTGATAGTGAAAAATGTAAGACTAGTCTTTTCAAGTTAAAGTTGGTAATAAGGTAATTGATACCAACATGAATTGTCTTGAAAGAATCAGATATGTATGTGTGATCTTACACATACAAACTAAGAAGTTTCCCATTCTTAGTCTACATTATCTTTAAGCCCTGATTTGTCAAATGCTAGCCTGCTTTTTGCAAAACTCTCTTCACCATTTTCAATATAAGAGTCAATCTGGTGAAGATAGAGTTCCATTGACCCCTACGTAATTAATTACCTTTATCTTTCTTTATGATTCTTCTGATAAATGTTTTGCCACTCTCCTTAGTCTCTTTAACCTTTATGCAGACTTGAACATTAGAGATTAAGTGATTTTGGTGGCAATCTCTCTCTATACATAATTTTATGACTTCTGAGGTATAGAAGTTATTGATACATTTCAGGATGAAATTTATTGTGGCCTCATACATAGAAATTTATTTATTATGAAATAGTACATGTTTTCATCTACATGTTTTTTAATGAAATTATTTAAGTATTTTTTAACTATACTGATTTATTTTACCACCAGTTAACCAGATGTGATGATTTTTTTGAGTGGAACATATCTAGAATTATTTCTTCTCTACTGTTTTCCTACTTGTGTTAGATTTCCCACATTCTAATACAATGGACATGTAAAATATTTTATCGACCTCTTTTTGTCAATGTAAAATTTGCATTTCATGTCAGCATATACTATCATTGCCACCCAAATTTGCTTTTTAATACTTCTTAATAACTACAGTCAAAGATCAATTGCTCAAATATGTATTAACCACACAGTTGAGATCATCCTCATTGCATACACAAGGAAAAATCTATGTATTTAGACAGATCATTGCTTTTAAATCTTGAATTTAAGCATGTTGTGATACACACTCAGATTTGCTACTCAATTCCCCTTCAATGATCCGTGAGTGTAGACAGAAGCTTCTATCCATAGCAGAGAGCTGCTTTTGCTTAGGTGACATTCCTTCTTGAGAAAATTGATATTCAATAACTCATAAATAGGTGAAATAAAGTTCTAGTTTTCTTTGTTCAACACAGTATAACTCCAAAGAACCATTTTATTTCCAGACCTCCTTGTGGAGTTGTCCAAGGCTGCCATCTATATTGCAGTTTGACTTCTCTGCTCAATCCTGTCTGCTCTTTTCCCTGCATAGCTGCAACATGTGGTAGAGCCCAATTTTATGACTGTGGTACACAAACTGTGGGAGAAGGAGTAGGGATTTACTTCACCAGAATTGTACAAAAAGGAGTCAAGACAATATCCAGATTCAATTTTCTATATGTTTCTCCTCTTGGAGAAATTTCAAGTTTAGGCATACAAAAAATAGTTAAAATGGATTTTTCTATAGACATAGATCCGGATTGGAGAAGCTACCTTGGCAGATGGTATATCTAAATGGCATATCTAAATAGTCCTAGAAGGGTAAAGAGATAGAATTATCTTTGAAAAGCCACTTTATAATACAAGAAGTTGGTTTCTCAGAAGTGATTTCAGTGTCTATCAGCCACCAACAGAACTATAGTATTTTACAGTCTCATAATGATAAATTAGCATTCAAGGGCTTTTCCTCTCCAGGTTTCTATGGCAACCTCTGTATCACATACTCATTAGAAAGAAGTTCTGTTTAATTGATCTACTAATGTATTGCTTAATAGTAACTGTTAAGCAGTCTTTTGTTTCCAGGTCATATTTAGGGTTCACATATTTGCATAAAAGCATTTCGTTAGCTGAAACCAATCATTACTAGTAATTTTCTTTCTTTAGTTTAAAATAACTAAACCCTCATTGAGGTTTTCTGAATAGCAAATATTTATATCTTGGAGAATAGGCTTTCTGTGTGAGCTTGGCTTGCTTTGTTTCTGTGAGCAGCAAGAAAATTACAGAGCTTGAAAATGTTAATCAGGGAAGACAAGAAGAAGGTGTCTTTTTCTCCAGTTGAAATGCAAATTTACAGTGACGCTAACTATAGGCCATATCCAATATTTGATGACAAAGTTGTAATGGATAAATGTAATTTAGAATGCACAGTAGTTATCCACTGCATAACTTTCACTAATTAGAATTTTCACATGTTTCATGCAATGCAATTGAGACACTTTTAACTAAGCTGTTTCTTGTATTTCAAGTCCCTCCAAAGTCCCAAGCTTAAGAATGCACTTGTCATAGGGTTTAAATTAGCCTAAAAATAAACACTAATACAATTGATGGGTCCTTTTTTTTAATTTGGAGTATGGAACAAGGTACCATTTTCTTTTTTTTTTTTTTTTTTGATATTTATTAAAATATATCACCAAGTTCATTCTACATAGTACACTGGGAACTTAAAATGTTTTGAGCCACTCAGTCATGCAGGCCATTAAAACATATACAGTTGTTTCATGTAATTAAATATATTTAGTTTGATATCACTCATCGAAAATCAAAAATAAAAAGTATTTCCATTGTCAAGATAAAGATGTCTTTAAAAAATTTTAAGTCTTCATCTATTCAGTTGACTCAATAAATATTAATTGGATACATGTAATGTACCAACAAGTACTAAATATTAAACTACTAAAGAAGGCAAGCAAGAATTTTACACTCATAAAATACACATATAACTCCTATTTCACTAAAAAGCATCATTAAACAAATGTTTGTGTGCCTGTCATGTACGGGGCAATGTAACATAATGTGATATCCAACATGATTATGCCAATGAATTGTGGAACTGGGTTTTATACTGAAGTGTTTGATTCCAAATCCTATTCTCCTTCCATTATACTTTCTGTGGTAGAATGTGTACATATCTAAAAAGAAGAGATGCTATTATCTCTAATTTATCTCAACTACTATTGGTGTTTGTCGTAGATCTAGTTCTCCCAGAGATCTTATTTGCCACAGTTCATATTCCGGCCATTCTTCAGAAGAATATTTTCCACACCATCAGCTCCATTGTTCAGAATTTCCTGAGATGCTAAGTACAGTATAAAACAGCTAGTTATCTAGAGAAGAAAAATAGGGTGGGTGAAGAGAGAAGAGTTTAGGGCATGGGCATTGAAGCTCAATACACTTGAGATCAAATACTTGTTCTCTAGCCTTTGCAAACTGTAAGTCTCTCAATTCCTCTTAGCGATGAAATGGCAGTAATGAATATGATTTATTAGAGTGCACAAAATGACATAACAATTGCACAATCATATTTGTTTTTTTTTTATTATTATTATCACTGCTGTAAATATCCTTGACATTAGCTTAAGATACTGGGCAGGACACTGTGGCTAATGTCTGTAATCCCAGCACTTTGAGAGGCCAAAGCAGGCAGATTACTTGAGGTCAGGTGTTCGAGACCAGACTGGCCCACCTACATGGTGAAACCTCCGCTCTGCTAAAAATACAAAAATTAGCCAGGCATGGTGGTGCGCACCTAGAATCCCAGCTACTCAGAAGGCTGTGGCAGGAGAATCGCTTGAACCTGGGAGGTGGAGGGTGCTGTGAGCTGAGATCACTCCATGGCACTCCTGGGTGACAGAGCAAGACTGTCTCAAAATAATAATAAGTAAATAAATATTTAAAAAGATAATGAAGAGTAGGAATAGAGTAGATATGAAGGGAATACAATATCTCTCTTTTCCCTTGGAAAAAAGAATACAAAGAAACATCAAGTCATGCATCTACAAGGACACTTAAAAACATATATAAATTTGAAAGATGAGTGAAATATTTATGCATTACACTAAGTTTAGGTAATGAAGATGAGATAAACAACATTAGATGAGTTAGACAATATTTAGAGTTCCTTCATGAGACCTGAAGAACAATAGTAATGAACTTGCTTCTTCTGACACTTGGGTTTCGTAAATTAAGTTTTTCTTCCATCAGTTGAGGCAGAGACAAAAGACATCATACAATATTTAGTAGGTATCATGGCGCTATTTTAAGAGGAGTAGGCCACTCTGCATGATGGAAGTATTGAGGAAAATGCTTGTGGCAAAATTTGTGTGATGCAGCTAGCTGGACGCAGCTTGTATTTGGGGTGATAGGCAAGGATACTGAGGCAGCCCTGTCTGAAGAGTAGTACAAAGACTTGTTAGATGTTAGGTTTATTTTGAAATGTATTGAATGTATCTAAATTTTAAAATATGAAAGGGACCAAGAAGCTGGTGTTATAGTCTTTTCCTACATACCTATATAGTCTTTTTCTATATATCTTTTTCTATATGCCTATTTTATTTCTGATTGCACAAAATACTCTTAGGATCACTGTCTAAATACTGTTCAGGCCACTGTTTTTCCACCCACACAATCATGTTCAATGCATATATGCAATATCTGGTGTCTTGTTCAGTTATTTATTCATACATTACTTCTGTATTTTAGGTTCCTACTATTAATACCCGGGTCTGCAACAACTCCCTATTTCTTGAAAACTCTGACTCTCGGTTATCATAATTTCAATTCATCCTTTAGGGATTTCAAAAGTGTGTTTCTTTCTTTTTGGGTGTTGTGATGGGGGGCAGGGGGGGTGCAATTCTATTTTTCTTCAAATTTAAATCCCATTACCAACAGAATATTTTTATTTCAAAATGAATTTTGATTTTCTAATTTGAAGATTAATGCATGTTCATAAAATATTTGGAAGGTGTGAAGAAACAAAAAAACCTTAAGAATAAGAATAAAATTATCAGCTCTAATTACATCACCCAGACATAAATATAATTACTAATTTTGTATAGTTTTTTCAGACAGGCATTTGCTGCTGTACATCTTGAATATAATTATATGTTCAATATAACTATTTTTAAATAAAATGTGATATAAATGCATGCTGTTTTATAATTTGCTTTTTCTCATTACACAATGAGAAAATTTCCATATCATCATTCCATATACATACATCCAATGATGTATATTAAATATACATCATTATTTAATAGTTGCATATTCATTCAATGGATATTCAATGATTGTGACCTCTATGCTATGCTTCAGTGAGCAAACAGTGCAGAAATTAAACAGAGTACCTGCCTTCATCTAAATTTGTCATGTGTATAAATTAGTAACCTTATTCTCTAGAAGAAACATACTATTGAATGTGTTCAAATGACTTCAATTTCTGCCCCCATGGGGTTTATACAGTCTAAGGAGAAGCAGCCATAATTATACAAACAGGTTTCTCCTAGGTTTCATAGAGAAAAAGTACAGAGGGCTTTGAGAATATTCAAGTGAGGGGTTTGAAGCCTCTCTGGCATGGGTATTGGATCTGAAAGGTGGAGATAAATAGCAGTTATGTACAGAGTGCATAATGATGATCTTCAGGAAGAACACAGAGAAAGTGCTAAGGAACAGCATCGGCAAGGCCACCACGTGATATTTCTGGAGGCTTTATGAAATCTTACAGGACAGGGGGATGGCCATAGAACTTAATAGATTAATTCACAGACTCTTTGGTATTCTAATTCCCTTCCTCGCTCTCCCTTCTCCCGGATTTTGCTCCAGCCTAGACTTTATTCCAAAAGTCTTTATTTGATCATGGAATTCCCCCAGGAATGTACTTTTAGCATAGTCCCTAACTCTGACTTTTTCAAAGGGAAAATGGTAAATTAAATTAATTAAAGCCACTGTGTTCTGACTTTGATAATTAGATTGGTGTTTTTAAAAAATCATTTTGAAGCCCTTAAAGGAAGATCATTACTCATTTGTTTTAAAATAATGTTTCTCAAAATACTGGAGAATATAGTAATTAAGGAAAAGAGACTAAAATGCAAGTTGAGAAAAAAGAGTAAGAAAACATGTTAAGCAAACAAAAGAACACCAAGAAACCTCTGTAAGAGTAAGTTACATTATCTTGTTAAGAAAATATTCATTTTACATTGAAAACAGGAAATCAGTTTATGAATTTATAACTAAATAATCTAAAATAATTGAACAAAATTTTAAAGAATAGTATCTGAAGTATATGAGACAAAAAAGGAGGAAATACAACATTTACATCAAATGAAAAGGAAACAGTCATTCTATATCAATAGAAAACAATGCACAATAAAAATGTAACTTTCTAAAAACCCAATGCTATATAACATTGCATTGCAATGGAAATTGTTAGAAAAAGAAAGAGAAATTGATTGAAACACAATAGTTGCAGCAGAGTTTATAACCCCTCTTAGATTTTGACATATGAAAAAAACAAAGATGACTTGAATATTAATTAATGCCCCTGATTAAATAGCTACTCACCTAAGTGCTCCATTTTATATATATATATATATACACACACACACACACACACACACACATACACACACACAAACAACTATGCGAATGTACACATAGGTATTTATACATATATATGCATTATAAAGATAAATATTATAAATTATATACTTATTAACTATATACTATATATACTTTTCTGGTTTGATTTTCCACTATATATATTTTTCCTTTCTTAGTATATTTTATAATATATTCTTATGTTCTCTCTTTTCTGGATCATGACTAGAAAGGCTTCATTTCTTAAGTAATTATATATTTATTACTAGGTAATACACACACAATTAGCAAGAAGCAATTATATAGTTTTAATATCAAAGAATATGCATTCATTATATATACCTAAATACGAAAGAGAAAGAAGTAGATTTCAAATAATGATTTAAAAATAGAAAAACATAAAGTACTACAGAATATAGTAATAATGTGATGCCATATACACATAAAAAATAAAACCAGAAAATTAAATAAGGGAATATATATTATTATATATTATCATATCACATATAATTATATATACATATAATTGTATGTTAGAAGGAATTTAATGATAAGTAATATAATTAATCATATAAACTGCTAAATGTATCTAAGTATAGGTGCATATATAAAATTATTTACATACATATACATATTAAATATTTTGTTATATTTTATATAAATTATTTATTCATTTATTATTTTATTAATGGAACTGCCTCTCAAATAATGATTTTGTAAAAAAGAGAGAGATGTCAGTAAATAGTAAATGTGGGCTATGTGACTATGTTATGTCACAAACCATTAAAATTTGAAAACTAGATAAACAATGAAAATATAATATTATAATGATATATATGTAATGATTTCACATTAAAAGTCTTAATATAAAGTGTTGTGTTGAAAATCAATTTTTTGAAACCAATTGTATGGTGTAAACTGAGCATTACCTATCTGTTTCTGGGTGAAGCAGTTCATTTGAACCCATCTGTTTACTTTCTACCTTTACTCTTTTCTATATGTTCCTATTGGTTTCCTGTGCCTCTGCACATCATAGCATTTCTGATATTTTACTGGAAGTATCCATTTGTTTCTCTTTCTTCATTAATCTATTAGCTTCTTTAGGTTGTGTTCTTTATTGCTTCATAATTTTATCTGAATGGCCTAACATCTTCTCTGGCTTAGTATCTGTGCAGTTAATGTATGGAAAGGAGAGAGATAATAACAATAACAAAAAAGCAAAGAAAAGCAAGAGATGGAAAATTTGAGATTGATATGACAAGTTATTCATCACTGTTTCCTTGTGCTTTAAATGGCTTCTTGAATAGAACCAAGGTAAGCTTAAAATAAAAATTGTTTGAAAGTGGTATTTTAGATATGTTTTTGTCTTCTCGTTTTCTTTCTATTAAGTTCTCTCTCAAACTTTCTCTCTCTCAGTACACACACACACGTATGTTCACATCTTACCTGGGTTCTATTCAAAAAGCCATTTGAGTGAAGAATTTTTTTCCATATATGTATATGAACATATGTGTGTGTGTGTGTGTGTGTGTGTGTGTGTGTCTATTGAGAGGGAGAGAGTTTGAGAGAGAGATCTTATTAAAAGAAAAAAAGGACGGAGCAAGATGGCCGAATAGGAACAGCTCCAGTCTCCAACTCCCAGCGCGAGCGACACAGAAGACCGGTGATTTCTGCATTTTCAACTGAGGTACTGGGGTCATCTCACTAGGGAGTGCCAGACAATCGGTGCTGGTCAGTTGCTGCAGCCTCACCAGCGAGAGCTGAAGCAGGGTGAGGTATCACCTCACCTGGGAAGCGCAAGGGGGAAGGGAATCCCTTTTCCTAGCCAGGGGAACTGAGACACACAACAACTGGAAAATCGGGTAACTCCCACCCCAATACTGCACTTTAAGCAAACAGGCACACCAGGAGAATATATCCCACACCTGGCCGGGAGGGTCCCACGCCCACGGAGCCTCCCTCATTGCTAGCACAGCAGTCTGAGATCTAACCGCAAGGCAGCAGCGAGGCTCGGGGAGGGGCGCCCGCCATTGCTGAGACTTAAGTAGGTAAACAAAGCCACTGGGAAGATCGAACTGGGTGGAGCTCACAGAAGCTCAAGGAAACCTGCCTGTCTCTGTAGACTCCACCTCTGGGGACAGGCCACAGTGAACAACAATAACAACAAAAGCAGCAGAAACCTTTGCAGATGCAAACGACTCTGTCTGACAGCTTTGAAGAGAGCAGTGGATCTCCCAACACGGAGGTTGAGATCTGAGAAGGGACAGACTGCCTGCTCAAGTGGGTCCCTGACCCCTGAGTAGACTCACTGGGAGACATCCCCCACTAGGGGCAGTCTGACACCCCACACCTCACAGGGTGGAGTACACCCCTGAGAGGAAGCTTCCAAAGGAAGATTCAGACAGGTACACTCGCTGTTCACCAATATTCTATCTTCTGCAACCTCTGCTGCTGATACCCAGGCAAACAGGGTCTGGAGTGGACCTCAAGCAATCTCCAACAGACCTACAGCTGAGGGTCCTGACTATTAGAAGGAAAATTATCAAACAGGAAGGACACCTAAACGAAAACCCCATCAGTACGTCACCATCATCAAAGACCAGAGGCAGATAAAACAACAAAGAAGGGGAAAAAGCAGGGCAGAAAAGCTGGAAATTCAAAAAATAAGAGCGCATCTCCCCCTGCAAAGGAGCGCAGCTCATCGCCAGCAATGGATCAAAGCTGGTCAGAGAATGACTTTGACGAGATGAGAGAAGAAGGCTTCAGTCCATCAAACTTCTCAGAGCTAAAGGAGGAATTACGTACCCAGCGCAAAGAAACTAAAAATCTTGAAAAAAGAGTGGAAGAATTGACAGCTAGACTAATTAATACAGAGAAGGTCATAAACAAAATGACAGAGATGAAAACCATGACACGAGAAATACGTGACAAATGCACAAGCTTCAGTAACTGACTCGATCAACTGGAGGAAAGAGTATCAGCGATTGAGGATCAAATGAATGAAATGAAGCAGGAAGAGAAACCAAAAGAAAAAAGAAGAAAAAGAAATGAACAAAGCCTGCAAGAAGTATGGGATTATGTAAAAAGACCAAATCAACGTCTGGTTGGGGTGCCTGAAAGTGAGGGGGAAAATGGAACCAAGCTGGAAAACACTCTTCAGGATATCATCCAGGAGAACTTCTCCAACCTAGTAGGGCAGACCAACATTCAAATTCAGGAAATACAGAGAACGCCATGAAGATACTCCTCCAGAAGAGCAACTCCAAGACACATAATTGCCAGATTCACCAAAGTTGAAATGAAGGAAAAAATCTTAAGGGCAGCCAGAGAGAAAGGTCGGGTTACCCACAAAGGGAAGCCCATCAGACTAACAGCAGATCTCTCGGCAGAAACTCTACAAGCCAGAAGAGAGTGGGGGCCAATATTCAACATTCTTAAAGAAAAGAATTTTCAACCCAGAATTTCATATCCAGCAAAACTAAGTTTCATAAGTGAAGGAGAAATAAAATCCTTTACAGATAAGCAAATGCTTAGAGATTTTGTCACCGCCAGGCCTGCCTTACAAGAGGCCCTGAAGGAAGCACTAAACATGGAAAGGAACAACCGGTACCAGCCATTGCAAAAACATGCCAAAATGTAAAGACCATCAAGGCTAGGAAGAAACTGCATCAACTAACGAGAAAAAGTAACCAGTTAATATCATAATGGCTGGATCAAGGTCACACATAACAATATTAACCTTTAATGTAAATGGACTAAATGCTCCAATTAAAAGACACAGACTGGCAAACTGGATAAAGAGTCAAGACCCATCAGTCTGCTGTATTCAGGAGACCCATCTCACATGCAGAGACATACATAGGCTCAAAATAAAGGGATGGAGGAAGATCTACCAAGCAAATGGAGAACAAAAAAAAGCAGGGGTTGCAATCCTAGTCTCTGATGAAACAGACTTTAAACCACCAAAGATCAAAAGAGACAAAGAAGGCCATTACATAATGGTAAAGGGATCAATTCAACAGGAAGAGCTAACTCTCCTAAATATATATGCACCCAATACAGGAGCACCCAGATTCATAAAGCAAGCCCCTAGAGACTTACAAAGAGACTTAGACTCCCATACAATAATATTCAACACTCCACTGTCAACATTAGACAGATCAACGAGACAGAAAGTTAACAAGGATATCCAGGAATTGAACTCATCTCTGCACCACACGGACCTAATAGACATCTATAGAACTCCCTACCCCAAAGCAACAGAATATACATTCTTCTCAGCACCACATCACACTTACTCCAAAATAGACCACATAATTGGAAGTAAAGCACTCCTCAGCAAATGTACAAGAACAGAAATTATAACAAACTGTCTCTCAGACCACAGTGCAATCAAACTAGAACTCAGAACTAAGAAACTCAATCAAAACCGCTCAACTACATGGAAACTGAACAACCTGCTCCTGAATGACTACTGGGTACATAACGAAATGAAGGCAGAAATAAAGATGTTCTTTGAAATCAATGAGAACAAAGATACAACATACCAGAATCTCTGGGACACATTTAAAGCAGTGTGTAGAGGGAAATTTATAGCACTAAATGCCCACAAGAGAAAGCAGGAAAGATCTAAAATTGACACTCTAACATCTCAATTAAAAGAACTAGAGAAGCAAGAGCAAACACATTCAAAAGCTAGCAGAAGGCAAGAAATAACTAAGATCAGAGTAGAACTGAAGGAGATAGAGACACAATAAACCCTCCAAAAAATCAATGAATCCAGGAGTTGTTTTTTTGAAAAGATCAACAAAATTGACAGACCACTAGCAAGACTAATAAAGAAGAAAAGAGAGAGGAATCAAATAGACACAATAAAAAATGATAAAGGGGATATCACCACCGACCCCATAGAAATACAAACTACCATCAGAGAATACTATAAACAACTCTACGCAAATCAACTAGAAAATCTAGAAGAAATGGATAATTTCCTGGACACTTACACATTTCCAAGACTAAACCGGGAAGTAGTGGAATCCCTGATTAGACCAATAGCAGGCTCTGAAATTGAGGCAAGAATTAATAGCCTACCCACCAAAAAAGTCCAGGACCAGATGGATTCACAGCTGAATTCTACCAGAGGTACAAGGAGGAGCTGGTACCATTCCTTCTGAAATTATTCCAATCCATAGAAAAAGAGGGAATCCTCCCTAACTCATTTTATGAGGCCAACATCATCCTGATACCAAAGCCTGGCAGAGACACAGCATAAAAAGAGAATTGTAGACCAATATCTCTGATGAGCATCGACGCAAAAATCCTCAGTAAAATACTGGCAAACCGGATTCAGCAACACATCAAAAAGCTTATCCACCATGATCAAGTGGGCTTCATCTCTGGGATGCAAGGCTGGTTCAACATTCGCAAATCAATAAACCTAATCCAGCATATAAACAGAACCAAAGACAAGAACCACATGATTATCTCAATAGATACAGAAAAGGCTTTTGACAAAATTCAACAGCCCTTCATGCTAAAAACCCTCAATAAATTCGGTATTGATGGGACGTACCTCAAAATGATAAGAGCTATTTATGACAGACCCACAGCTAATACCATACTGAATGGGCAAAAACTGGAAAAATTTCCTTTGAAAACTGGCACAAGACAGGGATGCCCTCTCTCACCACTCCTATTCAAAATAGTGTTGGAAGTTCTGGCTAGGGCAATCAGGCAAAAGAAAGAAATCAAGGGTATTCAGTTAGGAAAAGAAGAAGTCAAATTGTCCCTGTTTGCAGATGACATGATTGTATATTTAGAAAACCCCATTGTCTCAGTCCAAAATCTCCTTAAGCTGATAAGCAACTTCAGCAAAGTCTCAGGATACAAAATTAATGTGCAAAAATCACAAGCATTCTTATACACCAGTAACAGAAAAACAGAGAGCCAAATCATGAATGAACTTCCATTCACAATTGCTTCAAAGAGAATAAAATACCTAGGACTCCAACTTACAAGGGATGTCAAGGACCTCTTCAAGGAGAACTACAAACCACTGCCCAGTGAAATAAAAGAGGACACAAACAAATGGAAAAACATACCATGCTCATGGATAGGAAGAATCAATATCGTGAAAATGGCCGTACTGCCCAAGGTTATTTATAGATTCAATGCCATCCCCATGAAGCCACCAATGACTTTCTTCACACAATTGGAAAAAAACTGCTTTAAAGTTCATATGGAACCAAAGAAGAGCCTGCATTGCCAAGACAATCATAAGTCAAAAGGACAAAGCTGGAGGCATCACGCTACCTGACTTCAAACTATACTACAAGGCTACAGTAACCAAAACAGCATGGTACTGCTACCAAAACAGAGATATAGACCAATGGAACAGAACAGAGTCCTCAGAAATAATACCACACATCCATAGCCATCTGATCTTTGACAAACCTGAGAGAAACAAGAAATGGGGAAAGGATTCCCTATTTAATAAATGGTGCTGGGAAAATTGGCTAGCCATAAGTAGAAAGCTGAAACTGGATCCTTTCCTTACTCCTTATACAGAGATTAATTCAAGATGGATTAGAGACTTAAATGTTAGACCTAATACCATAAAAACCCTAGAAGAAAGCCTAGGTAATACCTTTCAGGACATAGGCATGGGCAAGGACTTCATGTCTAAAACACCAAAAGCAACAGCAACAAAAGCCAAAATTGACAAATGGGATCTAATTAAACTAAAGAGCTTCTGCACAGCAAAAGAAACTACCATCAGAGTGAACAGGCAACCTACAGAATGGGAGAAAATTTTTGCAATCTACTCATCTGACAAAGGGCTAATATCCAGAATCTACAAAGAACTCAAACAAATATACAAGAAAAAAACAAACAACCCCATCAAAAAGTGGGGAAAGGATATGAACAGACATTTCTCAAAAGAAGACATTCATACAGCCAACAGACACATGAAAAAATGCTCATCATCACTCGCCATCAGAGAAATGCAAATCAAAACCACAATGAGATACCATCTCACACCAGTTAGAATGGCAATCATTAAAAAGTCAGGAAACAATGGGTGTTGGAGAGGATGTTGAGAAATAGGAACACTTTTACACTGTTGGTGGGACTGTAAGCTAGTTCAACCATTATGGAAAACAGTGTGGAATTCCTCAAGGATCTAGAACTAGATATACCATATGACCCAGCCATCCCACTACTGGGTATATACCCAAAGGATTAGAAATCATGCTGCTATAAAGACACATGAACACGTATGTTTATTGTGACACTATTCACAATAGCAAAGACTTGGAATCAACCCAAATGTCCATCAGTGACAGACTGGATTAAGAAAATGTGGCACATATACACCATGGAATACTATGCAGCCATAAAAAAGGATGAGTTTGCATCCTTTGTAGGGACATGGATGCAGCTGGAAACCATCATTCTTAGCAAACTATCACAAGAACAGAAAACCAAACACCGCATGTTCTCACTCATAGGTGGGAATTAAACAATGAGATCACTTGGACTCGGGAAGGGGAACATCACACACCCAGGCCTATCATGGGGAGGGGGGAGGGGGGAGGGATTGCATTGGGAGGTATACCTGATATAAATGATGAATTGATGGGTGCTGACGAGTTGATGGGTGCAGCACACCAACATGGCACAAGTATACATATGTAACAAACCTGCACGTTATGCACATGTACCCTAGAACTTAAAGTATAATAAATAAAAATAAATAAAAAAAGAAAAAAGAAAAGACAAAAGAATATGTTAACACTTAATTTTCTTGAATATTTAAAATGTTTATATATATTTCATACACATATGTGAATAAATATATGTGTTCCAATGCTTAATTTACCATGCATATAAATTAGTTTTTTCTTTATATTCTGTGATATAAATGTACTGTTGCACTTGCACAAATTACTTCAATATCTGAATATAAATGTATTTTTTACATTTAAATTCAAATTGTTGTTGACTTAGTGATCTTTAATTTAAAAAGAAATTGAAATAAACCTTTTAAATGATTATGTTTCAATCTGCCCTTCAAATAGAATGTTCTTTATTCCTGGAATTGAATCATCTAACTACTTACAACTTCCAGATACTTATTCACATTTAAAATCCAATATTTTTGTAACTTCCTTACAGTAAAGAAGTAGGAAACATTATTTTTATTATTATTATACTTTAAGTTCTAGGATACATGTGCACAACCTGCAGATTTGTTACATATGTATACATGTACCATGTTGGTGTGCTGCACCCATTAAGTTGTCATTTACATTAGGTATTTCCCCTAATGCTATCCCTCGCCCCTCCCCCCACCCCACAACAGGCCCCAATGTGTGATGTTCACCTTCCTGTGTCCAAGTGTTCTCGTTGTTCAATTCCCACCTATGAGTGAGAACATGCGGTATTTGATTTTCTGTCCTTGCAATAGTTTGCTGAGAATGATGGTTTCCAGCTGCATTCATGCCCCTGCAAAGGACATGAACTCATCTTTTTTATGGCTGCATAGAATTTCATGGTGTATATGTGCCACATTTTCTTAATCTGTCATTGATGGACATTTGGGCTGGTTCCAAGTCTTTGCTATTGTGAATAGTGCCGCAATAAACATACACATGCATGTGTCTTTATAGCAGCATGATTTATAATCCTTCTGGTATATACTCAGTAATGGGATGCCTGGGTCAAATGGTACTTCTAGTTCTAGATCCTTGAAGAATCGCCACACTGTCTTCCACAATGGTTGAACTAGTTTACAGTCCCACTAACAGTGTAAAACTGTTCCTATTTCTCCACATCCTCTCCAGCACCTGTTGTTTCCTGACTTTTTACTGATTGCCGTTCTAACTGGTGTGAGATGGTATCTCATTGTGGTTTTGATTTACATTTCTCTGATGGCTAGTGATGAAAAGCATTTTTCACATGTCTGTTGGCTCCATAAATGTTTCCTTTTGAGAAATGTCTGTTCATATCCTTTGCCCACGTTTTGGTGAGGTTGTTTGTTTTTTTCTTGTAAATTTGTTTGAGCTCTTTGTAGGTTCTGGATATTAGCCCTTTGTCAGATGAGTAGATTGCAAAAATTTTCTCCCATTCTGTAGGTTGCCTGTTCACTCTGATGGTAGTTTCTTTTGTTATGCAGAAGCTCTTAAAGACCTTTGACAAAATTCAACAGCCTTTCATGCTAAAAACTCTCAATAAATTTGGTATTGATGGAACATATCTCAAAATAATAAGAGCTATTTTTGACAAACCCACAGCCAATATCATACTGAATGGGCAAAAACAAAGCATTTCCCTTGAAAACTGGCACAAGACAGGGATGCCCTTTCTCACCACTCCTATTCAACATAGTGTTGGAAGTTCTGGCCAGGGCAATCAGAGAAGAGAAATAAATAAAGGATATTCAGTTAGGAAAAGAAGAAGTCAAATTGTCCCTGTGGGCAGATGACATGATTGTCACATTTAGAAAACCCCGTCATCTCAGTCCAAAATCTCCTTAAGCTGATAAGCAACTTCAGCAAAGTCTCAGGATACAAAATCAATGTGCAAAAATCACAAGCATTCTTATACACCAGTAACAGACAAACAGAGAGCCAAATCATGAATGAACTCCCATTCACAATAGCTTCAACGATAAAAAAAAAAAAAAAAAATTATCTAGGAATCCAACTTACAAGGGATGTGAAGGACCTCTTCAAGGAGAACTACAAACCACTGCCCAGTGAAATAAAAGAGGACACAAACAAATGGAAAAACATACCATGCTCATGGATAGGAAGAATCAATATCGTGAAAATGGCCATACTGCCCAAGGTTATTTATAGATTCAATGTCATCCCATTAAGCTACCAATAACTTTCTTCACAGAATTGGAAAAAACTACTTTAAAGTTCATATGGAACCAAAAAAGAGCCTGCATTGCCAAGACAATCCTAAGCCAAAAGAACAAAGGCCGGAGGCATCATGCTACCTGGCTTCAAGCTATACTACAAGGCTACAGTAACCAAAACAGCATGGTACTGATACCAAAACTGAGATATGGACAAATGGAACAGAACAGAGCCCTCCGAAATAATACCACACATCTACAACCACCTGATCTTTGACAAACCTAACAAAAACAAGAAATGGGAAAAGGATTCCTTATTTAATAAATGGGGTGCTGGGAAAACTGACTAACCATAAATAGAAAGCTGAAACTGGATCCCTTCCTTACACCTTATACAAAAATTAATTCAAGATGGATTAGAGACTTAAATGTCAGACCTAAAACCATAAAAACCCTGGAAGAAAACCTAGGCAATACCATTCAGGACATAGGCATGGGCAAGGACTTCATGTTAAAACACCAAAAACAATGGCAACAAATGTCAAATTTGACAAATGGGATCTAATTAAACTAAAGGAAACATCTTCTAACTACATTTTCAGCATAATTTCCAGTAAAGTATGCTAAAAAACAAAGAATGTGTTAACATTTAAATTTGCTTGACTATTTAAAAGCTTTTGCAAAAATGTCTTTACAATTCCTTTATTACAGCTTCACATGGTTATAGACTGTCTACTATTTCAGTTTTTGCTATTGTTTTATCAAAGCTGTTTCTAGTCTGCCATTTAACATATTCTTTACAATTTTAAGAAGATTTTATATTGGTCCTAGGTAAATTATTTTATAGCAGTATAAAATTAGTCCCATTTCAAAATATTAGAATTAGATATTATATATTTAATATTAGGTACTAATCATATGTATAATTATACATCTAAATAGTTCTTAATTACTTTACTATTTTTTCATTTGAAAGCACAACAAATATATTTATGATGTTGATATATATATATGCACACACACTTTTTTTGTTTTTCCCCCTAAGCACAATAGATCACTTTTTTTTTTACCTTTTACATCTCTTTGGAAATTTATTGTTCTTAATGAATATTTGTTTGGTTGGATTTATTTCAACATCACTTGCCACATATGCAAAAGGAGTTCAAACAAGTAGTTTAATTTTAAAAGTGGATTTTTTTTTTTACATTCAAAGAGTGAAGTTCCTTTCACTGTATGGGAAAACATAAGTCTTTGATATAAATTATTCCATTTAACTAACTAGTTGGACAAATTTTCATAATCTCTTATTTTTCTACTTCTACTTATGTTGGAAGATCAAGATAACCAGAATAAAACTCAACTTCTTAAAATATTTTTAATATAAATAAAATACACGATAGCTGCAAAAATATAGCAATGAAGAATATCAACCAAAAAGCAAGTCTCCTTTTCCCTGTGCCCCTCAATCCTATTCTTCCACAGTGAGTAATTATTTTTGTATTTCTTTAAATTTATTCAAATCACACAAAAGAATAAACCAAACCATCTCTGTTTCTAACTTCTAAATGAATTCCCAACATACTTATTTTTGTAGCTTTGTTACAAACAGATTTAAAACCTGGTTAATAAGAAACGGCAGAATTTATGATTTTGTGATATCCCCTTTCTTTGTGCTTTAGTGTCTCTGCCTAATGTCTAAGCTTTTTTCAGATTATTAAAAAAAAAGTATTGTCTGTATTGATCCCACTGGAAACTTTGAACTACTGAGAAACATGATTTGACTAACAATTTAGAAGTATGAGAATAGATTGAAGGGTCAAAGGCAGAGGTAGCTAGATTACTTAGGAGACTATTGCAATGCAATAAGACAATTAAGATATGATGGACAAAGTGTCAGCAGGGTGGTGTTGAAAACTGGTCATCTACTAGAAAGAACTCAGGGATGATTCCAAGGCCTTTGGTCTGACCTACCAAAGGACAGAGTTGCTGTTTGCTGCCATGGGAAAGATCGGAAAAAAGTAGTTTGGAAGTAAACTAGGAGTTTGGGATATATAAAATTTGGTTTGGAACGTGTGAAATTTTAGATGGCCATTACACATTTATCTTAATTTTTTATTGCTAAGATGCTAATTAAATATTTATATTGATATCATATTGCTACCATAACAAATCACCAGAGATTTCCTGACTTAAAACCACATGCATTAATTATCTTCCATTTTCATAGTGTAGACGTCTAGGCACATTGTGGTTCTCAGATGGATCTTCTCTTCTGGGTCTCATAAGATCAAAATCAAGGTGCTGTCAGACGCGGTTTCCTTTCATTCTAGAGGCTCCATGTAGTAGTCCACTTCTAAGCTCATTCAAGTTATTGGGAGAATTCCACTCCTTAGAGATGTAGAAATGAGGTCTCCATTTTTTTACTAGGCTTCAGCTGGAAGCCACCCTTAGACCTGAGAGGCTTCGCTCTGGTCTTTACCTATGGCCCAATACATTAGAATAGCAATGGAATGTCATGTCCCTCTCAAACTTAAAATCTCTCAGCCTTCTGCTGCTTTGTAGCTCTGTCTACAGTCAGTAAAAGGTCAATGTTTTTAAAGGCTCAAGTCATTGGATTCGACTAACCTATATAATTTGAGCCCTATCACATGATTTGTAATATTTTTGAAATAATTAATTTTTTTTACATTTAATTAACAAATAATTGGACATATTAATGGGCTACATTCATAATATTAGTTACATCTTTGGAGTCTCTTTTGCCATGTCATATGTTGAATGAGGAGATGACTTTCGAGTTGCCTAAGAAGACTCCAAGATGAGCTTAGATTATGGTACTTGGATACATATTTACATATGTAATGCAAATATGTAAACTTACATGTAAGACTAAAGTATATGAGAGAAATTTGGAAGTCTGTATTTTTAGAAGTCATCTATGTATTGTTATTACTTGAAGTAATTGGATTTATGGACAAATCTTAAACGTAGAAAAATGATGAAGTCTAAGCATAAATGGGAAGAGTAAAGTGAAGTCTAAGCATGCAATTTTAGAATAATGGTGAGTATAATAATTTCTGGATGAGACTGGAAGGGAAAACTAATGAGGTTTCATAAGAGTATTGCACTCCATCCTGTATGCTATATTTCAAAAAGATATTGGTGAAGCAGAGAAGTTCCAGCAGAGGATAAACAAAACAAGCAAGAGTTCAAGAAAATGTAGGCATTAATACTGAAGGGAAAAAAAAAAATCTTCCAAGGAGACCTGGAACTGGTTTAAAATTTTAGGGTGAAGGAAAATTCCTATTAGAAAATTCAGATATACAGTTAATAAAAGTAAGATCATTATAGCAATTTGGAAATGCTCAAACGTGGAACAGATTGCAAAATACAGTCCACTGTTACTAGCTGATTGATTTAGTGGCTTATGATTGGCTGGGTCAGGGGGATTCTTTGATTGGGAGGGAGTTCAGACTAAAGTACCTGTAAGATTCTTTGCACATTATAGTTTGACACTATCTATCACAAAACTTATGTTATGTAAAGAATCAACCCTAGGTTAATTAAGCCAAAATCAAAATGGAGAAAATGGTGCCTTAAAACAGACCAGTATGCATTTCTTTATATATAAAACTTATTTCATTAAGCATTTAGTTTATACTTGAAAACATTTTTCATTGAGATATTTTCAAAACAACATAAACTGTGTAAACATGCATTTATTAGAAATAAGATTTCATAAATATAAACTGAGATTTTCTTTCTTCCCATGAATTCTGAAAATTAAGAATATAAATTATTTCACTTCAGCATATTTATTAAGTAGGAAACTATTTCACTAATCATTTATCCACGTGCATTTAATGGAAATTCTTATCTTTAAAATATCATCTATATAACTGCTATTAGCCATGTTATTCATGACATTTACAGACTGTGTCTCTCATTATCTCATAGTCTCACAGAAGTGGCACATCTAATTCAAATCCTGCGTATCAAACCTCCATTTTGGTAAAAATATCTTGTGGAATTTGTAATGCTACTAAAATCAAAGGAAAACACACACACGCCCTGTAGTTCAGTTGAGGTAATTCTGGTTTTCTCTACATTCCTATGCCAGTTAGCCATGAAGTTAAAACTCAGTCTTAAACCTTCCTTTTGAAATTAAAGCAAAATGAATTAATATAATCTGCTTCTGGAAAAGCATCAAATGTGAACATTTGATTCGAATAGTTTTAGAATCTTATCATTGCTTATAAATATTGACAAACAAATACTCATCAACATTTGAAACATTACTTTCAAGTATCCTTGGAAAAAAGTTTTTAAAAATTGTGCGTTTTCATTTTATCTCTTACAAGTGATATACTAGATGTAGATTTTTTTCCCTCCTTCTTTTTTTAAATAAAAGAGATCAGCTACAGAAAACTAAGTGAAGAGAAATATCTGGGCATTTTTCACCTTGGTTCATTAATGAAAACCTTTTAATCTCTATGTAACAGGCATTGTAGTGAACATTCAAGGTTGATTGAATGAGGAGTTAAACTTCAGTAATAAACTCAGTTATTGAGTTCCACATCCTCTATCCAATTCATTTCGTCTGTCTTTAATTCATAGACAAGCAGCAGAAAATAAACTACCTTCCACAATCACGCTTAGTGTTCCAAATGTATTAGTTAATGAACATTTTGAACAAAAGGGAATAGAAAAGGGGCAAAGTGGCTGGCATGGGATGAGACACAAGGAATGCAGAAGTCAGTTAAATCACAGTGAAACCACAGTCCTCAGGCAGACAGGGATGGGATAACCCTGTGCTGACTTCAAGATAAGCAGCAAGGAGAAGATGATTGGCAGCCTTTATCCCTCTATTGCAAAATTTAAGATTTAAGTGTCCTTAAATTCATGTAGAAACAGATGAAAACAAATAATGATGACAGTGATGCTATCTTTAGAAAGAGATATGTATATCTTTTTCTAAGCAATAATTTTTCATAATGCTATAACATTTAAGAAATCAGGCCATGCATGGTGGCTCATGCCTGTAATCCTAGCACTTTGGGAGGCCAAGGCAGGTGGATCGCTTGCAGTCAGGAGTTTGAGACCAGCCTGGCCAACATGGTGAAACTTGTCTCTACTAAAAATACAAAAATTAGCCAGGTGTGATGGCAGACGCCTGTAATCCCAGCTTCTCTCGAGGCCGAGGCATGAGACTCACTTGAACCTGGGAGGTGGAAGTTGCAGTGAGCAGAGATCATGACTCACTACAAAAAGAAATCAAATTCTGCTCGTTGCTCATTCCAGAGTTATCATTTTTATGTGGCTCAAACTATTTGGCCAGTTAATTCACTTGAGCATTAAATCTCTTTACCTAAACAGTCTTCATGTGGAATACATTTTTTCTATTACTTTTTAAAGTGTATGGTCCAATTGCAAGTTGAAACCAAAGAGGTCTCATTTGCATTGTCACATCAGATGGTCTGTTTAAAACTATTAAACATTTAGTCTATTATAACTTCTGTTTTGCTGAAGCAATATATTATGGTAGAATTAGTTAACTATAACTTTGCTTTTTAAATGAATTGAAGAAATACCTTTGTTAATAACAACAATATTATTTAGAGTACCAAACAAGTTACATTAAATTCTGCCATTCCATTCATTGCAGATTGGATCTAAATTAGGTAGCAGTCATTTGAAATATTCTGCTACTATCTTTAACTCCTTTCCATTTTCCTCTTTGATATTTTGCATAACTGGAGAGCTGGCAGAAACCAATTGTGCAGCCTAAGCTAGCCTAATGATGCCCTTGTACACTTTCTCTGTCTCTTGCTTTTGCATAGCTTCAGCCCCCTTAGAGGCACAATTCAATAAGCACTACTGTTTTGAAACAGTGCCATTTAATGAACTACTTAGAAACCCTTTCCTATTGCTTGTTTTTATCTCTGTTTCTTTCTTAAACATTGCACTTCCATTGTAAGATAAAAGTGAAATATGTTCAATAGCTACAGCTGAAAGAAAGGCACTGCCACGTGGGTTCTGGGTGTTGCTCTTTGGTACTTTTAGAGGGTTTGGATAGAGAGGCTGTAATCTGATCAACAGTAAATGAGACCTCGGTCACAGTTTTGTCGCTGCTGCTGGCACTAAGGTATTGATTCTCTACTTCCATGGCTCTTTGATGTCACCTTGGAGCGGGGATGTAGAAAAAATATATATTCACAGATTTTGCCAGGCATACAATGCAAGGTGATTCTCTTGGTGGCAAAGATGTGTAGAGATGGAATTTTCTCTTTATTTTATTTATCTATTTCTTTTTATTTTTTAATTATACTTTAAGTTCTGGGATACATGTGCAGAACATGCAGGGTTGTCACACAGGTATACACATGCCATGGTGATTTGCTGCACCCGTCAATCCATCATCTACATTAGGTATTTCTCCTAATGCTGCTATCCCTCCCCTAGCCCCCCACCCCTCGACAGGCCCTGGTGTGTGATGTTCCCCTCCCTGTGTCCATGTATTCTTATTGTTCAATTCCCACTTATGAGTGAGAACATACAGTGTTTGGTTTTCTTTTCCTGTGTTAGTTTGCTGAGAATGAGGGTTTCCAGCTTCATCCATGTCCCTGCAAAGAACATGAACTCATCCTTTTTTTATGGCTGCATAGTATTCCTGGTGTATATATGTCACATTTTCTTTATCCAGTCTATCATTGATGAGCATTTGGGTTGGTTCCAAGTCTTTGCTATTGTGAATAGCATCGCAATAAATATACATGTGGATGTGTCTTTATAGTAGAATGATTTATAATCCTTTGGGTATATACCCAGTAATGGGATTGCTGGGTCAAATGGTATTCCTGATTCTAGATCCTTGAGGAATCACCACACTGTCTTCCACAATGGTTGAACTAGTTTACAATCCCACCAAAAGTTTAAAGTGTTCCTATTTCTCCACATCCTCTCCAGCACCTGTTGTTTCCTGACTTTTTAATGATCGCCATTCTAACTGGCGTGAGATAGTATCTCATTGTGGTTTTGATTTACATTTCTCTAAAGATCAGTGATGATGAGCATTTTTTCATGTGTCTGTTGGCTGCATAAATGTCTTCTTTTGAGAAGTGTCTGTTCCTATCCTTTGCCCACTTTTTGATGCAGTTTTTTTTTTTTTTTCTTGTAAATTTGTTTAAGTTCTTTGTAGATTCTGGGTATTGGCCCTTTGTCAGATGGATAGATTACAAAAATTTTCTTCCATTCTGTAGATTGCCTGTTCACTCCCAAATTTTGTTTTTATTTTAGTATTGGAAAGTGAATTGTTCTCAGATGCTATATGGTTGTTAAAAATTGATGTTCAGATTTTAAGAACTGTAAGAGTTTGTACATAATCTGTATAGGATTCACCTTTTCCTAGTAAGAAGTTTAATTTCTCCTCAATTCCCAGGTCTCTAAATCCAGGATTAGATTTTTTTTTTTTTTCCTTTTACTGAAATATCTAGGAGATATTTTGCTTCCACAAATATTTCAATTTTTTTAAGAGCAATTGTGGCACATTTGAGCAGAAGTTCCTAAAAGGTTTAAATTATACATGAGATGATTCTCTTGTCTATACTTAAGTTGTGGCAGAGCTCATTTCTGTTTAAATGCATTGGATTTTTGATATGTTTATGTTAATGAAATTTTACTGCCTCTCTAATAAATTTTACTACCAGATATACACCTATAATGTACCAATTCTCAGAAAACGTTTTGTCAGAAGAGCCTGAGAATTTATTTATGAGCTACTTTCAACATATGGGTTAAATTTTACTGACTTGCCCTTACTTTCAGGATGCCATTAACTCAGAGTCATATCACAGATTTTGTTAATTAAAATTGCTTTGGCTATCTTTTAGCAAAACAGAAGTAAACACTTTTCTCTTGAATGAACAAGAAACTTATGAGACTTAAAATTTCTTTAGCCAACTCTTAAAATCACCATGAAGACTAAGAAATCCATAGAGAAGATCATGAATATAAATAAACAAGTATTTTGAAAAAATACTCATTAATCTCTATCTTTTCCTGACTGGAATTTTTACCCTGATAAATAATGAGCTCCTAAACTAGCCAACGTATGTTTAAAACGATCCCTCTGAAGCAGTGTGATGTTTCACTTTCTTATTGCTCTATGACATATTTAGTTCAATTGATACTTTGGTTTTAGAGATGTGTTTCAAAGAGATCACATGACTTTTAGCTCTAATTCACAACTATTTATCACTCAACCACAGGCAACTTTTCTGAATTATAGTTTGACTTTGTAATTTATATTTGCTGTATTTTAATGCTAAAAAGGTTTAATATTTACAATGTATTCCTCATTTTTCTCCAGTTTTTTTGAGGTATTATCAACTCATAAAATTGTATATATTTAAGTTGTACAGTGTTATGTTTGATATACATATGCATTATTATTTTGATATACATATGCATTATTTGATACACATATACGTATGCAGAATTATCACATTCATCACCTCATATAGTTACTACTTGTGTGTGTATATATATGTGTGTTGAGAACACAAGATCTACTATCTTAGCAAATTTCAAGTGTATGACACATTATAATTATGGTTACCATGTTGTGCATTAGATATCCAGAACTTACTTATAACTAAAATTTTGTACCCTTGGACTAAACTTTCTACATATCCTCTAACCCCAAGACCATTGAAACCACCTTTCTACACTCTGTTTCCATGAGTCTGACTTCTTTAGATTCCACATATAAATGGGATCAAGCAGTATTTGTCTTTCTGTGTTTGGTTTATTTCACTTAGCATAATGTCCTCTAGGTTCATTTTTGCACATAACGAAATGGCTCAATCTTGCAAACAGCAGGATTTCCTTTGTTTTAGGTGTGAATAATATTCCTCTGTGTGTGTATAACATTTTCTTTACTCGTTAATTCATCAGTGAACCATTAGGTTGTTTCCATATCTTGGTATCATGAATAATACTGCCATGAGCAATTTCTTCCTCTTAAATGAAGATACCATGCCTGGGGCATCTGAAGTATATTGCATTATATCTCGAAAGGAATTAAAATATCTAGCAACAGAAAATAACTTGCAACACAGCACCACATTAGAAACATGCTGAGTTGCAAATACTAAAGAGAAAACAGTTTATGTTAACTGAAATTTATAATTCATGATTGGGTAGGCATTGGTTATAGTCAATTTAAGGGTTTTTAAAATGTCAATGGATAGCAGAAAAGAATATTGTTTATTTCACAAATGTAGAATAAACTGCTCTATTTGGCAGTAAAAGAGTTAACAATGATTTCCTAAGGGGAAATTTTGTTTTCTTATTTGGAGAAAAAAAAAAAAAGTCTATTATTTTATTTTTCATTGAAGCAGAATACAAGGTAATTTTAAATGTTGATATAAATATGTGGTTCGTCTAGTTTTATTAACCATAGTTGTATACCATGGCTGGAGCATATTTGGAAATCTGATGATCTCTGATTCATCCTTAGGGAAGATATTTTTTCTCCAATATATATATTTCTCAAGAACATAGGAAACATTCTAGTGTTTACCTAACAGAATTATATTCTATATTCTCTAATAAAGGTACCAATACATGTTTCCTGGAGAGCTTTGTTATCTTTCGTGAAGTTGTTTTATGTGTGTGTCCAGTTTGAACTATTTTGAATTGGCATATTCATATCACAGACCAGGGGCTTAATTTTAAACATTTTGGTAACATCTTGACAGTTCATACAGTGACTAGACACTTGACTCTGATTGTATAGTTAAAACTGGGGTGTTTTTAATTATTTACAGTGTTTTATAAGGATGTAGAAAACAAATAAAGCAAAATTCTAAAATTACTGTAGAATTAAAGAATATAGAGTAACAAACTGAATACATATAGAGACCAATAATACATAAAAGCAGCATGCTAAATAACCTGTAAGTAAATATCAAATAATTAAGACAAAAGAATAAAAAAGTTTAAATTTTGATATGATTTCCCAAACCATTGGTTATAGACTTTTGCCTATTTATTGCAAAGTAGAATTCACTGTGAGAAAGTAAGAAAAAACAAATTTCCTTGAACACTGATATATGTTACTTCTTCTGCAAAAGACTGAAATAAAATGGACAATGGCTGGGAACAGTGAACCAAGATTCGTGAATTTTGTTTTGGATTATGTCATTGGTCAGTTGCATCAATGAGGTAAATCCCTTAAATTTAATTATCTAAAAGGTGAATAGAAGTCAACATCCAAGTGGAAATTCTAATCTAAAAGAGGTTAATAACTTAATGTCTGCCTCATGATTAGAACTTATAAGTTTAAATTCATATTGAAGGATTTCATTTTGATTTTAATAAAAATATACATGGTAAAATTATATGAGATTAGTAACTTAAGATACATCTAAAATTATGTGTATTTTTGAAAAAACATTAAAACACTGATTATACAATACAAATTACCAAAGGTAATTCTTCTCTTTTGTATATTTATCTAATCAATACCTGGATCCCTGACAAAAGCAAAGTTAATATTATATTATTTAGATATTATAGATTCCAAAAACCAGAATTTGTGGTGGTGTCTCAAGGATAACTAATTTTTAATGCTAATTCTCATTTAATCATTTGATACTTTCAGTCTACTAAGGATGAAACATTTTGTAGCAGATTAAAAACAAGTCCAGTGCTATGATCAGAATGTCCCCCAAAATTCACGCATTGAAATTTAATTGCCAATATGACAGTACTAAGAGGTGGGGTGTTTAGAAGGCAATTAAGTCATGAGGACAGAGCCCACATGGATAAGATTTGGGCCGTGGTGGTGCGCGCCTGTAGTCCCAGCTACTCGGGAGGCTGAAGCAGGAGAATCTCTTGAACCCGGGAGGAGAAGGTTGCAGGGAGCCTAGACTGTGCCACTGCACTCCAGCCTGGGTGACAGAGCGAGACTCCGTCTCAAAAAAAAAAAAAAAAAAAAAAAAAAGCCTTGATGAATGGGTTCTTTCTCTTCTACTCTTCTGCTTTGTGAGGACAGGAAGAAGTCACAACATTGAAAGCAGACAGTAGCCTTTACCACACACCAGACTTGCTGGCGTCTTCATCTTGGATTTCCCACCCTCCGGAACTGGGAAAAAGAAACTTCTCTTATTTAAAGCTATCCAGTCTAAGGTATTTTGTTATAGCAGCACAAACAGACTAAAAGACCCAGGAAATTAGACATTCTAAGGTTTGAAACTCCCCGCTTTGGTCTATTTTATACGAGAAGCCCAAGTTTCCTAATTATGATATTAAACATACATTATGAAGTTTTGTAATTAATTGGCTGTACTAAAGGGTACTTAATCATTAACAGTTTCCAAACTATTTATTTTAAAAAGTCAGATCTACTTGATTATAATTTATATGCAGTAAATTTAACTCTATTTAGGTATATAACTGTATAAGCTTTTGCAAATGTATAGTCATTTACCACGTTTCTATCACCCCAAACAATTAGCTCACCCTGACATCCTGGGCGCGACTAATATATTTCCTGCCATTATAAATTTGCCTTTTCCAAGAATGTCCTGGACATGGAATAATGCAAATATGTAACTGTTTGGCCCTGGATTATTTCATTTAGCTCAACATATATGGGACACATCCATTTTGCTACACATGTTAGTTGTTTGCTCCCTTTTATTGATGAATTTATTGGTTTTATTCTATCTTACAACTATCCTACATATGCTTTTAAACCAAAACTTGTGTTCTGTTTCTGACATAGACCTTGAATGTCAAATATTGTTTTGAGAAATTAGCATGATGCTAGAAAGATTTATTATTAATTCACATGGTATGTTTTAAGAAGGCCTTTGAAATAGAAAACAAAATGTATATGTTCACTCTCTAAAAACATGACATTGTCACTTTTGTAGAAAAGTTGCATAATAAGTAAAAAGTACATGGGGTCTCTATTTGACATCAAAATTCTCTTTGAGTAAGTTTAACTTTGAGTCCATCAGAAATGACTTTGGCTTTGCCACTGTCAGTGAATTAAGTAATCTAATTAAGGACAAGCTGATTCAGCACAGATAACTCCAGAAAAGACCGTCCCAGGCCTTTCTGTACCCTTGCAGGCATCATAAGTAAGATTTCTTGGCTCAGGACTCTGTATTTGCTTCCAGTACCAGTGTTTGTGATTCTTCCCTTTGGCATTACTCCATTTTGTAGAGTTGTTAACGTCTCTGGTTTGAGAATTATTTTTTTCGAACTTCTTACTGTGTTTACGACCTGAAATGTTAAACACAGCTACCACTTAAATATTGTTAAAAGAACAGTCATCTATATAATGACCATTTTATACCATGAAAGCTCTGAAAAACACTATCAATCACTGCCAAGTTTGACTCTCCCTGTAGAGCCTATTGTGGGAATTACCAAGCTGAAGACTGCAGACTCCAAATTAAATTCTCTAGCTATATTATCCATGGCTAAAGAGACTCTATTTACCTATGTTCAGCTCTATGCTAGTGTCTTTTATGTTTAAACAAACACAGACAGAAGTCCTCCTACTATAGTAGCCAAACTTTAAAAATAAAAAGAATTTTCCTGACTGTTTACACCATAACTATTACTATGGGTTGAAACTTTGCAGGGCATAGGCCTTGATCTGCTGAGTGTTTTTTCACATTGTATGGATTACTTTAAATACTTATCTATATCATGGATGATAGGGGATATTTATCACCCGAATTGTTGTGCCCCCAACCACAATATAACATTCTTCAATTTCAGATTAATCCTAAAAGACAAGTTACCTTTAAACACAATTATTTAAATTATGAAATTAAAGGCACAATGGGTTTAGTATAGGAAAAACATATAGAATTTTCAGAATTTCTCACTGGGTTGCAGCCTTTAGTAACTGATAAATCCTATAATCGCTTTTAGCCCGAGAAATAAACCACGAGGATGTTAATGATTTTAATAGGTGCTTCTAATGCTCTTTAAATTTAATATCCAATCTTTTTACGTACATAAAGATGAATCAATTACTTGAAAAATTCACTAGTATCAATTAATAACCATCTAAATTTAAATTTTAAAACAGTGCTTATATGTGCCACCTTTAATGGGTGATATTCTCAATATTTGCAAAGGATTTCCTGGTTTTGCCACTGTGGTTTATTGCAATCTTTCTTTCCATGGATGATTCTATTTAAGTCGAGATTCACAACAGATAATTATTATTAGCTTCCAAAACAGACTTATTGCAAGACTGGTGAACACGATGAGAAGTAAGGGTGTCAGAAGAAGAGAAACATTAGGGGATCCTCCAGATTGCCTTCATGGCAATCAACTCAGTGTTCTAAAACTCCCTTTCAAAATGGGGTGATTGAAAAAATAAATCTAGTTTTTGGTCATGGGTTACCCTGTCAAAGTTATTTCCAAAGCACTTCTGTGCTTTTTGAAAATGTAGTCAAATACACAGGTATACGTGTTATGTTAAATACATTAGTGAATATAAGGAATAAAATAACACATTTTCAGAAGATCCCTCAGAGATAAAAGGGACAGAGAACAATAACTTCAATGGAAGTATTCAATTTTGTTTTTTCATACAATAGAAAATAAAATCACCATGTATTTACATATAGTATAACAACTTTTCCATAACCACAAAATCAAATAGAGTGTACATTCCAAAAAATTGTTATAAACATAAATCACAATGGTTAAGGAAAACTGACCTGAGTATTTTTATCTAAAATATTTAGGTTGATAATAATGTTGGCAAATTCATTATACAATTGCTCAGTCTTCATATCGTCAAGAAGATTGCATATTGTATTTATTCCTTAACCATGAAGTTTCTTATATATGCATGCCCAGATAGAAAAATGTTCCAGAGAGGAACTGAAGAAGTCATCTTTTGAATAAGCTGATGCAGCATATTTGCATCAAGAGATTTGACAAATCGCTGACAGAATAAACAGCAGAGGAATGCGAATTCAGATCTAAGGCCTACATAATATACAAAGAGAGAAATTGAATGAGAAAACATGGTTGTTATGCACAGGGGCATGATTATGCTAATACAATTTCAATAACTACATAGGTAATACACAGAACATATCAACAATTTGATACATCATGCATAATGCTTTAGATATGATAGCAATGCCTTACATTTTTGCATTTTGGTCATATTAGTCCATGAACCACTTGTATACACATTGAATATATTACTGTTTAAGGTGAAGCAAAGTTTTTACTTTATCCCGTAGAGTCTCTAGTTTTTATCATTTATTATTTCTCCATCAGGACTATGAAGTTAAAATGACTTTGTAATTATTTTTTAAAAGAGAACTGCTTTAACATTAACTGCTTTGTTATGCATTCTCTACATTTTATGTTTTTTAAAATGTAAAATAATAAATGGCAATTATTAGAAAATATGTCAGTCAATGAAATAGGAGCAATACTGATTATGTAATTCGATTTTATTAAATAGGTATGCTAACTTAAAATAAGGCACTAATGTGATCTAGTTTACTCCCAAGTAGTGTCCAACAAAATACTGATAGATGTTTCTTTACAATAATTAGTTACAACAGTTTTCTTCTAAAATATACTTAAATATATAGTAAATATTGCATCCAGATCTTGGTATAAAGTAATATTCTCCAAGTAAAAGAACCAAAGTTCTTTGGAGAAATGCCTGATTCTAGGACTGAGATGGAAAATCCAAAAGATGAACCTGGGATTCATTGCAGGAACAGAAGACAAGAAAATGGCTAAACATATACATGCACATACACAAACTCAAGACTTCAAAGGAGCCAAGGAAAGAAAGAGCCAGTTGAAATGACTGCAAAAGACCAAAGCTAGAAAAAGTAGAGCAACAAAATAAAGAGTATTGAGTTATAATCCAAAGTACAAAATAAATATCATGATTTGATGCAAATATAAAGTGATTCAATTAATGAATTAATGGATATAATAGGAGAGACTAATCTCCCATCGAAGAATGTAAAATAATTTATATAGATACTCTACCCTTGGGAGGTGAAGCATAATGCCTCATTCCTTACATATGGGCTTGATATAGTAAATTTCTGCCATATAGTACAATATGGTAAGAGAGGGAGAAAAACAGACTGGAGAAGTCTGACCAACAATATCTCAAGCCAGGTGTTTAAAGTAACATCAATAATGCTAATAAATAATAAATAAATACCTATTTAGAAATAAATACCTATTTCTAAATAATAACCTTTTTATAATAGGTGTTCTTCATACAACTTGATGAGAATAAAACTTCATCTTTGAGGTCTTCCTCCCCAAAAATCTATAATCCAGTCTAATCATAGGAGAACACCAGGTAAACCCCGACTGAAAGACATTCCACAAAATACCTAGTCCGTTCTCAGAACTGTCATAATCATAAAAACAAGGAAAGTCTTGCCACAATCACACGAGACGTGATCATTCAATGAAATCTGGTATCCTGGATGTAATTGTGGAACAGAAAGAGAACACTGGGAAAAAAATGGAACATATCTGAATAAAGTGTGAACTTTAGCAAGAAATAACATATGATGATATTGATACATTAGTTGTGGCAATGCGTGTGCTCAGTTTGCCCTCCGATATGCAAGCAACATTTACCACCTAGGCATTAGATTGACATATATCATTGAATTAATGCTCATACAAGTCTAAGTTAAGGATATTATCTTATTAATAGTTGAATCTGTAAACAGTTCTTCGACCCATGACAATATTAAACATAACATTAATATGAACATGATAAGAGTGTAACTCTAATATACTCAACCCTGTTTGCTACAAAATGTACATTGATCAAAGTATAACAACCCTACACTCAAATTTTAGTCAAAACAAGTTGACCACGCAAGTGTGTTTTTCTGTAAGTCTTTATATGTGAAAAATTTTCCCAGTTAAATATTAAATGTAAACCAAATAATGACCCCTAGCTAATATAAAACAATGTAATTCCAATTTTTTTGACAAGGCACATATGAAAATCTTCTAAAAGAGAAATACAGAATCATCATCAAAATTATTTTTGTCAATGCATGTATTTTTTAATTGTTGAATGATGATTGTATATATTTATGGGGCACACGGTGATGTTTTAATCTATGAATACACTGCAGAAAGAGTCAGTCAAGCTAATTATATCCATCATCTCACCAATTTGTCACTCTTCTTGTGGTAATAACATAAAATTGATTCTTTTAGCAATTTTGAAATATACCATATATTATTATTAACCTTGCAGTCTAATTGATCACTAAAACTTATTCTTCTAGTCTTCCTGAAACTTTGTACCATTTGATAAGTATTTCCCTTTACTCAGCACCACCATCAGACTCTATCATCTCACACCTCTTAGAATAGCTATTATCAAAAAAAATTTTGACATAAGAGCAAATAAAGATGTATGATAATAACTTTATTGGATTACTTTAAAGCTATTGAAATTATTACAATGTTTATAATATGAAAATTAGACCAGGCATGGTAGCTCATGCCTGTAATTCCAGCACTCTGGGAGGCTGAGGCGAGACAGATTGCTTGAGCTCGGGGGTTCAAGACCAGCCTGAGCAACCTGTTGAAAGCCCAGTTCTAAGAAAAATACAAAAATTAGCTGGGCATGGTGATATGCAGCTGTGGTCCCAGCTACTTGGAGGCTGACGCAGGAGGATCACTTGAACCTAGGAGGGCAAGGCTGCAGTAAGCCGTGATTGCACAACTGCACTGCAACCTGGGCAACAGAATGAGACCCTCTCTCAAAAAGCAAGTATATATATATATACTTTCTGTGTGTGTGTGTATATATTTATATATATATTTGACATGTATTTATATATATAAATTATAGATGAATAGAATGAAATATAAAGACTGAAATAATCTTATATATGAGTATAAAGACATTTCAACTCAGTAAACAGTGATTTATTCAACGAATGGTGCTAAAATAATTGGTTACACAGTCTAAAACTAGATTAGAAATTCCAATTGCTTATTATAGACAAGAAATATAAACATGAATTAAATAACTACAAAAAGTTAAAATAAAAGAATAAAAGCATTAGAAGAATATACAAGTAGTGAAAATAAAAATCCTAAGGGCGGAAATACCTTCCAACACAAACACACCCCAGAAGTGATAAAGAAAATATGTGTATTTCTTTATATAAAAATGAAAAACTACCAACATATGAAAAGATCAGCACTCTAATCAAAGAGATAAATAACAGAGTAATAGTTTTGTGACATAATAGACAGATGACATAAATTTTTAAATATAAAAATTATAGCTAAACATAGAAGTAAAGTATATTCTGAGGCAATTTTCAATTTCAGTATTATTTAGATGAATGAATTTTACAAAACAATTGTAAAAATCATTTCATCCATCAGATTCATATAGGTATAGGTAAAATAGGTAAAAAGCACCAATGAGTACAAAAATACTCCCTTACTCCTTTATGTACTTCACTATTTAATCTAAAGACATAATCTTACATTAAACATGAAATTTTAATGACTCAGAAAAGCAATTATAGTATATCTACCAAACTAGTGAATATCAAAATAACACAGGTTTAGATCTCCCACAAATTCACTTTGGGGGCAGATTAGAAACATTCACCAGTTGCTCATCTGCCATTATAATTTGTGACTTTTTACAATCAAGAGTCTTGGTAATGTTTTTAAACAAAATATGAATGTACACGCATGATACAGAACATCCATCACCACTGTAGAGCTTTGTCAATATACTCCATTTAAGAAAGCAAATGATAAATATACATAGATTAAGAAAAGAGACATGTAAAAGACGTAAGTTACACCTTTCTTGCTTTACATTTTGATTTACTGACACTTCTGCAGTATTGGCAGTGACCAAGATAGAAAATACACACTAAATTTAAAACATTTCTTGAAATTAAAAGCATAATGACAGAGACTAATAGATTTCATTCCTGTTTGATCTCTGCACTGACGTAATATTTAGCTTGATAATTTTAGCAAGGAGCATTGAATCAATAACTCAATGATCTCAGCTTTGTTGATGTACAATTTTATCTTACATCATCTATAAAACATTTATCAGTAACAATTTATAATATGAATGTTTAAATATGATGAGTTTAGGTCAAATATCTATTGAAATGATAAACAGCTATTAGTTCATATATCTCTGTTAAGTGATGTTAAAAGTAAACTCCTAAATGGATGTTGCAAAATTATTCAACACAACATGCAGAGTCCATCACTTCATCACCTTTTTGGCAGACACAATTCAGGGCAACTCAGATTTAGGGGAAGTCGGCCACATATCTGTTCAAACTCATTTTAGAATTTAAAATAAAATATTGAGCTATTCTAGAGGAAGGAGGAAAAGGAGGAGGAAGAAATGGGGGAAAAAGTAGAAACACTGTATATTTGTAATATCATAAATGTATCATATTCTGATTCTAATGTAGACATAACTTACTTTATAACTACATGACCTCAAACTTCTAAGTACAATATCATTTCTTATTGTTTTATATCATCATTTCAGAAACATATTTCCCTTTTTATTTACTTCAATTATCAATGCTTGTTAACACTTTTGTTATGAGACTCATTATCTCCCAAATCAGTTATCAATGTTATGCATTTTATAAATTTTCTAAGCATTTTATTTATTTCTGCTGAAATAGTAAATTAACAGAATTTGGCATTTTAAAATTATGTAGGTGAATTGTAAACGTACTTATAGTCTTAATTTATTTTAAAAGTAAATTTTCTTTATTATTTGGATAAAATAATTATTTTTATTTGGCACACAAAAAGATAAAAACAGACAAGCCCTTATTTTTCACTAATGTTGCAATTCTAGAAGAAAAAATTAAAAAGGTTACTTTCTAATGACAACGAGATAAAAAATTGCAAGGAATGAAA
This sequence comes from Rhinopithecus roxellana, assembly GCF_007565055.1. Lineage (NCBI taxonomy): Eukaryota > Metazoa > Chordata > Mammalia > Primates > Cercopithecidae > Rhinopithecus > Rhinopithecus roxellana. The sequence continues at coordinate 123,710,350 of NC_044551.1, read as the reverse complement.
CAAAAGAAATGAATAGAGGCCTGTATCCATGATATAAATAAAGGCTCTAATACAATATATGGTACATTGGAGAATTAATTTAAAGCCATATAGGAGGAGGACACACTTTCCGAAGATAAATAATTAACTTAGGTATCGGATATTTAAAATAAAAATCCTCCTACATGAAGGCAGAATCAAAAAAGATCTATCAATTTTGCTCCACAAAAACTGTACATCCATTTATTTGTGCTCTCCTACCTGCTCCCAATACCTCACCAGTGCTGAAATGGTGACTTTCCAGGTTGGAAACCAGTCTTGGACAAAGAAGAGACAGGTGCAGAAAGTCACCCACACAATATCCAAACAAAGAGAAAAATAACTTTAAGGTTATTATGCAAATGAATTATTAATGTTCAAAAATTAAAAATGAAAAGGCAAATAATTACTTGGAATATCAAAACAGATCAATCCAGATTATAATATCCTAGAACAAAAATAAATATCTCGCATTTCTTCCAGCTATCGAACAAATGAATAAGAACATACAGTTTTATTTTTTTAAATGCAATACAAAGTTGAAAACTACAGTAAACAAATATAGAACCAAACATAATAATTTATGGAATAATAATATATTAGAAGCCCTAGGGAAAAAATAGAAGTGGACAGAATGCAGCATGAATATACAAGGAAATGGATGATACAAAAAAGAAGTTAAGATACAGCTAATTAATAGGGCAGGGCAGAGAAGGGTAGAGAATGGATCAGGAAGGTAAAGAGAAGATTCCAGCACTATCTGGTATCAGTAATTACTTTTAAAGGCAAAAACTGAAAATAACATACATAATTGAAACCCTACATATTACAATTACAAGATGAGGTGAGTATTATTAAAGGGCAATATTATCCTTATATTTTTACATTAGGAAATAAACAAGAATGAAATTAGTAAAATCATTTAAGAAATTAATGAAATCACAACAAAATATTTCCAAAAAAGCTAATGTGAAGAGTTAATAAGGATAAAAATAAATAAATTTATTAAAAAGCAAATAAACACAAGGCACAAGACGAGTTTCTTCTGTGAAAATGCTAGCAAAATAGATAAACTTCTAGAAAGGTTATTGATTAAAAACATAGAGAACATGAGTTAATGCCATAATGGAAAAAATTAACTATATATATAAAACACAGATCATTATGTAATAAGATGATGTTATGACAAAAATTATGCCAGTACATTTAGAAAATTAGACAAAATGGCTACATTTAAATAAAAATGTAACAAGCCAAACTAAAAAAAAAAAAAAAAAAAAAAAAAGCACCAGGATAGTTCTATAAATTAGAGTGAATCCAGTTACAATTAATTCTACAACTAAAAGCATTTTTTAAAATCATCTAGACTGTTTTTCATGATGACTGTACTAATATACCTTCTTTCTCACCAAAAGGGTACAAGGGTTCCCTTTTCTCCCCATTCTTCCAACACTTGTCATCCTTCATCTTTTCTATAATAGCCAGTCTAACAGGTGTCAGATGATATCTCACTGTGTTTTTAACTTGCTTTCCCTAATGATTAGTGACGTTGAGCATTTTTTCATGCACCTATTGGCCATTTGTATACCTTCATTTAAGAAATGTCTTCTCAGAACCTTTGCTCATTTTTAAGTTGATTATTTATTTATTTATTTATTTATTTACTATTGAGTTGTTTGAGTTCCTTATATATTTTGGATATTATATAAATAGAACTATCAAACAATCCAGCAGTCCCACTACTGGATATATATCCAAAGGATATGGAATCAGTCTGTCAAAGAGATATCTGCACTCCATGTTCATTGCAGTATTATTCACAAGAGTCAAGATATGGAATCAACCTAACTGTCCATCAATGAATGAATGGATAAAGAAAATGCGATATATATCATATTTATATATCTATAAATGCAAGAAAACAATATTCAGCCCTATAAAAAGGCAGTATTGTCACTTGCAATAAAACAGATGAACCTGGAGGACATTATGTGAGGTGAAAAAATAACAACAACAAAAAAAAGACAAGTGCCATATGATCTCACTGATAGGCAGAATCTTAGAAAGTGAAACTCATAGAAACACAGTCTTTGGTGTTTATCAAAGACTTGGAGTGTCAGGGAGAGAGATTGGGGAGATGGTCAAAGAACAAACAATTTCAGTTAGGAGGAATAATTTCAAGAGATCTGCTGCACATCATGGTGACTGTAGTAAATAAGAACATAATGTGTACTTGAAAACTTTTGAGAGGGTAGATTTTAAGTGTACTCACTACAAAAAAATAAGTATGGGAGCTAGTGCATGTGTAAAGTAACTTGATTTAGCCATTCTACAGAGCGTATGTCTTTCCAAACATAATGTTGTACATCATAAACGTATACATTTTACTTGCCAAAGAAACATTAAAATAATTTCACACAAAACTACCACTCTATCATTTTAAAATTCTTTTCAATTTCAGAACAATTTCTGAGAAGAAAAATTAAGAGAGAACTGTTAGGCAGGAATCTAGACCCAACATGGTGGCTTACCCCGGATAGCAGGCTTTTTGTTAAAGACTCCCTTCACCCTTGTACACACCCACAGACTTACATGCGTCAGAGTTCTGGCTGGGCAGTCACACTCCCCCATAACCTGCAGCTCACCCGCATTCCACAAGTTCGTAAACAGCAGTTTCGGTTGACAGTTTCCAAAGACCCCTTCCTCATGACCCTTACTCAACTCCTGCCCTAGTAGTTTCAAGACCCCCCAGGCCCTGTTTGCACAACCAGCTTCCCTACCTCTCAGGTTATAAGAAGCCCCTACCCTCCTCCCTCAGCGCGACTTGGTCGGCCCACGACTTTGGACCGAGGAACCTCGCCCGCAAGCCCTAATAAAAAGCTATTCTCACTGCCATTTGCCTTGTGTCTTTGTTCCCGGTTCGGCTCTAGCCTCAGTTTACCCTTACAATAACTATTGGGTACTGGGCTTAATATCTGGGTAATGAAATAATCTGTACAATAAGCCCGTAAGACTTGAATTTACCTATGTAACAAATATTCACGTGTATCTCTGAACCTAAATTAAAAGTTAAAGAATGAATGAATGAATAAATAAATAAATAAATCTTCACTCCCACCCCCGCTAAAAAAAAACTTAAGAAATAAATCCAAATTCATTTATAAGACCACTCTAACATGAATCAAAATTCAAACGAAGTCAGAGTAATAAATAAAAATTATAATCCAATCTCATTTGGGAAAATAGATATAATAATTTTAAACAATATATTGGCAAAGCCCCGTCAGCAATGTGTGGAAATACATACTAGAGCAGATTGTGAATATCAGAGGAATGAAACTTTTTAAGATATCAGTTATCATCATTAAAACGTTAAGTATTGAGAAAAATATAAATATTTTGAAAGTGGCAGAAATTCAACTTTCATTCATTTTGATAAAAACATCTTTTTGGTATACTAGGAAGAATAAGAGAATTTTAAACAGACAAAATATTTGCAAGCATTCTATTTAAAATTCTGATCAAGACCAAGATACCTGCTATTTTAATTTGTTGTCAATAACAATTTTTGTTTTCATATATTCAGAAATCACGGAACCCACTTCTAAATAACTTCATGAATCAAAAGGGATCTTCTAATAAATGTTGTAAGTATTTATCAGTGTAAACAATAATAAAAACAAGGTACTGAATGTCCTAGTAGCTATACAAAGACAAAAGAAGTTTGTAAAAGACTAAATGAAACTGATTATGAAAATGATATGATTAACTGCATAGAGAGTACCAAAAAATTTATGAATATCTTTTTACAAAAAGAAATTTAGTAGGGTTAGAGATTTAAAATAATTGATAAAAATCAATTGCCCTTTTGTTCATCAGCTATAAGTAATTAAGAAACATTTAGAGCAACAGTAACTAAAAGATCAAGTACCTACCCATAAAACATACAAACACTAAAAGAAATCTGTAAAAATACAAAGAACAAAAACAAAACTTTATTGATACACATTAAAGGAAACACACAAACAGAAAAAATTACCTTGAATATGAAGAGAAAGACTCCGTTTTGTACATGTTGTAAATATATTAATTCTGTTACCAACAAACAAACAAAGTATTTAAGGGTTCACTGTTATTGCAATAAAAATTCCAATAGAGTTTTGTGGTGGAACTCAATAAACTGATTCAGAAAATTAGGTAAAAATGCAAAGGTCCACCAACAGTGAAAACTGCTTAGAAAACAAAAGGATAAGGTGAGGAAATGCACTACTAGATATTGACTTCTTATAAACCAATATTTATTAAGATAGAAATGTATTGGCTCACTAAGCAACAAGTAGAGATAAACAAAAAACACAAAAACACTGTTTAGAAAGAAAAGAAAAAAATTTCAATAAATTTGTAACTAGTTATCTATGTGGGAAAAAATTTTGAGGTATGTTTATCAGAACGCAGAACAATAAGTGAACTCCAAATACATTCATGACTTAAGTATAAAAGACGAAAAGATAAAAACAAAATCAGCAGAAAATTGAAAAAAATATTTTAAATATTTATTAAACAAGACTCAAAATTTATAACCCTTGAAAGAAAAACAGTAACAAGTGTCACCATGTTAAAATGGTTAATTTTATTTATCTTAAAAACAGTGTGATGGTTAATATTAATTGTCAACTTGATTGGATTGAAGAATGCAAAATGTTGTTCCTGGGTGTGTCTGTGAGGGTGTTGCCAAAGGAGATTATCGTTTGAATCAGTGGACTGGGAGAGGCAGACTCACCCTCAATCTGGGTGAGCACCAGCTAATCAGTTGCCAGCAAGGCTAAGACAAAAGGAGGCAAAGGGCTAGACTGGCTAAATTTGCTGGCCTCCATGTTTGTCACATGCTGGATTCTCCCTGCCCTCGACAATCAGACTCCAAGTTCTTCAGCTTTTAGACTCTCGGATCTACACCAGTGGTTTGCCGGGGCTTTCTAGCCTTTGGCCACAGACTGAAGGCTGAACTGTCAGCTTCCCTACTTTTGGGGTTTTGGGACTTGGACTGGCTTCCTTGCTTCTCAGCTTGCAGACAGCCTACTATGGGACTTCACCTTGTGATCTTGTGAGGTCAATACTCCTTAATAAACTCCCCTTTCACATATACATCTATCCTATTAGTTCTGTCCTTCTAGAGAACCCTAATACAAACAATAAACAATTTTTTTTTTATAAACAACATATTGCAAACCTCTCCTTCATTCTCTATTCACTTTCCCTGCTTTGTTTCTTCAAAGCAATGATCATTTTCTGATTACTATATAGTTCATGCATTTACTTTGTGTATTGTCTATATTCCTTCATAAAATTTAAATCTATGAAGGAGGCATATTTGTCTATTTTGCTTTATGTTGTGTTCCAGTAACTAGAAGATTGTCTGGCAAGCAGGACACAATCAATAAATATTTGTTGAAAGACTACATTAATGAATCAATAAAATAAAGAGACAAGCATCTCAACAGAGAAATGACCAAAATAAAAGAACAGCATTTTATAGAAGATGAAAAGTATGTGTCATATAAATCAACATATGGAAAACGCTTAAACCTATTAATAATAAGATAAATATGAATCAGGATAACAGTAGTATAACACTTTACACTCACTATATTACAGGTTATTATTACAGATATTGGTGAGGGTGTGTGCCAATGGAAATCTTATAAGCTACTCACTGCAATATAAATAAGTGCAACTCTTTGGGAATTTTACTGAAAAACTGAACAGCCATTTACTTTACAAATGAACAATTCTTTTTTCAAGGCATATATTATACCATGGACAATCTCTTACAAAAGTACAATAAACCAAAGTACTTGCATAGTCATAACATTGTTTAAAATAGTAAAACAATAAAGGAAAAAAGTCTAAAAGTCTATTGACAAGAGAATAGATAAATTAGTTTTGTTATATTTACAGAATTAAATACCAGACTATATTTGTAATTATTGAATTGTAGCTCTACACAACATGAATTGATAATATAAAAATATTGAGTGAGAACACAAATTATGGAAGCCTGCTGTATGAGGGATATCCAGAGAAACAGAACCAGATGAGATAGATAGATAGATAGATAGATAGATAGATAGATAGATAGATAGACAGACAGATAGATATAACAATGATTCAGTGTTGTGGGAAGTCAAGGACCCTGAACGGAGGGACCAGCTGAAGCCACGGCAGAAGAACATAAATTCTGAAGATTTCATGGACATTTATTAGTTCCCCAAATTAATACTTTTATAATTTATTATGCCTGTATTTACTGCAATCTCTGAACATAAATTGTGAAGATTTCATGGACACTTATCACTTCCCCAATCAATATCGTTGTGATTTCCTATGCCTGTCTTTACTTAAATCTCTTAATCCCATCATCTTCTTCGTAAGCTGAGGAGGATGAATGTCACCTCAGGACTCTGTGATGATTGTGTCAGCTGCACAAATTGTTTGTAGAGCATATGTGTTTGAACAATATGAAATCTGGGCATCTTGAAAAAAGAACAGGATAACAGCAATGTTCAGGAAACAAAAGAAATAAGACTTCTGGCCTCCGGTGGGCTGGATGGAACAGAGCCATATTTCTCCTCTTTCAAAAGCAAATAGGGGAAATATCACGGAATTCTTTTTCTCAGCAAGGAACATCCCTGAGAAAGAGAATGCGCCCTGAGGGCAGGCCTATAAATGGCCTCCTTAGAAGCATACCACCTTTTATGGTGGAAGCCAAAGGGTTGAAATAAGCCCTGGTCTCCTGTAGCACTCCCAAGCTTATTAGGAGGAGGAAAATTCCTGCCTAATAAATTTTGGTCAGACAAGTTGTCTGCTCTCAAACCCTGTTTCCTGATAAGATGTTATCAATGACAATGCATGCCCGAAACTTCATTAGCAATTTTAATTTTGCCCCATAAGGTGGTCCTGCAATCTCGGTCCTGAGATCTCACCCTGCCTCCATTTGCTTTGTGATATTTTATTACCTTTTGAAGTATGTGATCTCTGTGACCCACACCCTATTAGTGCACTCCCTCCTCTTTTGAAAATCGCTAATAAAAACTTGCTGGTTTTACGGCTCAGAGAACATCACGGAGCCTGCTGACATTTGATGTCTCCTCCGGACACCCAGCTTTAAATTTCTCTCTCATACTCTTTACCTTTATTTCTCAAACCAGCCGAGACACCTAGGAAATAGAAAAGAACCCACGTTAAACATCGGGAGTGGGTTCTCCCAGTAATTCAGCTCATGCATTTATGAGACTGGCAAGTCCAAAATCTGTAGAGCTGATGCTCCAGTTCAAGTTCAAAGGTCTAAGCTACTGTAGACACAGGAGGTGTCAAAGTTTCAGTCCAAAGGCTCTCAAGCAGGAAAATTATTTCCTACTTGGAGGAGGGGTGGCCTTTTTCTAGTCAGGCCTTCAATTAAATGAATAAGGCCCACACAGTGGGTGGGAGGGGAGGGGACAACTGCTTTACTCAATCTAAGAATTTAAATGTTAATTTCAACCAAAAATACCTTCACAGAAACTCTCAGAATAATGTTTGACCAAATATCAGGGCACTCCATGGCCCACTCAAGTGGACACATACATTAATCTCTATACCTATGTATAGTGCTCCTTTTTTATAAAGCATAAAATTAAGAAATACTAACCATTAAGCTATTTAGAAAGTGTTATAAACTATAAGTGTAAAAAACTGCAATAGTTAATAACAATAAACAATGAACGAATGCCTACACAAATCTAAAGGAAATAAATTTTTATGCAAGTTTAGAGAAGGTGGAGGGGTGTCAAAGAGAGAAGATGGCACTGTGCAACTTCAGTAACTTTAATTTTTAAAGGATGGCAGTTGGTGCAGAGGTACACAGAAACATAAAAAAATCAGAAAGGACATAGAAGCAACCAAATTGTACACTATCACACACACACACACACACACACACACACACACACACACATATATAATATACACAAATAGTAAATACATATATGTAAGCTCATATATATACAAATATGCCCTCATGTATTTTACATTTACTTAATATTCCTGGGGAAAGAAAGATAAAACAAGTCTACATCTGTTCTTTCAATTAAGTTTCTAATCTATAAAAACTGTGAATAAATAACAAACAACATTTAATAGATATTATGAGGAAAATAAATTATTACATGTAATTATACTCCAGAGTAAGTAATGAAAACACAGTTCGGGAGGAATTTGTAATACTGAAAATTTAAGTATAAAAGTCTAGTTGTAGTCACTTACATAATTGCATGTGAAGAGGAATTGAATATCAATAAAAAAGATTTTTTTTGAAAAAAATTATTTTTCTATTTTTTCTTCAGATCATTTGAAGAAATATGTTATTAATCATATGGCCATTTATAGATCAGTGCTAAATTCAAATTTCTGTATTAATGGTGAAAGAATGAGCATGATGTTCTGATGGTACAGTTTACTTTCCAGAATCACAATTATAATAACTGTGGTGGGGGACAGCCAAGGTTTTGTCATTGATTTATTAATGGTTTTGATGCCAGACTATGTCTGAGTAGAAAAGAACTCCTATAATCTCGATTTATTTAAAATATTGCTCTTACAAGACATAGGTTTGGTTTATTTTTTTTTACTTATTATTTTTTTTTTTTTCAGTTGGAGTCTTGCTCTGTTGCTCAGGCTGGAGTGCAGTAGCCCAGTCTCAGCTCACTGTAACTTCCACCTCCTTGGTTCAAGCAATCCTCCTGCATCAGCCCTCACCAGTAACTGGGATTATAGGCACGCACCACCACACCCAGCTAATTTTTGTATTTTTAATAGAGACAAGGTTTGCCCATGTTGGCCAGGAAGGTCTCAAACTCCTGACCTCAGGTGATCCACGTGTCTCGGCCTCCAAAAGTTCTGGGATTACAAGTGTGAGCCACCACACACAGCTAATACTTATTTATTTATTTATTTTCAAATTGTGAGAACTTTTATTTAGAGGGATATTACTCACTTGGAAACAGAGGCTCACAAAGTTGCCAAACCACATGGCCAGTGGGCATGGCCAGTGGGCATGGGTAGGTGTTTATTTCTTATCCCTTGTTCATGAATATAAACCTAATATTTCTCAAAAAAATAATTCATTAGAAGACAGAAAAGAATCAAGGTTCCCATGTCCTTTCCTTTTTTTTTTTTTTTTTTTTTTTAGAATTACTACACTTATGTTCCTTTTTTTTTTAAGTTTTATTATACTTTAAATTCTGGGACACATGTGCAGAACGTGAAGGTTTGTTAACAGGTATACATGTGCCATGGTTATTTGCTGCACCCATCAACCCATCATAGAGGTTTTAAGACCTGCATGCATGAGGTATTTCTCCTAATGCTCTCCCTCCCCTTTCCCACCACCCCACAACAGGCTCCAGTGTATGTTGTTCCCCACCCAGTGTCCGTATGTTCTCATTATTCAACTCAACTTATGAATGAGAACATGCAGTGTTTGGTTTTCTGTTCCCATGTTAGTTTGCTGAGAATTATGGTTTCCAGCTTCATCCATGTTCCTGAAAAGGACATGAATTAATTCATTTTGATACCTGCATAGTATTCCATGGTGTATATGTGCCACATTTTCTTTATCCAGTCTATCATTGATGGGCATTTGTGTTGGTTCCAAGTCTTTGCTATTGTAAATAGTGCTGCAATAAATATATGTGTGCATGTGTCTTTGTAGTATAATAATTTATAATACTTTGGGTATATACCCACTAATGGGATTGCTGGGTCAAATGGTATTTCTGGTTCTAGATCTTTGAGGAATCGCCATGCTGTCTTCCACAATGGTTGAACTAATTTACATTCCCAACAGCAGTGTAAAAGCGTTCCTATTTCTCCACATCGTCTCCAGCATCTGTTGTTTTCTGACTTTTTAACGACAATTAAACCATTCTAACTGGTATGAGATGGTATCTCATTATGGTTTTGATTTGCATTTTTCTAATGACTAGTGATGATGAACTTTTTTTCATATGTTTGTTAGCTACATAAATGTCTTCTTTTGAGAAGGATCTGTTCATATCTTTTACCCACTTTTTGATGGGGTTGTTTTTTTCTTGTAAATTTGTTTAAGATCCTTGTAGATTCTGAATATTAGCCCTTTGTCATGTAGAGAGATTGCAAAAATTTTCTCCCACTCTGTAGGTTGCCTGTTCACTCTGATAATAGTTTCTTTTGCTGTTAAGAAACTCTTTATTTAATTAGATCCCATTTGTCAATTTCGGCTTCTGTTGCAATTGCTTTTGGTGTTTTAGTCATGAAGTCTTTGCCCATGCCTACGTCCTGAATGGTATTACCTAGATTTTCTTCTAGGGTTTTTATGGTTTTAGGTCTTAAGTTTAAGTCTTTAATCCGTCTTGAGTTAATTTTTGTAGAAGGTGTAAGTAAGGGGTCCAGTCTTAGTTTTCTGCACATGGCTAGTCGGTTTTCACCATTTATTAAATAGGGAATTCTTTCCCCATTGCTTGTTTGTACCACATTTGTCAAAGGTCAGATGGTTGTAGATGTATAGTGTTATTTCTGAGGCCTCTGCTTTGTTGCATTGGTCTATATATCATTGGTCTATACATGTTGCATTGGTTTGATACCAGTCCCATGCTGTTTTGGTTACTGTAGCCTTGTAGTATAGTTTGAAGTCAAGGTAGAGTGATGCCTCCAGCTTTGTTCTTTTTGTTTAGGATTGTCTTGGCTATACAGTCTCTTTTTCGGTTCCATATGAAATTTGAAGTAGTTTTTTTTTCTAATTCCATGAAGGAAGTCAGTGGTAGCTTGATGGGAATAGCATTGAATCTATAAATTACTTAGGGCAGTATGGCCATTTTCACTATATTGATTCTTCCTATCCGTGAGCATGGAATGTTTTACCATTTGTTTGTGTCTTCTCTTATTTCCTCGAGCAGTGTTTTGTAGTTCTCTTTGAAGAGACTTTTCACGGCCCTTATAAGTTGTATTCCTAGGCATTTTATTCTCTTTGTAGCAATTGTGAATGGGAGTTCACCCATGGTTTGACTCTTTGTTTGTCTATGATTGGTATATAGGAATTATTGTGATTTTTGCACATTGATTTTGTATCCTGAGACTTTGCTGAAGTTGCTTATCAGCTTAAGGAGATTTTGGGCTGAGACAATGAGGTTTTCTAAATATACAAATACATAATCTACAGACAGAAACAATTTGACTTCCTCTCTTCCTATTTGGATACCCTTTATTTCTTTCTCTTTCCTGATTGTCCTGGACAGAACTTCCAGTACTATGTTGAATAGGAGTGGTGAGAGAGCACATCCTTGTTTTGTGCCAGTTTTCAGAGGGAATGTTTCCAGCTCTTGCCCATTCAGCATATTGGCTGTTGGTTTGTCATAAATAGCTCATTATTTTGAGATATGTTCCATCAATATCGAATTTACTGAGTGTTTTTAGCATGAAGCAGTGTTAAATTTTATCAAAGAATTTTCTGCATCTATTGAAATAATAATGTGGTTTTTGTCACTGGTTCTGTTTATGTGATGGATTATGTTACTGACATGCATATGTTGAACCAACTTTGCATCCCAGGGATGAAGCCAATTTGATCGTGGTTGATAAGCTTTTTGATGTGCTGCTAGTATTTTATTGAGTATTTTCACATCAATGTTTATCAGAGACATTGGCTTGAAATGTATTGTTTTTCCTGTGTCTCTGTCAGGTTTTGGCATCAGGATGATGCTGGCCTCATAAAATGAGTTAGGGAGGAACCTCTCTTTTTTTTTTTTTTTTTTTTTTTTTTTTTTTTATTGTTTGGAATAGTTTTAGAAGGAATGGTACCAGCTTTTCTTTGTACCTCTGGTAGAATTCAGCTGTGAATCCATCTAGTTCTGGGCTTTTTTTGTTGTTAGGCTGTTAATTGCTGCCTCAATTTCATAACTTGTTATTGTTCTATTTAGGGAATGGACTTATTCCTGGTTTAGTCTTGGGAGGGTGTATGTGTCCATGAATTTATCAATTTCTTGTAGATTTTCTAGTTTATTTACATAGAGATGTTTATAGTATTCTCTGATGGTAGTTTGTATTTCTGTGGGATCAGTGGTGATATTCCTTTTATCTTCTTTTATTGTATCGATTTGATTCTTCTCTCTTTTCTTCTTTATTATTCTGACTGGAGTCTATCTTTTTTGTGCATATTTCCAAACACCAGCTCCTGGATTCATTGATTTTTTCAAAGGATTTTTCATGTTTCTCACTCCTTCAGTTCTACTCTGATCTTAGTTGTTTCTTGTCTTCTGCTAGCTTTTGAATTTGTTTGCTACGGCTTCTGTAGTTCTTTTAATTGCGATGTTAGGGTGTGCATTTTATATCTTTCCTTTTTCTGATGTGATCATTTAGTGCTATACATTTCCCTTTAATGTATTGCTTTAGCGGTTTCCCAGAGATTCTAGTACATTGTCTCTTTGTTCTCACTGATTTCAAAGAACTTCTTTACTTCTGCCTTAATTTTGCTATTTACCCATTCAGTCATTCAGGAGTATGTTGTTCAGTTTCCATGCAGTTGTGCGGTTTTAATGCATTTCTTAATCCTGGGTTCTAATTTGATTGCACTGTGGTCTGAGAGACTGTTTATTATGATTTCCATTCTACTGCATTTGCTGAGGAGTGCTTTACTTCTATTTATGTAGTCAATTTCAGAGTAAGTGCTATGTGGTGCTGAGAAGAATGTATGTTCTGTTGATTTGAGGTGTAGAGCTCTGTATATGTCTATTAGATCCAGAGCTGAGTTCAAGTCCTGAATATCCTTGTCAATTTTCTGTCTCGTTGATCTGTCTAACATTGACAGTGGGGTGTTAAAGTCTCCCACTATTATTGTGTGGGAGTCTAGGTCTCTTTATAGGTCTCTGAAAACTTGCTTTATGAATCTGGGTGCTCCTGTATTGGGTGGAAATATATTTAGGATAGTTAGCGCTTCTTGTTGCATTGATCCCTTTACCATTATGTAATGCCCTTCTTAGACTTTTTTGTTCTGTTTTATCAGAAACTAGGATTGCAATCACTGATTTTTTTTGCTTTTCATTTGCCTGGTAAATGTTCCTCCATCCCTTTATTTTAAGCCTATGTGTGTCTTTGCACGTGACATGGATCTCCTGAATACAGCACACCGATGGGACTTGACTGTTTATCCAGTTTACCAGTCTGTGTCTTTTAATTGGGGCATTTAGCTCATTTACATTTAAGGTTAATATTTTTATATGTGAATTTGATTCTGTCTTCATGAAACTAGCTGGTTATTTTGCACATTAGTTGATGCAGCTTCTTCATAGTGTCATTGGTCTTTACATTTTGGTATGTTTTTGCAATAACTGGTACTGGTTTTTCCTTTCCATATTTTAGTACTTCCTTCAGGAGCTCTCGTAAGGCAGGCCTAGTGGTGACAAAATCCCTCAGCATTTGCTTACCTGTAAAGGATTTTCTTTATCCTTCATTTAGGAAGCTTATTTGGCTGGATATGAAATTCTGTTTTGAAAATTATTTTAAGAATGTTGAATATTGGCCCCCACTCTCTTCTGGCTTGTAGGGTTTCTGCCAAGAGATCCTCTGTTAGTCTGGTGGTCTTCCTTTTGTGGGTAACCTGACCTTTCTCTCTGGCTGCCCTTAACATTTTTTCCTTCATTTCAACCTTGGTGAATCCGACAATTATGTGTCTTGGGGTTGCTCTTCTCGAGGAGTATCTTAGTGAAGTTCTCTGAATTTCCCGAATTTGAATGTTGGCCTGTCTTGCTAGGTTGCGGAAGTTCTCCTAGATAATATCCTGAAGTGTGTTTTCCAACTTGGTTCCGTCTCCCCATCACTTTCAGGTACACCAGTCAACCATAAGTTCGGTCTTTTCACACAGTCTCATATTTCTTGGAGGCTTTGTTTCTTTCATTTTTCATTCTTTTTTCTCTAATCTTGTCTTTACACTTTATAAGTTGATCTTCAATCTCTGATATCCTTTCTTCTGCTTGATCATTTCAGTTATTAATACTTTTGTATGCTTCACAAAGTCCTCATGCTGCATTTTTCAGATTCATCAGGTCATTTATGTTCTTCTCTAAACTGATTATTCTAGTTAACAATTCCTGTAAGCTTTTATCAAGATTCTTAGCTTCCTTGCATTGGGTTAGAACATGCTCCTTTAGCTTGGAGGAGTTTGTTATTACCCACCTCCTGAAGCCTTCTTCTGTCAATTCATCAAACTGATTCGTCCATCCAGTTTTGTTCCCTTGCTGGTGAGGAGTTGTGTTCCTTTGGAAGAGAAGAGGTATTCTGGTTTTGGGCATTTTCAGCCTTTTTGCTCTGGTATTTCTCCACCTTCATAGATTTATCTACCTTTAATCTTTGATGCTGATTACCTTTGAATGGAGTTTTTGCATGGGCATCCTTTGTGTTGATGTTGATGTTATTGCTTTCTGTTTGTTAGTTTTCCTTCTAACAAACAGGCCCTCTGCTGCAGGTCTGCTGGAGTTTGCTGGAGGTCTGCTGTTTGCCTGGGTATCACCAACACAGGCTGCAGAACAGTAAAGATTGCTGTCTGCTCCTTCCTCTGGAAGCTTCATCCCAGAGGAGCACCTGCCAGTTGCCAGCCAGAGCTCTCCTGTATGAGGTATCTGTCGACCCCTGCTAGGAGGTGTCTCCCAGTCAGGAGGCACAGGGGTCAGGGACCCACTTAAGGAGGCACTTTGTCCCTTAGCAGAGCTCAAGTGCTGTGCTGGGAGATACATTGCTCTCTTCAGAGCTGGAAGGCAGGAATGTTTAAGTCTGCTGAAGCTGGGCCCACAGCCATCCCATCCCCCAGGTGCTCTGTCCTAGGGAGATGGGAGTTTTATCTATAAGCCCCTGACTGGGGCTGCTGTCTTTCTTTCAGAGATGCCCTGCCCAGAGAGGAGGAATCTAGAGAGGCAGTTTGGCTACAGTGGCTTTGCCACAATGTGGTGGGTTCCGCCCAGTTTGAACTTTCTGGAGGCTTTGCTTACACTGCGAGGGGAAAACCACCTATTCAAGCCTCAGTAATGGCAGACACCCTTTCCCACACCAAACTCAATTGTCCTATGTTGACTTCAGACTACTGGGCTGGCTGCGAGAATTTCAAGCCAGTGGATCTTAGCTTGCTGGGCTCCATGGGTGTGGGACCTGCTAAGCAAGACTACTTGACTCTCTGGCTTCAGCCTCCTTTCTAGGGGAGTAACTGTTCTGTCCTACTGGGGTTCCAGGTACCCCCTGGGGTACATAAAAAAACTCCTGCAGCTAGCTCGATGTCTTCCCAAACAGCCTTCCAGTTTTGTGCTTGAAACCCAGGGCCCTGGTGATGTAGGCACCCGAGAGAAGCTCCTGGTCTGTGGGTTGTGAAGACTGTGGGAAAAGCATAGTATCTGGGTCACATAGCAGTCCCTCGTGGCACAGTCCCTCAAGGCTTCCCTTGGGAAGGGGAGGGAATACCCCAGCCCCTTGTGTTTCCCAGGTGAGACGGCACCCCACCCTGCTTCCGCTTGCCCTCCGTGAGCTACACCCACTATCTAACCAGTCTCGATGAGATGAGCCGGGTACCTCAGTTGGAAATGCAGAAATCACCTGCCTTCTGCGTTGGTCTTGCTGGGAGCCGCAGACCGGAGCTATTCCTACTTGACCATCTTGCCAGATCCCCCAGGTTTAATATTTTAACTGTATGAGAAAACACAGTGTAGAAAATAATGAAACATAAGTAGTCACAGAAACATTGAAAATATTTAAGAGGAAATAAATGTAACCTAAGAACAAAAGAAAGTACTTTCTTACTTAGGAGCCATTTATTTGCACATAAGCATGTATAGAAAGCAACTATCAACCTTGTTTATTTAAAGTTTGAAGTTGTTTGGTGATTAATCAGGATTTTACATCTAGTTCTTCAATAATTCAATAACACATTTTTCAATCAAGATTTTTCTTATTTGCACTTAATCTGTACATTATTAATATGAATGTTTCATGATTTTTTTTACCATTTGAAATGTATAAAAATGCACTTGGCCTTAGATTATTTTTGCAAAAATTACCCTATATTTTAATGTACAATAAAATTTCAAGCAGGGATTTTTAAAAATCTTATAAATGATGAATTGATGGGTGCTGACGAGTTGATGGGTGCAGCACACCAACATGGCATAAGTATACATATGTAACAAACCTGCACGTTATGCACATGTACCCTAGAACTTAAAGTATAATAAAATAAATAAATAAATAAATAAATAAATCTTAATTTAATGAGCATATGTATGTGAAGACACAAATACACACACATATGTGTGTTTGTGTTTCCATAAGAAAGCATTTAGTGAGTTCCTACATCTGGCAAAGCATATTAAGGAGAGTTTATTGGAAATGATAATTGTGAACCAAATTAAGATTGTTTTTTATGCATCAGATTAAATTAGCTTTAATATTATGATAAATCCACTGAATGATTTCCAAGAGGCTATTTATTGAAATTTTGAAGTATCTGACCAAACTGCATCCAATCTGAATTAAAAGAAAAACAAACATGTAAAAAGGCACTAAGAGAAGGAACAACTGGCACTAACAGTCTTATTGATTAAGTATAGGAATATGACAGGGTCAAGACAGTTGTCAAGGAGGATGGTGGTCCTTGCAGGTGGTATGTTGGAAAACAAAATACCCCCAAAGAGTGACGTAAGGGTGAATAATTTTTCCTTTCTTTGAGCCCCAAGGCATATATCTAAGCATATACTTGTTCACTAGTTGGTCCCAGTGGCTTTCAATATAGGCATTCATTATTTAGCCAACATTCCTTATCCAAGCCCTTACTATTATAATGAACAAAAGGAAATTATTTATTAATGAAATAAACTTAAGAAAGTAGCTCTCCTGCAAATATGTGTCTTGGTTAAAAATAGCATTTATGCATACTCATCATGTTAACTTTTATCATTCATTTGTTGATGATTAATACTGTAAATACCTAACAACACAATACCCAAATACCTCAAATCAGTGTCTCCTTCATTTATGCCAGTCTTAGTGATTAAAGTCATTGCTAACACAATGATCCTGTCAGACATCCAATAGTCCTCTGAACACTTCTGTTTCTGTTTTAGGCCCCACATCACAAAGCTTTGCCAATTGTTAACACATTTCAAATATGTTACGTCCATTGCCATCACCACAGTGCCAATCTACGTTACCATTACCATGATCCCTTCTCTGGATGTCTGCAATAGCCTTATAATAGATGTACTCACAGCCACTCTGAATCCTTCTACTCCAAACATTCTCAACACAACATTACATATTGATAACACATTCTGATTGTGTATATCCCATCCTCTCACTACCATCTTTTCAGAAGCTACAGTTGCTCTAGGATAAAATATAAGCACCAAATATGAAAGGCAAAGCTCTTTATTGGACCCTTAAACTGAGTCTTCCTTCTCCTCTTCCTCTTCTACCTTTTGAAGCTGGCACCAGGGCCTTCTTATAGTTCCTCCTGAGAGCCATGCTGTTACTGCTTGAGAGCTCTCTCACATTAAATCTCTTGCCCCTTCCCTATAAAATATCCACACATACACATCACCTGCATAGTTCCTACTCTGCCCTGACCTTTAACACAGTTATGTGCCCATTAACAACGGGGGACTGTGTCCTTAGGCAAATTTGTTGTGCAAACATCATAGAGTGTACTTACACCAACCTAGATGGTATAGTCTATTACAGACCTATGCTGTATGGTGTAGCCTATTACTGCTAGGACTACAAACCTCTATAGCATATTACTATACTGAATACTGTAGGCAGTTGTACGAAATAGTAAGTGTTTGTGTATCTAAAATATTTAAACGGAAAAGGTTATGCTAGGACACTAAGGTGGCTGCAATGTCACTTCACAATCAGAATTTTTCATATCCATTATAATTTTATTGAATTATACTACCATTGTATATGCAGTCTCTCACTGACCCAAACATTATGTGATATGTGACTATATACATTTTCAGAGAAGAATTTTTCTTTTCTTCAGTATATATAAGATACTCCTGTTACAGGTAATTTCTTATTTCTCCATTTATTCTTTGTTGATGAAACTGACCATACCTGCTGGTTATATAATTGTTGTATAATGTACTACCTAATTTTTTTCCTATTCAAAATAGAATATCTTCTAGAAGTGAATCAAAACATAACTTTTAGGGTTTATTGAACAAGAATCTACAAGTTATTGGTCGTAAATGTGATTAGATAACACAGTGATATCGAGGCTCTGTATCAGCATTTCTGCAATTCCCTTGACCAATCCCAACAGTTTCCAATACGGCAATATAATTATAAACATTGTGGCCACATGGAAGATACCCATATGATAAGGAAAAAAGGGATACCTTTCTGACTAGACTTTTTCCTTACTAGGGAAGAAAATAACTCCCACATGCCTTCTCTCTATATATTATTAATGGTAGGAACTGGTCACACATGCATCCACAGGTGAAGCAATGGCAAAAGAGAATGAGAATATTTCGATTGGCCCAATACCAAACATTATAATAGCATCACATATGGAGTTATCACAATGACTAGCTGGCCTTGGTCAACTCTGTCACTGCAAAAATTCCATGTGAGAAATTGCATAGGAGAAGGAACTAATACAGGAAGAAACAGTGGGACATCAATTGCTTGACACGTTAAATTTGAGAAAGTTACCATGGGTTGAACACGTGAAAACAATAGATTGCAACTTGATATGATTTAATTCAACTCTCAGTTTAGTAATTCGTTCTATGGCATTCATGAATGACAGCGATTTATTCTGCTTAAAAACTTTCAGATGGTAATACCATTATTTTGTATCACTTATTTGACTTTTGGATTGAACTGTTTTAAAATTATTCCTTTTTTTTTTTTGTATGTTATATTTTCCACAAGAAGTAATGAAATTTCAACACAGATACCTTAGGTAATTGTCATGTAATATACTTTACAGAGTTTCTCTTCTTGATGCTTTTTTAGTGTACTTTACTAAATTAATGCCCATCTTGAAATGTGATTCCTACTATGTACACAAACAAGAAGAAATAACTTCATTTATACTGCAATCTTTGTACCATACAGCCTTGGTCCTGTATCTATAGTAGTTCTATTTTTTTTTTTTAATTATTTTAGTGGATGTTTTACACTGTTAACTTCCATTGAACTTGTATCCAGCTAAACACTTAGTCATGTTTTACTTAAACTACTTATAATCCAGGTAAGAGGGCTATATTTTCTTATTAGTTGTATTTATTTATGGCAGATACATAGTTCTTGTATATTGAGGTTATTTTTTGATTTAACCCTTAGCTGTGTTTTATAATATCCACTCATGCCAATTTTCTCATTATTAGTATTTTGCTGTTTCTGAGATTTTCAAGACCCTCATGAAATTTATAAATATAAAATTCATCATCAAATATGTATGTAATCTAATTTTGAACAAAATCTGATAAGCAGCACTTTTATAAATGCTATGAATGTCATTGATTAGATTATTGACAAGAAAGGGCCAGTATCTTATGGTAAGTCACCTTCCAAATTAGAGTAATTCATTAATCAGTACAAAATGGACACTGCTTTTCAATATGCTTTGAATCCACACATATATATTATTAGTCATAGAATATTGTCTCCAAATTTATACAATTATAAGTAATACTATGAAAAGCACTTGATCATTTGCTTTGTTGAAAGGAAAATCCACACACTTTAGACCATCTAATAGTCAAGATTGGTAAAGCTATTGTAAATAAAAGGAGAATAAGATTTGGTTTGATTTGATGCTAATAAATTCCTCTGTTAGAGATTTACTATACTAATTCTTTCATTTATTGGTGTTATATTACCATAGCAATTTATAGAATTTGCTTCTTTGATATTGAGAGAAACAGGCAGAGGATGGGGAGAGAGCATGAAGATACATTGTTTATCTCAGTTCTCTGCTATAATTCCAAAACATTGCCATTCTAAAAAATTATTGATAATGGCTACAGAATGACATCCGCAAATTCTCACAAAATCCTAGAGTTTGATTTTTCTGGGTTTGGAAAACTAGTTCATCTTGAATTTATTAAAAATATTTATTCTACCACTTGTAAAAGAAGCTGAAATATGTTGACAAACTCTCCTTTCTTTTAACAACAGTGTTTCACTGTGAAAAATAAACTCTTGACTCTGTCTGAAAATAATGTCCCCCTTTATTTCTGTCCCCATACTTCAGTAAATACATGCAAGTCTAGTCTGCAAACTTCCACCAGTAAATGAGACATTTTAAAAACATTTACCCATTACACTAAAGTGCAAAGACCTTGAGAATATTATAGAGCTTTGATTTAGAGAAATATAGAAAAGACATTCAAATATAGTAAAACATAGTAACATACTTTGAAAAACAGATAATAAAAAATATAGCTTACATGTACTGTACTTGACTGTGACCAAATCTGATCACTGCTAAAACAATATATGGCTGAAAGCACACCATACTATTTTATGAGTGACTAGCACTTCTAGGACACCAGCAAAATAGAGAATTGAACTGCAATTAATTAAGTGGAAGACATGTGAGAGTGTGTCACAATTTGTTGCTCTGTTGATCAGTAGCAATTCTAAATTTTGGGATGATAAATTAAGCTCCAAAAGGACAGGACAGGAGAGAAGGAAATTACACTAAACTAGAATCAAACCATGTGTTCCTAACTCCGACTACCACTGAAGCATAAAGCCAAATTCATCACTTCAATACCTTTGTTACTTCATCTTCAAAATGAGAGTTGTATAAAAATAAATTTGAAGCTTTCTTTTGCTTTCAAAATGCATTAATTCTAAGTTCTCAATCTCGCCACACTTAGTTTTCTGATCTGCTTCCTGCATTTTGTTGATTCTCTAAATTTAAAAAATACTAATTAAATGTCATGTATAAAATGTTAATACGTCCTGTTCCTGACTTTTTTTTTTCCATATTTGAGCACTACATATCTGAACTGATGAACTGAGTTTAATCTTCAGTGCCTAACACATTCTTGCAATGATTACTCTTTATCAATCACCAAAGTTTGTTGTGCTAACTTTGAAATAGCTGTTGATAGTGTAGTTATTTCATCCAATTGTAACAAAAAGAATTTAATGAGTGTTTGAAGTGTGTGTGATTATATTATTTAAATATACATTTTCCAAGATAAGGATTAAACACAACTCAAAAGAAGTCAATATTTCATTATGAATGGAAGTGATTGTATATTATCGGGAAACTTTGAAGCTTTCTACACTGGCATTCTGAATAATCAACTCTGTTGTTTTGTCATTATCAGTGGGGGTGCACTTTTGTAGCTTTTGAAATTTCTGCTGTTTGCATAGTTAGAGGGAGAGAGGAAAGTTTGTTTTCCCACTGACATTTCATTGCTTGTTTGCTCTTCACTGATAGTTTGTGACACTTGGTCTCCCAGGCAGCTGGACTTTTTACCTGGCTTATATGGAGTGGTTTCATTAGAATCTAATTGATTTTACAATTAAAGAACTCACTACTAGTATGTGTCTCTTATAAACTATTTTCTACTTATTTCTTCTTTTTTCTAGTGATATCAGAATAATTGGTTCAGTACTTTAAATTACAGCTTATTGAAATAGTAAAAAGTTATTTTAAATCAGTTATGATGTGGCATTTATTTCTTATCAAAATAAAGATATTTCCCACCGTCACTTCCTGCCAAGTTTGGGTTCACAAAAGTTGATTATTAAAAGAAATGATAAAAATTTATGTAATTCATTAGAGATGTCAGACAATGGCTTTATAAAATGAGAGACAATTTTATAGCATGCAAGCTAAATATAGTCTTATGATTAACTTGATGAGTTTTCGTTTAATTAATGTTTTTCACAGGTAAAACATAAAGTTTGTTTCTATGTATCTAATACTTACCTCTAAATATTCTCTTACTTGTGCGTGTGTATGTGAGCATGTGTGCTTCTTTTTTGTGCCTGGACTTTTCCATGGTGACTTTTTAGGGTTTAGACAATATTTTTGGCTCTTTTCTTTATGAAAAATGTTTTGAAGTCAAAATTACAACTTGATATATATGGTAGTTCTTTTATCAAACTGAGTATACCTACTGCCCTATTGTAAGAAAAATACAGCGTGTTTGACTTTCCATAAGAAAACCCCAAGACTTAATGAGCTAAAGAAAGTCCTAAGTGAAATCCACTAGCCTATTATTTTGTTGTCCTTGGGATTTAATAACCATGCAGAAAGCATTGTTCAGAGACCTAGAGGGTGGCCCCTTCAGGTGAAATCTTAAATGTACCAGTAAAGCAGGATGGAAACCTCCTCTCTTTATTCAGTCTTAATCTCTTTCTTTCAGGGACACTAAATTCATAGCTTCAAGTTGATTAAATTAAAATTCAATTAAATACATATTTTTAAGTGGACATACTAGCTTTGAATAGGACAGCATCTTTTGAATTACAATCAGTTTTCAGAAGTAATATTCATCAGATACAGGCATTGCCATTTTCTCTAAGAAGTTATTTGCATGTTTTAAATTAGAAAATTTAATATGCACTCCGAAGATCAAAGGACCAATAGCTAAAAGCTGGATATGAATATCATCGTGTAATTTTCTATTTTTCACTTTCATTGAGTATAAAAGACTATCCAGAATGTTGTATCCAAAGAAATATCCGTTGTTATTTCTTTATTTTTAAACTGTCCCCCTGCATTAATCAACCTGTAATACTTGGCCCTTATTATTTATTTTAAATCAAAGTATGTGATAAGCAATTCTTTCACAAAATTCTTTATTACAGAAAAATGCCCTGTACTCTGACATCAAGAATTGTGTTAAAACTAGCTGAGTATTATTAGTAATAAGCATTATCATGTCTGAAGTATATATATAAGTAGAAGAAAAAATACTTGATTAAAAAAGTGTTAAGTCTACTTTTTAACATCTTAGAGATGAAGCGGCTTTTAATAGAGTATTGTATTATATTTGAGACTGTATGTGGAAGTGTGTTTTTCTGAGAAACTGTGTTATCATTGAACTTGTTTTAGGGCTATATTCTCAGTGCTCATAACATTAGGTTAAAGTAAGGTTTTCAGGTACATGGATGAACAAAGAGAATTCTGAAATACATCCTTGATCAATCACCTCCACTGGGGAGATGGAAAGCCCCAGCTTTCATCACGTCCTGTCAAGTGGCTTGGTTTAAAAGGCTAAATTAGATATACAACAAAGCCAACACCCTGAAACTCATAGTAGAATTTAGTCATTGAGATTATATATATATGTATCTGGACTTTGAATGTTTTAAGCAAAAGGTTTTTCTCCTACATTGTACTTGAATTTATAGCACTTAGTGTATCCCTTAGGACTTGCTGTATGGTAAATGGTCAGTAAATGTTTATTATGCTTGCTTGTTTTTTGTTGAATTAGTAGCTGATTACCACAAAGTAATGCTGAAACAGACAAAATATAAAGAGAAAGAGATGACATGGATTAAATTTCTTAGAGCTTGTGACTGATTTTATTAGTTATAGCATGCTATACTTTAAGACTCAGCTAAGTGACCAATGCATATTTATTTGTTTAATCTACTTCCTGAGAGTCTCAAAAATTTGTCATATTTTCGAAAAGTATTGAGGGAGTTCCCCTGCTAAAGTTTTAGTTACAGACAGATCCATATATCTTGTGGATTAGGTTTCAGTGGCTTCAAATCCAATTGTAAGCTTCCCTTCTAAAAAGTCTAAAAAGTCGCTTCTAAAAAGTCGCTGAAATTACCTATCTACAAAATAACTTTTTGATTTTTGAGTATTTGGACACCCCAAAGATAAGGATTTGTTTTTTACCTTTTCTTACTTCATTCAAGAGGCAATATATATGATATTTCAGCTAGGAAGAGAGAGCACTGCAAGGATTTCTCAGGCATAAGTAATTTGAAAATGGTTAAAACACAGAATTTTATAATTAATACTTACAGTCTTTCAATTCATATTTTGATAATGGATCAGAATCATTACAACAATTAGCTCTCTAAAAAATAATGGCAAAATGCTACTTTTAGAACAATTTTTGAATATCCTTTCCTATGGTGATTTCTACCAATAAACCCCTGCTGATATTTTGTTGAATTTCTTTGCAATTCTCCTGATGGAAAAAAAAAAAAAAAATCAACAAATAATTTACTTTCCTTTCTCTTTTTATTTCTTTTCACATACCTCAGAGATGACAAATGTTTTTTATTCCTTCAAAAGCAATATTTTAAATAAGATTGGCTTTATCTTAATTCTTAAAAAATATTTTACAGAAATTCTTAATTATGTATTTGAAGAAATTATATATTATTTTTAGCTCCCTTGAATTTGGTTAACATTTAAGAATTCCTATGAACTCCTATATATTTAAAATTTGGTTTACTTTAAACAATAGTTAAACATTTTTCTAAGGAATCATGCATTATTACACTCTACTTATGAAGACGAATATACATTTTATATTCATGTAAGAAAAACAATTTTAAAACTTCCATGTGTGCAAAGAATATTTATCTCATTCTCTTGCTATCCCTCTCTCCTATAAAATATTCATAATAATACATGAATTATTCAAGACTTAACTTCAGCCCAAAATGCAAACCAAAAATTATTAGACCCTAAATTTTGGAAAATTCTTTCTGTATCTTCCACATGGTGAGTATTAACTCATTAAATATTTGTTGAATAAAATTATTGAAAGTGTTTCAAAGTCTTTCTTATACTTAAATGAATTTTCAGTAAAGAATAAATAAACCATTTAGTAAACATAGTACATTTATATACTGGAATACCTTAGATACGTAGGTATAATAAAACACATTATGTATACTGCATTATGCATTTGTGAACATACAAAAAAATAATCTTTATAGGAAGCGCAGAGACAATCAACAACCTTCAGTTTGCATGGGAGGACATTTTTAGTGAGCACTATTGTAAAACTTTCCATACTTTAAATCAGAGTTATGTAATGATAAAATTTAATTAGAACTTGATAGTTTGGGGACTTAACCATATAGTATAATAGAAAATGTCATCCTTGAACTTGTCTGTATTTATTTTGTGTGAGATATATCTAGAAAACCCAAATAAATAAATATTTTTAGTTAGGAATTTTTTTATAAATCCTCTCTCCAAAAAACTAATAATATATGGTCAATTGCACAGTTATAGTAAAAGTATTGCGAGCAATGCATAGAGTAGAGAATAATCTTGCTTATTCTCTACTAAGATATAAAGTATTGATAGCAGAGCAAAGCTCTCAAATATGACACATTAGAGCTTATATGTTGGCTTATTTTGAATAGTTTGATACATGTGATCCCTTTCTTTTATAATTCTATCCTAGAATTCTGAAGATTATTGTAGATGATGAGCTAACGTTAGGTTTTCCAACTTCCAAATTTATCTTTAAGAATTTAACACATTCTCTTAGACATTTGCTCAGGAGAGGTATTTTTTTTTTTTTTTCCTTAAAAGGATATAATTTCAAACCTGAGAGAGATCTTAGTCCACCTCTTGAGTAACCTTTTCGGATAACAGAGAAGGAAAATTAGTCTAGAAAGGTTGGTGAATTTTAAGGATGATGCAGTAATACAGTCAAATACCTTGGAATAGGACAACATTTACCACATCTAGGTGAATTTTTTCCACAATGCCAAACCTATATCCAGAGCTTTATTAGATACTTAAATCATATCTCTTATGAAGGGTTAAGATGAAAATTTGATTTCAACTGACAACCTTTCCCTTTGCTACCTGCCTTTTCACTTATCCTTCTTGTTTCCCTGCATATCAAATTCTGCCAGCTGAGAAAACAGTGTCTTGGGGCTCTCCTCCCAAAGATAGGATAATTTTAATGTCAGAATTTATCTAAAGTCCTATTGAATATTTCATAGGTGTAAGTTTTTACTCATAATTTAGATGAGTTTTTAAATAGCAATCATCGTTTAAGGTAAAAAAATTTATAAACTTATAACAGTAAGATTGAGCAATCAATTTTTTTCTGATTAGTGAACTTTATTTCACAGAGCAATTTTAGGTTTACAGAAAACTGAGTAAGAAGTTCAAAGACATACTCTCCACTCCATTCCACCCCAGTACACAGTTTCCTCTTACAAACATCTTGAATTGATATGGTACATTGTTTATAATTAATGAATCAATATTGATACATTATTGTTAACAAAAGTTCATTGTTCACATTAGAGTTTACTTTTTGTGTTGTGCAGTTGTGTGGATGTTTCCAAATGCATAACACCGTATATCTACCATTATAGTATCATACAAGAGTTTCACTGCCTTATCTTCCGCAATATCCCGAACCAATCTCTAGCAACTACTGATCTTTTTTTTACAGTATGTCTCCATTGTTTCTAGGATGTCATATAGTTGGACTCGTACAGTATGTTGCTTTTTCAGACTGACTTCTAACAATTAACAATATGCATTTAAAGTTCTTCCATATCTTTTTGCAGCTTGATAGCTCATTTTTAGGTTGCTGAATAATTTTTCATTTTATGGGCATACAACACTTTGCCTACCATTTAACCATTAAGGACATACTCATTATTTCCGATTCTGTTATGAATAAAGATGCCATACACATTCATGCTCGGGTTTTTGTGTGTACATAAGTTTTTAACTCCTTTGGATAAATATGTAGAAACACAATTGCCAGACAGAGTGGAAAGACCATGCTAGCATTATTAAGAAACTGTCAAACTGCTTTCCAAAGTGTCTGTATCAGTTTACAGTCTCAATAGCAAAGAATGAGGGTTTCTGTTGTTCCGTTGTGGAACAACGGAAGCATTTGTTGCCAATGGTTTGATTTTTAGTCCTTCTAATAGATATGTATTGATGCCTTCGGTTTCATTTTGCAGTTCCTAATGATATATAATATTAAGAATCTTTTCATATTTATTTGCTATCTGTGTATCTTCTTTGACGGAATACCCACTCAGGCACATCAAGAAAAGCAGGCTCAAATAAAATTTTGATAAGTTGGATTTCATTAAAATTAAAACTTTGCTCAGTGAAAAACACTATTAAGAGAATGAAAAGACAAGCCCTAGACTTGGATTAAAAAATATGCAAACACATATCCACTAAAGAGGCGGGCAGATCACGAGGTCAGGAGATCGAGACCATCCTGGCTAACACGGTGAAACCCTGTCTCTACTAAAAATACAAAAAATTAGCCGGGCATGGTGGTGGGCGCCTGTGGTCCCAGCTACTCGGGAGGCTGAGGCAGGAGAACGGCGTGAACCTGGGAGGTGGAGCTTGCAGTGAGCAGACATGGCATCACTGCACTCCAGCCTGGGCGACAGAGCAAGACTCCATCTCAAAAAAAAGAAAAAAAGAACTTGTATCAAAAATATACAAAAAAACTCTTAAAACTCATAATAAGGAAACTGAACAGTCCAATTAAAATATGGACAAAACATCTGAGTAATCAATTTTTTAAACAGCAATAAGCATTCTATACTCATAAATTTAATATAGTACTCTGTAAAAACGAAAGAGCTACCTAGTTTGTACAATTTTGATGTTTATCAATCTTTAATTTTAAAAAGACTGTTTTCACACTAAAAGGGAATTAAATGGAGCACTCAAAGGCCATTAACTGGGAAAAGTAACTCTAACACATCGTTAACAAAAATGAGAAAAATGCCTTAGTATATGTTATATTGATCAGTATAGATAAATAAAATAAAAATCAAAAGAATAATGCTGTTTTATTGTTTTTAAATAACAGATTTATTGAGCTGTCACTTGCCCACCATAAAATTCATGATTTTTTTTTTTTTTTTTTTTTTTTGAAGTCTCGCTCTGTTGCCCAAGCTGGAGTGCAGTGGTGTAATCTCTGCTCACTGCAGCCTCCACCTCCAGGATTCAAGTGATTCTCGTGCCTCAGTCTCCTAAGTAGGTGCACACCACCCTGCCCAGGTGATTTTTGTATTTTTAGTAGAGACGGGGTTTCACCATGTTGGCCAGGCTGGTCTCCAGTTCCTAACCTGAAGTGATCTGCCCGCTTCAGCCTCCCAAAGAGCTGGGATTACAGGCCTGAGGCACTGCGCCCAGTCATACTCATAATTTAAAAGTGTATAATTTAGTATTTGTTGAGTATAATCATGGAGTTGGGCAATCATCACCATCTAATTTTAGAACACTCACTTATCACAATGCTTTCGATATCTGTCTATGTTGAAACATGTTTCAGCACTGCATCCTTTCTATTGCCCAATAATATTCTATTGACATGATTTATTATTGGCTTAGAAAACATTTCCCAGGTGTCTCATGCAAGATATCTACTGAATGTTGACTATGTAGCTAAAGATTTTCTTCTAGCAGTTGGTAATCAATTTTAAAAATGGCAAATAGTTTCAGGAGGGCCAGAGATGACTTTGATGGGATTAAAAAAAAAACGTCTTCTCAATTTTTCAGTATGTATTTAAGGATGCAGCAGATACTGATTCAAGAATATAATTAAGCCTTGTTCAATATAACTTAAAGAAAAACCCAAGACCTCTTCTACTGACCTTCAAAATGTGTAAGTATCAATGGCTGAGTGAAAATAAGGCTAGTTATTACAAAAAGAATTAGAATTTTTAAAAATAAAAGCGCTGTTGGAAAGTGAAATTATTCAAAAGAAATGTTTAACTGTTTTTGTAAAGTCTTGAATGCTTTATAAATAATACATTTAAATGTTATAAGGTGATGCATATATATTTTAACATGAACAATTCTAAGTCTCTATTTAGAGAAAGCCTGTTAGGAAATCTTACAAACTCACTAGGTAACTTGCTTAGGTAGTCTGAGTGCTATTATTCTGAAATACCAACATGATTTTTGTGGTAGACATATAATTATTTTAACAGATTAAAGATTCATTTATTCACTGAACCAATTATAATAAAATAATTTATTCAATGTATTTAATATGCAAGGATTACATTTTCCTCAAACTAAATATAGCATTTAACATGTTACATGTTTAAGAAAAATAAAGTCCTTTTACATTTAATTAAAACTATAAATTGCAAAGGTTATCAAATTGATGTGAAATCTACACTAAAACCTTTTCAGACATTCATAAGAATGCCTAAAATGCACAAAAATAGGTTTTGTTGAGAACAAACTAGTCAAAAACTACATTAGTTCTTTGCCCTTCCTTGAATCACTTGAACATTCTGCTCTTTTGACATCTTTAACAGTTTTAACAGATTTTCATCTGGTGGTAGTATAGGCTGACCTTTCTGGCTTACTTTAGAAAATGTAGCATTGAGAAATCTTATGACCACTGTTACTAGCTCCCTTGGTGTGATATGACCTCAACAGGCATACCTTATGAAGATGGATCATTGTAAATCAATAAATAGCAGATTAACCTTTAAACTTTACATAGCTATCTAGAATTTATAAATTATTTTGGTAATCACAAGCCTATTTCTGTGATCCAGAGCTTACTATTCATCTTATTTATATTTATCTATAATTTTAGCATTAGAAAAAAGTAAAACAACAAGTAGATTTATACAACAGTGTTACCGTTGAGACCGTGATGAAATAGTACATATTAGGTGATCTCGTTCAACACATTTGTATAGATAATGTAAAGAATGATAAATATAAGAACTTTATAAAGTAATATATGTAAAGTTGTATATCCCATATGTCACTTATAATAGAGATTTATTTGTCTCAAGAATACTTTAATGATGCATTATTGTTTGATTAGAAAACAATTTTCTTGTAAGTAGTTTTATGTAGAAAGTTTTGAACTAAATAGACAAAGTTCTTTAAGACAAATATTATAAATAACATATTGAAAATCAGTTATAATGTTCCACATAAATCAAAATAGTTCTGAAAATAATAGCAGAAAATAGCCATTGATGATGAAGTTTAAAGACAAGAAGTTTGATGAGTAGGAAGGAGACGTACTGAACAGTTTATATCAAAAAAACTTTGATTCACCCTTGGATTTTCAGAAAAATGTAGTTCAGTCAGCAATGACTCCTGGCAATATATAGATGTGGAAAACACATGTCTAAAAATATGTTATCGGCCAAAAGTCTTCAATGGATTCAGAATTCTGTCTAAATATTTCTTTATATTTCTGTGTAGGTTTTTAATTACACTGATACATTTGTAGCACTGTGTTAACTTGAAATGATTTTATAAAGTTGCCTTTCTAGCATAATTATGTTGTTGATATTTAATTTAATTTATATACAGTTTCAAACTGTCAATTAAATGCTGGTAATTATTGACTTCCATAAAGGAAACTCTTTTTTGATAATAACTGCCAATCAAGTACCTTTCCATATCTCTGCTATTTCCTAGGCTGAATTCCACCAAATAGAAATTATGTTATTTGAATAAGGGTTGCAGATTGCTTATCACATTATTTGAATACATGTAGAATTACTCCACAAATTGAGGGGGTTGCTTTGGATTTTAATGCCTTTGCTAGGTACTCTTCTAGGCACAAGCAAAAGCAGTCATGGATTTGTTTTCATTTGCCAGTTCAGCTAATTTTTTAAGTGCTTACAAATTTATATCTGCAGCACTGATATATATGGTGCAGTTCAAATCAGATAGCCAAAACAAACTTGCCATTTTAAGTGAGCATGACCCTTGCCAAGACTTTTTGGCATTAGGTCTTAGCTAACAGATCATTATCATTAGATCAAATGTCTTACTTAATCCCTCATTGTAAATTAATCTCTCTCAAATGGTCACTCTCCATGACATCATTCTATTTGTATTTTATTCATAATTTTTACCACAGTCATATTTGTTTACTTATTTATTTTCCTAGGTAATGTCTATCTTCTCCAGTAGAAAGTGACTTTTCCCCAAGGGCAACATCTTCTGTCTTGTTCAACTTCATATCCCCAGCACCTAGAAAATGTCTGGCATACAGAAGGTGCTCACAATTATTTGTGGCATGAGTAATTCTCCCACCTTACATGTCTATAAACCACAATACTCAGATCATTTAGTTTAATGGAGATGCCCACAACCTAATTTTTAATCTGACCTACTCAATATAGTCTGGTCACTATTGACATTTTGCGTTGGATGAATTGTTATTGTGAGGCACTGTCCTGTGCATTGTCCTATGTTTAGCAGCATCCTTGGCCTCTACCTACTACATGCCAGTGACACTCCCTTCCCTTGCCATGGCAATGAAAAATTGCCAGATGTAGCTCCAGGAAGGCAAAATTTCTCGTTTCAAACCAATGAAATACAAAGATGTCTGTCTTGGAGACCAATCACATTTAATCTGTGTATCAACTTGATCTCATAAGCATTTTGTATATTGTTTATTGATAACTCAGTTCACCTAATCAAGACACTCAAAAACACAAATTTTTCCATATACTCTTATTCACACCTTTAAACCACCACCAAATTCTGTTCATAGTTCATTCATAGTATCTTTTCATTCTCATTGAGAGTTATGTTTCAAGTTTTTTTCAACATTTCCTTGTATGACTGTATTTCCTTGGTATGACTGATTAATTTGCCTAATTAAAACTTGGAACAGTTTCATGTCTTAATCCTGTGTATTAGTCCATCTGTGCCGCCATAAAGGAATACCTAAGGATCAGTCATTTATAAAGAAAAGAGGTTTATTTGACTCATGATTCTGCAGGCTGTACAAGAATCATGACACCAGCATGTGTTTCTGGTGAGGGCTTCAGGATACTCCCACTCAGAGCAGAAGGCCAAAAGGAAGGAGTGTGTGCACAGATCACATGGCAAAAGAGCAGAACAAGAGAGGGGGAAGATACCAGGCTCTTTTAAACAATCAGCTGTGAAGGGAGCTAATAAAGCAAGAATGCACTCATTACCACAAGAATGGCAACAAGTTAATCATGAAGGATCCACTGACAAAATACAAATACCTCCCACCAGATCCCACCTCCAATACAGGGGATTAAATTTAACATGAGACTTGGCAGACCAAATAAACCATATGCAAACCATAGCACCTTGTCTCAACAAGCTTGGGTAGCATGGTTACCAGAAGAATCTGGTACAGCTGATAGAGCTATGCAGCCTGTCCCTTCCAGTGTTTCCTATTCTCTTCAATTAGAAAAAGCTAATAATTTTTCTAATTGTCCCTGGGACTGTGCTACACTTTAGTCTTTTCTTCATAGGAATGGACTTTATGCCATTTTATTGTGAGTGACTCTCACACCACCCACTGGCTCATAGGTCTCTTGGTTATTCATTAATCATTTTAGTTTCTATGCTTGCCATTGTTGGGATTTTCCACCTTTCTTGAAGCCAGAGGATCAAGTATAATTAACTTTATTTTTAAAAAAGCAAGTTATTTCCACTTTACTCTTTAAATTCCACCTCATGACAATAGATGTTACATTACCGATTGATTGGAAATCAGTGATATTTAGACAATATCCTGAGATGATGTAAGAGAAGTATGTTGAAAGTGTCCTACTTTCTGCCTCAACAGATGAAAAAAAGTCTGTTTATATAATCATTTGCAACTTTCAGAATATTCTTAGTTGTACAAAAAAGGTGACATTTTAAATTCTTGATAACAATACCTTCGTACACGTGCACCTACACAGAGACACTACACTTTTATACACCAAAATAATTAAAATGCATACTTAAATGGTTATTTTCTTCAACTCTAAGACAAAAATAAATGGTTGAAACAAATCATTTGGATTAATAAGGAACTAAGTAAAATTGTTTTGTTGCCCAGTAGTAATACATTGATTTAGCAGTAGTTTCTTAAGCTTTATTTTTGACACTTTCTGGCTGGATGTACTACTTTTTTATTTATTTATTTTTTTATTTTTATTTTTTTTGATACAGAGGCTTGCTCTGTTGCCCAGGCTGGAGTGCAGTGGAATGATCTCAGCTCACTGCAACCTCCACCTCTGAGGTTCAAGCAATTCTTCTGCTTTAGCC
The DNA here is from genome assembly GCF_007565055.1 of Rhinopithecus roxellana. Classification (NCBI taxonomy): domain Eukaryota; kingdom Metazoa; phylum Chordata; class Mammalia; order Primates; family Cercopithecidae; genus Rhinopithecus; species Rhinopithecus roxellana. The sequence goes on along the minus strand of NC_044551.1, from coordinate 123,677,250 downwards.
TCCCAAGTAGCTGGGGCTACAGGTGTGTGCCACCACGCCTGACTAATTTTTTTTTTTTTTTTCTTAGCAGAGATGGGGTTTCACCATATTGGCCAGTCTGATCTCAAACTCCTGACCTCATGATCTGCCCACCTTGGCCTCCCAAAGTGCTGGGATTATAGGCATGAGCCACCATGCCTGGACTGGATGTACTACTTTACAGTCATTTTGTAACTTGAAAACTGCATTTTTTAAATTCTTCACTTGTATGTATTCACTGTGTTACAGAATAAAAATTAACTTATTAATTTACCAAAAAGGAAACAAAGTTACATTGTCCATTTTGAGACATTTTCTAGGTAGAAAGTAAAATCTCCTAAAATTTTATAAACATAATAAAATGACCAACAAAAACAACCACTTCAAAATACGTTTGAAAGTTAGGTTTATAAAATTTATCTTTATATTTTATATCAGTAAAATATGTTAATCTGAATCATTTCATTAAAATAAGACTTAGAGGTAGATTTCTCCAATCTATTATACCATCATATACCATATACTATTATACCAGTGATCACTTCTATTATACCATCAAGAGTCAATTATTAAGTTAATTAGCTTGATGGAATCTTTCTACAATGTACACATTAATCAAAATTACACATTGTACCCCATAAATATACACAACTATTATTTTTCAATTAATAATAAATTAATTTTACAAATGTTTTTCTAAAAGAGTCAATGATTATATTTTTATGAGATTTAAAATATTTTTAAATTTACGTGCTCATTTTAAAATTTAGATTCAACTATATTTCAAATTAAAGAATAAAACAATCTAAATTCTGATTCCAAAAATGATGAGAAAGTAACTAGTATTTTTAAATTGAAATAATTACATTTCTAATTCAATAAAGTAATTGAAGTGCATGATAAATTATACAAATTTGGTATTTTAGGGCATAATTTATCAAATTCAGATTTTGTCTATAGTATCAATAATATATCATGTCTGATTTATTGTTCATTTATATAATATATTTACTTTGGTTACATTGAATAGCTTTACATACATAGGCTGATGTACATTTCTTATTTTTATTTACATACCTGTTTACAAACTAAAATTTATTCCAAAGCCTTGAGTTCTATCAAATGGATATTTTTCTGATCACAGGTAATATAATAGTTTATATGTCAAAATAAAATTAGACCTGTACCACTCAGGCCCTAAAGTTATAACTTTATCAAAACATTTATCCAATAGAAAAATGTTTTAATTTTTAGCATTTGAGATAATGCAATAAACATACTAATATTCTAAGGCTAAATTTTAAATTGAAGAACTTGTCATTTCTTGAATCTCTAACTTTTCAGTTTGCCCTTACAGAGGGCACTAACATTTTTATCTTTTGATTTAACATAATCATGGAATTTGGTAGAAAGAAATGATTTAAACAGCAATTATATAACTAAAAAGATAAACTGCTTTGCTTTTCCACAAATGAAAAAGGTTATACAAATGACCTATACAATCATCTCTTTCTTGATTGCATTTCTCAGTTTACTTTACTCAAATTTAGGAAAATCAACATTTTTTACCCGATATTTCCAATCCCATTTTTATCTATAATTTAAGTATTCTGTATGATTTCTTTAATACACAAACATGAGTGTAATTAATAAAGTTCTTTGAAAATAGTTTTTTGGCAGGTACATGCAGACCTTCAATTCCAAAAATACACTTGAACAGTAATTATAAATAATGGTTTAGTGTCCCAGAGGGTCTTGTCAGTGCAATCATTTATCTGTGTAAAAGTCTGTCATAAATTTTGAATGAAAACCACGACACTAAATGTCTGGATTAAACGCTGACTTCTCTGAAGCTAAAAAAGTCATGTCTACCTATTTTACTTGCTTTTCTTTTATTTGGCATTCATACACTGTTTCCCGTCAATGTGACAGTCTAAAGCAGACAAAGAAAAAGAGGCACTACACTTTTAGACAGCACAGTGACCGACATTAGGACCTCTTGACTGTGTGTCTTGCAGTCAGGGACATCCAGAGTGGTGCAGGTGGGTCTTGCACAAGGCCAAGGAACATCTGGTTTGCCACGAAGAGAGTCAATGATAGTGCTCTGTATTATCCTGTAACAAGCTTGAAGGAAAAAGAAAAAAAAAGGATAAAAAAGGTTGTAGAAATTTCTATCACAAACAGAGCTAGTGCCAGCAGGTGAGACTCTAGCCCATCTGTGCATGAAGAGCTCCCTTAGCAAATGAAATCATATTTTCTTTTCAATGTAATCCATAAAGATGAAGGGCAGAAAGTTTCATCTTGGATCAGAGAAAAAAAAAGATAGAAATAAAACAAATCTGATACATCCTAAGTAGCACTACTCTACCGCTTCTCATAATATGTATTAAATACCTCATTTCAGCTAAGCCCTGACTGAGCTACCACAAAAGAGCTGCTGTAAAGAGCTGCTGGTTTGTTGCAAATGTTTTGCCTAACAAATAATTGATGGTTGAGACTTAACTCAGATATTTAAAATAATATGTTGTTCTTCTGAATATTTTCACATCTTGGCACGTCACTCAACATTTTGCTTAGATTCTTCTACTGTGACCCGTGGAGAGGTTCCTTTCTAGAGAGTCTTTGAGCAACTTCAAGGATGGGAGGGTATTTTTTACATCTCTGGTCTTTAGCAATTATGCCTGGCAATAAATAAATAAATATGTTAAATGAACCTAATAATCTTAGAAGAATGTGCCCAGACTTCTAATTTGATTTTACTTATTCATCAAAAAGTCAATACAGATCATCTAAAATATAAATCTTAAAATATTTTGTTTTATTTTGCTTTACTGGAAAACACAGTGCAAAAATCAACTAAATATTTAATTTTATTTAAACATGGTTATTTTGTAGTGTTCTTGTTAAAACTAATTTGGGCTTCTGTGAGGAGACAAGGAGCATGGTATTCCAACTTAGAATGCACTAATAATCTATTTTGTAGCTTCCAAAAATATGAGAAATGTTCTCCTCAAAAATGATCTTGTAGGAATGTATTCCATGGGTTTTCAAGACATATGTGAAATTCCAGTGAACATTAGCAAGTCCCATTTCAATTGTCTTACCTAATTATATAGAAGCTAAAACAAAGATGATTTCTTCTGGATTGCTGAAAACATCTAAAAATTCACTATGTATTTTCAGTCTCTGTATTTTTTATGGTCTGAATGTTTGTATCTCCTCCAAATTTACATGTTGAAATCTAATCACCAATGTGATGGCACTGGGGTGTGGGGCCTTTGGGAGGTGACTAGATCATGAGAGCAAAGCCCACATGAATGGTATTCAACCTTTAAAAAGAGGCAACCTTTAAAAGGAGCTGCATTTTGTTTTTCACCACGTGAGGATGCAGAGAAAAGTCCCCTTATATGAACTAGGAAATGAGCTTTCACCAGACACCAAGTCCACTGGCACTGTGACCTTAGACATTCCACCCTCCAGAACGGAGAGAAACCTATTTATGTTGTTTAAAAACTACCTAATCCATGGTACTTTGTTGGTACTTTGTTATAGCAGTCCAACTGGACTAAACAAATTTTTTTTTTTTTTTTTTTGAGACCGGGTCTCGCTCTGTCAGTCAGGCTGGAGTTAAGTGGCGTGATCTCTGCTCACTGCAAGCTCCTCCTCCCGGGTTCACGTCATTCTTCTGCCTCAAGTAGCTGGGACTACAGGCGGCCGCCACCACGCCCGGCTAATTTTTTGTATTGTTAGTAGAGACCGGGTTTCGCCTTGTTAGCCAGGATGGTCTCGATATCCTGACCTCGTGATCTGCCTCCCTCGGCCTCCCAAAGTCCTGGTATTACAGGCGTGAGCCACCGCGCCCGGCCTAAAACAACATTTTAATCCTCAAAACAGAATATTTAAGGATATCAAATTGGGGTGGAATAGCAGCATCTGAATTTCTACACTGACCAAATATAGTTTTTTTTTATATATATTAAAGCTTCATAAAGAGATTGTACATTTATTATTTCAACACTACTGTTGAATTATTGTAAACCCTTCTGGGCTGCCAATAAGCAAAACCCAGCTACACAATAAATGAGAAACCCACATACCATTTCCATGACAAACTCAAAGAAATTTTCTCCCAGACAAATAAAGGATAAGATTATATTTTAATTAAATATTATTGTATGCATTTTGACAAGTGCACCATAAAGAACTGCTTATATTGAGCTGATATTTTTATACAGTATACATTCTAAGAATTATTGTAGCCAGGCGCGGTGGCACACGCCTGTAATCCCAGCACTTTGGGAGGCCGAGGCGGGCGGATCACGAGGTCAGGAGATCAAGACCATCCTGGCTACCACGGTGAAACCCCGTCTCTACTAAAAATACAAAAAAAAAAAAAAAAAAAATAGCCGGGCGTGATGGTGCGTGCCTGTAGTCCCAGCTACTCGGAGGCTGAGGCAGGAGAATGGCATGAACCTGGGAAGCAGAGCTGGCAGTGAGCCGAGATGGTGCCACTGCACTCCAGCCTGGGCAACAAAGCGAGACTCTGTCTCAAAAAAAAAAAAAAAAAAAAAAAAAGAATTATTTTAACTCATAAACATCTTTTTTTTATTATTCAATTTAATATTTTAAACCAAAGTTCAAAAAAAGTATCCTTTTGTTGTTGTTGTTGGGGTGTGCTGATTCTGGGTATTTCTGTAAGCCTTTGTACATATTACAATTACAACCCTACTGAAATGCACTGTCTGAGCTTTCTAAGCCAATTATGAATCTCGGAAGTGCAGCTCTGCTTCCTGACCAAAAGGAAGCCAACCAAGCACAATATTACAACTCCTTAGAGAGTAATTTTTCCATAATGGGTTTTACTTGAGTGACTCATACTGATTATATAAGATGCAACACAATTAAATACAATTCTGTGTGGCTTTGCACACATGTACACGTGTATCAGAAACAATGCAACATTTGCAATTGCTTCCACAAATAGCCTTAAAAAAGGAACGAGTAACGTCATACAGATTACCAATAGCCACTTCAATGGAGAAGCGTAGGAGAGGCTAGACAGGACAAGAAGAACTTTAGCAGAGGGAAACAGCAAGGCTCAGGAAAAAGAGGTTGATTGTTTCTTTAAGGTTAGGAGTCATAAGGCTGATGGAGAAATGGGGGTTAGAGATATAATTTGAAAAGAGTCAATTAAGTCCAGAGAGGCAGGGAAGTGGTTCCAGATGGCAGGTAAAACACAGGAGAAAGGGAAAGTGGTGGAGTGGATAGAGGTGAAGAGGGTGAAGAGGGGGCCTTGAGAAAGCAACTAGGGAGGCTTTTAAATCTGAATTTAATGACAGAATAAAACAAGTACAAAAAAGCCAATGTTCTGAAACAATTTTCAATAACAATCTAATATAATTCAAGTTCAGAATTTTAAGTATATTTGCAGCTGAGAGGTCCAACAGCATAATCCTTCACAAGAAGCTTCTTTTTCCTGCCCAGGCCTCACTCCATCACCACCAAAACCTATGACCTATACACAAAAAAATCACATGACTTATAGCCCACATTTTGAAAGAGACTGGTATATTTTTCACAGCTGTTTAACTCTGTAATCATGAGATTTACATGTATTACAGGAAAATAAAAGTGAATTTATAAACCCATGTTTTTCAGACTTGGGTTGAATCTCCCATGCCAATCTACCAATTTTCCTCATGGGATTTAACAGGTAAGGGAGGAAGAAACTTCATGTAAAAATGCCCTTGATCTCTACCCATTGTTCAGACAATAGAGATGGCCCTTCATAAAACAGCAGAGATTTCTCCAGTACAACACACAATCTGTTTTCCCAAATGACAGCCCCCTTTAAGTATTAACTACCAGCAGTGGAGAGCAAATACTTTTTTGTTCCTGCTCTTGTATGGGGTGGCACTCTCAACAGCAGAAGGCAATGGCACTGAGTAAACCTGGTTCCATTGAGAGAATAAGTATTTATTAAATATGTACTGGTTTAATTTTTTATTGGGTATCTATTATGGAGTAAGCCCTGTGCTGTGTAATACGGATGCAGTGACCAATTAGGCAAACTATTCTTCAGAAGTGTATACACAAGTGACGGCTTAGAATTCAGAAGACAGCTACAAAACCAAATAAGAGAAATGATAAAGCTAAATATAAAGGTAACACATAAAACTAATGCTTATTTGTTCTTGTGACATCAAGAACAGTTTCCATGATAAGTGGATCCCAGCAACTTTAAGAATCCATACTATGCACAAGAACCCAAGGACAGAAAAAGTATTTTCCAGGAGTTAACAGTAGCTATTCAAGTTGCCTGTGTCACAGCAGTACATTTTAGCTCTTTTTAAAAGCTTTGGAAGCTTTGGCTACTGGTCAGTGTATCTTACTAAGCCACTCTCAGAATCACTTTCTCAGTATTGCCTCTGCAGAGAAAGAGTCTGTCTGAGAATCCTTGAGTGTCAAATATACTAGAGCAATTAACATAACAAAAATGTCCCCAGAGACATAATCTGGTATAAGGCAGAGTAATATCAAAGTTTTAAAAAGCTTTATTGACCCTTTTTCTTAAATGTTCCAGATTGGTGGTTCCCAAACTTGGCTTCATAGTAGAATCGTCTGGGAAGATTTTTGTAAAAAGACAGACACTTGCACACACAATTCCAGCCATCACCCAGAGACCTGTTACACAGCAGTGGTCAATGAAGCAGTTCTACGAATATACATATATAAGCTAGATTTCATGTACCCTAAACTCCCTTTTCAAAAATGTAGGTTTAGGATTTGGAAAATACTGGTTTAGGGAAAAAATAATTGGCATTTGGAGCCAGCAGTAAATTCTCCATTTGCCACTAAGTTACTGCTTTCTTCTTTATGACTCAGGATCCAACATTCAGCACTGGCACAGGACAACATTAACCAGAGACATCTACTCTCCTGACCAATGAGGTACAGACTCCAGGGCAATGCTTCACCACAACCCTTACCAGATGTACTCAAAGACAACTGCATCCAGATGCCACCAACAAAACTCTGAGTTTTGTCCCTGCCAGTACCAGAGATGAATAATGCTTCAGTGTGTAGGGAGGATTTGAATGGCGAAGAGCCTGGATAGGAGAAAAGACAAGTTAATTAACCTGTCAAATCATTCTGTTCAGAGAACATAAATTCAAAGGAAACTGCATAATGAAATAACATTTCCATTTTCTTGCATTTTTTTTTTTTTTTTGTATTCTGATTCATTGTTCAAGAGGTACCTACAAATTAGTATGGTTTTTGCAAAGATCACATATAATGTCTGAGGACTTTTGCAATGTAAAACAAGTTATATTATTCTTAAATTTGTATGTGCATAGGACTAACAGCAAATGTAATTCTGTTCCTTTACAATGGTTACTCGATAGCTATCAAATACTAGAACATATATAAAAATGTTTATAATAGGCTTAAAAAGTTAAAGACCTCTGTAATGTAAAAGAAGACATTTAAAAAGTTATTTACATTTACTAACTTACACTCTTAATAACAATGCAGAATTTATTTTAAATATAATTACGTTTCAAATTTCTAATCCTTTAGCTCAATAATTAGCAAGTTATGGTCCACTGCCTGGTTTTGTAAATAAGGTTTTATTGAAACACAACCTCCCTCTTTGTTTACTTGTTGTTGACAGCGTCTTTTGTGCAACAACAGCAGGTCTGAGTAATTGTAATATACTGCATGTTTCTCAATGCATAAAATATGTATTATCCCACCTCTTTACAGAAAATATTTGCTGACTCCTGCTTTAGACCATTACTTGAATCAGATGTAAAATATGTCAAAATCTCCATAAAACATCATAGCAAAATTAACACTGAAAAATCGCTGAAATTAAGTAAATATGTTTTATGAAATAAAGTTAAAAATTTATTAACTATGTGTCTATTTCAATTTCATTTCTAAACATTGCCAGTCAACCAAAAGCCTTTCACACATATGGACAAGAATAATTAATTCAAAACTTCTTTAATATTTTGCTGAATCATATAAAAAAACTTACATTTATTTGGTTGTTTCCTAAGTTTGACAAGTTGGGATGATGGACTGCATTTTATTTAACAATTTGTTAGTTCAATTCATAACTTTTAAATATTTAGAAATAGCTATGTAGCCTCATTTGTACTCTTACGTAGGCTCCACCAAAGTTTCCACCTGGCCTCTAGGCTGTATTTCATGCCTCAGTCATACCAGAGAGTGTACCATTGTGCCAGAAATGCACTCTGGAAGATCCAGTTGTAAACTTTGGTTAAGCCCAGAAAGCGAAATTTCTAAATTGTCATAGCATTATCAATCAAGTACGAACTGTCCTCCTTCCATGATCTGTCTGTATGGGCCTTGAAATCAATCTAACTGAAGTGAAAATAAAACGGGATGAAAGAAGGAATGGTTCCCTTCCACAACAAGAGATAGCTAGCCTGCAAGATAGCCAGGCCTGGATACATAGAAGGAGGAAATGTCAATTTAAATCAAATCTGACTTTTGCTTTTATCTAGATGTGTCTATGATGCAACTTAAAGTAAGTTAAGAATTTTTGTTACTCAAGAGTGACTAGGTAAGTAAAGAGACCCCATTGTATAAAATTAATGGGAGACATAAATAAAGGTGCTTTGTGAGTACAACCCATGAGTCACATTCACAAAACCTAATAGTTTATATATATGTATGTGTGCATGTGTATATATTTGTGTGTGCAATATATATATATATATATATATCTCCAAAAGACTTATATAAATGTTTCACCCATGAGTCACATTCATAAAACCTAACTCTGTGTGTGTATACATATGTGTGTGTGTATGTGTGTGTGTGTGCATGTATATATAAATATCCCAAAGACTTACTCTAAAATAGGTCATAGGATAGTGCTGAAGAATCCAGAATCGGACAATCTTGCCTAGAGTTGAGCTCCAGGTTTACTACTTAACCTTGTGGCCGTGGGCAAGTTATGTATCTTCTCTGTGCCTCAAAAAGAAAAAAAAAAAAAAAATTGGAAGAACATAAACAAATTAACTATAGCAAATAAGTGTTGTGAATACTGAATGAGTTAATAAATGCCCAGTGTTTAGAGTAATACTGACACAACAAAGTGAGCTGGAAATGTTTGCCATTTTTATTTCTTAGTTTTTACTATTTATTGCAATATAAATATAACCATCATAGAGTGAGAGAACAAACCTTAAGTGCAGAAGTCAATGAGTTTTTACAGATGTATACACCTATCTAAATACTGAGATCAATATAAAAATATTTCTTGCCTTCTGGAAAGCTCTTTAGTCCCCTTCATAGTTGTTACTCAACTACCACAAAGGTAACCACTATTCTGATATTTTATCCCCATGGTTAGTCTGTTACTGATCTTCATGTAAATGAAATCTTCCAGCAAGCACTCTGTGGTTCTGCTACTTCGGCTCATTTTCTTTTTTTTTTTTTTTTTTTTTTCTGTAAGATTCATCCTTTCAAGGAGAGTACTCATTCATTTTCATTGCTTCATAGCTTTCTAATGTTGATGGACCTTTATGTTGTTTTCTAGTTTTCAGCAGTAATGAATAAAGTTGCTATAAACATTCTTTTACATGTCTTTTGAGGCCGTAAGCATTAGATTTTGCCCAATATGTACACAATTTGTTCAACTCGCTGTGTCAGAGCATGCATGTATTCTTTGACAGAAACTGACTATTAGTTTACCTAAGTCAGTGTACCAATTTATGCTCCCAGAAGCAATTTATGTGAGTTTTAGTTGTTCACAGTATCGTCAAAACTTGATGTTGATATTCTCTTTAATTTTAGTCATTCTAGAGTGAATGTGGTAATATCAAAAGAAAGTTGGTTTTACATTTTGATTAGAAATGAAGACTGAAGACTTGTGATGTTTAGAGTCAAATACACTTATTGTCCATCTGGATATCCTTGTTGATGAAGTGTCTGATCGAGCTTGTGTCCATCTGAGTTTTGAATGTTCTGTTCTATTCTTTTTGTTTTTATGGGTTCTTTACACTGGATATGAATGCATTTTGCATATATGTATTGCACATATATCCTCTCAATCGGTGGCTTACCTTTATAGCCTTTTAAAAAAATCTTTTTTAATGGAGAAAAACTATCCTAAATATTAACAAAGTCGAATGTATTATTTTTTAGTTACATAGTTGGTTGTTCTGTCTCCTGTAAGAAATATTTTTCTACTCTAAGGTTGTGGAAATATTTCCTTTTGTTTTCATCTAGACATTTTTTTTGTTTTACCTTTCTGATTTAAATTTATGATCTTTTGTAAATAATGTGAGTGGTGAGATGGGATCAAAGTTTATAGTTTTAAAGTAATAAACTGTCTATTTTAGATAAGTTTTAGGTTCACAGCAAAATAGAATGGAAAATACACAGTCCCACATACCCACTATCCTCACACATAAACAACCTCCCCGACTATCAAGATCTCACACCAGAGGTGTACACTTGTTACAGCGGGTAAATGTACATTGACACATCATTATCACCCAGAGTCCAGTTTACATCAGGGTTCACTTATGATGTTGTACATTCTATTGCTTTTGACAAAGATATAATGACATGTTTCTGCTTGTATGGAATAGTTGTATTGCCTAAAAATCCTGCGTTCTGCCTATTCATACCTTCTTCCCTGCAAACCCTTGGAAACAATATTTTTTTACTGTATCCATATTTCTGTCTTTTCCAGAATATCAAATAGTGTAAATAATGGAGCATGTAGCCTTTCAAACAGGCTTTTTTTTTTTAACCTAGTATACATGTATTTAGATTTTCTTATATCTTTACATGGCTTGATAGCTTATATATTATTTTAACACTGAATACTATTTTATTATCTGGCTGTGCCAGTTTATTTATCCACTCCCATACTGAAGGATATCTTGGTTGATTCCAAGATCTGACAGTTATGAATAAAACTGCTATAAAGATCTCTATGCAAGTTTCTGTAGTAAATATAAGTTTTCAAGTCATTTGGATAAATATCAAAGAGCATGATTGCTGGGTCATATGGTAAGAGTATGTTTAATTTTGTAAGAAACTTCTAAACTGTCTTCCAAAGTAGCTCTACCATTTTTCATTCCCACCAGCAATGAATGTGAATTTCTGTTGCTCCACATCCTTGACAGCATTTGTTGCTGTCAGTATTTTGGATTTTTGCCATTTTGGAAAATGTCTAAATTCATTTTTTTTTTTTGCATGAATGTCCAGCTGTCTCTGTACCATTGTTTCAAAAACAATATTTTCTTCCTTGTATTTTATTTCCTTCTTTCTCAAAGGTCAGATGAGTATATTTAAGTTTGTCTTTTTCTTGACTGTGTATTCTGTTCCATTGAAAAATTGGTCTATTCTTTCACTAATACTACACTATCTTGATTATTCTAGCTTTATCATAACTTTTGAAATTAGGTGGTATCAGTCCTCCAATTTTGCTCTTCTCTTTCCATGTTGTGTAAGCTATTTTGGGGATTTGCCCCTCCATATAAATTTTGGAGTCAGTTGTACAATATCTCCACAAAATAACTTGCTGGGATTCTGATTGTGATTAGACTGAATCTATAGATCAATTTGGGTAGAACTGGTATCTTGACAATATCAATTCTTCCTATCCATTAATATGGAATATTTTTCATTTACTTAGTTCTTGATTTTTTCCTGATACTTTTATAATTTTCCTTAAATAGATCTTCCACATATTTTGTTAGATTTACATCTAAGCATTTGTTGGAATACTAATGTAAGCGGTATTTGTTTTTTATTTTAAATTCTAAGTTTTCAATGTTGTATATAGGAAAGTGATTAACTTTTGTATATTATTCTTGTATCCTTAAACCTTGCTGTAATCACTTATTATTATCAGGAGTTTTTTCATCAATTCTTTTAGATTTTCTACAGAGACAATCATGTCATCTGCAAACAAAGGGAGTTTTGTTTCCTTCTTCTCGGTATGTAGACTTTCTATTTCCTTTTCGTATGTTGCTGACTTACCTAGAATTTCGAGTAGGATGTTGAAAAGCAGTGGTAAAGGGGGACATCATTTCTTTATTTTTTATCTCAGTGGAAAAGCTTCAGGTTTCTCACTGTTAATTATGATGATAGCTGTAGATTTTTTGTAGACATTCTTTATTAAGTTAATGGATTTATCCCTTTATTTTTAGTTTACTGCTAGTTTCTGTCATAATGTGATGTTGGATTTTATCAAATGATTTTCTGTATTTATTGATATAATAATGTGCTTTTTCTCCTTCAGTTTGTTGATGTAATACATTGCATTAAGTCACTTTTGAATGTTGAAATATTCTTGCATGTCTGAGATGAAGTTCGTTTGTCCGAGATGTATAATTCTTTTTACATATTATTGCATTAACTTGCTAATATTTAGTTGAAAATTTTCTTCATGTCTATACAAATATTGATCTGTATCTTTTTTTTTCTTTTTGCTCATAATGTCTTTGTCTCATTTTGTTTCAGTGTAATGTTAGTCTCATAGAATGAAGCAGAAAGTCTTCCCTCTGAATTTATATTCTGAAAAGATTGTAGAGAATCGGTAACGTTTTTTTCTTAAATGTTTGGTGCAATTTATGAGAATTCTGGTTCTAGTGCTTTGTGCTTTGGAATATTATTAATTATTGATTTAGTTTTTAAATAGAGAGAGGCCTATTTAGATAATCTATTTCTTCTTTTGTGAGTTTTGACATATTGTATCTTTCAAGAAATTAAGTTATTTCATCTATGCTGCCAAATTTTGGGGAATAGAGTTGATCATAATATTCATTTATTATTATTATTTTATTAGATGGGGTCTTGCTTTGTTGCCGTTTTTTAGTGCAGGGACATAATCACTGCAAACTTGACCTTCTGGGTGATCCTCCCAACTCAACCTCCCAAGTTGCTGGGACTACAGGGGTCTGCCACTATGCTTGGTTAACTTTTTATTTTTCATAGAGACAGGGTGTCACTATGTTGCCCAGGCTGGTCTCAAGCTCCTGAACTCAAGTGATCCTACTACCTCAACCTCTAAAAGTGATGGGATTACAGGCATAAGCCACCACACCCAGCCCCTTTATTATTATTTTAATGTACATGGGATCTAAGCTGATGTCTCTTATTTTATTTTTGATACTAGTAATTGATATCTTCTCTCTTTTTTTCTCAGTTTAACTAGAAACTTATTGTGTTTATTGATCTTTTTAAAGAACCAACATTTAATTTTATTATTTTTCTCTATCCATTTTCTATATTCAATTTCATTGATTTCTGCTCTAATTTTTATCATTTCTTTTATTCTGCTTACTTTGGATTTAACTTAATCTTCTTTTTCCTAAGGTAGAAGTTTAGATGATTGATTTTTAGCTCTTTCTTTTTTTTTATTATATGCATTCAATCCTACAAATCGCTCTCTAATCATTGCTTTCACAATGACATGATTGTCTAGTGTAGAAAATCTGAAAGAGTTGATGAATAAACTCCTGGAACTAAGTGATTACAGGAATAATATACAAAAGTTAATCACTTTCCCGTACACAGCATTAAAAACATAGAATTTAAAATTAAAAACAAATACCGCTTACATTAGTATCCTAACAAATGCTTAGATATAAATCTATCATGCTTTCATCCTACAAATTTTAATGAACTGGGTTTTATTGTCATTTAATTAAAAATATTTTTAAATTTTTATTGAAATGTCTTATTTGTCTTATTGGCTATTTAGAAGTGTGTTGTTTTGACTCCAAGTATTTTGGTATTTTTCAGCTATTGAATTCTGGTTTAATTTCATTGTGGTCTGAAAGTAGACATTATACAACACTGTTTTAAATTTGGTAGGGTGTGTTTTAAGACCCAGAATGTGGTCTATGTGAATGTTCCATGTGATCTTGAGAAAAAATTAGGATTCTGCTATTGTTGGCTGTTCATTAAAAATGGGATAAGTTGTAGGTGTTTTGCAGCTATCTTACCACATTAAAAATACTTCCTTTAATTATAGTTTGAAGAGATTAGTTGCTAGTTTCCTTGTAAACATATGATAAATTTTATTGATTTTTAAAAATATTTTGAGATGATCATGTATATTTTTCCTTGTATAGCACATATATCTGTAAATTTTCATTTGATTACCATTAATGATGACTTACAATTTTTGGTATTAAATTCTTATCAACTGCAATTTGCTAATTAGTGCAACATCACTCTAGGCAATATCGTGAAACCCTGTCTCTACAATACACACACATACACACACACACACACACGCTGATTAGAAAAATAATATAAAACGTTTAATAACTTTTTTGGACTATAACGTTCAGTAAAAATCTGGTTGAATTCCAAAACCCTTTGTTGTAATTACAATTCTGTGTGAGTGTGTGTGTGTTTCATGAATAATTTAGATGTTGATATTATAATTACATTTGTGTGGTGAGTAAGCAGATCCTTAGAGTTTTAAAAGTCACTCATATCTCAACCTATACCACATTTTCTTTTTTATCTTAGGGAAGATAACATAGGGAATTATTTAAACACGTGTCGGCATACTAAAAAGGTTCAACCAGAACTTCCAGGTAGCAGAGCTAATAATTACAGCAAGCAGCTACTACCTGTAGGATTGGGAAGGTAGATGCAAAGGAATGAAGTTAGCGTTTTCAGAACTTAGAAACTTGAAGAAAAGGCTGTGTGCAGTGGCTCATGCCTATTATCCTAGCATTTTGGGAGGCTGAGGCAGTGGATTGCTTGAGCCCGGCAGTTCAACACCAGCCTGGTCAATATGGTAAAACCCCATCTCTACAAAACACACACACACACACACACACACACACACACATACACACACATACACATTAGCCCAGCATGGTAGTATGCACCTGTAATCCCAGCTATTCAGGAGGCTGAGGCAGGAGAATCGTTTGAATCCTGGGAGGCGGAGGCTGCAGTGATTGGATTGTGCCACTGTACTCCAGCCTGGGCAACATAGCCAGACTAAGTCTGAAAAGAAAGACAGAAGAAAGAAAAAGGAAGGAATGAAGGAGGGAAAGGAGGGAGAGATGGAGGGAGGAAGGAAGGGAGGAAGCTAAAGGAAGAAAGTTAGTTGAAGGAAACATCTGCCGAGCTAAGTTCCAGAAAGCACATGGCTTTCTGTCTAAATTGGTGTTCATATATCAAGGATATCAGAGATGGGACCTTGTGGAATTGTTTCTTAGAACTCTGAGGAAGAAGTGTTGTCCATCATTGCTAGTACATAAAATGTACTTAACTTAAAGATCTTGAGACAGAGAGATTACCCTGGATTATCTTGGCAGAACTTAAATGGAATTTCCAGTGTCTTTTTAATAAAGACACAGAGGGAGATTCACACACAGACAGGAGATGAAGAAGGCTATGTGAGGATGGAAGCGGTAAGAGATTTTGAAGATGTCATGCTTCTCGCTTTGAATATAAAGGAAAGGGCCATGAGCCGAGAAATAAGAAAATATATATACAGCTGTAGAAATTGGAATAGGCAAGGCAACAAGTTCTTCCTAGAGCCTCTGCAGGGAGTATATTCCTGCCAGCATTTTGATGTGAGCCGACACCATTTCAGACTTCTGACCTCCAGAACACAAAATAATAAATTTGTGTTAGGTTAAGCCAATAAATTTGTGGTAATATGTTACAGCAACTACAGAAAGCTAATACATAATTTGTTTTAAAAATATTTGTGACTCATATTGTAATTGTAACTAAATCATTTTCTACTTTTGGATTCAATAGATCAATAAATCAATTTTCTGAAAATTATACAATACAAAATTGACATCATGAAAAACGTAAAGATGTGAAGACATGGTAAGATTTTGATTTTTAGTCATTGCAAATTACTTTCAAAATCAAAAGGGAGTGTTCTTCTGATTGGTAAGGAAAGTTTGACAATTGCAGATTAATAAACACAGTAATTTGTGTTTGTTAAGTTAGAGGTTGACCTGGTTGGTTTGAGCTGCTATAACAAAATCCCATTAACTGGGAGGCTAATAAATAACAGAAACTTACTTCTCACAGTTCTGAGGCTGTGAAGTCTAAGATCACTGGCACCAGCAAATTTAGCATTTGTTCAGGGCCCATTTACTGTTAAACAGATGGGTCTTTATATTGTAACATCATGGAGTAAGAGGGGTGAGGAATCTCTCTTGAGTCTCTTTTATAAGGACATTAATGACATTCATGAGGGCTCTACCCTCATGACCTAATCCCAAGTCCGCACTTTCTAGTATCATCACATTGAGGGTAAGAATTCTAACATACGACTTTTTGGGGCAACGTAAACATTCAGATTATAGTAAAGGGTTAATATCCACAATATATAAGAAACTTCTACAACTCAATTTAAAAAAATGAAAAATTGCCGGGCGCGGTGGCTCAAGCCTGTAATCCCAGCACTTTGGGAGGCCGAGACGGGCGGATCACGAGGTCAGGAAATCGAGACCATCCTGGCTAACACGGTGAAACCCCGTCTCTACTAAAATATACAAAAAACTAGCCGGGCGAGGTGGTGGGTGCCTGTAGTCCCAGCTACTCGGGAAGCTGAGGCAGGAGAATGGCCTAGACCCAGGAGGCGGAGCTTGCAGTGAGCTGAGATCCGGCCACTGCACTCCAGCCTGGGCCACAGAGCGAGACTCCTTCTCAAATAATAATAATAGTAATAATAATAATAATAATAATAATAATAATAAATAATACAAATAAAAAAATGAAAAATTGGCAGAGTACTTCAATAGTGATTTCTCCAAAAAAGATATACAAATGGCCATCAGTTGTATGAATAAATGCCCAACATCAGGGAAAACCAAATCACAACCACACTGAGATATCACTGTATATGTGCTAGCGCAGAAATAGTAATAACATAGTAATAATAATAAAAAAGACAAGTGCTGACAAAAGTGTGGTATAATTAGAACCCTTGCACACTGCTAGTGGGAATGCAAAATGGTGCATCTACTATGAAAAACAGTATGGATGCTCCTCAAAAAGGTAAATATAGAACTACCATGTAATCTAGCTATCCCAATTCTGGTATTTATCAAAAAAAAAAAAAAAAAAAAAAAAAAAAGTCTAGACCTCAAAGAGATATTAGCACACCTGTGTTCACTGCAGCACTATTCATAATAGCCAGGATGTAGTAACAACTTAATTGTCTGTCAATGGATAAATGGATAAAGCAAATGTGATATGTATACATACATATATATCAGAATATTTTTCAGCCTTAAAAAGAAGGAAATCTTGCAATATGCAATACATTGATGAACCTTGAAAACATTATGCTAAGTGAAATAAGCCAGTAACAGAAGGACAAATGCTGCATGATTCCACCTATACATGAAATCTAAAATAGCCAAATCCGTAGAATCAAAGAGTTAAATGGTGCTTACCGGAGGCTGAGAGAAGGAAGCAATAAAAAATTGTCAATTGATAGGGACAAAGTTTACTTATACAAGATGGATAAATTGTAGACTATTGTACAACATTGTGCTTATAATTTGCAATACTGTGTTGTGAACTAAAAAATTTGCTGGTCCATTGTGGTGGCTTACACCGATAATCCCAACACTTTGGGAGGCTGAGGTGAGCAGATCACCTGAGGTCAGGAGTTCGAGACCAGCCTGGCCAATAGTGAAACCCCGTCTCTACTAAAATACAAAAATTAGCCAGGCGTGATGGCATTTGCCTGTAATCCCAGCCAAACAAGAGGCTGATGCAACAGAATTGCTTGAGCCCAGGAGGCAGAGGTTGCACTGAGCTGAGAACATGCCACTGTACTCCAGCCTAGGCAACTTCCGTCTCCAAAAAAAATAAAAAACAAAAATTAAAATTAAAAAAATTGCGGCCGGGCGCGGTGGCTCAAGCCTGTAATCCCAGCACTTTGGGAGGCCGAGGCGGGTGGATCACGAGGTCAGGAGATCGAGACCCTCCTGGCTAACACGGTGAAACCCCGTCTCTACTAAAAATACAAAAACAAACAAACAAACAAAAAAAACTAGCCGGGCGCGGTGGCGGACGCCTGTAGTCCCAGCTACTCGGAGGCTGAGGCGGGAGAATGGCGGGAACCCGGGAGGCGGAGCTTGCAGTGAGCCGAGATCGCGCCACTGCACTCCAGCCTGGGCGACACAGCGAGACTCCGTCTCAAAAAAAAAAAAAAAAAAAATTGCTAAGAGGGTAGATCTTGTGTTAAGCATTCTTACCACAATAAAATATTTTTTAAAAACTAAAGGAAACGCCATGACAAATAATGCTAAATAGACTGTTTTAATCAGTAATTAGCACAGTATTCTATTTGGAGGCAGCAACCAAGAAATTATTATTAGGCTAGAAATTATGCACCCTATTATCACCCCGAAAAAGTCATGCCCTAGAAAAACTTAAAAGTTCATGAATAACCTATTACATAGCTGTTTTTCATAAGTTTATCCATGTTTTTGTCAGCCATTTGTATTTTCATCCTATATCAATTTATTAGCTCAAAAGCGTAGTTTTGATTTTACTTTATCTTCTCATTGGCTTGATGCATGTTATGTCATCAAAGAATAACCATGTTATGGTGATATTTGGTAAATTCTGCCCACACTCTGCGTATTTAAAACATCTCATTTCCCATTATCCATTTTTCCATTATAACACAATCTTTTTTCCTAATAACTCTTTTGCTATTATTTTTCCATTAGAAAGGGATTTTTGTTTGTTTACTTGCTTGCTTTTGTCAAGGTCTAACCCACCATTATTTGCACACTTGCATTTTTCTATACCTGAAAAATTCCTGCTATATGTCATCTTTTTTTCTTGACATTTAGTGAAATATTGTGTGATAGTCCTGTTGTGGACTTGTCACAAGTATTTACAATATTATTTTTATCCTCATCTTATTTGTATTTTACTTGGGGGTCATTTGGTTGGTTCAAGATAAAATATCTGATTAGAAGTATGAATTATGCTAATTATTGATTATTTGATAAACTCAAAAGAAGCCCAGGAAGCTTTGAGTACATATTACAATTACAAGTCATGTCTGAATAAAGAGGCCTACAGTTGTTCTTCAGGTGTCACTAATGTGCTCCATGTTTATTAACCTGCAACCCTAGACAAAGTGGCCAGAACTGAACTAGGAATTTGTAACAATAGACAGCCAACTAGAAACTGGACAATCAGACATGAAAGGTGCCAGTTTTCTGTGAAAAGGTCTGTCTTGCAAACTCTCACTACCAGGAATTCTCTGATTTGTTTGGTAAATCACCAATGTGGACAAAACCTTTTTGGATAATCTTAATATAAATCACACAGAGAAGGGATAATCTAGAAGTAATGTAGAAAATCTACATTAAATTAGAACAGAAGGTATAGCATGCATAGAAGCCCACAGACATAAGCCTTCTGGAAGAAATATTAGTGGAACTAGTACTAATAAATTGTAGTGAAAGTGGAAGCAGAGACAAAAAAAAAAAAAAAAAGCTAGCTCATGACAGTGGTGAGCTGCATGTGATTGGCTGGGGATCACAACTACTGCTGAAATGTCTAGATTTCTTTATGTCCCATGTATTCTAAATCTATCCCACAGTAAGTTGGACATCTATCTTTTTCTTGAAATCTTCAATAGCCCTACTGAACACTGGAAATATAATTATCATCTTTAACTCTGAAATCATCTATAATATTTTGAGCTATTGAAATAATTTAAGAAATAAATCCATAATCTTGCCTCTGCCCATCAGCTAATTTTTTACAGCTCTTTGTTCATTCTTAAGGGACAGTTGGAAAATAATCTCAGCCTTATGAATAGCCAAACTCAATTTTGGCATATTTTAAATTAGTATTTAAAGACGCCTTAAATTTTCAAAATAAGGATGTTTCTGATGGATCTGATTAACTACATTGCATCGATCCCTTTAAATGTTAAAGAAAGCACAGCAGGATAATTGCTAGCACTATAATAAATAGTGTATTTTTATTATGTTCATTCTTGGGAATCATAGTGTCAAATCTAATCTTATAATGACAATTATAATGCTGTTAGGAGTAGAAAATGACTTCTGAAAGAATCAGGCTGCCACTAAATTAGTTAGTGTTCTAATGTATAGTAATTTTGTTGCTCTTAGCTTAGATTTTCTTTGTCACCGTATTTGTGACTTGATCCCGAGGACATAGATTTGGACTGAACTCCAAATGATGTCAAAAGATGGTAAAATGTTTTGCTCTAAACATGGTCAGGAGGCACCATATTTCTTGAATTAAAGGCTCATTTTTAATCCCAGGGGATTTTATTTGTAAAACATGTGCTAGAAGAAAAAAATGTCAATTGAATCTTCTCATTTATACCTTCCATCTGTTTTCATTCCAGCTGTGTCTCCTTAGATACTTGAGAAGCTAGTCAGATTTGCATTTAATGGTTTTAACTGATGGCAATTATAATTTAATAAAACCATTATAAATTAAAGGAAAATGTAAAAAAAACTATATATTTTATATTAAATATACAAAATAAAGAATCTACCTACTTTGAATTAATACAATATGAAAAAAAAATTTAACTCAGCACATCAACATTTTCTTCATTAGGTTATTTGATTATATGTTGCACACACATAATAGAGCATTTATATTTAGTTCATGTAAGTCAGGGTTTCCCAATCTTATACTATTGATATTTTAAACCAAATATGGGCTTTTACTGTGCATATCTTGTGATAGCAGTGTTCCTGGCTTCTATTAAATTAAAGCAAATAATACTCACCCCATCCCTCATTCATGACAATTAAAAATGTCTTCAGACTGTGACTATGTCTCCTGAAAGGCAAAATCACCTTGTTTGATAACCATTAATGGAAATACAAAAATGAAGTATTTTTTCTTTAGAGAACAGAAGGGTGTTCTATTTGGTGAGGCAAGCAACTAGAAATCCACCAAATGTATATTTTTCTCTCAAATTCTTAGTATACTAAAAGTGACTAAATCTGTTTTATAGCCCTAATTGCACTAAAATATAAATATTTTACTAACTCTAAAAAGTATTCATATTTATTTAGAATTTTGAGTACATAAAATAGTAGATACCAATATTTCATCAAGAAAGACTGAATCACTGCTTGGCCCAATACTTTCCATACAGTAGAAATTTCATAAATATTTGTTGAATATGAATGAAGGACCATACTTCTTACCAGACATTTTAATAATTAGTATCCATTAAATAAATAAATATCCATTAAATATCCATTGGAAAAAAATCAAAGCGCATACAGCTTATTGTAAAAAGTATGACTAAAATCTACAGATCAAAAGATTAACAAAAAAATAAGATTGAATAAAAATCTTTCACCCCCATATGCTCAGAAAGGAACAATTTTGACAGTTTTGGCTTTGAACAAAATAAACAACACATAAGCCTTCTCAGAAGATGTGCAGATGACATCAAGTTGGTGCAGGTGAAATAGAAGAGAAAAAACATAGCTGCCTTAAACTCCCAATAAAAGAGGGGTGAATATGCTGCACAAAGGTTTGTCTTGTAGAATAACAGAACCCACAACTAGAATGGTATCATATTATAAAGACTTTTTATGAATATATTTGCCTCATAAAATAGCAGTGGTAAAATTTTATAAATCTTTCAACTTGCTTATTTTTGGGATGGGGGGCAGGGACAGAAGAACAGGAGCAGTGAAGGAGACTAGTAGCCAAAAACTGCAGGCCGGGCGCGGTGGCTCAAGCCTGTAATCCCAGCACTTTGGGAGGCCGAGGTGGGCGGATCACGAGGTCAGGAGATCGAGACCATCCTGGCTAACATGGTGAAACCCCGTCTCTACTAAAAAAAAAAAAAAAAAAAAAAAAAAAAAAAAAACTGTACTAGTACAATTCTGATAAAGTATTCTTTGTATAAACTCTATAGAAGATTAAGAAAATACCTAAATTATTCAAATAAGCAATTGTAAAGAATTATTTCATGCAACAAATATTCATTAAGTCCTTAAATGTTCAAAAATGAAAATTTTGGGTGACATAATTTAAAGAACTTTGTTATTAAATTTCTCAGTTCCCTTATGTAGGTAGGTACTCTCTAGGATGCAATTTTGTAAGTAAGGTGATGTCAGCATATCTGGCAACATCTTACAAGATCATTATCATAAAATCTAATTATGACCTCTCAGTCTATCTCTAAATAAAAAGTGACAGGAAACTTGGACTTTCGGACTACAGTAGTATCCTCTTATTAATGGTTTTGATTTCCAAGGCTTTAGTTACCAGTGGTCAACCACAGCCTGGGCATATAAAATGAAAAATTCTGGAAACAAACAATTTATAAATTTGAAATTGCCTATCATTTTGAGTGGCATTTTGAAATCTTGAGATGTTCCTCTTTATCCTACCCAAGATGTGAATCATCTCTGTCCAGTGTTTTTATGCTGTATATACTACCTGCCTGTAAGTCAGCTAGTAGCAATATGGGTTATCAGATCAACTCACAGTATCCACAATTTTTGTTCAAGGCACCCTTATTATACTTACTAATGGCCCCAAAGTGCAAGAGTAGTGATTCTAGCAATTTGACAATGCTAAAGAGAAACCATAAACTGCTTCCTTTAAGTAAGAAAGTGAAAGTTTTTAACTTAATAAGGAAAGAAAAAATATATAGGCTGCAGTTGCAAAGAGCTATGGTAAGAATGAATCTTCTATTTGAAAACTTGTGAACGAGAAAGAAAATTTGCGCTGATTTTGCTACTGCATCTCAAGCTGCAATAGTGATGGTCACAGAGCATGATAAATACTTAGTTAAGATGAAAAGGACAACAAATTTGTGGGTGAAATTAACAGAAATGTGTTTGAATGATGTTTGCATTTGGGTTCTATACAATCTGCAGTTTCAGACATTCACTGGGGGTCTTGGAACAGATGGGTGGGACTACTACATTCAAAAGTGGTTCATGTTGGTTTGCTGTTCCCTTTATATATTAAAACCATACTAAAGGCACTTATCTACCTTTAATAGGTGAGGGGTGTGTGCTGCTTTTCTAGGAAACAGGCAGGTCTGTCTTCTGTGTCTTCAGCTCAGTACCTCACGACCTCTGACTTTGTGTCTTCTTCTTTGATGTGGAAAGGATGATGGGTGTGGGCTCCGGTGTTGGGGGTGAGGCACTTCCTAGGAAGTGGTTCATCTGAGGTCAGCACACGCAAAGCATGCAACAGGAATTGTCCTGTCTCCTTTGATGTCAGGAATGAGTGTTAATGTGATTTACTTTATTTATTCAATAAATAAATAAATAAATAAAGTAAATGAACCTATAAGAATAAGGTTCAATTATTGATGAAATAACAATAATTTTATATTTTTCCTAAGTATAATAATGATTTTTAAAAAGACTAAGTTTTGCAAAAGTTAGTCTAGTACATAAACTGAAGAAAACAGGCACATTTCCATGGTATTTAGCAAATAACAGATATTAGCACAGGTAAATATAGGTGTTCTAAAATCACAATTCTAACTTTACATTGTAGAAGACTATCAATTAATGTTAAGGTTGAGTTGATGAGGAGGGGTGGAGCAAGACGGCAGAAAGGAAGACTCCACTGATCGTACCCCCACAAGGACACCAATTTAATCACTATCTACATTTTTTTTTTAAAGAAAGCACCTTTGTAAAAACCAAAAACCAGGTGAGCACTCACAGTACCTGCTTTTAACTTTATATCACTGAAAGAAGCTCTGAAGAGGTAGGAAAACACCGTCTTGAGTTTCCAACACCACCCTTCTTCCATACCCCAGCAGCAGCAGCGTGCAGAGAGTGTTTCCATGCCTTGGGGACAGGAGATCCAGCAATTGTGAGGTATTGAACTCAGTGCTGCCCATGTTATAACAGAAAGCAAAATGATATCAAATTCACCTAATGCCCACCCATGGAGGGAGCATTTAAGCCAGCCCTAGCCAGTGGGAAATCTCTGATCCTAGTGGTAGGAAACTGAGTTTCTGCAAGCCTCATCACCACAGGCTAAAGAGCTATGGGGCCCCAAATCCTTGAAAGGCAGTCTAGGCCACAAGAATTTCAACACCTAGGTGAGTCCTGTGGCTGAACTGGGCCCAGAGACAGTGGACTGGGGGAGCACAAAACCTACTGAGACACCAGCTGGGGAAGCTAACTGGAGTGCTGGCATCAGTCATCCCCTAACCCTAGGCTGCACAACTCACAGCTCCAAAGAGACTCTTTCCTTCTGCTTGAGAGGAAGAGAGGCAAGAGTGGGGTGGACTTTGTCTTGCACCTTGGATGGCAACTCAGCCGTAGCAGGATAGGGTATTGGTCAGAGTTGTGAGGCCCCCTTTCTAGACCCTAGCTCATGGACATTTACAGATATATCTTGGGCTAGAAAACAATCTACTCCACAGAGGAAGGGCTCATTCCTGGTAGGGTTCAACACATGCTAACTGAAGAGCAAGCCTTCAGGTCCTGAATAGCCAGCAGTGATACACATGTACTACATCAATGGCCTTGGATGAGACTATGAGACTTGCAGGATTCAGGTGAGACTCAACATACACCCAGCTGTGGTGGGTATGGGGCAAGACTACTTCTGCCTGAGAAAAGTGGAGGGGAAAGTACTTAGGCACCAGTTTGGCTACAAGGGCTAAAGCACTAAGTGGGGTCTTGGGGTCACCAGTTCCAGCACTTGACTCTTAGATGACATTTCCGGACCTGCTCTAGGCCAAAAGGGAGCCCACTTCCCTGAAGGGGGAGTCCCAGGCCAGGCAGCATTCACCACAAGCCGACTACAGAGCCCTTGGGCCTTAAGGTAATGTTAGTGGTAGTTTGGCAGTACTCGCAGTGGGCCTGAGGTGTTGATGGCCACAGAATGAGGCTCTTCTGCTTTTGGAAAGGGGAGGGAAATGTGGCAAGGACTACATCTTGTGGTTCGAATGTCAGTTCAGCCACAGTGCAACAGCAAACCAGGCAGACTTCTAAGGTATTTGACTCTAGCCCTGGCTCCAGGCTGGTAACTTTGGACACCCTCCCCTGCTATGGGAAATCACCTCCCTGAAGGGAAGGACACAGGTCTAGCTGGCTTTAACACCTGCCGATTGTAGAGCTCCAGGACTTTGAGTTGACATAGGCAGCACCCAAAGAGTGGTTAAAGCAGGCCTTGGCAAAACCTAGTACTATGTTGTATTCAGGTCTGACCTAATGCAATCCTAGGGGTGGTGGCCACAGGAGTGCTTATGTAATACCACCCCCAACTCCAGTGGCTCAAAACAAAGAGACTCCATTTGTTTGAGAGAATGTAAAGGAGGAGAACAACAGTCTCTGCCTGATAACCCAGTGAATTTTTCCTAATCTTGTCCAAGATGATCAAGGTGGTACCTCTACAAAAATCAAAGCATTATTGAACTTGGGGGTTCCCCTAAAGTAGATACAGTTTATATCACAACACCCAAGTCATTTTGAGCATCTAGAAATCCTTCCCAAGAAGGATGGTTATAAACAAGCACAGACCAGGAAGATACCACAAAATATCTAACTTTTCAATGCTCAGAGATGAATATCTACAAGTATCAACACCATTCAGAAAACATGACCTCACCAAGTGAACTAAATAAGGCACCAGGGACCAATCCTGGAGAAACAGAGATATGTGACCTTTCAGACACAGAATTCAAAACAGCTGTTTTGAGGAATCTCAAATAAATTCAAGTTAACACAGATAAGGAATTCAGAATTCTATGAGAAAAAATTAACAAAGAGTTTGAAATAATTCAAAAGAATCAAGCAGAAATTCTGGAGCTGAAAAAATGCAATTAGGATACTGAAGAATTCATCAGTGTTTTAAAGCAGAATTGATCAAGCAGAAGAATTAGGGAGCTTGACAACAGGCTATTTGAAAATACACTGTCAGAGAAGATAAAAAAAAAAATAGAATATAAAACAACAAAGAATGCCTATAAGGTCTAAAAAATAGCCTCAAAGGGGCAAATCTAAGAGTAATTGGCCTTACAGAGGAGATAGAGGAAAAGATAGGGGTAGAAAGTTTATTCAAACGGATAATAACAGAGAACTTCTAAAATCTAGAGAAAGATATCAGCTTTCAAGCATACGAAGGTTATAGACCACCAAGCAGATTGAACCCAAAGAAGAACACCTGAAGGCATTTAATAATCAACCTCCCAAAAACTAAGGATAAAAAAAGGAACCTAAAAGGAACAAAGATAAAAGAAACAAATAACGACAATGAAACTTCAATACATCTGGCATCAGACTTTTCAGTGGAAAATGTACAGGCTAGGTGAGAGTGGCATGATATATTTAAACTGATAAAGGAAAAAAAAACTTTTACCCTAGAATAGTATATCTGGCAAAATTATCCTTTAAACATGAAGGAGAAGTAAAGACTTTCCCAGACAAACAAAAGCTGAGGGAGTTCATTACCACCAGACCTGTTCTACAAGAAATGCCAAAGGGGGTACTTCAAAATGAAAGGACATTAATGAGCAATAAAAAATCATCTGATGATATAAAACTCACTGGTAATAGTAAGCACACACACAAAAAAACACAGACTATTATAACATTGCAACTGTGATGTGTAAACTATTCTTATTGTAAGTAGAAAGACTATTATACAATGAACCAATCAAAAAGAACAACTACACCAACTTTTCAAGATATAGACAGTACTGTAAGATATAAAAAGCAACAAGAAGTTAAAAAGCAAGGGGATAAAGTTAAGGTACAAAATCTTCATTAGTTTTCTTTTGTTTATTTGTTTATGCAAATGGTGATAAGTTGTTATCAGCTTAAAATAATGGGTTATAAGTTTGTATTTGCAAGCCTCATGGTAACCTCAAACCAAAAAACATATAATGAATACACATAAAACAAAGCAGGAAACTAAATCATATCACAATAGAAAATCACCTTCACTAAAAGGAACACAGGAAGGAAAGAAAGAAGACAAGGACCAAAAACAATCAGAAAACAGATAACAAAATGGTATGAGTAAGTCCTTACTTACTAATAATAACATTGAGTGTAAATGAACTAAACTCCAATCAAAAGATGTAGAGTCTCTGAATGGATTAAAAAGAAAATACATTGAGCCATTGCCTACATGAAACTCAATACATCGATAAAGACACAAATAGACTAAAAATAAAGGATAGAAAAAGATATTCCAAATTAATCACAACCGAAAAGGAGCAGGAATAGCAATACTTACTTTAAATAAAATAGACTGCAAGACAAAAACTATGTAGCAAAGAGGATCTCTATATAATAATAAAGGAGTCAATTCAGCAAGAGAATATAACACCTTTAAATATAGATGCACCCAACACTAGAGTACCCAGATATAAAAAGCAAATATTACTACAGCTAAATAAAGATAGTCTTAATACAATAATAGCTGGATACTTTAAAACCCCCTTTCAGCAGTGGAGAGATTTTCCAGACAGAAAATCAACAAAGAAACATTGGGCTTAGTCAGCACTCTAGACCAAATGAATCTAATAGATATTTACAGAATATTTCATCCAAAAGCTACAGAATACACATTCTTTTCCTCAGCACATAGATCATTCTCAAGGATAAACCATATGTTAGGTCACAAAACAAAAAGAAGTCTTAAAATATTTTTTAAAAACTGAAATAATGTCAAGCATCTTTTCTGATATATGGAATAAAACTAGAAGTCAATAATAAGTGGAATTTTGGAAACTATAGAAATAAATGGAAATTAAACAATATTCTCCTAACGACCAGTGAGTCAATTAAGAAATTAAGAAGAGATTGAAAAATTTCTGGAAACAAATTATAACGGAAACACATCACCAGATTTCTGGAAACAAACTATAAGGGAAATACAACATACCAAAACCTATAGGATACAGCAAAAGCAGTACTCACAGGGAAGTTTACAGCTGTAAGTATCTACATCAAAAAAGAAGAAAAACTTCAAATAAATAACCTGATAATGTATCTTAAAGAACTACCAAAGCAAGAGCAAATCAAACTCAAAATTAGTAGATGAAATAATAAAGATCAGAGTAGAAATAAACAAAATTGAAATGAAGAAAACTGTACCAAAGATTAATGAAACAAAAAGTTGCGATTTTGGAAAGTCAAACAAAATTGACAAATATTTAGCCAGACTAACTAAGAAATGTAGAGAGAAGATCCAAATAAATGAAGTCCTAGATGAAGAAGGAAACCTTACAACTGATACTGCAGAAATCCAAAAGATCATTAGTGGTTACTATGAGCAACTATATGCCAATAAATTGGGAGATCTGGAAGACATAGACAAATTCCTAGACACCTACCACCTAACAAGATTGAACTAGAAAGAAATCCAAAACCTGAACAGACTAATAACAAGTAACAAAGGCAAAGCCATAATAAAACATCTCTCCGTATAGAAAAACCCTGGACCTGACAGTTTCACTGTGGAATTTTACCAAACATGTTGAAAAGAGTTAACACCAATCCTACTCACATTATTCTGAAAAGTAGAGGAGTTGGGAATACTTCCAAACTCATTCTACAAGGCCAGTATTACTCTAATACCAAAATCAGAGAGATACATTAAAAAAAAAGGAAAAGTAAAAAAAGAAAAGAAAAGAAAAGAAAAGAAAAAGAAAAGAAAAGAAAAGAAAAGAAAAGAAAAGAAAAGAAAAGAAACTACAGGCCAATATCCTCAGTGAATATTTATGCAAAAATCCTCAACAAAATATTAGCAAACCAAATTCAGCAATACATTAAAAAGATCATTCATCGTGACCAAATGGGATTTATCCCTGGGATGCAAGGATAGTTCAACATAGGCAAACCAGTCAATGTTATACATGTAATACATGTAATACATGTATTACATCATATCAAAAGAATGGAGGACAGAAAACATATGAGCATTTCAATTGATGCTAAAAAAGTATTTAATAAAATTCAACATCTCTCCATAATAAAACCCATAAAAATATTAAATACTACGTTAGAACATAATAAAAGCTGTATAAAACAGAACTATGGCTAGTATACAGAATGGGGACAAAACAAAAGCATTTCCTGTAAGATCTAGACACAACAAGGATACATGCTTTTACAGTTACTGTTCAACGTGGTACTGGAAGCTTTGGCTAGAGCAATTAGACAGGTGAAAGATATAAATGTCATCCAAATTGAAGAGGAAGTAATCAAATTATCCTTGTTTGCAGATACAAACAAGATTTGTTAAACAAACCTAAAACCTTCACCAGAAAACTGATAAACAAATTCAGAAAAGTTGCAGGATACAAAATCAATGTATAAAAATCAGTAGTGTTTCTGTAAGTCAATAGTCAACATTCTGAAAATTTTGTCATTAAAAACAGCCACAAACAAAATTAAATACCTAGGAATTAATTTAACTAAAGAAGTGAAAGATTTCTATAATGAAAACTATAAACACTGATGAAAGACATTAAAGAGGATACCATAAAATAGAAAGATACACCATGTTCATGGATTGGAAAAATCAGTATTATTAAAATGTCCACACTACCCAAAGCAATCAACAGATCCAATGCAAACCCTATCAAAATACCAATGACATTCTTCACAGAAATAGAAAATCCGATCCTAAAATTTATATGAAATCACAAAAGACCCAGAATAGCCAAAGCTATCTTAAGCAAAAAGAATAAAACTGGAGGACTCACATTATGTATCTTTAAACTGTACTACAGATCTATAGTACCCGCCGTGGGTTGGGGGATAGGGGTAGATGAAGATTGCTAGTGGACACAAAAAAATCATTAACTGAGTGAATAAGGCCTAGTTTTTGATAGCACAATAGGCTGACTACAGTCAATAATAATTTAATTGTACATTTTGGAAGAAAGCAGTATAATTGGTTTGCAACACAAAGGACATATACTTGAGGGGATGGATACCCCATTTTCCATGGTGTAATTATTATGCATTGCATGCATGTATCAAAAAATCTCATGCACCCTAGAAATATATATACCTACTATATACCCACAAAATTTAAAAATAAAAAAGTTATTTTAAAAAATTTGAGCCGAAATCCATTATTCTCTAAATATACATTAGAACCAAAGATAGTTCACCTGTAGTGTACAATTATATCAATGATCAAAAATATGATGTGGACATATGTGAATATTGGAAATACTTGAATGCTTTACTTACATCCTTTGAAGGATCCTTTGTGTGGGTAGCAGAATAATGGCCCTCAAACATGCTGATATCCTAATCATTGGAACCTGTAAATATACTATAGTAGGGCTGAAAAGAAGCGTATTTCCTTCCCATCCCTAGGTTCATGCTGAGGCACCTATAAAATATAGCTTAATAAGAGAAAAATATGATAAATGTATTTAATATAAATTTTATGTGACACAGAAGACTTCAGAAATAAAACCTGAAGAAACAGGGAAACCTGCGTGTTTTTATGATTAGGTTTAATGAAGAATGGGCAGCCATGCAGAAGTATGATTGGACAAAGACTTTATGATCTGATGGGAATAAATTGTGGGTAACTTAGCAAGGTCTGTTTTTTCAGATTCTTCTGGGCATCTCTGTGTCTTTGCGGATAAGGATATTCCTTCCTTCTTGGTATAGGGAAGTTAGCTCTGGAATAAAGGTTTTATGACCTGCTTCAGGGAAGGAGGGAAAGGGAAAGGTAAATGTGACCATCCTGCTTCTACTGGAATATTTGATCATTAATGATTTTAGGACATCTAT
This sequence comes from Rhinopithecus roxellana, assembly GCF_007565055.1. Taxonomy (NCBI): domain Eukaryota; kingdom Metazoa; phylum Chordata; class Mammalia; order Primates; family Cercopithecidae; genus Rhinopithecus; species Rhinopithecus roxellana. The sequence goes on along the minus strand of NC_044551.1, from coordinate 123,646,441 downwards.
ATATACTTTTGGTATTGACTTCTTTTGTGATACACACATATATGTAATATATATATAAACACATTATACAGATATACAATTATATATATACACATACATATATAATTATAATTTTTTTCTCTCACATAAGGAAAGTCCCACTGCTCTCTATTGTCCACACTGAGTCACTGAACATTCAGGTTGCATGCTTGTTCCTTAATGCATGTGAAGTTCTGAAACAGTACTTGAAGAAAACTGTTGCAGGGAAGGCTCACCTTTGAAGAAATGACATCTGAGAAGTGAAGGATAAGAATACAAGAGCTATGGGCTGAGTTGGGAGAAAGGCCATTCCACCATCAAGGAAAAGCAAAACAAAACAACACACAGGAGGCTTCTTTTTGTTTCTTACATGTTTAAGCAAGGAGACAGACAGTAAAATGATGAATAAAGACGTAGGAAAAAAAACGAAAGAGAGACATATATTTTACAAGGAAAGAATCAGGAGGCTTCTCTAGGGAGATAAGGCAATGGTGAACAATTGCATGTCCTAAAAACTGGAATGCTCAGAAATATCTTCTTTGAAAAGATAGTATTTAACTTGAACCTGAAGAAGGAAAAGTAGCCAGATACAGGAATGGGTAAAAAGGAAAAAAATAAAGTAACTTTGGGTGCAAGGGACCAAAGTGATAATGTATCTGGCATGATCAAATAACTGTGGCCTGCAGAAAAGCAGGATGCTGCTTGTGGCTGGCAGGAAATATGCTGTCTAATAGCAAATGGGGTCTCAGAACCAAATCTTGAATGAACTTTAGGATGTTACACATTTGTACGTTATTCTAGAAGAATTGCCAAAGTTTCAGAATCTATTTAAGCATAGACGTTACTTGGTATCTATATAATATGATAGCTCTGATTACATATTGTTAGATATTTGCACCTACTTTTCTCTCTCTCTAGAGCTTTCTTCTGCCAAGTGTTTTCATAGCTCATGCCTGAACCTCTGCAAATATTTACTCAAGTATCACATTCCCAGTAAAGTCTTCTCTTTCTACTCTATTAAAAAAAAAGACTCCATAATTACTTATTCTCCTTTATCCTTCTATGCTTCCTCTACCTTCTTACCACTTTAATCATCAAAATTACATGTATTTTACTTACATTTCTTATTTACTATGTGTTTCCCTCATTAGGATATAAGCTCCATAAAGGCAGGAATTTTTGTCTGTTTTGTTTAATGCTATATTCCCTATATGTAGAACAATGACAGGCACATAACATACGTGCCTAATAACTATTGCTTGAATTACAGAATGGTATGCTAAATTCAAACCAGGAAAAACAGGCAGGATTTATATCACTCCATGAGATGGCTTTGACTGACTTGGATTATGAAATGTTGATAGAACCTAAGTACTAGCAATGGGTTGAAGGTGAGGGAAGAAGAAAAGGGTAGATGGGAGGGATCAAGGATAATTGCCTGATTTGACTGGTGATGCATGGAAGGAAGGAAGGAAGGAAGGAAGGAAGGAAGGAAGGAAGGAAGGAAGGAAGGAAGGAAGGAAGGAAAAGAAAGGAAGAAAGAAAAGAAAGAAAAGAAAGAAAGAAAGAGAAAGAAAGAAAGAAAGAAAGAAAGAAAGAAAGAAAGAAAGAAAGAAAGAAAGAAAGAAAGAAAGAAAGAAAGAAAGAAAGAGAAAGAGAGAGAGAGAGAGAGAGAGAGAGAGAGAGAGGGAGGGAGGGAGGGAGGGGAGGGAAGGAGGGAGGGAATTGAAAAGAAAAGTTTATTGCATCAGCCAGGCACTGTTTGGCCAAAGTCATTACACTTCCCTGAAGGCATTCTATTAATGTATGCCTTGAAAGACTCTCCCACTGTTTTGGGAAGTTGTATATATGAAAAACCATCATCTGGATTGTACCTGTCAACACCGAGAAAGTAAGTTGTTACCTTTCCATTCTTTAAATCCCAATAAAGCATGCTTATTTTCTTTTTCTTTTTTTTTTTTTTTTTTTTTTTTGAGACGGAGTCTTGCTCTGTCGCCCGGTCTGGAGTGCAGTGGCCGGATCTCAGCTCACTGCAAGCTCCGCCTCCCGGGTTTACGCCATTCTCCTGCCTCAGCCTCCCGAGTACCTGGGACTACAGGCGCCCGCCACCTCGCCCGGCTAGTTTTTTGCATTTAGTAGAGACGGGGTTTCACCGTGTTAGCCAGGATGGTCTCGATCTCCTGACCTCGTGATCCGCCCGTCTCGGCCTCCCAAAGTGCTGGGATTACAGGCTTGAGCCACCGCGCCCGGCCAGCATGCTTATTTTCAAAGTGTTATAGCACTGGGCATTTCATATGTTATTACTCACCATCAGGCCTAATGAAGGGATTTACCACAAAGGAAAAAGCAATTTCAGGCAAAAGAGCTATTTTTTTTTTTTTTCGGGTTTAAATTCATTGTGAATATGGGAAAGTTTACCTCGGGAAAATATATGGACTTCTCTATTCAATTCCATTTTAGACAGCAGATGACATTTGGTTGCAGGCATTACCGTAATAAGTTTGCATTTAGTCACAGGCATTACCATAAGTCTGTTTCACCCAAGTTCTAAGTCATCAATTTTTTAAAGTGCATCTTTTGTTCAGTGAAGTAAGGGTGTGTCTGTTGGTGTAAAAGAAGTAACTAATTATCAAATTTACAAAATAGCCAACTCTTTCCCCTCTCTGAGGTCTATTCTTACTCATTCTTCTTATATCTATCACAAGTGGCATACTTGAATAAAGCTCATGAACCCTGTCTTATGAAGAGAACAACACTGTAAATGGTCAGGTCAGTTGGAGATATTGCTCCAGTAATTACTTTTGGACTTCAATTCCATAAACCCTCTCATACTAGGGTACTGCACCTGATAGGGTTTGGATCTGTGTAGCCACCAAATCTCAAGTTGAATTATAATCCAATCCCCAATGTTGGCGGTAGGGCCTGGTGGAAGGTGACTGGATCACGGGATGCAGGTGAAGGTGAAGGTGACTGGATCTTTCATGAACAGTTTAGCACCATCCCCGTGGTGCTGTTCTCATGACAGAGTTTTCATGAGATCTGGTTAAGAGTGTGTAGCACCTCTCTCTCTCTCTCTCTCTCTCTCTCTCTCTCTCTCTCTCTCTCTCTCTCTCTCTCGCTCCTGCTTATGTCATCTAAGATGCTTCACTCCCCTTCTGCCTTCTGTCATGATTGGAAGCTTCCAGAGGTCTCCCTAGAAGCAGATGCTGCCATGCTTTTTGTACGGCCTGCAGAACCACGAGCCGATTAAACTTCTTTTGTCTTATAAATTACTCAGTTATTGCAGGTATTTCTTTATAGCAATGCGAGAATGGACTAATATAGTACCAATAACTTCTTAGAAAATTGTTGCTACCTGATTCTGTTTCCCGTTGTTCCTCTGATATTCTGACACATTCCAATAAAATCTATGCTCTTATACTTTCCCCATGATTGGTTTTTCCTTTTACTCTCCAGTTTTTTGTTTTTAATTTTAAACCTGTTGATGTTTTACAATGTCTTAACACTGAACATCTCACCCTTATTATCATTTATATATATATATATATATATATATATATATATATATATACACACACACACACACACACACTTTAAGTTTTAGTGTACATGTGCATAACGTGCAGGTTTGTTACATATGTATACATGTGCCATGTTGGTGTGCTGCACCCATTAACTCATCATTTACATTAGGTATATCTCTTAATGCTATCCCTCCCCCTGTCCCCTCCCCATGATAGGACCCGCTGTGTGATGCTCCCCTTCCTGTGTCCAAGTGATCTCATTGTTCAATTCCCACCTATGAGTGAGAACATGCGGTATTTGGTTTTCTGTTCTTGCGATTGTTTGCTGAGAATGATGGTTTCTAGCTGCATCCATGCCCCTACAAAGGACATGAACTCACCTTTTTTATGGCTGTATAGTATTCCATGGTGTATATGTGCCACATTTTCTTAATCCAGTCTGTCACTGATGGACATTTGGGTTAATTCAAAGTCTTTGCTATTGTGAATAGTGCCACAATAAACATACGTGTGCATGTGTCTTTATAGCAGCATAACTTACTTTTTTATTTCAACCTTGCTTTTTAACTCTCATGTCATTTCAAGTTAGAGATACATTTCAATAAATATGTCTTTGAATTTATCGACATATTTGCCACTCTCTCTACTCTCAATTACTTTTTTCTCACTCCTTCATTCAGAGTTCAATTTCATTTTGGCCAAAGTGCATCGTTTGGTAATTCATTAAGCAGGAATGAATAAGTAGCAAACTCTTTGTGTGTCTGAAAATATATTTATTTACTCTCCATATTGAAAGATACTATTCCCAGGTATATTATCCCAGTTTAAATATTTCTCTGCTCTATTTTAGCAATATTAAAATATTGTTTAGACAATTGTTTGTTTCTACTATTATTACTAACAAAAGATCGGCTGTCAGAATAATTATTGTTTCATTGTACATGTGTTTGTTTTCTAGCAGATCTTTAAGAACTTCTCATTTTTTGTTTAGATTTTTGTAGTTTCAGTGTGCTAAGTCTAAATCAGAATGTGTTTTATATTTCCATTCCAGGTATAGTGCGCTCCTTCAAAATTCTCTTCTATTATCACTTGTAACATTGATTCTTCTCTGTTCTTTCTATTCTGACCTAGAATTCATGCTATTCATATACTGATGGTACTGAAAACCATTTTGCAATTCAGTCATTTTCTATGCTTGTCTGAATATTTCTGCTATAAATTTTCAAATCTGTCTTTTTTTTATTTCTGGGCCTTCTATGTGTTTGTGGTTTTGAAATCTACCTATATTTTTATATATGGTGGTCTTATAATATGCAAGCAGGATTGGTCCCAGAATCTCCACAGACAACAAAATCTGTGAATACTCAGGTCACTTATAGAAAATAGCATAATAATATCACATAAACTATGCACATCCTCTTGCATACTTTAAATCATCTCTAGATTATTTATAATACCTAATGCAGTGTAAATGCTACATAAATAATTGTTAGACTATATTTTAAAATTTGTATTATATTTATTGTACTAATTTTGAGAGAAGGTCTCCCTCTGTTGCCCAGGCTGGAGTGCAGTGGTACAAACAAAGCTCACTGCAGCTGTGACCTTCTAGGCCCAAGTAATCCTCCCACCTCAGTCTCTCAAGCAGCTGGGACCATAGGTGTGTGCCATCACTCCTGGCTGAATTTTTAAATTTAGTTTTTGTAGGGAATGGGTCTCCCCAGGCTGGTCTCAAACTCCTGAGCCCAAGTGACTCTCCTACCCCAGCCTGCCAAAGTGCTGGGATTACAGGCATGGGCCACGACACACTGCCTATTTCATATTGTATTGATATTTTTTATTGTTTTATTTTCAAATATTTTTGAGCCATGGTTGGTTGAATCCCTATATATGCCGAACCTGCTGTTACTGAGAGCTGACTGTAGTATATCATACTTTTTCTGGTCTCTAAATATTTTCCATGATTTTTTGCAAATTTTTTTTCAAATAATTTCACTATCTTGAGTTCTTTATAAATACATTTTAGTTTTGTTGCTGCTATTCTCTTGCTACTTCATTGTGGATATATATATATATATATATATATATATCTTTCAACTTTAAAAAAATGTTTACTGTGAGTTCATTTTCATCAAGGGCTGTTTTCCTTGAGGGCTCTTTTCCCATGGAAAATTGAATCCTACCACTCTAATGAATCCTTCATCTTTAACACCATTCTCCACTATTAATTTTAACTCAGATTTTTCTTGACTTCCTTTAAATTTTGCACTTTGTTTATATATATATATGTATTTTTTTTTTCACCATTTTCCTATTGGGAGATACCATATTTGCTGCTTCTGAGGCTCCACAGATGTTTCTAGTTCAGGAACAGTTTTATAATGAGCTACTGATTTGGGTTTTATTTTTTTCTTCATAACTAGTACGGATTTTAAAGTTATACCAGTGATGACACCCACTTAGGTTTCTGATTTTCATCTCCTGGTCCAGGTAGACTTTCTAGATTGTTCCTAAACTGAGAAATCGAGGTTTTCTAGTCAGTGTTGCTTTTGCTTGTTTGTTTGTTTGTGTTTTTGTTTTTTTGGTTCAACAAATCTTTTAGCTCTGGGATTTATGCATGCAGCAAAGTTCCAAGTCCCCAATCTCTCAAAGTTATAGCCCTCATCTCGATTTTTACATGGGTTTTAAAATTCCAGTTCCCAGAGCTCTCAAGCACAATGTATTACGAATTACTTAGCTTTAATTTCAATACTACATCAAATTCAATTTCTGTCTTTTTTTTCCTGGTTTCTGGAGTATTCCCTTTCTTTCTGTTGAATATGTTCAGTCTCATCATTATATTCTGCCGAGTGTGTCTATGCATTTAACATGTCAAGCAACATAGGAAATCTGTACTACTTCACCTATTTACCAGATGTCCCCAGATGTTTTTCATTAGAGCCTTGCTACTCATTTTAATGTGTTGTACAGTATTATCACTCCTATTCTCAGATTACTCCCAAATAAGTCTACCATTTATGAGTCCTCTATGTTTAATACTATTTTTTCTACTACAAGACACATTAAACTTCATAGTCTGATCTCCACTTCACCTCCAATACGGCAAAAACAGAATGCAAATTTACTGTAAATTTCCTATTTTTTTATTTTGTTCTGTTTCTGGATGTGCTATTTCCACATGGAGAGGTAAATCAGTACATAATTTTGATTATTTTGGATATATGATAATTATGCCTACTAACACAGAGTTTCTGTCTTTCCGGCTGAATCCTGTCTCCACAGTCTTTTCATAGTCAAACTTCTTTTCTCAAAACCAAAAATTAACATCTTTATCTATTGTATGTAGCTCTCTTTATTACCTGTTTGAACCCACTCCTTTACCAAATCGCTTTGAACTAAGTGCAGCATCCTTAGCACTTAACTTTATTTGCATTTTCTACTTCATACTGTCTGTTTCTTTCTTCTCTGCAGCTTTGGTGCTATGTCTTTTCTGTAAAGTACACTAACTCTGTTCTCTGTATAGAAAAGTACTGCAATGTTGAGGTTAGGTTTATTTGATCTGCACATAGATCTATAGCATTTTAAGAGGAGTTTCTTGAATCTATATGAAAAATATAGTCATGGATCATGATGTATGATGAAAAATTCAAACACAAATAGAGGCATTGATTTTAAAAATTCATTTCAGAGAAATTTTGAGAAGTGAAGAGTCTTATAATTAGGAGAATGTTTTGAACTAGATCTGAAGAGCTTCTTTGATTTATTTCTACAAAGTTGATCTTCTCTCATGCAACTTTGCATTTGAATTTGCTGCATCATGAAATTGAAGACTTCACACCAAATCTCTATTAACTCACTAAATAAAATTCCATATGTATAGCTGTTGTTTCAAAGGGCTTTATTTGCTTGCAATAATGACTGAAAAATTATATATATATATTTTTTCTGACAAAGTGTAAAAATTGTAATATTACTATACTTATTTTATTGGAAAGATCATCTGGTTTTGATAAAGATAAAAATAATATTTGGTTAGAACATGATTGCTCCCAGAAATGCCATGAATAGTATAGTCAAGTAGCTTACTTGCAAGGGCAATAGCTCAGGACATGTGGCTTTTAGTTATGTTTAATGTATATATTTTATAGCATGAGTTTATATAAGTTTTTTTTTTTTAAGAATACATTGCCAGTTTGCTGGCATGGGCACATAAGCTCAAACAATTTTTATGTAGTAACAGTAGTTTTTTTCTGTAAGTTTTACCACTTCCCTTATTTTTAAGATTTTTTATAAATAATTAAGGTAAATTGATAGTAGACTTACATGAAATCTTAGTTTGAATAAGTATCTATATTTGTTCTATTTATCCAACCAAAAGCATTTAATTGAGCAATTACTTTGTCCAAGACACTGTGTAAAGTTGGTGAAAGAAGATGATGGAAGCAGTGCTCAATGAATAAATAAGTTGTTTTCTTGCAAGAAGTTCACTGTTAAGAGTTTTATATATCTTTAAAATAATAACATTGAAGTGATTAATGTTAGGAGAAAAAAAGCTGTTACTTTGCAGTGGAAAGTATTACTCATATGGTTACTTTTGTACAGCAGCATAGAAATACAATATTTCTTATTTGGGAAGTACTGTGCCAAGTGTTTCCAACACGCTGTATCATTTAATTCCCATACCACACCCATGTGTAGATAAAGAAACTATGGAATGAAGTTAACTCATTCACCCAGCTAGCAAATGGCAAAGTATTGTATCATTCACAGTGTAGCCCTGTTTCAAATACATAATAAAAGAAGTTAATTACCCGGGATATGATGCATGTCAGGTTTGCCAACTAGTTCTAACACTTACTAAACATATTGCACAAGTGACTTGACCTCTATTTGCCTTTGTTTTACCATCTATCTATATAAAAAATAATAATAGTCCTCCTTTCTTAGGGTTCCTGAAAGAATCAAGTGCATCACATATGTTAAATAGCTTACCATTGTAAATGTCTAATAAATTGTAGTCATTTTGTGTGTTTTTTTTTTTACTACTACAACTATTAACATATAGCAAGACAGATTTGAAGTGCAGTAGGTTTAATTTCAGAATTTTCTGACAAGTAGAGTTCTACACTGATACAATTTGCTGCCTCGAAATATACTGTGCTGGTTATCACTAGACACAGGTACTGCTAATTTTACATAAGACTGTTATTTCACTGTGTATCTGAACAGAGAGCATTGAGATATCTATTTATTCACTCATAAACCTTTAATGAGTTTCCATTTGTGCTAGTTACTGAGACAAATGCAGTAAAACAAAAATGACAAGTAAGGCACAGCCTACATTTTCAAGAAGGCTACTATCTACTAGGGGAGAGGAAAGAGAAACTGACAATTAAAATCTGATAGAGTTCAGTTTTATGTTAAGGGTATACTAACACCTTTATTTCAGGATGTAAGATAAAGTGCAGAAACTTGTCTTGTTTTCTGCTGAAACTCCAATGCTTTTGGAAGCGCCTTGCATGTAACAGGGTCTCAATGAATACTTCACACATAAAGAGTGAGAGGAAACAAAGGGAGTCTTACTGAAGTTGGTGACAAGTAGGGATTAACTCAAGAGAAGAAAAAAATTGTATTATGGAATGTCGTTATCACTTCTAGAAAATCTTGGAATCAAATAGTCATGTGTAGTTTCAGGAAAGTGTAAGAAGTTCATCACGACTGAAGATTAGGTCAAGAAGGGGGGAAATAAAAGAAAGATCTTGAAGACTCCTGGTAAGGAATCTATGGGTCCATGGGGTAAATGTGCAAGCAAGTCAGCCCCAAAGTGCTATCATCAGATTTATCTGTTAGAAAAAGAGTTATAGTCACAGTTGCAGAGTGAGTAATGGTTGAGATGGACAAGAGGAGAAATGAAACAAAATTAAAAGTTAAATATCATTTTTAAATAATATAGTCTTCACAAAGGCCGGGCTCAGTGGCTCACACCTGTAATACCAGTACTTTGGGAGGCCGTGGCAGGCGGATCGCCTGAATTCAGAAGTTCGAGACCTCCCTGGCCAACATGACGAAGCCCCATGTCTGGTAAAAATACACAAATTAGCTAGGTGTGGTGGTGCCTGTAATCCCAGCTACTCAGGAGGCTAAGGTAGCAGAATCACTTGAACCCAGGAGGAAGAGGTTGTAGTGAGCTGAGATAGCACCACTGCACTATAGCCTGGGCAACAGAGCGAGATTCTGTCTCAAAATAAATAAAATAAAATATTTATATAGATGATTTGAGCATACTTTTAGATTAAACCTAATTTTTTGACATTAGGAAGCCACTCATGGTGTACGAATAGTCTCTGAAACTCTCAGCTGAGCATATTAGAAAGTAGACATGAAGAAATAGAAGGTAAAAATTCAGTTATTGATGTTTAATTCTGTTGATACATGAGAGAAAGCACAGTTATGAGATTTCATAGTCTGACTGAAAAGCACTCAATATTTAATTAGAGGGAAGCAAGGCATCCTTATTATTGAAATGTAACACTATGAAACAAATCACTCTAAGAATTCACTAAAATGACTTTCTTGATTACCACTTGTTACAGAAAGTGAGCTGGAAAATTTTGAAAAGGTCTTTCAAAGAAAAACATTTTCCATTTTAGTGACAAACAGCAGAATTTCATGAGGTTTTCTTTTTTATAACAATTTTAGCTTTAATGACTAGCAATTGTTTATATTTTCATAAAATTAAATCTCCACTCTGCATTTCAACATTTGAAATGTAGATCCCTCTTAAGTTAATCTTAAGACAGAAATCTTTGTGTAATAGGTTTTGTACCACCACTGAGTGTAAGGCATATACAGTCTGTTTTTATTTTTATTTAATTTTTGATATCTCAAGGTTTAGCTGACTGAAATATATCCAGTCTGGAAAAATAAAAAAAGACATTTTGAGGCTTCAGTTATCGTGCTGATTTCTTGGTTCCTAAAGTTCTATTTCCTAAATTGGAGGATTTCTAAACGTTACTAAAAAGAGGTAGAAGCACCGTTTATTACATAGGTAATCCTTTTCCCATTTCTTGTTTTTGTCAGGTTTGTCAAAGATCAGATGGCTGTAGATGTGTGGTATTATTTCTGAAGGCTCTGTTCTGTTTCATTGATCTATATTTCTGTTTTGGTACCAGTACCATGCTCTTTTGGTTATTGTAGCCTTGTAGTATAGTTTGAAGTCAGATAGCGTGATGAATCCAGCTTTGTTCTTTTGACTGAGGATTGTCTTGGCAATGTGGGCTCTTTTTTGGTTCCATATGAACTTTAAAGCAGTTTTTTTCCAATTCTGTGAAGAAAGTCATTGGTAGCTTGATGGGAATGGCATTGAATCTTTAAATTACCTTGGACAGTATGGCCATTTTCGCAATATTGATTCTTCCTATCCATGAGCATGGTATGTTCTTCCATTTGTTTGTGTCCTCTTTGATTTCACTGAGCAGTGGTTTGTAGTTCTACTTGAAGAGGTCCTTTACATCCCTTGTAAGTTGGATTCCTAGGTATTTTATTCTCTTTGAAGCAATTGCGAATGGGAGTTCATTCATGATTTGGCTCTCTGTTTGTCTGTTACTGGTGTATAAGAATACTTGTGATTTTATCACATTAATTTTGTATACTGAGACTTTGCTAAAGTTCTTTATCAGCTTAAGTAGATTTTGGGCTGAGAAGATGGGGTTTTCTAAATATAAAATCATGTCATCTGCATACAGGGACAATTTGACTTATTTTCCTAACTGAATACCCTTGATTTATTTATCTTACCTGATTTCCCTAGCCAGAACTTCCAACACTATGTTGAATAGGAGTGGTGGGAGAGGGCATACCTGTCTCGTGCCAGTTTTCAAAGGCAATGCTTCCAGTTGTTGCCCATTCAATATGATATTGGGTGTGGGTTTCTCATAAATATCTCTTATTATTGTGAGATATGTTCCATCAATACCAAATTTATTGAGAGTTTTAGCATGAAGGGCTGTTGAATTCTGTCAAAGGCCTTTTCTGCATCTATTGAGATAATCATGTGGTTTTTGTCTTTGGTTCTGTTTATATACTGGATTATGCTTATTGATTTGCATATGTTGAACCAGCCTTGTATCCCAAGGATGAAGCCCACTTGATCATGGTGGATAAGCTTTTTGATGTGCCGCTGGATTCGGTTTGCCAGTATTTTATTGAGGATTTTTGCATTGATGTTCCTCAAGGATATTGATCTAAAATTCTCTTTTTTTGTTGTGTCTCTGCCAGGCTTTGGTATCAGGATGATGTTGGTCTCATAAAATGAGTTAGGGAGGATTCCCTCTTTTTCTATTGATTGAAATAGTTTCAGAAGGAATGGTACCAGCTCCTCCTTCTACCTCTGGTAGAATTCGGCTGTGAATCCATCTGGTCCTGGACTCTTTTTGGTTGGTAGGCTATTAATTATTGCCTCAATTTCAGAGCCTGCTATTGGTCTATTCAGGGATTCAACTTCTTCCTCATTTAGTCTTGGGAGAATGTAAGTGCCCAATAAATTATCCATTTATTCGAGGTTTTCTAGTTTATTTGCACAGAGTTGTTTATAGTATTCTCTGATGGTAGTTTGTATTTCTGTGGGGACGGTGATGATATCCCCTTTATCATTTTTTATTGTGTCTATTGATTCTTCTCTCTTTTCTTCTTTATTAGTCTTGCAGTAATCTGTCAATTTTGTTGATCTTTAGAAAAAAAGCAGCTCCTGTATTCATTGATATTTTGGAGGGTTTTTTTGTGTCTCTATCTCCTTCAGTTCTGCTCTGATCTTAGTTATTTCTTGCCTTCTGCTAGCTTTTGAATGTGTTTGCTTTTGCTTCTCTAGTTCTTTTAATTGTTATGTTAGGGTGTCAATATTAGATCTTTCCAGCTTTCTCTTGTGGGCATTTAGTGCTATAAATTTCCCTCTACACATTGCTTTAAATGTGTCCCAGAGATTCTGGTATGTTGTGTCTTTGTTCTCATTGGTTTCAAAGAACATCTTTATTTCTGCCTTCATTTTGTTATGTACCCCGTAGTCATTCAAGAGCAGGTTGTTCAGTTTCCATGTAGTTGAGTGGTTTTGATTGAATTTCTTAGTCCTGAGTTCTAGTTTGATTGCACTGTGGTCTGAGAGACAGTTTGTTATAATTTCTGTTCTTTTACATTTGCTGAGGAGTGCTTTACTTCCAACTATGTGGTCAGTTTTGGAATAACTGCGATGTGATGCTGAGACGATTGTATATTCTTTTGAGTTGGTGTGGAGAGTGCTGTAGATGTCTATTAGGTCCACTTGGTGCAGAGCTGAGTTCAATTCCTGGATATCCTTGTTAATTTTCTGTCTCGTTGATCTTTCTAATGTTGACAGTGAGGTGTTAAAGTCTCCCATTATTAGCATATGGGAGTCAAATTATCTTTTTAAGTCTCTAAGGACTAGCTTTATGAATCTGGGTGCTCCTGTATTGGGTGCATATATATTTAGAATAGTTAGCTCTTCCTGATGAATTGATCCCTTTACCGTTATTCAATGGCCTCTTTTGATCTTTGATGGTTTAAAGTCTGTTTTATCAGAGAGTAGGATTGCAACCCCTCCTTTTTTTTTTTTTTTTTTGTTCTCCATTTGCTTGGTAAATCTTCCTCCATCCTTTTATTTTGAGCCTATGTGTGTCTCTGCATGTGAGATGGGTCTCCTGAATACAGCAAACTCATGGGTCTTGACTCTTTATCCAATTTGCCAGTCAGTGTCTTTTAATTGGACAATTTAGTCCATTTACAATTAAGGTTAATATTGTTATGTGTGAACTTGATCCTGTCATTGTGATATTAGTTGGTTATTTTGCTCGTTAGTTGATGCAGTTTCTTCCTAGCATTGATGATCTTTACATTTTGACATGTTTTTGCAAATTCTGGTACCGGTTGTTCCTTTCCATGTTTAGTGCTTCCTCAGGGTCTCTTGTATGGCAGGCCTAGTGGTGACAAAATCTCTATGCATTTGCTTGTCTGTAAAGGATTTTTTTTTTCTCCTTCACTGATGAAACTTAGTTTGGCTGGATAAGAAATTCTTGGTTGAAAATTCTTTTCTTTAAGAACGTTGAATATTGGTCCCCACTCTCTTCTGGCTTGTAGAGTTTCTGCCGAGAGATCTGCTGTTAGTCTGATGGGCTTCCCTTTGTGTGTAACCTAATCTTTCTCTCTGGCTGCCCTTAACACTTTTTCCTTCATTTCAACTTTGGTGAATCTGACAATTATGTGTCTTGGAGTTGCTCTTCTCAAGGAGTATATTTGTGGCATTCTCCGTATTTCCTGAATTTGAATGTTGGCCTGCCTTACTAGGTTGGGGAAGTTCTCCTGGATGATATCCTGCAGAGTGTTTTCCAACTTGGTTCCATTTTCCCCGTCACTTTCAGGCACACCAATCAGACGTAGATTTGGTGTTTTCACATAATCCCATATTTCTTGGAAGCTTTGTTCATTTCTTTTTCCTCTTCTTCCTCTAGACTTCTCACTTCATTTCACTCATTTGATCTTCAATCATTGATACTCTTTCTTCCAGTTGATCGAGTCCATTACTGAAGCTTGTGAATTTGTCACATATTTCTTGTGTCATGGTTTTTATTTGTCAGTTGATTTATGGCCTTCTCTGCATTGATTTTTCTAGTTATCCATTCTTCCATTCTTTTTTCAAGATTTTTCATTTCTTTCTGCTGGTTATGTAGTTCCTCCTTTAGCTCTGAGAAGTTTGATGGACTGAAACTTTCTTCTCTCAATTCGTCAAAGTCATTCCCCGTCCACCTTTGATCCGTTGCTGGTGATGAGCTGTGTTCCTTTGGAGGGGGAGATGCGCTCTGATTTGTTGAATTTCCAGCTTTTCTGCCCTGCTTTTTTCCCATCTTTGTGGTTTTATCTGCCTTTGGTCTTTGATGATGATGATGAACTGATGGGGTTTTGGTGTGGTTGTCCTTTCTGTTTGTTAGTTTTCCTTCTAACAGTCAGGACCCTCAGCTGTAGGTCTATTGGAGATTACTTGAGGTCCACTCCAGACTCTGTTTGCCTGGATATCAGTAGCGGAGGCTGCAGAATACAGAATATTGCTGAACAGTGAGTGTTGCTGTCAGATTCTTGCTCTGGAAGCTTTGTCTCAGGGGTGTACCCTGCCATGTGAGGTGTGAGATCTCAGTCTGCACCTAGTGGGGGATGTCTCCTAGTTAGGCTACTCAGGGGTCAGTGACCCACTTGATCAGGGAGTCTGTCTGTTCTCAGATCTCAGCCTCCGTGCTGGGAGATCCACTGTTCTTCAAAGCTGTCAGACAGGGTCATTTACCTCTGCTGAGGTTTCTGCTGCTTTTTGTTTAGCTATGCCCTGTCCCCAGAGATGGAGTCTACAGAAACAGGCAGGCTCACTTGAGCTGTGTTGGGCTCCACCCAGTTTGAGCTTCCCCGCGGCTTTCTTTACCTACTTAAGCCTCAGCAATGGTGGGCATCCCTCCCCCAGCCTCACTGCTGCCTTGCAGTTAGATCTCAGACTGCTGTGCTAGCAATGAGGGAGGCTCCGTGGGCATGGGACCCTCCTGTTCAGATGTGGGATATAATCTCCTGGTGTGCCAGTTGCTAAGACCCTTGGTAAAGCACAGTATTAGGGTGGGAGTTACCCAATTTTCCAAGTGTTGTGTGTCTCAGTTTCCCTTGGCTAGGAAAAGGGATTTCCTTCCCCCTTGTGCTTCCCAGGTGAGGCGATGGCTTGCCCTGCTTCAGCTCTCACTTGTCACACTGCACCAACTGACCAGCACTGATTGTCTGGCACTCCCCAGTGAGATGAACCCAGTACCTCAGTTGAAAATGCAGAAATCACCCATCCTCTGTGTCGCTTGTGCTGGGAGTTGGAGGCTGGAGCTTCTCCTATTCGGCCATCTTCTTTCGGGATCAGTACAGTTCTTAGAATGCAACTTTGTCTTATCTCTACTAGTAGGGTTATATTATTATCACGAGAACACATAGGAAAATGAGAATGTGCATTTTCATATTTTGCATAGATAATGAGTATCTTAGTTGAGTGGTTTTGCAGCACCGTAATTATAATAAGTTCTTGGGGGCATTAAGGAAATATTACATTCTAGAAAACATCACAGAATTGTACAGTCCAAACTTGCAATAAAGTGCTTTAAAGTGTAAGAAAGCACATCCACTAATGTACTTTCTTGTTAATTGTATTTGTAAATAATTAAGAAAAATGAAATATTCAAAATATCAATTCCATATTTCTTCATATCTTCACTACTTTCCTCAAAGGAAAAAGAAATCTACTGATTGGAATCCAGAGTATGTGCTGAGTTACATTTACTAAAATCACTATCTATGAGGTTGAAAATACATTTCCTTGAATGATTACAATAAAACAAGAGTGAGAGAATCAGCTACAATAGGGAGACTAAGAGAGTTTTCAAATGTCATGGTTTGTTTAAAAAGGAAATTTTACCTTTTATTTTAGTCATAATTGATCAAAAGTATGTATACATCTATAGAATTGTAATTATAATACTTGTCAAATGTCTTTATTTATTTAAGATTTTAAAAACTCACCCAGACATCTTGATTTATGTATGTTGCTATAGTTTAATAAGTTTAAAATTGGAGGAAATTTCATTGAAGTAAAAGTGTCATAACTTATTGTAGGTTTTAATATTTTTACCTTTTAAAGAACTTGTTCTGTTGCTGACATAGAATTTTTCTGATAAGATATCATCTGTCATGGCGGACAACTTCTTCAACTTTATAGAGAATATCTACAAAGATTCTAGAGCTACCATCATACCTAAAAGTAAGAAACTAGCACCTTTGTCACTAAGATTAGAAACAAGACAAGGATATCTCCTCTCAACATTCCTTTTCAGCATTCTACTTGAAGTACTAACTAATGCAAAGAAAAAAAATAATAAAGGGTATGCAGATTGAGTAGAAAAAAATAAAACTGTCTTTTTTTCCCACAGTAGACATGACTGTCTGGTAGAAAATCCATAAGAATAAACAACCAAAAAAATCTTGGAACTAATAACTGTTTATAGCTAGGCTACAGGATATAAGATTAATATACAAAAGTTAATCATTTTTCTATATACTAGCAATGAAAATGTGGAATTTGAAATTAGAGAGATAATATTATTTACACTAGCAACCCTCAAAAGGAAATGCTCAGGTATTAATCTAACAAAAATATGCACAAGATCTATACAAGGAAAGTTACAAAATTTGAGTACAAAAAATCAAAGAACTAACCATATGAAGAGATATTCCATGTTCATGGATTGGAAGACTCAATATTGTCAAGATGCAGTTCTCCTCAACATGATCTACAGATTCAATGCAATCACAATCAAAATGCCCCCCCAAAATATTTGTAAGTATAAATTGATGTGAAGCTTAAATATAGAGGTAAAAGACCCAGAATAGCCAATACATTATTGAAGGAAAAGAACACAGTAAGAGGAATGATTCTACCAGACTCCAAGAATTACGATAATGCTTAATAATCAAGACACTGTGCTATTGATAAAGGAATAGACAAATAGATAAATGGAACAGAATAGAAATCCCAGAAATAGGCCCACACAAATATAGTCAACTGGTCTTTGACAAAGGAGTAAAGTCAATACAATATAGAGAAGATAACCTTCAACAAATGGTGCTGGAAAAACTGAATATCCTTATTTCAAAAAAAAAAAAAAAAAAATCAACCTGAAAAGATACCTTTCACTATTCACAAAAGTTAATTCTGAATGGATCATAGACATAAATGGAAAACTCAAAACTATAAAATTTCTAGAATATAACAAGAGGAAACCTAGATGACCCTGGGCATGGAGATGACTTTCAGACATGACGCAAAAGTACAATGCACGAAAGAACAAATTGACAAGCTGGACGTTGTTAAAATTAAAAATCTGTGCTCTGCAAAAGACACTGTTAAGAGAATAAAAAGACAAGACACAGACTGGGAGAAAATATTTGCGGACATATCTGACAGAGAACTGCTATCCAAAATAAACAGAGAACACTGAAATCTCAATAGTAAGAAAATTAACAACCTGATTTAAAAATAGGCAAAAGACCTGAACAGATACTTTTTCAAAGAATATATAGAGATGACAAATAAACATAAGAAAAGATGGTCCACAATATATGTCCTCAGAAAAATACAAATTAAAACAAGATACCAGTATTAAAATGGCCAAAATCCAGAACACTGGAAACAAAAAATGCCAGTCAGTATGCAGGAGCACTCATTTACTGCTGGTAGGATGGCAAAGTAGCAGACTCTCTTCAGAAGATGCTATTACACTTCCTTACAAAAGTAAATATACTCTTACCATATGATCCAACAATCTCATTCCTTTATCCAAAGGAGCTGCAAACTATGTCCATATAAAAACCTGCACAACACAGGTGTTTACAGCAGCTTCATCAATAAGACAGAGAGAAACTAAATGCATATTACTAAGTGAAAAATCTCAATCTTAAATGGCTGCATACTGTATAATTCCAACTATATAACATTCTGGAAAAGCAAAACTATGGAGACAGTGAAAAGATGAGGGGTTCACAGGGGTTATGAGAGCAGAAAGAATAAATAGGCAGAGCACAGAGGATTTTTAGGGCACTGAAAAATAAGTGATACTATAATTCTGAATACATGTCATTATGCATTTGTCCAACTCCATAGGATGTAGACCAGGCATGAGCCCTTATGTAAAATGTGTACTCTGAGTGGTATTGATATGTCAATGTGAGTTAATCAACTGTAGTGAATGTGCTACTTTGGTGGGGGATGTTGATAATGAGAGTGGCTGCATGTGCATGGGGTCAAGGATTATGTGGAATATCTCTGTACCACCCTCTAAGTTTTGTTGTGAACCAGACACTGCTTTACAAAAAATAAAGTTTAAAAGAAACATCAGCTCTCATTCTTATCGTTGGGTTTATCTGTATAATGTATCTTTTTCCTGACCATTTCAGTGTTTTTTTGTTTTTTTTTTTTTGTGATTTTCTAAGTTTCAATGAGATATGATTCACATATTATAAAACTAAATACATTTGAATGTGCAATTATGTTGTTTTTATTATATTCACAGTGAGGCAATCAGTATGACTACCCAATTTTAGGATGTTTTTATCACTCCCCAAAAGAACCTCATACCCATTAGCAGTCACTCCTATTTCACCCTAAGCCCACCAGTTAGAGTTAACCAGTAGCCTACTTTCTACTTATATAGATTAGTCAGTTTTGGACATTTTACATGAAGTAAATCATCCAATGATATGATTTGTCTCTGTATTCCCACCCAAGTATAATTTTGTAGCTCCTATAATTCCCACATAATACAGTAGATTGGTACCAGTAGAGTGGGGTGCTGCTGAAAAGCTACCCAAAAATGTGGAAGCCACTTCGGAACTGGGTGACAGGCAGAGTTGAGAACAGTTTGAAGGGCTCACAAGAAGACAGGAAAATGTGAGAAACTTTGAAACTCCCTAGAGAATTGTTGAATGGCTTTGAGCAAAATGCTGATAATAATATGGACAATGAAATCCAGGATGAGGTGATCTCAGATGGAGATAAGGAACTTGTTGGGAACTGGAGCAAAGCTGACTCTTGTTAATTTTTAGCATGGCTGGGGAAGCACCAGAAAGCACAATCATGGCAGAAGGCAAAGAGAAGGTAAGGCACCTTCTTCACAAGGTGGTAGCAAGGAGAAGTGCCGAGCAAAGCTGAAGAGGAACCCCTTTTAAAACCATCAGATCTCATAAGAAATCACTCACTATCACAAGAACAGCATGGAGGAAACTGCCCCCATGATTCAATTACCTCTACCTGGTCCTGCCCTTAACACGTGGGGATTATGGGGATTACAACTAAAGATGAGATTTTTTGTGGGGACACAGGCAAACCATATCAGGGCATTTGAGTCTTTTCTCCTTTTTTTATTTTTGATAAGTCTAGGTAAAGTTTTTCCAATTACATTGATCTTTCAAAGAGCCTGGGCTCGAGGGATCCACTCACCTCAGCCTCCTGAAGTGCTGGGATTACAGGCATGAACTATTGTGCCAGACCTGAATTCTTTGTCTCTTCAGTCCGTTATTTTATTTCATTTATTTTGAAGCTCTATTGTTAGGCATATATATAATCGTTATAGCTTCCTAATGGATTGACCCTTTATCATAACAAAATGTTCATTTTAATCTCTAATAACATTTTCTTTTACCATTTAAAGATGTTTTGTCTATAGAAACTCCAGCTCTCTTGATGTTTGATTTCAATATCTTTTCTATGATGTGCCTTAGTATAATCCTTTTTTTAAATTTATCTCACTTGAGACTCACTTAATTGATTGAATCTCTGAGTTGCTATTTTTGAAGAAATCAGAAAAAATGGATAAAATTTTCTTGACATTTTATTCTGCCCCATTCACTCTCTTCACCCCATTAGGAACTCTAATTAGAGGTTGTGTCATTATATTCAAATAATGATGTATTGTTTTCACTTTGCTTCAATTCACATTTCTTTTGGCATGTCTTCAATTTAACTTATCCTTTCTTCAGAGGTACCTAAAGATTTCTTCTTTTAAATCAATTTGTAACATCTTCATAGATGAATTTGTGAAAAACAATATAATAATGAGCCTTAAAACAAATTTGGCTGAGTCTTATCTATGTATTTCTATGAAATGCTATACTTTTCTCATTATATAATAAATGTTCTCTATATTTTTTGGAACATCTTATATTTGTTACTGTTGGACATGACATGTATATGTGTGTGTGTATAGTATACACACATATTCCAATTATATTTCCAGTTGTTGATATTTTGAAGTCATTTTAAAATTGATTTTATATACAGAAAAATTTTATACTTTCATTTTAGTTTCACTGTTTGCATGCATATTCTTTCACAAAATTGGCCGGGCGCGGTGGCTCAAGCCTGTAATCCCAGCACTTTGGGAAGCCGAGACGGGTGGATCACGAGGTCAGGAGATCGAGACCATCCTGGCTAACACTGTGAAACCCCGTCTCTACTAAAAAAATACAAAAAAAAAAAAAAAAAAAAAAAAAAAAACTAGCCGGGCGAGGTGGCGGGTGTCTGTAGTCCCAGCTACTCGGGAGGCTGAGGCAGGAGAATGGCGTGAACCCGGGAGGCGGAGCTTGCGGTGAGCTGAGATCCGGCCACTGCACTCCAGCCCCGGCGACAGAGTGAGACTCCGTCTCAAAAAAAAAAAAAAAAAAAAAAAAGAGAAAAATTATTTAGGGTATCTGGCAGAAGAAATTTCTAAGCAGCAAAGCATTCAAGAGGTGACTTGGGTTCTATTAAAGGCATTCAGTTGTATAAGGGAAGCATGGCATACAAGTTTAGAAAATATGCAGCCTGGCTATGCAATAGAAAAGAAAAAAACATTTTTCTGGAGAGAAATTCAAGCTGGCTGTAGAAATTTGCATAAGTAGCAAGGAGCCTAATGTTAATCCCCAAGACCCTGGGGAAAATGTCTCCAGGCCATGTCAGAGATCTTCATGGCAGCCCCTACCATCATAAGTCCAGGAGGTAAAAATGGTTTCATGAGCAGGGCCCAGGGTCCCTGTGCTGTGTGCAGCCTAGGGACTTCAAGCCCTGTGTCCCAGACACTCCAGCCGTGGCTGAAAGGGGCCTAGGTACAGCTCAGGCTGTGGCTTCAGAGGGTGGAAGCCCCAAACCTTGGCAACTTCCACAATGTGTTGAGCCTGCAGGTGCACACAAGTCAAGAGAACTGAGGTTTGGGGACCTCCGCCTAGATTTCAGAGGATGTAGGGAAACACCTGGATATGTGGCGGCTGGGTCAGGGCCCTCACGGAGAACCTCTGCTAGGGCAGTGCTGAAGGGAAATGTAGGGTTGGAGCCCCCACACAGAGTCTCTACTGGGGCACTGCCTAGTGGAGCTGTGAGAAGAGGGCCACCATCCTCCAGAACCCTGAGATCCTCCATTTGAGATCCGCCAACAGCTTGCACTGTGCGCCTGGAAAAGCCGCAGACACTCAATGCCAACCCGTGAAAGCGGCTGGGAGGCAGGCTGTACCCTGTAAAGCTGCAGGGGCGGAGCTGTCCAAGACTGTGGGAACCCAACTCTTGCATCAGCGTGACCTGGATGTGAGACCTGGAGTCCAAAGAGATCATTTTGGAGCTTTAAAGTTTGACTGTCCACTGGATTTCTGATTTGCATGGGCCCTGTAACCCCTTTGTTTTGGCCAATTTCTCCCATTTAGAATGGCTGTATTTACCCAATACCTGTACACCTATTGTATCTAGGAAGTAAAATGCATGCTTTTGATTTTACAGGCTCAAAGATGGAAGTGACTTGCCTTTTGTAAGATGAAACTTTGGACTGTGGACTTTTGGGTTAATGCTGAAATGAGTTAAGATTTTGGGGGACTGCAGGGAAGGCATGATTGGTTTTGAAATGTAAGGACAAGAGATTTGAGATTTTGAGGGTCCAGGCGCAGAATGATATAGTTTGGGTGTGTCCCCACCCAAATCTCAACTTGAATTATGTCTTCCAGAATTCCCACGTGTTGTTGGAGTGACCTAGGGGGAGGTAATTGAATGAATCATGGGGGCTGGTCTTTCCCGTGCTATTCTTGTGATAGTGAATAAGTTTCAGGAGATCTTATGGGTTTATCAAGGGTTTCCACTTTTGCCTCCTCCTCATTTTTCTCTTGTCACCGCCGTGTAAGAAGTGCCTTTTCCTTCCCACCATGGTTCTGAGGCCTCTACAGCTATGTGGAACTGTAAGTCCAATTAAACCTCTCTTTCTTCCCAGTCTTAGGTATGTGTTTATCAGCAGTGTGCAGTGTGAAAACGGACTAATATAAATACTTATGCAAATTCACAGTGTTAATATTTAGAACTACTTTCTTCTTATTTTTAGCTATTTTGTTTTAAATATTTACATTGTCCAAGTTTCAAACTTCCATACTTTAAAGACAAAAGAATCAATGGCATTTTTAAGAAAACCATGAAAACCTCTGGTAAAAATATCATGCTTTATTTTTGTAAGGGAGGAGCTATGTCCTATTTACTATTGTGCTCCTGTCAGCAAGTGGAGTGCTTGGCAACTAGTAAGCAGTCAACAGTGATGTACAAACGAATGAATAAACAGGAAGAGGATGCTGCTTATTTCCCATGCCTACCTTCCTTTATTATCTTCAAGGAGAAATTAATGAAGGCTCAACCTGTCATTAATGGTAAAAGTTAATATTTGCTTTTTCTAACAAATTTTTAATGTATTTTTTTCTTTACTGTTGAACACAGTCTTAAGATTTTGATTCTCTATACTTGGAATACTCTCTGAGTAGTCCAAAAATTCCCTGTTGCTAGTTGGAAGGTAGAAGAAACTAGGACCAGCCAACAGTCTGTCTGAAAATAGAGACACCATCCACCTGGGGTCAGTGAGCCACTCTATTTCATGAAGCCATGTCATTTCCACACTGAAGTGCTCTGGATCAGTGAAAATAGCAACACTGATTGGTTCAGGTAACCAAGGTCACAGAAGGGGTTTACTTTTCAATTAGATTCTCTCAGAGAAGTCTGTAAAGTATCCTGCTGAGGAGAATTAAGGCTCCAACTTGCTCATCATGTTCCATCTGAGTGAACTGATTGGCAATCTACGCTGTAGCATCCTGCCTCTCTGCCTCCAGTGTAGCTCAACCTATCAGAACCAAATATTCACAGATAATGTTTTTAAATGCAGAGCATAAAATAAGATGGAATCAGAATCAATTGCCTAGTTTTTTAGTTTTTTTGTTTTTTTTTAATTTAAACATCTGGATAATAGAGGAGTCATTTCTAAAGGATAATTTTTGAACCTCCAAATAATAAACCCAATTTTGATTAATTCGATTAATTCAGGTTAAATATTAGTGTGAAGGTTTATTCAAACCTGTTTCTACAGATTCACTCATTTTTGATGTAGTCACATTTAACATTGACCACAGGAGACTCACGTACATGCATACACATCACCTACATGCCTCACATACCTGCAAAGAAAAGTCTGCAGGTATTTAATTCACTGAAAAGTAGTAGAAAGCTTGAAAATGTCCACAGACTTTTTAAAGGTCCATTCTGATACCAGAGAGTTGAGTTAAAACAGAATTCCCAAACTGGTTAATTTATTATCACTTCTGAAAAAAGCAATGAAACATTTGGTTCCTTAACTTTGACACAGATTATTCTGTAAACAGCGTCACAGCCAAGAACAGAGATTCTCTGGGATAAAGCAGGAATGTAGTTAAGAAGAAAAGAGGAGGCAGAAAGAAAACAGCCTAAGCAGTGGGTATGAAACCATGTGGCAGTTTAGATGGAATTTGATAGTTACCTTTCCCAGGCTGGCACATGAAAGCATGTAACACATAGTGCATGGCTTCAACAATCACCCTCAGATCCTATCCCAAACACTCTCACCTACTTACAGGTTCCTATATCCCAATTTTAGAATTCCTATCTCCAGAGACCTTGCCTCAGTCTACTTCTAGATCATTCCCCTGACTTTTCCTTCAGGCTTCACACATGGCCTTGGACTTTTATTATTTTATTGGAAGTACCTTTTTCTGCCTGAACTTCAGTTTCATCATATGGTCTCTATAAGGTGGGGAGGCCCTAGGATGTAGCAAAAGAGGTTGGGTTTCAGATGGCAGATATTTTTACGGAGACCTCCCTCTATGAGCCTGGGTCCCTGAGAAAGTTTATTCAGCTTTTGACATTAAGCAAAATTTCACCAACATTTTTCGAAGCATTTTTATGATGGTGAAATTGTATTCCTTTAAATTATAAAGTACACGAAACATAGTTCAAATAGACTATGAACTCTGTACATCAAGCACCTTGTCTCATCATTTATCACAACACTTAGTATACTAGAAGTCAATGAATACCAAATGAAAGAATTCAAGAATGAAAGGAGGCAAACAAAACATATCTTACTTCTTAAATAAGTTTAAGAAATAAATTTAGGTAACATAAATTGATGAAATGTTTAGTCGGTTTTTATGCAACTTTAAAAATTTTGTCTATTACCAAAGTCTTTTTCAGTATTTTTCCCTTAGATTCAAGCAGCAGCAATGGATGGAAAATCCTATATCGAAATTGCTTCTAAATATCAAAATTGCTTTTAAATTCAAGTTTCCAACATTTAAAAACTTTTAAAGTTATTTTAAAATTAAACTTAGTTTACTTTAATTTTTATAAACTTGTACGAATATTACATTTTTATCACAGGTTTTACATTTTCTTACAGCTTTTCCTTCTTTTAAGAAGCTTTCCTCATCTGTTTCAATCATTCTTGACTCTACCATATTACTGCAGCTAGTTGACTTTCTTATATTTTTCTGTGAAGGTATTTTTTATTTGACATTTTAGCAACAATAACCTTGAGTAAAACACAAAAATGCTAAAATCTTTTTCTCTATTTTTAATATCATGGTAACCTCTCTTTTTTATTGCGACATTTGATTAATTGTATATGTTCAGGTAAATTAATTTTCTTTAAACTTTATCTTTCAATTGCTTTCCAGTCTGACAATTGACAGGTAATAAAATGTTACAATTAGCACTTTTCTACAAACTTATACAAAGTTGAACTTGATGTCAAGCTCTCTCAGAATTATTTAATCACTATGATTGGAAGGGAAGATGGATTTTGATTAACACTAGCTGAACCAATCAATAAAGACCTTGAACTTACAAAAGATCCTACTGGCTATTTCAAATAACAGTGATAATCTAAAAGTAAACCTTTAAGCCATTAGCACAAAATGGCCAATGATAACTCGATAAAAGGGGCTTTTTATTTCAAGTTTGTATTCTGTGCCAGTATTCTAGAAATTCAAATTGTGCTATTCTTACTGTCACTACTGGTTTTGCTCTAGAATTTTTTTTCCAGCTTATCATTTAGATAACTTTATTCCCAAAGTTCCACTAGAAGTACAAATCAGAGAAATATCACAGAAAAAAATAACCAACAGTGTACTTTTTCTGCCCACTTGTTTTGCAGATCCCAATTTTGATGTAGTAGTTGAAGTCAAAAGGTAGGTAAGGTCAAGGTGAAGGCGTGCCACTTCAAAATCCTCAAGATCCATTGGATATGAGACTTAAACAAACAAGAAATTACTTTCATTGATTAAATGTAGATTGAATTAGGAGGAAAAAATGACAGGCACTGCTAAGGTTATGTCCTCTACTCATTGTTTAACTCAGCATGACTGATTCAATCTGCTGAGCCCCAAGGAAGGCCAAAGATGTCACTCATGGACTCCACACAATGCAGAATCCTTAGAAGAGCAAAATCGAAAAGTTGCACTTTATCCACTCACAGCCTGGAGCCACTGTTCTCATTCCGTCTTGTGTTAGCAGAACAATGAACTGCAGCAGGCACTGGGCTGCTCCACATAATAATTATAGGTATCCCACAGGCAAAGCTGTTGTTGCTTTTAAGACTTGACAGAATGTGTCTTGTAGGCATGACCTAGCAGATGGGGAGTTTTTCCTTTCATCTTTTCCCAAAAGCCACCTAGGTGAAATATATAAAGCATCTTGATAAGGGATATATTTTCTCCTATAGGGGTAAGTTGATTACTATAAGCTGCTCTTCTTGTTCATTCACCTTAAAAATAATTACCACTCTGGTGGAAGAAGTCAAGTATAGCCACAGAGGCAGGGATAGACCTTTTGCTCCATCCTGCTAATTTGTGTCACCTACTGCACTGCCTTATGTATTGATGGTAGAAAAAAAAAAAAAAAATGAAGCAGAAAATTAAGTCTGAAAGGATTTTTTGTCCTGCTGTCACTTTGTACAACATTTAGTTCAGTTGACATGACACTGTGCCTTTTGTTACATAAAACTGTCACATTGTCCCCTTCTAGTTAGCTGCAGTTGCTGGCCAAATCAATAATATCTGTCAAAACTGTCAAATAATGAAAGGATCCTATGATATGTTGGCTACAGAGAATATTTTTTTACCATCTTTTAAAAATGTTACCAAATTAGGTTCAAATACATATTAGAAATAAAGAAAAGAGATAAGTTTTGTGAATGATATGAAAAAATTGAAGATGAAGACATCAACTATGCACATTACATATATATTATCTGATATGCTGCTTGCAGTTTTAATAACAATTTTTAAAGTCAATTTTAGATGGATCTTTTATAGAATAAAATCTTTTAATGCATAAGCAAATGAGTAACTTAAAAACCATGAGATTCTATACATTTTTCTCTGTATGTAATGATAACATTTAGTTGGTTAGGCAGACAGAGAGAGAATTTATTCCACATTTAGTTATCTATGGAGGGACTACCAAGGTATGGTTAGATCCTGAGAGAGGGTTGTCATTTACTGTTATAGTTTTTCATCTGGGAGACTCAGATACTGCCCTGTAACATAATTTGCAAACAGGAGACAAAGATGCAGGCAGCTATCGCTAGAGCCAATGGTCTTAAATATTCCTTATCAGTCCCTGTAATTGAAAACTACTGGGGAAAGCACAACAGCTGTCTTTTTAGTTGTTTCAGGTGATTGTATATTTTAATTAAACTGACCTCAATATACCTTGTTCCACTTAGAGGAAACATCTATGTCTTTATGTTTTTAGCCTCTAGCCAAGCAAAGAGAACACATGCAAGATTATGCTACTAACATCTACCTGAACCACCTGCTCCATGCTTTTTATTAATTTGCTTTTTCGCGTTTGATTTTGGCATGCTCTCAGCATCCCTCTTCTTAATCAGATTTTCCCATTCCTCAGGTTTCTCCAATTGGCAGGAAATATTCAGAATGCATTTTTCTCTTTATACCTGATATAACTTAGGGTATTTGGGTTCATGATACCTAGTAGCTTAGTAGTTTCATGACACCTGATAGTTTACCTATATTCCCCAGTTCTATGGTCTATAGAAATCTAACCCTATGCCTCCATACAGAGTGCTGTGTACTTCCCCTAATGCTATCTCTACTCAGCAGTGAGTTGACTCAAATGTGTAACTCAACACCTGTGAGTTCTCCAAAAAAAAAAAAAAAAATGTATTTACATAAACATTAAGATACAGAATAGATTTTAATAAATATATTGTGGATTAAAGATGATGAGTTAACATACTGAACATCTTCCAATGAATATTTCACATATATTCTCTTTAACATTGAATTATAACAGTAAATTATTGCACATAAAGGTAATGTGAACACATTACAACACGTTATTATTTAGTTCCTAGTATGCCTAAGCTGTGCTATTTTTAAGGATTTTAATCAAATTTCTTTATATATATATATATATATTTTTTTTTTTTTGGCGGGGGGGGGATGGAGTCTCTCTCTGTCACCCAGACTGGAGTGCAGTGGTGCCATCTAGGCTCACTGCAAGCTCTGCCTCCCAGGTTCATGCCATTCTCCTGCCTCAGTCTCCCGAGTAGCTAGGATTACAGGTTCCCACCACCACGCCCAACTAATTTTTTATATTTTTAGTAGACACAGGGTTTCACTATGTTAGCCAGGATGGACTTGATCTCCTGACATTGTGATCTGCCTGCTTCGGCCTCCCAAAGTGCTAGTACTACAGGTATGAGCCACCCTTCCAGGCCAAATGTAAATCTGAAATAAAGCTGACTACTATCCTTCATATATGAATTTCAGTGATAGGTTTCAAGACAGAGAACATTTACCACTCTCAGTAAAGCACTAAGTCACATGCCTATTCTGTACAATCCTATAAGCCTTTATAAATGCTAACCAGAAAAAAAAAAAAAATGGTCTTAGGTACAAGAACAAATAAATAGATAAATTTATTCAAAATAAGTTAATGTTGGAATAGGAAGAGCTCCAGCCTGCAGCTCCCAGTGTGAGTGACACAGAAGATGGGTGATTTCTGTATTTTCAACTGAGGTACTGGGTTCATCTCACTGGGGCATTGTCGGACAGTTGATGCTGGTCTGCAGGTGCAGCCCGACCAGTGAGAGCTGAAGCAGGGTGAGGCATTGCCTCACCTGGGACGTGCAAGGGGGAAGGAAATTCCTTCTCCTAGCCAGGGGAAATTGAGGCACACAACGCCTGGAAAATCGGGTAACTCCCACCTTAATATTGTGCTTTACCAAGGGTCTTAGCAAATGGCACACCAGGAGATTATATCCCACACCTGGCCTGGAGGGTCCCATGCCCCTGGAGACTCCCTTGTTGCTAGCACAGCAGTATGAGATCTAACTACAAGGTGGCAGCGAGGCTGGGGGAAGGGTACCTGCCATTGCTGAGGCTTAAGTAGATAAACAAAGCCACCAGGAAGCTCGAATTGGGTGGAGCCTACCACAGCTCAAGAAGGCCTGCCTACCTCTGCAGTCTCCACCTCTGGGGACAGGGCATAGCTAAACCAAAAGCAGCAGAAACCTCTGCAGATGTAAAAGTCCTTGTCTGACAGCTTTGAAGAGAGCAGTGGTTCTCCCAGCATGGAGGTTAAGATCTGAGAATGGACAGACTGCCTGCTCAAGTGGGTCCCTGACCCCTGAGACGTCTAACTGGAAGACATCCCCCACTAGGTGCAGACCGAGAAATCACACTTCACACGATGGGTACACTGTGAGATGAAGCTTCCAGAGCAAGAATCAGACAGGAGCACTCGCTGTTCAGCAATATTCTATCTTGTGCAGCCTCTGCTGCTGATACCCAGGCAAACAAGGTCTGGAGTGGACCTCCAGCAAACTCCAACAGACCTGCAGCTGAGGGTCTTGACTGTTAGAAGGAAAACTAACAAACAGGAAGGACACCCACACCAAAACCCCATCAGTACATCACCATCATCAAAGACCGAAGGCAGATAAAACCACAAAGATGGGGAAAAAGCAGGGCAGAAAAGCTAGAAATTCAAAAAATCAGAGCACATCTCCTCCTCCAAAGGAAAGCAGCTCATTGCCAGCAACGGAACAAAGCTGGATGGAGAATGACTTTGACAAGTTGAGAGAAGAAGGCTTCAGTCAATCAAACTTCTCAGAACTAAAGGAGGAACTATGTAACCAGTGCAAAGAAACAAAAAACCTTGAAAAAAGAATGGATGAATGGAAAACTAGAATAATCAATGCAGAGAAGACCTTAAAAGAACTGATAGATTTGAAAATCATGACACGAGAACTACGTGACAAATGCCCAAGCTTCAATAACTTACTCGATTAACTGGAAGAAACATTATCAGTGATTGAAGATCAAATTAGTGAAATGAAGCAAGAAGAGAAGTGTAGAGAAAAAAAGAGTAAAAAGAAATGAACAAAGCCTGACAGAAATTTGGGATATGTGAAAAGACCAAATCTATGTCTGATTGGTGTGCCTGAAAGTGACAGGGAAAATGGAACCAAGTTGGAAAACACTCTGCAGGATATCATCCAGGAGAACTTCCCCAACCTAGTAAGGCAGGCCAACATTCAAATTCAGGAAATACAGAGAATGCCACAAATATACTCCTTGAGAAGAGCAACTCCAAGACACATAATTGTCAGATTCACCAAAGTTGAAATGAAGGAAAAAATGTTAAGGCCAGCCAGAGAGAAAGGTCGGGTTACTCACAAAGGGAAGCCCATCAGACTAACAGCAGATCTCTTGTCAGAAACTTTACAAGCCAGAAGAGAGTGGGGGCCAATATTCAACATTCTTAAAGAAAAGAATTTTCAACCCAGAATTTCATATCCAGCCAAACTAAGTTTCATCAGTGAAGGAGAAATAGAATCCTTTAGAGACAGGCAAGTGCATAGAGATTTTGTCACCACCAGGCCTGCCCTACAAGAGTTCCTGAAGGAAGCACTAAATATGGAAAGGAACAACAGGTACCAGGCATCACAAAAACATGTCAAAATGTAAAGACCATCGATGCTACAAAGAAACTGCATCAACTAACGAGCAAAATAACCAGCTAATATCATAATGACAGGATCAAGTTCACACGTAACAATATTAACCTTAAATGTAAATGGACTAAATGGTTCAATCAAAAATCATAGACTGGCAAATTGGATAAAGAGTCAAAACCCATCAGTTTGCTGTATTCAGGAGACCCTCTCACATGCAGAGACACACATAGGCTCAAAATAAAGGGATGGAGGAAGATCTACCAAGCAAATGGAAAACAAAAAAGGGCAGGGGTTGCAATCCTAATCTCTGATAAAACAGATTTTAGACCAACAAATATCAAAAGAGACAAAGAAGGTCATTAGATGATGGTAAAGGGATCAATTCAACAAGAAGAACTAACTAACCTAAATATATATGCACCCAACATAGGAGCACCCAGATTCATAAAACAAGTCCTTAGAGAATTACAAAGAGACATAGACTCTCATACGATAATAATGGGAGACTTCAACACCCCACTATCAACATTAGACAGATCAACGAGACAGAACGTTAACAAGGATATCCAGGAATTGAACTCATCTCTGCACCAAGTGGACCTAATAGACATCTACAGCACTCTCCACCCCAAATCAACAGAATATGCATTCTTCTCAGCATTACATTGCACTTATTCCAAAATTGACCACATAGTTGGAAGTAAAGCACTCCTCAGCAAATGTAAAAGAATAGAAATTATAACAAACTGTCTCTCAGACCACAGTGCAATCAAACTAGAACTCAGGACTAAGAAACTCAATCAAAACCGCTCAACTACATGAAAACTGAACAACCTGCTCCTGAGTGGCTACTGGGTACATAACGAAATGAAGGCAGAAATAAAGATGTTCTTTGAAACCAATGAGAACAAATATCTCTAGGACTCATTTAAAGCAATGTGTAGAGGGAAATTTATAGCACTAAAAGCCCACAAGAGAAAGCTGGAAAGATCTAAAATTGACACTCTAACATCACAATTAAAAGAACTAGAGAAGCAAGAGCAAACACATTCAAAAGCTAGCAGAAGGCAAGAAATGACTAAGATCAGAGCAGAACTGAAGGAGATAGAGACACAAAAAACCCTCCAAAAAATCAATGAATCCAGTAGCTGTTTTTATGAAAAGATCAACAAAATTGATAGACTGCTAGTGAGACTAATAAAGAAAAAAAGAGAGAACAGTCAAATAGACACAATAAAAAATGATAAAGGGGATATCACCACCGACCTCACAGAAATGCAAATTACCATCAGAGAATGCTATAAACACCTCTGCGCAAACAAATTAGAAAACCTAGAAGAAATGGATAATTTCCTGGACGCTCACACTCTTCTAAGACTAAACCAGGAAGAAGTTGAAGTCCTGAATAGACCAATACCAGGCTCCGATATTGAGGCAATACTTAATAGGCTACCAACCAAAAAAAGTCCAGGCCCAGATGGATTCACAGGCGAATTCTAGCAGAGGTACAAGGAGGAGCTGGCACCACTCCTTCTGAAACTATTCCAATCAATAGAAAAACAGGGAGTCCTCCCTAACTCATTTTATGAGGCCAATATCATCCTGATACCAAAGCCTGGCAGAGACACAACAAAAAAAAGAGAATTTTAGACCAATATCCTTGAGGAACATCGATGCAAAAATCCTCAATAAAATACTGGCAAACCGAATCCAGCAGCACATCAAAAAGCTTATCCACTATGATCAGGTGGGCTTCATCCCTGGGATGCAAGGCTAGTTCTACATATGCAAATCAATAAATGTAATCCAGCATATAAACAGAACCAAAGACAAAAACCACATGATTATCTCAATAGATGCAGAAAAGGCATTTGACAAAATTCAACAGCCCTTCATGCTAAAAACTCTCGATAAATTCGGTATTGATGGAATGTATCTCAAAATAATAAGAGCTATTTATGACAAACCCATAGCCAATATCATACTGAATGGGCAAAAACTGGAAGCATTCCCTTTGAAAACTGGCACAAGACAGGGATGCCCTCTCTCACCACTCCTATTCAACATAGTGTTGGAAGTTCTGGCTAGGGCCATCAGGCAAGCTAAATAAATCAAGGGTATTCAATTAGGAAAAGAAGAAGTCAAATTATCCCTGTTTGCAGATGACATGATCGTATATTTAGAAAACCCCATCATCTCAGCCCACAATCTACTTAGGCTGATAAGCAAATTCAACAAAGTCTCAGGATACAAAATCAATGTGCAATAATCACAAGCATTCTTATACACCAGTAACAGACAAACAGAGAGCCAAATCATGAAGAACTCCCATTCACCATAGCTTCAAAGCGAATAAAATACCTAGGAATCCAACTTACAAGGGATGTAAAGGACCTCTTCAAGTAGAACTAGAAACCACTGCTCAGTGAAATAAAAGAGAACACAAACAAATGGAAGAACATACCATGCTCATGGATAGGAAGAATCAATATTGTGAAAATGACCATACTTCCCAAGGTTATTTATAGATTCAATGCCATCACCATTAAGCTACCAATGACTTTCTTCACAAAATTAGAAAAACTTGCTTTAAAGTTCATATGGAACCAAAAAAGACCCCGCACTGCCAAGACAATCCTAAGCCAAAAGAACAAAGCTGGAGGCATCATGCTACCTGACTTCAAACTATACTTCAAGGCTATAGTAACCAAAACAGCATGGTACTGGCAATAAAACAGAGATATAGACCAATGGAACAGAACAGAGCCCTCAGAAATAATACCACACATCTATAGCCATCTGATCTTTGACAAACCTGACAAAAACAAGAAATGAGGAAAGGATTCCCTATTTAATACATGGTGATGGGAAAATTGGCTAGCCATAAGTAGAAAGCTGAAATTGGATCCTTTCCTTATTCCTTGTATGAAAATTAATTCAAGATGGATTAGAGACTTAAATGTTAGACCTAAAACCGTAGAAACTGTAGAAGAAAACCTAGGTAATACCATTCAGGACATAGGCATGGGCAAGGACTTCATGTCTAAAACACCAAAAGCAACAGCAACAAAAGCCAAAATTGACAAATGGGATCTAATTAAAGTAAAGAGCTTCTGCACAGCAAAAGAAACTACCATCAGAGTGTACAGGCAACCTACAGAATGGGAGAAAAGTTTTGCAATCTACTCATCTGACAACAGGCCAATATCCAGAACCTACAAAGAACTCAAACAAATTTACAAGAAAAAAACAAACAACCCCATCAAAAAGTGGACAAAAGATATGTGCAAACACTTCTCAAAAAAAGACATTCATACGGCTAACAGACACATGAAAAAATGCTCATCATGACTCGCCATCAGAGAAATGCAAACCAAAATCACAATGAGATACCATCTCACACCAGTTAGAATGGCAATCATTAAAAAAACCAGGAAACAACAGGTGCTGGAAAGGATGTGGAGAAATAGAAACACTTTTACACTGTTGGTGGGACTGTAAACTAGTTCAACCATTGTGGAAAACAGTGTGGCGATTCTTCAAGGATCTAGAACTAGAAATACCATTTGACCCAGCCATCCCATTACTGGGGATATACCCAAAGGATTATAAGTCATGCTGCTATAAAGACACATGCACACGTATGTTTATTGTGGCACTATTCACAGTAGTGAAGACTTGGAATCAACCCAAATGTCCATCAGTGGCAGACTGGATTAAGATAATGTGGCACATATACAACATGAAATACTATTCAGCCATAAAAAAGGATGGCAATCATTAAAAAATCAGGAAACAACAGGTGCTGGAGAGGATGTGGAGAAATAGGAACACTTTTACACTGTTGGTGGAACTGTAAATTAGTTCAACCATTGTGGAAGACAGTGTGGCGATTCCTCAAGGATCTAGGACTAGAAATACCCTTTGACCCAGCCATCCCATTACTGGGTGTATACTCAAAGGATTATAAATCATGCTGCTATAAAGACACATGCACACATATGTTTATTGCAGCACTATTCACAAGTAGCAAAGACAGGGAATCAACCCAAATGTCCATCAGTGACAGACTGGATTAAGAAAATGTGGCACATATACACCATGGAATACTATGCAGCCATAAAAAAAGATGAGTTTGTGTCCTTTATAGGGACATGGATGCAGCTGGAAACCATCATTCTCAGAAAAACTATCGCAAGAACAGAAAACCAAACACTGCATGTTCTCACTCATAGTTGGGAATTGAACAATGAGATCACTTGGACACACAAATGGCAACATCACACACTGGGGCCCATTGTGGGGAGGGAACATGGGGGAGGGATAGCATTAGGAGATATACCTAATGTAAATGATGAGTTAATGGGTACAGCACACCAACATAGCACATATATACCTATGTAACAAACCTGCACATTTTGCACATGTACCCTAGAACTTAAAGTATAATAATAAAAAAATTAATAAAATAAAATAAAATAAGTTAAACTTTATGATATCCACATAAGAGAATACGGTCACTTACATTGATAAATATGACAATATCTAATACAATTAAATAATTTACTTAATTTATTATAAAATAATTTTGGCAACATTCTTATTTTTTAAATTCATGAGAGTCTAATATCGTGATGTATCTAAATTTGCTGTCTTAAAAACATTCAGCAGTGGAAGTCTGAGTCTGATTCTAGAATTCAGGCATATGTAGGTCATTTTGAAGGATGCTGGGCTATGTTCACTAAAACTCTATCTCATGATTAATTAAGGACATTTCTGTGTAATATTTATCATAAAAGTAGGGCTGAAATTGAGCTGAGGGACAATAAACTATTATCCAAAATTTTATATCGTTTACAGATTAAAACCATATCTGTTGCTGATTTCTCTCTGACTCAACTCTATAAAAATTGTGTCTAAACAGGAGCCTATAATAAATTTGCAGGGGAAAACTAAGAGTTAATCAGTACATGAGCAAGGCATTTGCAGCAGAGATGTCAGCAGCTGCAACGGTATTTGCATAAAATGACACCAAAAACAAAATTTGTGGGAGATAGTTTTTAATTAGGGATTAATACTGTTGTTTAAGGTTAATAAAATTAACAAATCTACAGCTGTACTGATCAAGGTGGGGAAACAAACAAAGAATGCCACACATTACCACTGCCACTATTTAACAAAGGGGCACCACCACAGATCCTAAAGATATTAAAATAAATTAAGAAACTGTTACAATTTACTTTATGTCAACATGTTTAATAATCTAGGTGAAATGGACTAATTCCTGAGAAACACAAGTTATCAAAAATGACTCTAGAATATTGAAAATCTGAACACTCCTACATCTGCTAAGCAAATTAACTTTGTAATTGAAAGCTTTCAACAAAGAAAAGTACAAGCCCACACAGTGTCACTAGTGAATTCTATCAAACATTTAATACAGAAATAATACCAATAATACACAAATGCTTTGTAAAAAAGAGGAAGTGGGAACATTTCTCAAAGATTTTTGAGCCAGAATTATTCTAACACCCAAACTAAAGATATAATAAAAAAAGAAATTACAGGCCAGTGTCATTGCATGAATGCAAACAATACGATTATGTTAGCAAGTAGAAAAATATATAAAAGATGCTATTTCACATCCAAGTGGAATGTATTCCAGGAAAGCAAAACTGACATTCAAAAGGCATCAGCATAATTCAATGCATTTACAGAATAAATGAAAAAGCATATGGTCATATTCATAAATGTAGCAAAAGAGTTCAGCATCCATTCATAATATAACTCTCAAAAATTAAAAATAGAAGAGAACCTGAGACTACATCTATAAAAACGTGCAAAAACAGTGTATTTAATGACAAAGCAAAGAATGCTTTGCTCTGAAGATTGAGAGCAAGGAAAATATTTTTATACTCCCCACTTCTATTCAACTTTTAATCAACTTCATCTTAAACTTTTCTACCCAGTTTAATAAGGCAAGAAAAGAAAATGAAAGACATACAAATTTGAAGATTTGAAGGATAGAAGTAAAACTGCTTGTATTAATAGACAACATGATTGTGTATGTTGGAAATCCTAAACTATTTAATAAAATTATCTACTAGAAATAATAACTGAATTAAGCAAGTTTGATAATAACTTATATCTTCCTATTCTGAGAGAAAATTGATGTGTTTTTGTTTATTTGTAATGCAACTGGTTCATGTTTTATAGAAGCGGTAATTAATTTCTATGTTTTTCTCAATATTAAATAAACAGAAGAAGGATTTTGATATTAGCAGTCAAGGAATAGCCTTTAATAGATACCTGTCATTTCTATATGCTCCAACATTTTGGAACCCTCCTTCAATGTTTGCAAAAATGTTTCTGCTTTGCAATTCCTTCATAATTTACATAGAGCTAAGATAATTACCATATGCAATTATTTGCTGCACAGTATAGGTTTCGCTTACAACATGAATCTGAATAAGAGTTTGATACAGCAATCTATTGGGCAATCAAGTTGGAAATGTGATATCCATCTTGTGGCACTGGCAACAGTAGACATGTGTTTTGGTGGGAGGAGACAGAGTGGGAAGGGTAGGTTCCAGACACTGCCAAAGGCAGAGTGGTTCTGATGCTGGAGGTAGTGCCACAATCTTGGTCCTATCCAGTTCTACATGGTTTCATGATTGGGGGAAATGTCACCTAAATTTACAGATGCAGTTTGAAGTATGATTCTGGAAATTATTCCTCAATCTTAATAAAACTCCTCCTTGACTTCAGCTTGCTGAAGAAGGTTCAGTGATGGGAATCTGCGAATTCTGATGGATGTAACAAGATTTATGAAATGACATATTTACATAGGCTTTTCTTATTTCCCCAGTTAAAGTGACTCTTCTCACATCTACGCTGACAGCATATTTTTTTCCCTGAAATGTATTATTTGTTCTTAATGTTTGCCTGTCGCCTGTACTTCTTGAATGTGATGCATGTAGGAATTACTCCTATTTCTTTCATTTTTGAAACTCCTCTAAGTCATATCAGAGTGTGCAATTAGTTTTTGTCCAGTGAATAGATCTAGACATATTTAAGTTATGTTTTGAAAAGTGTATTTACTTCAAGGTAAAAATGTACTCACAATAAAATAAAAGCTTTCTCTGGCGTCAAACAAGGATTGATGTACTTTGCTAATTTGGAACCAAATTTTGGTACCTTCTTCCCTGCTTCAAACAATTGATCCTAAAGTCAGACTTGTTTTGAGATAACAATGGGAATCTGTAGAAACTAGGGACAAATCTAGGAAATAAGTGACCTTCGCAGTTATCGTCAGCGGCCTAGTCACATAAAGAAGAGAGGTGCTATGGTTTGAATGTTTGTGTCCCTCTAAAATTCATGTTGAAACTTAATCCTGAATGCAATAGTACCAAGAAGTGAGGCCTTTAGATAATTAGGAGGTGATACCACTGTGAAAATAAACCCTCATCAGGCACCAAATCTACTGTAGCTGTGATTTTGCACTTTTTAGCATCCAGAAATGTGAGAAATAATTTTTTCTTCCTTGTAAATTACTTAGTGTAGTATTTTTATAGCAGCCCAAACAGACAAAGATAGGAGGGCTCAAAGGCAATAATCTTTGACTTGATGGCTTTTTTCAGAAAAGATATTTGGGATATAATTCATTTGCTAGTTTTACTGTACCTTGACTGGGCTCACATTAATGCATCAGTGTTTGCTATTACAATGACCTCAGGAGGAGGATAAGAGAAACAGAGATGGGTAAGACAAACAAGGAATGTCCTCTCTATCCAGGTTCTGAGAATGCAGGATACAAATCAAGTATGTAACAACAGGCTTATAGATCCAGAA
This sequence comes from Rhinopithecus roxellana, assembly GCF_007565055.1. Taxonomy (NCBI): domain Eukaryota; kingdom Metazoa; phylum Chordata; class Mammalia; order Primates; family Cercopithecidae; genus Rhinopithecus; species Rhinopithecus roxellana. The sequence goes on along the minus strand of NC_044551.1, from coordinate 123,608,130 downwards.
AGCTGATGAATCTGTGAATGAATTCCTACTGAGAGTGATGTGATGGGAATAATGACTATTCACTAATTTCTGGTTTTCCCTTACTTTGGAAAACTTGGACCCCCATGACTTTTTAAAGTTAGGTATAAGAATGTGACTTGCTTTTGCCAATTAGTTATGAATGAAAGCGACATGTGTCACTTCCAGAAAGAAGTATTTAATGTCTGGCTCTTGACTCTCAATACCAGTTTAGATGAAACAGGGCAATTATTGAACCCTCCAAAGCCTGAATCTTTGAGTGATGGTGATGAACAGATTCCTCTGGCCGACTGATTAGTAGCTTTAGCAAGGAACAAGCCTTCATTCTTTGGATCCACTGAAATGGTTTAAAGAGTAAGATATAGGATGTTTCTTGCCAAAGCATGGTGCAGCGTATTTTGACTGATGGGAGAAAAGGAAACAGTGGGAAAATGGTAGCAAAAAACTTCACTAAACCCAGCATGAAGTGATATCAATGACTAAGAATAACTCTGTGAAGTCATCTCAGAATCAAAATACAGGGCAAAGAACAGGGAAGGATTTTTGTTCTAACATTTATTAAATAAAGCGTATTTATGGCTCCCAGTCACTGATTTCTTTATATCTCTAAACCATGGAGTTTCCTGTGTAGACTTTAGCCTCATCCCACCTGCCCTATCTCTGTGGACCACAGAGGTAGGATCTAATTTCACGCTACAGACTAACATCAGGTTATGAAATGCAAAAGTTGAAGCTTTTCTATTTCCCATGTGTTTTTGCTATATACCCCTGCCAAAAGAGACTAAGTATACAATGTCTTGCTGCTGCCCAACTGATGAACACAAGGTCCATGGAAACAAATTGGAAAAGAGAAAAACGCAGTTTAAATTTCAAAATTTTTTTCCTGCCTATTCGCGTATTTATACATTTGCTCAAAAGTATGCAAATATTATACCCTTTTCTCAGCATTCATTAAATACAAATACTATTTTAAAAAGTAGCCCCAAAACCATAAATAAATTAGAAAGTGATAAATTATACAGGGCATATTTTATGCCTACAAGAGAAATAGTACAGAAATTAATTTTTCTAAACCTTATTTGCTTATTAATTTAAAAATATCAAATAACTTGTATCAAAACCAAAAATAAACTGATTCCAGACTCTTGAAAATAAGTAATAATGAGAACTTGAAGTTTCTATGTAGCAGCCAAAACCATATTCACTATAATAGAACAGTTTTCCCATTTTGGTGGACATTCCAAGTCTCAGTTGGACATCAATTTTTCTTTTCAAGCTTTATGAAAAGCTTTCTTCTGTAAGGATATTATTCTTAATTTATATTTGTAGAAATTCTAATTCCACAAGTTTCCTCCTGTGTTCATAAAAGACCTAAATTAGAATATAATTTGGCTTTTCTGCACTACTCTTTCTGAGCTGGCCATGAACAAGCCCTGTCACTCTGCTGCTCCCAGGTGTAATTAGATTATATTGAAAGGTACATCTCCATAATCCAGAATTTCCCTGAAGTAATCAAATTCTACATTTTTGTCAGATGAACAGCCTTCCAATAGCTTCCTCATATCCTCAGACTTTCTCCTGGATAATATTTGATCTATCTTTTATTAAAGCACAACCACTGAAGTTCTGGGAAATCATCTCTCCAGTGTTCAAAGGTAGCTCTCTAATGGGCTCTGTGAACGAATAACTATGTTCAAATGTATATGTTTTCCAAACTCTTTTTCACCCCTTGATTATTTCTCATCCATCAGAAACTGAGCTATTTTTCAGTAAAATGATGCAGAGACTGAACTAATTTAATGGCAGACCACAGACTGTCCTTTCTGCAGATGATCAACCTACATTCAACAGCCACCTTGAAGCTTTCCAGCTAGCCCTCCCTAATTCAATCAAAATTTATCAAAATGTGTTCTTGTCCTTTCCAACCTTATTATTATGGAGGTGTTATCGGTTCTGGGACCCAGGCTTGATCGCCTTTTCCTTTCGGCTGCTATATACTATAGAAATCAGTCTGGTTCTCAAATAATCATGAAAACATGTCTTCCTAATGATATCTGGCATTATAGAATAGGTAGCTTAAGGTGTCATGTGGCCAAATGGAAAGAGTAAACTTTTAGTTTCATGGATTTTTCTCTTGAAAAAATAAAAATTTTGCCTCTCTTACCCATGTCTTAGAGACTAGTGGCCCATAAAGGGGTTGTTATGAGAGATACCAGAAAAGTAAGATTGAAACCTTTTGCACTGGAGATGTTTCTCCTTGAAATTTATTTTCAATAAGATCTTCTGATGGACACTTCAAATTTTGTGAAACAGTGCATGCACATGAATCCATCAAGACACTCTGGCCACCTTGGACATACATTGTACACTTCTTCAAGTTTTCTTCCACATCCAGTGTCAGGAAGCCCGACAAAAAACAAAACAAACAAACAAATAAAAAACTCTTACATAAATTCTACATATCAAGAAAGAAAAAAATGCTCCATTAGTTCAAAGGATTAAATGAAAATAAATATTGACAATAATAATGTCTGGTGTAAACAGAAATACATAATAGTAGAGAATTAAAAAATGAAAAAAGGCAAATATATAGATTTGAATCAGAATCTACTTTTATATTAACATAATTTGAGAATATTATTATACCATTATTACTACATTAATAAAGTCTATTCATGTTACCTGCAGACCACCATTTTTATTATTTTTATTTATAATTGATACACAATAATTATACATATTTATGGGATTCCATATAATGTTTCAGTGTTTCAATGCATGTATACATTATTTAATGTCAAATCAGGGTAATTACCATATCCATGCCATTAAACATTTATTATTCTTTTTGGTAATAGCATTGAAAGTTTTCTCTTCTAGCTATCTGGAAATATGCACTACAGTGTTATTAGCTATAGTCACCCTACTGAGTCTTAAGATACCAGAACTTGTACTTCCTGTTTAACCGTAACTTTTTGCCCATTGACCAACCTTTCCAGGTACTGCCCTCCCTTCTACTCTCCTCAACTTCTGGTAACCACCATTCTACTCTCTTCCTCTATGAAATCAACTTTTTCAGATGCTACATGTGAGTATGATCATTTAGTGCTTGCCTTTTTGTGCCTACCTTATTCCACATAACATAATATCCTCCAGGTTCATCCATATTGCTGCAAATGACAGTATTTAATTGTTTTATGACTGAATGGTATTGCATTGCGTATGTGTACCACATTTGCAATATCCATTCATATGTAGATGAGCATTTAGGTCGATTCCATATATGGCTATTGTGAGTAGTGCTGCAGTAAACATGGGACTTTGGTATAGGTTTGCCTAGACCTGCCCACCTCAAAACAATATCTCTTTGACATACTGATTTCAAATTTTTGGATGTATATTCGTACATGAAATTGCTGTACTATGTGGTATTTTGAATTTTTGAGGAAACACCTTTTTCATAGTGGCTGTACTAATTTACATTCCCACAACAATGCTTAAGAGTTTACCTTTCTCTACATCGTCACCAGCATTTGTTATTTTCTTTACGGTAGCCCTTCTTTTTGTTGTGAGGTGGTATCTTGTTGTGCTTTCAATTTGCATTTTCTTGATCATTAGCGATGTTGAATATTTTATATATGTTGGCCATTTATGTGTCTTCTTTGGAGAAATGTCTATTCAAGTCTTTTGTCCATTTTTCAATAGGAATTTTTCGTTTCATGCTATTGAGTTGTTTGAATTCGTTAACATATTCTGGATATTGTCCTTTTGTCAAATGGATAAGAGATAAACAAATACCTTTTTCCATCCTGTAAGTTATCACTCCACTCTATTAATTGTTTCCTTTGCTGTGAAGAAGCTGTTTAGTTTTCTGCAATCCCATTTTGTCTGTTTTGCTTTTGTCTCCTGTGTTTTTGTGGTCTTATTCAAAAATTATTGTCCAGGCCAATTTTATGAATCATTTTCTCTATGACTTTTTCTAGCGGTTTTATAGCTTTGGGCCTTACATTTAAATTTTTAATTCATTTTGAGTTGATTTGTGTTTACAGTGAAAGAAAAGGGTCTAGTTTCATTCTTTGGAATGTGGATACTAAGTTTTGCCAGTATCATTTATTGAAGAGACTATCCTTTCCCCAACATGTGATCTTGGCATTTCATTAAAAATCATTTGACTGTAATATATGCATTTATTTTTTAGTTCTCTCTTCTGTTCTGTTAATCTATTTGTCTGTTTTTAGGCCAGTACCGTGCATTTTTGGTAACTATACCTTGGTAGTATATTTTTGAAGTCAAGTAGCATGATACCTCCAGCTTTATTCTTTTTTGCTCAAGATTGCTTTGGCTATCTGTGGTCTTTTCCATCTCATATGAATTTTAATTTTTTTATATCTCTGTGAAAAATGTCAATGGTATTATTATAGGAATTGCATTGACTCTGCAGATCACTTTGAGTAATAGGAACATTTTAATAATATTAATTCTTTCAATCCATGAACATGTGATATTTTTCCATTTAATTGTGCCGTCTTCAATTTTTTTTAATCAATGTTTCATTGTTGTTAGGATAGAGATCTTTTACCTTCATAGTTGACTTTATTTCCAGGTATTTTATTATTTTTTTGTAGCTACCATAAATAGAATTGCTTTCTTGATTTCTTTATCCAAGAGTACACTACTGGAATATTAAAAACACTATAGATTATTGTATTTTGATGTTCTATCCTGCAATTTTACTGATTTATTTATTTATTTATTTATTTTGGTGGGGTTTCAAGGGTTTCTCTCTATATATATATGATCATATCATCTGAAAATATGGACAATCTGACTTGCTGCTTCTCAGTTTGGAGGCCTTTAATTTCCTGCTCTTGGCTAACTGCTCTGGTTAGAACTTTCAGTACTATGTTGAATAAAAGTGGTGAAAGTGGGCATCCTTTTCATGTTCCATATCTTAGAGGAAAAGGTCTCAATATTTCCTCATTTAGTATGGTGTTAGCTGTATATTTGTCATATATGGCCTTTATTGTGTTGAGATATGTTCCTAATATGCTCAATTTGTTAAGGATTTTTATCATAAAGTTTACTGAATTTTATTAAATGATTCCTTAGCATGTATTAAAACGATCATATGGTTCTCGTTCTTGATTCTGTTAATGTGATGTATCACATGTATTGATTTGTGTATGCTGAACCATCCTTGCATTCCTGAAAGGAACTCACATGATCATGGTGAATGATACCTTTAATGTGTTGATGAATTCAATTTGCTGACATTTTGTTGGAGATTTTTGTATCTATGTTTATCAACACTTATTTTAAAAATTATAAAATATATTCCATTGTTTAGAAATCCCTCATTACTGATAATTGTTTCTGTAATCTATAAGTTATACTCACTATCATGAATACTTTCTTGTTTTTATAAAAATGGTGTTTATCTTTTTCATGTCTGATGCTTTTTGTGGGTTAAACACATAAGAGAATTGAATAGAAAATAATTTGTTTCATATTTAAGAAGCTAAAATCTCTTTTTGTAATTACAGATAGAAGCTGTCTGTATGCATACTTACAACTTTCTTCTGCTGCCTACTTACAAATTCTTTTCTTAACACATTTACTTCCCCAATTATTGTTTCTTGCATACATTCTCCATGTAAATTAACTCTTCTTGAGTCACATAATTTTGAAACTATATCATACTTACCTGTTTTTGAATGTCATGCTGTGATTACTTCTAACTACCTAACTTTAACTTAACAAGTTATAATTTTCTGACTAGAAGTTATTTTGATAATTCATTGTCACCTATTACTTTATTCACTACAAAATGTCAACTTTCTCATAACTAATTTGCTGACACTTTCAACAGATGCATTAATTTTTTGTTGACATATGTCAATCTATTTAGGTGAAAATTGTTTAAAATGTATACTTCATGTGTTTGTCTACTTATCTCAGTTTTATTAATTTTGCTTTTTATATATTGTTAATCCTGTGGCTAGATTCAGACAGATTGACTGATAGATGAATAGACAGATGATAGAGAAAATGAACTTCCCTATTATGAACATTAAAAAAGATAAGAAAGGATACTGTTACATTTAACTGTACTACTTCTAAAATCAGAATACTTGGATTGGAATCAAGACTTTACCATTTATTAGCTGTGTGATTGGGAATGCCCATTACACCCTTGGGGGCCTCAGTTCCCATCTCTTTAAAATGGGATGAATGTAATAACAGTGTTTATCTCATAGTTTTGTAACATATATTGAAAGAGTTAATACTTAGAGCATTACCTGGGCTTACTAAGCTCTCAATAAATGGTGACAATATTATTATAGATTATTCTTCTTTGACATTTTCACAGCTTTGTACGCACAATTCTATTTTTGGTATAAGTACCACCAGTTTTCATCTTGTTAGCAATTGCATAGCACATTTTTTTTCATTTTATTTATATTCAATATTCCATTTTGGCTTCAGGCAAGTCTCTTATAGATAGCCCAGTTCAGAGTAATTTTGAAGTTACATCTATTTTCTAGTTCTGTTATTTCTGTGGTTATCTATTGTTATCATTGATACTTGAAATTATCTTTCTACTAGACTAAAATAAAGTTTTCTAATCTGGTAATAATCACCAGATAATTATTTGGTATTTTGGTTCCATGTTACCTTTATGTAATTAGATTATTGGTAAATAACAATGTTTTACTATTTTTCCCCTTTCCATTTCTCCTTGAGTCTGACTTCTTACTCTAATTATGTTTTGTCTGTATAATATATTCTCTGGTAAAATTTTTAGAAACAGTTCAGTAATTTTAAAGCATTCTGAGTTTTTGTTATGTCTAAAGTGTTTACTTGGTTTTCATACGTAACTGGGCATAGACACCTATATTCAAAATTATTTTTCTTCACAAATGTGCAAGCATTTCTCCTCTTTTAGTATTTAATCCTGCTTTGAGAAGTTTGATGTTAAAAGAATCCTCATTCCTTTGCAAATAATCTAGTTTATTCCCTGGAGAAACTTTCAGTTTTCTATTTTTATTGTGATGCCCTGAAACCTCACTATAAAATGTTTCAGTGTATGAGTATTGAACACTTCTGCACCACTGTGGTAGGCTGGATTTTAAGATGGTTTCCATTGTGATCCTTTCATGGCAAGAGAGAGTTTGCAGATGTAATTAAAGTTATAAATCAAGAGATTTTCAAATAGGGAAATAATCTGGGAGGATGGAATGTCATATATGTTAGCAGAACTGGAAATTAGAGATTTAAAGCATGAAAGATATTTCACAATGGAGGCTCTTCATTGCTGTACTGGAGGTGACTATGTGTCAAGTCTCTGAGAGTGGATGCCAGGAGTTAAATCAACCCCCAACCAAGAGTGGGCTTCAATCCTACAATGATAATGAGCTTAATTCTACCAAAAACTTGAATAATCTTAGAAGTAAATTCTTCCCCAGAAGCTGCAGATAAAAGCACAGCTTGATTTTGGCACCGTAAGATCCTAAGCAAAGAACCTGGTTAAGTCCATGTGTACTTCTTACCTATAGAACTATGATCTAATAAATAGGTGATGTTTTAATTCACTGCATTTATAGTCATGTGTTATACAACAATAAGAAATAACAAATGCACAATGCAGCCTCTTGGTACATGTATTGGCTATCTCTTATGCCCTATTCTCAGTCAATGCTTAGTCCTATTATTGCTATGGCAATCAGATTTGCATAGGTATAACCTCACAGCTCCTTTTCTCAACTACTTGCCTTCCACTTTCAGAATCAGGCTACCTCTGAAACTGGTGTTGCGTGCTTATGGGAATAGGCTTAGTAGTCATTCATGTGCAACCTGGGGGTAAAAAGGACTTATGAGGCACCCTTGATAATTGGGGGAGGAGGCAGAAGTAACATGTTCTTCAACTTTTATTATCTGGTGATTAATCTATGACATGCTACGTGGCTTATTAAAAGGTCTCTAGAGGATGGTCTCAGTTGCACAGATTTGTGACCACTCAACAATGTATCCTTTTGTTGATTCATTATCAGTTACCTAGTCCAGATCTCTGGAACTGTTGACCAAAATAAGCAACCTTTAGGAATCCCCTACTTTCAGAGTCTAATTTCAGCAAAGGCAGTGGGAAATGAGCAATGACTCCTTTCCATGTCTCCTTTAGCCACTGGTTTCTTTCTTTTGGGAATACAGAATAATCTCATTTTTATTATATTCATTGACATTTTGGAACTGCCATTATTTTATATATTTCAATCATAGTATTTGAGTATTTAGTATTAGAAGCTACTAAATATCTGTCAGCTCAGATTTTTTGTACCAACATGATTTGAACAAAATAAATTACATTACAGACTTCCTGATAGCATTTCATTTTTCTATTTTAGTATACTAAATATTCCTAAACACACAGCTTTATTTGAATAATTTTTTGCATCAGTGTATATGCATGTGAGTATAGACAAATGCATGTTGCTAATTGTTCCCTGATCAATCAAACTAAGTTTAGAAGTTTATATGCTATTTTTAAAAGCAGTCTTTTAGGTTCTGTGTTGATATATCTTTACATGATTATCTAAAGAGTAAAAAAAAAAAAAAAAATACTATTTATATGTTCCATTGTAACTTCTCCATTTTTATTATCCTAATTGGCCAGTATCTTAGAAGCCTATAGGGTTTAACTGTATTTCAAACACCCCAATTTATGGCAGACACTGTTGGTTACCCACAAAACAGACATACCCCAGGGCCCCATCTGAGATCCAGAGGGAAAATTCTGATTAGCCTAAATCAACAATGGCATTTTCTTTACCTTTGTGTATTAGTCTGTTCTCACGCTGCCGTAAAGAACTACCTGAGACTGGGTAATTTATGAAGAAAACTGGTTTAATTGACTCACAACTTTACAAGCTCAAAAGAAATCATGACTGGCAGGTCTCAGGAGATTTATGATTATGGCAGAAGGCAAAGGGAACGTAAGCACGTCTTTCCATGGTGAAGCAGGAGAGGCAGAGAGAATGGGGAGGTGTCACATACTTTTAAAGTATCAGATCTCATGAGAACTCACTCAGTATCAGAGAACAACAAGGGGGAAATCTGCCCCCGTGTTCCAATCAACTCCCACCAGGCCTCTCTGACACTTGGGGTTCAAGACGAGATTTGGGTGGGGAAACAGAGCCAAACCATATCACCTTGCCAGGTATATAATTTGGTATTTGACACAAATTTTACCAATAGAAGATAAGAGCACATCAGCCAAGAAACTTCTAGGAAAATATCCTGCTCTTGAGCCATGGACATCCCTTTTACTATTTCTTTGAGTAGGATTGTTTAAAATTTTTAATTAAGAGACTTTATTTTTTAGACTACTTTTAGATTTACACAAAAATTGAGCAGAGAGTATAGAGGATTCCCATATACTCTTCTTTTCTCCTCTCCTGCATAGTTTACACTAAGTCTCACTCGTTGTGTTATACATTCTATGTGTTTTGACAAATGTATGGCATATATCCACCATTATGGGATCACCCAGAATAATTTCAGGGACTGAAAAATCTCCTGTGTTCCACCTGTTTGTCACACTTTCACTCTCTTTTCCTGAGTCCCTTGCAACCACTGACGTTTCTGGTGTCTCCGTAGTCTTGCCTTTCCCACGCAGAATGTCATATAATTGGAATTGCTTTTCAGGCTTAGTAATATGAATTTAAGATTCCTTTTTGTCTTTTGTGTGGCTTGATGACTCATTTCTTTTTATCACTGAATAACATTCCATTGCATAGATGTAACGCAGTTCATCCATTCACTTATTGATTGGCATCTTGGTTGCTTCCACTTTTGGCAGCTATGAATAAAACTGCTGTAAACATTGACCTGAAGGTTTTTGTGTAAATATAAGTTTTCAGCTCATTTGGGTAAATCTCAAGGAACACAATTGCTACACTGTATGGTAAGTGTATGTTTCATTTTGCAAGAAACTTTCAAACTGTCTTACAATGTGATTGTACCATTTTGCATTCCCACCAGCAATGAATGAGAGTACCTGTTGCATAACATCCTCACCAACATTTAATATTGTCAGTGTTTTGGATTTTAGTCATTCAAATAGGAATGTAGTGGTATATGATTGTTCTTTTAACTTGCTCTTTCCTGGTGACATAAGATGAATATCTTTCCATATGTTTATTTTTTTTTTGTGTGTGTGTGTGTATATATCATAGAACATACATATGTATAAGGTGTCTTATATATAAGGTGTCTGTTCTTATATTTAATAATATTTTAATTTGGTTGTTCATTTTCTTATTGTTGAATTTTAATAGTTCTTTGTGTATAAGTCCTTTAGCAGATGCATATTTTGCAAAAACTTTCTCTCAGTGTTCTTTTATGGAACAGGTTTTAATTTTAAAAAATTCTAACTCATAATTTTTTTCTTTCATAGATCATGTTTGTTATGAGAATAACTTAGAATTGTAATGTCCCCTCCTTGCCCAAACTGGGAAGGTGCTAAGAGATCAAAGAATGACTTGGACAAGTTTGGTTTGATGAGTAAATGAGTTTATTAGGATTTACATATAGGACACTCCCAGAAAATGGTAGGATAGCTCTAGACATCTATGCCGCCTCCCTTCTCTAAACTGTTTTTGAGCTAATTTTCTGGCTCTCTGTTCACTGTGTTCGAACAATGAAACTGTTTTCCTTTGTAGGTTCACTCCAGGAAACTCACTTTCCTTTGTAGATACCCTCCAGGATGTTTAGGTTCTCAGGGACACCTGTTCACACCTGGGCACCATTGCCTTGGCTCACTGTATAGCCTTCAGGGTTCAGGCAGAAGACACACATCTATAAGTAAGCTAGTCAAGGGCCCATCACACTACAGTGATTTTAGTGTTTTCTCTAAATACTTATTGTCAAACCCAAGGTCACTTAGATTTTCTCCTATGTTGTCTCCTAGGAGTCTTGAAATTAGGGACTGCCGGTTCTCTAACTTTAATTTTCCCCTTCAACACCACGTTGGCTATTTTGGGTCTTCTGTCTTTCCATATAGACTTTCAAATCAGTTTGTTGATATTCACAAAATAATTTGCTGGAATTTTAATTGGGATTGTGTTGAACCTACAGATGAAGTTTAGAAGAACTGACATTTTAACAATATTTAGCATTCTCCTATTTTTAAACATAAAATATTGTCTATTTATTTATAATAAACCTCATTTAATTTTAAAGTAGGTTTTTAAAAATACTTTTTCAGCTCCTTACTTTGTGAGCTATGTCTTATTCATGCTAAGCACAGGAATCTGTCACCCTGGGCATTCTAAATTTAGCCCAGGCTTCTGGCCCCTTGACTAGGATATAGACTGAAATTTTAGTTTTATTTAATTCTTACATGTATCAGTGATATAACGGAGAGAGCTGATTGCACTAACCCTTTCTACTATACTCTCTAGTCCCAAGAAATACTTCCTCTGAACCCTTCACTTGACTGCATTCTGAGATTCATCAGGTCATTGACTGTGTTAAAATTCTTCACATTGATAGTTTTCTTGACAGTCTGGTGGATTCACTTGTTCCTCACATTAGCGGTCTTTGCTATAGTGAATGAGAAAAGGAGGAAGCGATGAAGTGTGAAAGGGTAAGCTTTAGAGTGAAAGGTCTCTGGCACCTTTGTGTGGGTTGTTATTTACATTCTGAGTACACTTCTGCAAGCTTAGTAATATTCACTATTCTGCAGCGTGCCATCAATTTAACATTTTATGAGTATCCTCGTTGAGACTCACAGACTTAGACCAAAAAACAAATAAACAAGAACAACAACAACAGAAAACACTAGAGACCATCAGCAATATCCCTAATAAAATAAAATAAAATAAAAAGAGTATGTGAAGGTTGAGAATCATTCTACTCTTACACAGACATAAACTTTCTATTTCAAATAAGTAATAAATAACTTTTTAAAAAGGCAATGTTCATAATGTTTTTATGGGTTGGACTAGAATTCTATTTCATGTCAGTTCTGCTTATGAATGATGTCATTTATTGGTAAGCATTTCCAAGATATTATTACATTGACAAGGAAAACGGATCAGATATGAGTTATTGTCCTTGATACCTGTAATCATGTTTGAAATATATTAAAAATTATCTCAGTTTGAGGTTTAATTTAGGATTACTTTTCTTTCTGTGTATCAAATGGGATTATTAGTTTTCTGGAGAACAATAGATCTATGTCCATATAACCAGGTGAATCTTCTGTGTCTGTTCCATGTACTACAGAAAAACAAGATCCTTGACAAACTGTGTAAAATGTTTAAACATGGACAATTTTGCCCAGTCTCAACTCCCTACTGGACCAATGAAATTATCCTGTTTGCCAACTCTATACAAGCCCTGTCTGGGTAGAATCTTCCTTAATAATTCTTGCCTGAAATTAAGTACCCCGTGGCCTAATCCTACGCGACAAAACTTTCTAAAACCCAAGTACTCAATTTACTTCAGAATTTCATGTGAATAAATTCATCTGATCGGTGACAAATTACTTATGAATTCAATTTGATGTTTGATCCCTACAGATTTGCCATTGGTCTTTGAGGAGAATTTGACATTAATTATAAATATGCCATTATATGATTTTTACACTACTTTATCTTGCAACTTCATAGTTTTAAGAGGCTTAGGAAAACTTTATTCATGGTATAAGGTTTTATGTTTTAAAATTTTACTGCTACTCAGCATTCCATAATATTACTAGTATAATTTACTGACCAATTTCCCTACAGGGTTTATCTATTCTCAGGCTAATGCCACTTTTTATAATATCTATACTTTATAAAATAGCTTGAGAACTGATAACTGTTCTACTTATTTAAAAAAATTTTTCTTCAATTTTTTCTTTTATTCTTCTGTGAAAAGCTTGTTAAATTTTAAGAAAATCTTGTCTTGATTTGGATTCAGATTGTACTGCCTTATAGAAAAATTTAGGAAAAAGAGTTTTTTAATGTTGAATCTTCCCATCTAGTAACAAATTCATATTATCTTTATGCAATTCTACTTATGTATTTAGAGTGAGACTTGAGAGAAGGAAAGTTATCAATACCATCAGTTTCAGTATTGAGTGAAAGATGTAGAAAATAAAAAAAATCCAGAAAATAAATAAAGATTATACAATGTATTAATCTTTAAATAAAAACATATGTATTTATTAACAGTCTACTTGTTAAGTGTATTTTTGGATATATATATAGAGAGATGTGTGGATTTTACCAATATGTTCTTTATAATTTGTTTTTAGGTAGTGAAATTTTAGGTCATTTTAATTTTCCTACTCATTGTTTAAATTTTTGAAATCATTGTAATTAGAATATTTTGTATAATACAGAATCATAAAACCATCTTATAATATTACACTCGATGTTAATAAATGAATAATTATTTCATATTCTCAAAATGGCCACATTGCCCAAAGTAATTTACAGATCAATGCTGTTCCTATCAAACTACCAATGACATTTTTCACAGAAGAGAAAAAACTATTTTAAAATTCATAGGGAACCAAAAAAGAGCTCGAATAGCCAAGGCAACCATAAGCAGAAAGAAAAAAGCTAGAGGCATCATGTCACCCAAGTTCAAACTATACTGCAAGGATACAGCAACCACAACTGCATGTTACTGTTACAAACACACACACATAGACCAATGGAACAGAATAGAAAGCCCAGAAATAATGCCACATACCTACAACCATCTGATCTTTGATGAAGTTAACAAAAGCAATGGGGAAAGGACTCCCTATTCAATAGATGGTCCTGGGATAACTGGCTAGCCATATGCAGAAGAGGGAAGCTAGACCCGTTCCTTATACCATATATAAAAATCAATTCAACATGAGCTGATTAGACTTAAATCTAAAACCAAATACAATACAACCCTGGAAGATAACTTAGGAGATACCATTCTGGATATAGGACCCAGCAAAGACTTCATGACAAAGATGCCAAAAGCAATTTCAACAAAAAACAAAAGGTGACAAATGAGACCTAGTTAAACTAAAGAACTTCTGCATAGTGAAAGAAATCATCAACAGAATAGAGAGACAACCTACAGAATGAGAGAAAATATTTTTGAACTATGCATCTCACAAAAGTATTTTATCCAGAATCTATGAAGAACTTAAATTTACAAGCAAAGAACAAACAACCCCATTGAAAAGTGGGCAAAGGACATGAACAGATCCTTTTCCAAAGAACACATACACGAGGCCAACAAGCATATGCAAAAATGCTCAACATCACTAATCATTAGAGAAATACAATTTAAAATGACAATGATGTACCATTTCACAGCAGTCAGAATGGCTGTTATTAAAAAGTCAAAAAATAACAGATGCTGGAGAAGTTATGGAGAGAAGGTAATGCTAATGCACTGCTGGTGGGAATGTAAACTAGTTTGACCATTGTGGAAAGCAGTTTGGCAATTTCTCGAAGAACTTAAAACAGAACTACCATTCACCCCAGCAATCCCATTATTGGGTATATACTCAAAGGACTATAAATTATTCTACCATAAAGATGTAGGCATGCTTATATTTATCACAGCATTATTCACAATAACAAAGGCAAGGAATCAACCTAAATTATCCATCAATAGTATACTGAATAAAGAAAATATGATACATATACACCATACAATACTATGCAGGCATAAAATAGAATGAAATCATGACTTTTGCAGCAAAATGGATGGAGCTGAAGGCCATTATCCTAAGAAAACTAATGCAGAAACAGAAAAACAAATACCACATGTTCTCACTTAGAAGTGGAAGCTAACTATTGAGTACATATGGACACAAAGAAGGGAACAACAGATACCAGGGCCTAGTTGAGGATGAAGATTGGGAGCAGGAGCAGGATCAAAAAACTACCTAACAGGTACTATGCTTATTACCTAGGTGACAAAACAATTTGTACACCAAAATCCTGTGACATGCAATTTACCTATATAGAAAACCTGCACATGTACCCCTGAACCTAAACTAAAATTAAAATAAAAATTATCCAAGTTTGTTTTATTCTGCTCGTTATTATTTTTTCTTCATTTATAATTTTAAATAAGGAATATTTCATTTTATTTCAATTGCATTTCAACATCAATTAAAATAATATTAAGTTGGGTGCAGTGGCTCATGCCTATAATCCCAGCACTTTGGAAGGTCAATGAGGGAAGATAACTTGATCCCGGAAGTTCCAGACCAGCCAGAGCAAAATGAGACCATGTCTCTACCAAAAAAAAAAAAAGATAGCATGGTGTGGTGGTGCACACCTGTGGTCCCAGCTACTCTGGAGGCTGAGTTGGGAAGATTGCTTGAGTCCAAAATTTTGAGGCTACAGTGAGGTATGATCCCACCACTGCACTCCAGCCTGGGTGACACAGCAAGATCTTGTCTCAAATAATAATAATAATAACAATAACAACAAATTTTATTCAAATTTTAATAACAAAAAAATTGATATATTTTTGAACATATAAGTATTCCTGTATTTCTGAGATAAAGTACATTTGGTCATTATGTTTATTATTAGTTATTTATATTTTACTTTCATTAATATTCATAACTTGCATTACATTTTAAAATTTCATACTTACATTTTTGGATTGGTAACCAGTCAAAAAATATTTCCATCTTTTTCCTAGGATAGTAATATGGTCTGAATATTTGTGTCTTGCTAAAATTCACCTGTTGAAACTTAATTCTCAATGTGATAGTATTAAGAGATGTGGCCTTTAGGAGTGATTAAGTCTTGAGTGGGGAGCCCTCATGAATGGAATTAGTATTCTCATAAAGGAAGTTTGAAGAGCCTCCTTTCTCCTTCTGATACCTCAGGATACAAAGAAGGTGCCATCTAGCAAGAATGAGTCCTCATCAGACACCATATCAGCTGGCACCTTGATCTTAAACTTCCCAGATTCTAGAACTGTGAGCAACAAATTTCTGTTGTTTATAAATTACACTGGTTAAGGCATTTTGTCTTAGCAGCCTGTGTAGACAAAGACAGGTACTACTTCAATAACAAAGGTATTATCTCTTCAAAGTTTGCTAAAACTCACCTATAAAATATCCTTGTCCTGGCACCTTTTAAAGAGGTATATACTCAACTCTTCTTTCAATATCTTCAAAAAATTTAAGCCATTCACTTTTTTTTTTCGATTTTTTGAGGGAACTTTGATAATTTAATTTTTTGAAAAGTAGATGATTAATCCAGATTGATGGTTGTCAACTTGGGCAACCCACAAAGGATGTCTGAAAGTGTATGATGGTATTTTTGACTTTTACAATAACTAGGTAGACTCGCTAGATACCAATAATGTATAGAAGGCCCAGTAAACATGATCCAATATATTGGACAGCCTTACACAAACAAGCAAAAAAAAATCCTCAAAATTGCACCTATGAGAAACATAAACCTAATAATGGAGATTCATTTGTGTAATGTTGTACATAATGTTCTTTCATACATTGAAATAGGTATTATTTAAATGCCTTTATTATTGCTTTTCAACATCTTAATAAGACTTGCAAAGTTTTTTTTAGACCACCACTACAGTCAAGATACAGAGCAGTTCCATCACAAGTACAGACTCCTCTATCGCTCTACCACTGTTTAATCATTTGGCAGCCATTATGCTGTTCTTTATCTGTATTATTTTCTCACTTCAAGATTTATATAAGTAAAACCATACAGTCCATACTTTTATATTGGCTTTATGTTTCATTCAGCATAATTCCCTTAAAATGCATTCAAATTGCTGTATTCATTTTTTAACATCGCCGAATACTACATTTTGTTTAATCATTCACAAGTTGAAGAGCATTAGTTGTGCATAGTTCTTGCTCTTATTAATGAAAACGCATGTAAAGATTATTGTGTTTCCTTATCTCCAGGATACTGCCATGAAAATGCATGTACAGATTATTGTGTTTTCTTATCTCTGGGATAAATGTTCAAGAGTGCAATTGCTGGATAGTACGATAAGGAAGTGTTTGGATTGTAAGAAGTCACATATTACTTTCCAGAGTGGCTGAATCATTTTACATTCCCACCAGAATTGTTCAAGTGATCTGTTTTTTCTTCATTATTACTAACATTTGGCTGTGCCATTATTTTTAAAGTTATCTATATAGAAGCGCATTGATAACTCATTGTGGTTTTCATTTGCATTTATCTAACGACTAATGATGTTGAAGTCTTTTAACATATTTGTTTCTCATCTGTATATTCTCCTCAATGAAATTTCTGCTTGTATCTTTTGACAAATTTTCTCATACATATACTAATTTGTTTTTATTTTTTATACTCTAGACACAAGTCTTTTGTTGCAAATAGGTTTTTGTAAATATTTGCTTCCAGACTAAAGCGTGTCTTTTCAATCTATAAACAGATTATTTCACAAAGCAAAAGTTTTTAATTTGTCTGAGGTCCAGGCTTACCAAGTTTTACTTTTATAAATTGTGCTTTCAGTGTTAAGCCTAAACACTATGCCTAGCCCTAGATTATGAATATTGCCTTCTGTATTTCTTAAACATTTTATAATTATACGTTAAGTCATTGATCCATGGGAATTAATTTTGTATAAGGTGTGAGGTTTAGATCAATGCTCATATTTTTGACCTAGGTATGCCAATCTGTCCCAGCACCGATTACTGGAAAGGCTATTTTTTCCTCTGCTAAATTGTTTTTGTACCATTGTAAGAAAATAATTGAACATATTTTTGTGGTTCTATTTTTAAGATCTCTGTTATGTTCTATGGACCTATGTATCTATTCCTTCACCAATACTACACTGTCTTAACTATTGTATGTAGCAAATGTTAACATAAGGGAAAGCAACTTCTCCCATTCTGCTTTTAAAAATCATTTTATTTTATGCTGTATGGCTTTCCAAATTATTATAGAATAGATTTGTATAGTCCACAAAACAACTGACATTTTGATAGACATTGCATTAAAATTAGAAAAAGAAATGAGTAATTATTATTTTTCTATGTTGAGTCTTCCAATCCATAAATGTGATATGTTTCTCCATTGTTTTTAGATTAAAAAAAAATTTCTTCAACATCATTTTATGATTTTCAGAATGCACATTTACATGTTTGGTTAGATATTCACCTATCATTTCATATTCTGTGGAGACACTGTAAATGGCATTCAAGTTTTTATTTGATTCCCACATGTTTGTTAATATACAGAAGTATGATTGATTTTTTTGCATTGGTCCTGCATCCTGTGACCTTGATAAAGTCACTTTTTAGCTCTAGATGTATATTTAGCAGATTCCTTTGAATTTCCTATGTAGATAATCATGACATCTGTAAATATGACTGGTTTATGTCTTTTTATTATCTTTCTGCTTTTTCTTTTCCTTGACCTTTTGCACTGGCTAAAACATCCAGTACTGTGTTAAATAAGAATGGTGAAATTGGACATCATTTCTTTGTTCATGCTTAGAAGGAAAGCATTTGGTCTTTCATCACTAGATATCAGGTAAGCTGTAGGTTTTTGTAGGTGCCTTTCATCAAATTGAGGAAATTATCTTCTATTCTTAGTTTTTAAGAGATGTTATTGTATATGGGCAATGACAGTTAACATTTTTTGTCTCCCTTTTAACATGATTGTGTTGTATTTTTCTCTTTTTTAATCAATATGGTAAATTTTGTTGATTATTTTTCTATGTTAAATGAATTTTCATTCCTGCAACGAACCCCAGGTGGTCATGATGTAAATTATTGTCTTATTTTGCTGGACTTATGGATGCTGGTATATATTTTCATAAGACAGATATCTGCTGTTTTCTGATTTTTATAGTGCTTTTACTTGGTATGGTATGAGGGTAATGCAGCCTTATGACATTATTTAAGAAGTCTTCAATACCTTCCATTTTCTGAAAGAGTTCAGGTTGGACTAATTTCATTTCTTGCTGAACAGTATGGTAAAATCCGACCGCTGAATATAGTCCAACATCTGGAACAAAAGTTTATTTTGTTGGAAGATTTTAGTTACAGGAACTATAATGATATTCTTTACCTCTGAACATTGATAATGTGATTTTTTTCCTCGATCAGTCTGGGTAATGTTTGATTATTGTATTGATCATTTCAAATAAGCTTTTGGTTTACTGTGCATTCTATAATGTTTGCTCATTTTCTATTTTATTAATGCTATGATTTGAATATGTACCCCCAGAATCGTGTGTTGGAAACTTAATTCCCAATGCAAAAGTGTTAGAAGATGTTTAGGTCATGGGCAATCCACCCTCATGAATGGATTTATGCCATTATAAAAAGGGGGCTGTGCGGGCGAGGTGGCGGGCGCCTGTAGTCCCAGCTACTCGGGAGGCTGAGGCAGGAGAATGGCGTAAACCCGGGAGGCGGAGCTTGCAGTGAGCTGAGATCCGGCCACTGCACTCCAGTCCGGGTGACAGAGCGAGACTCCGTCTCAAAAAAAAAAAAAAAAAAAAAAAAAAAAAAAAAAAAAAAAAAAAAAAAAAGGGGGCTGTGGGAGTGGGTTGGTTCTCTCTTGACTTCCCTCCATGTGTGAACACAGCAAAAACAAATGAACAGACAAATAAACAAAATCCCTTATCAGATCTTGGACTTCACAGCCTTCCGAACTGTGGGAAAATAAATTTTTGCTTTGTGTAAATTATCCAGTTCCAGGTATTCTGTTATAGGAGCACGAAACAGACTAAAACAATTTATAATCTTATTTTTGGTATTTTTTCTATTGAATTTAAGATTTTTCTCTTATATTTCTGGTGTCATAACATAGACTTAGATTTTGATTTTAGTCTATTTCATTCCAAGTGCTGGGTTAGCTACATCTCACAAAATTTATTATTTTGTGTGGTAAATTTTATTTTAGTAGAAATATTTTCAAATTTTGATTATAATTTTATATTCACTGTTAAGTATTTAGGGAACTATTGTTTAGACTCCAAATATTTGGGTATTTTCCTGGAAATTATTTGATTTTCAATGACTAATATAATTTCATTTTAGTCATTTTGCTAAGACAAGGTCCTTTGTATGATTTTTAACTTAGTAAATATATCAAAACTTGTTTTATGTACCAAAATCTTGTCCATTTTTGTGAATACTCCTATGCACTTTGAACAAATGTCTACTCTGCTATTCTAGGGTATAGTGTTTTAAAAACGTCAACCTGATTAAGATGGTTAACTATGTTGTTCAAGTCCTCTAAGCACCTACTGATTTTATGTTTATTGATTCTATCAATTACTGAGATAAGAGTGTTGAAACATAAATTTCAACTCATATTTCAATTTTAAACATATTTGCTGACTGATATATTTCTCTTGTTAATTTAGTCCATTTTTGCTTCAGGTATTTTGGTATCTGTTACTAAGTTCATACATATTAAGGAACACCATATCTTGTTGATGACTTTGCTCTTTAATTTTTAATATTTTTTTTTTTTGAGACAGAATCTCGCTCTGTTGCTCAAGCTGGAGTGCAATGGTATGAACATGGCTCACTACATTTTCAACCTCCTGAATTCAAGTGATCCTCCTGCCTTAGCCTCCCATGCAGCTGGGACCACAGGCATGTGAGATATATATATACTTTTTTTTTCAAAGATCATATATATATATATTTCAAAGATCATATATATATGGAATATAACTGAGGAAAAAGAAAAACATATATAAATAAGGAAAATCATATATATATATCACTCTGTATGTGTGTGTGTTGACACACACACATATATACAGATTAATATCACTTTACAAATGAGGGTTTGGGTCATCTTACCAAGGAAAAATCCACAACCAATGGAGGTGCATGCCGAGTACAAGGGAAGTACAACAAGGGCAGTAGAAGATGATGATTAACAAATATCAGCTATGACAACATGACCAGCTCCAGAAATGAGGACTATAATTGTCACCGGTTTTTCTTCCAATTTTGCTATGAACATGTTTGTGTATGTGTGTATAAGAAAAATTTTTGTGTTCTCTTATTATCTTACCATGTAACATAAGATTAATTAACTTTACATCATAGTTATTAAATTATAGGATAACAAAGAAAAGAAAGAGTGAATATCACTCAAAGATTTAGCATCCTCACTTGGCTGGATTATGGTGCCTAGTTGTTCAGTCAAACATAAGTCTGGTGCTCATGTGAAGGTATTTTTCAAATGAGATTAGCCTTTAAATAGCAGACTTTGAGTAAAGCAGTTTACCCTCCATAATCTGATGAATCTCATTCAATCAGCAGAAGGCCTTTAGGACAAAGCCTGAGGTATCCCAAAGTAAAAAGAATTTGCCTCCAGATTGTCTTCAAACTCAAGACTACAACATCAACTCCTAGTGGAATTTCTAGCCTGCTAGTTTGCTCTATGAATTTCAGACTTGTCAGCCTTCAGGATTGCATCTGCCAAAATCATATATACAGTCATGTAATGTACCTCATAACAACGTTTCAGTCAGTGGTGGACTGCATATACAACCGTGGTCCCATAAGATTTTAATACAATATGTTTAAAATATTTTTTCTATGTTTAGATATGTTTAAATTCACAAATTCTTACTATTGTGTTACAATTGCCTATGGTATTTAGCAAACTAATCTGCTGTACAGATTTGTGGTCTAAGGGCAATATCCATAACGTACATCCTAGGTGTATAAGTGGGCTATACCATCTGAGTTTGGGTAAGTACAGGCTATAATGGTTATACAATGACAAAAATCACCTAACACTGTATTTCTCAGAATATATCCCCATAGTTAAGTGATACATAACTGTTTATCCAATAGGATTTGCATCTGTGTGTGTGTGTATATACACATACATATATAAAATGTATATACTACATATATATTATATATAATTTGTATATTATATAATATATATTCATTTGTAACCCCAAATTACAAAGATTATGCAAAAGTTTCTCAATGATTTGTCAACATATTTGACTAGGATAAAACCACCTGACAGGACTGTAGATTGAGCAGCTCAGAAAGAACCCAACTGGGAAACAGGAATCCGGTTCCCATTCTTATAGTCACAATAGCGTCTTTGCATGATTTTTTTTTTATTATTATTATTTATTTATTTATTTATTTATTTATTTATTTATTTATTATTTTTTTTTTTTTTGGCCAGTCTCCCTGACCTTCTATCCTGGCTTGGAGCTAGTGAAAGCCTCAGAAATGTGGTATTCTTCACAAGCGCTGTTTCTCTCAACTCTCTCTCACTCTCTAGTTAGGTGTTTGTTTATTTTAAATAGAATCCCAGTAAGTTATTTTTTTTTCTGAAGAAAGGAAACACTATTGAACTTAATGTATTTAAAAAAATATTTTATTGTTTACATATATGTGTGTCTATATGCATATATTTTTCTTCAAAGTCCATACATCCACATGTGTATTGACTTAAAAAATCAGAAATGAAAATGGAGCAAAATGAAGATAAAATGAGTTGTTGTAATTAGAACACTAATATGCATTGTTAATGTGGATTAATGTGGAAGGTGATATAAGTACAGTCATGTGCTCCTTAACAATGGGGAAGTAGTCTAAGAAATATATCTTTAGACAATTTTGTCCTTCTGTGAACAACATAAAGGATACTTAAACCTATCTGGTATAGCCTAGGCTATATGTTTTAGCCTATTCCTCCTAAACTACAAATCTGTATAACATGTCACTATATTGAATGCTATGGGCAATTATAACATAATGGTATGTATTAATGTATTTAAACATGTCTAAAGAGAGAAAAGGTGCAGTAGAGGTACAGTGTAAAATATTTAAAATGGTACACCTGTATAGAGTAGTTACTATGAACAAATCTTGGAGAAGTGCGAGTTGCTCTAGGTGAGTCAGTGACAGACAAGTGAATGTGAAGTCCAAGGACGTAACTGTACACTGCTATATACTATAAACACTGAAAACTTATGCTACACTATCTTTCTAAAAAACAATTTTTCTCTCTTCAATAATAAATTAGCCTGAAATGATTGAACGCAACTTAAAACACAAGCACATTCTACAGATGTACAAAAATATTTTCTTTCTTTACATTCTTATCCCCATAAGCTTTTATCTATTGTAATTTTTTACAGTTTTTAAACTTTTTTGTTAAGAACTGACATAAACACAACCATTAACCTAGGTCTTTACAAAGTCAGGATCATATATAGGACTGTCTTCCACATCCACATCTTGTTCCACGGGAAGGTATTCAGGGGCAATAACACCCACGAAGCTGTTGTCTTCTCTGATAACAATGCCTTCTTCTGGAATATCCCTTGAAGAACCTGCCTGGGGCTGTTTTATAGCTAACTGTTTTTTTAAAATACATAGAAGGAATGCACTCTAAAATAACAATGAAAAGCACAGTATAATAAATACATAAACCAGTGACATAGTAATTTATTATCAAGTATTATATACTCTACATAATTCTGTGCACTATACTTTTATACAACTGGCAGCACCATAGGTTTGTTTACACCAACATCACCACAGACATGTGAGCAATGTTTTATGTTATGATGTTATCATAGTTACTATATCACCAAGCAGTAAGAATTATTCAGCTTCATTATAATCTTATGGCACTACCATCATAAAGGCAGTCTGTCATTGAATGGTCTTTGTAAGGTGCACGACTGGATTTACATAGTTTATTAAAAATAAGACAATAACTGGCATTCTCATCTTTTTTTCTCATTTAATAATATTTTGAATATAATTTTAATTTAATTAATGGACTTTTAGAATATCATTATTTTATGGTTACACTATATCCAATTGCCTAGATGTAATGGAGTAAACGTGTTCCACATCTGTTTTAAATAAAGCATTGTGGTCATTGTTTTCAGTACATTAAAAATATATGTGAGAAAGCCTAGTTGTATCTATATTTTATGACATCTTTATTGTGGTCACAGATCAATTTCACAAAAAGACAATTGTACAGTCAAATTTCATGTACATTATTCAAATTAATAAATTATGATTAATTTTGTTTTAATGATATTGCAGCTATCGTGAGCTAAGATTTGGCCAAAAGACCGTTAAACATATAGGCTAAAGTTACCAAAATAAAGGCAAGATACACATGATAGACCACATGACTGTTGACATGATAACTCAAGGAAGGCAAGGGAAGAGAAAGAACAGAGGGGAAGAAGGACAAAGAGAAAACTTTAGGGATTATCCACATTTAAGGAAAGAAGAGGGAACTGGTAAGGTAAGTGAATGAGATGGTGTACTTTCCATAAAGTAAAAAAGAGAGAGTTTCAGGAAGGATGTGAACAATAGCTTGAATGATGTATAAACATCAAGGAACTATGAGTAGGCCACACATTCAGTCATTGACAGCTCCATTTTTTTATTCAACAAGTATTAATTGAATGCCAATTATATATTAAGCACCTAGAGAAAAGTGCAAAGATAAACCAGAAATGCACTCTGCTTTTCAAGAAGCTTAGAGTCTAACCATTCCTATTAGAACAGGAATGCAATTAACTCTAATAGTAGAGAGAAAAGTAAATGTGGCAGAATAGTGACACTATTACATAGTCAAGGAAATCTGAGGTCACATAGATAAAGGAAAAATATGACAAATGGCATTAATTCTTTTGAATAAATGTTTGGTATCCACTAAGCAAAATCCTCCCACTTAACCAGTCAAACCATAGCACTGTCTCACAGTTTTTATATTTCCCCAATGACAAGCTTTCCAAAATACTGTTAACTGATTTATTGATTCATTGTATTAATTTATTGTATTATCAACAAATCTAATAGTAATGCATTCACTGAACAACTTTAAATATTATTGAATTGTAAAAGGTCATGAGTTTACATAAAACAAAACTGAACATATTGGTAAATGAGCCAAAAGAGGAGAAAGTCAGTGAAATAAAGTCTAAGAAAAAAATAATAGCATAATTTTAGGTTGATTTGTCTTGTGTTACATTTATTAGATGATTCCCAAATAGATTCCATATTATTTGTAGGTAGAATTTTTAATATATATATTTTATATGTATGTAAGTATGTATTGAGACAGGGTCTGCTGTGTCACCCAGGCTGGATTTCAGTGTTGAGATCATGGCTCACAGGAACCTCTGCTTCTTGGGCTGAAGCCATTCTTCCACCTCAGCCTCCCAAGTAACTGGGACTACAGGCATTCACCACCAGCTCCGGCTAATTTTTGTATTTTTTGTAGAGATGGGATTTCACCATCTTGCCCAGGCTAGTCTCAAACTCCTGGGCTCAAGTGATACACTGCCTTTTTACACATCTTAAAGTTTATTGTTCTTTCTGAAAGGTCTTTTCAGAGAAGTATAAACATAAGTGCTCAAAAACCAATAATAAATTGAAGAAAAGTAATTTCAGAAAAATATACACCAAATCTTCACTGTTTCTACTGTTTGGGTCAAAATAACTCTCATTTGTCAGTTTTTTTTTTTTTCTTTTTTAATATATGAGAAAATAATAAAAATAAAATAAAAACCAAACCCCTCTAAAAACATTTGAAAAGATTCCCCAATATTAGTGATTTTTACATTCACTTTGTTCTACTCTCATCATTTTAATTTATTTTTTAATAGAAATAGTTTTGCAATGATATTTTATTCTTCCAGTTACACAAACTGGCAAGTAGATGCTTATATTTTCATTTTTCTTAAGTTATTTATTTCTGATATTACTCTACAATTCAAAGCTTTAAAAAATAAAATTTTTGAGGACAACTTATACTAATTTTTAGGATCAAATTTTTTAAAACTACTCTCGCTAATATGTTAGCTGCTTAAAACTTTACTAATGAAGTGACTGATAAAGTTCAGTGTTTCAAGTGACATGCTTTGGAGCTTAGCTGGGAAGTTTCACAGGACTTACTATTTAACCTGTCAGCCCTTTAGTCTTGAAGAACAGTATTTATCAAATTAACAACAAAAGAAGAGGATGTTTAACATTCTGAGAATGAGAAAAATAAGAATTTTTTACGAAATGTGTCTTCTTTTTCATAACTGTAAAATGGTTTTAGACTTAGATCCATAAACCTAATTTTGTGGTTCTTTGTTACACAATGTGTTATTGGTTATGTAAAGAAAATGATAATGCTTTGGGCTTGATTTTAAATTTTGAACATGATGTAGCTTCTATGAATACCAAAGTAAAGATATTTTAATAGAATTTCTATTTCCACAACAGAACTCTTAAAGAATAATTATCAGCCACATGTTGACAATTTCCCTTGCCGGCCTCTTCTCTCATGCTCTTTAATGTGATAAAGAAGAAGAAAAATCAAGATACACAATGATTTCCTGAAAACTTCTGTATTCTCACACAAGGCCTACTGAGAGCTAAGGAGAGACTCCATCCCCAAAAGGAATTACAGCATCCCCAAGACAATATTTACCAGGAATTGCACACTTATAAAGTGGGGGAGGTAGAGTTTGAACCAAGCAAATCTGGCTTTAGAGATGATATTATTAAGAAGAGTTCCACAAAACCCTCAGTAAAAATCTTTTTAGTTGATTCACTTGTCCTCATTTATTCACAAATTATTTGTAAGGTTTTGAAAACAGAGCTTGACCTTGTTTCTACACCCATTATATGCTTTAAAGTGAAGTTTTTATCTTTGCAGTCTTGGAAAATTGAGGGAAGATGTCTTAGTGAAGGACTCTTCTATTGCATGTTGTACAGGTAAATGCTACTTCAATGTCTCTAATAGAGGTGTAAGTGTCGAAAAGCTCATTCCTTGATGTTTAAATATGCACTTTCATTACTCTTCTTTTGACAGATTCTTATCCTTTATAAGCTAGATTTTATTTCTGCTATAAATTCATTTATGCTAATCTAACAGTGGGAGGGCTCTCTTAAATCTTTAAGGTCAAAATACAGTTCCAAACACCTACATCTAAGCTGCCTAAGAGACTTAGTATTTTACCCCAGATACAGATATGTTTTTATATACTTAATGACAAAGCACAAGTTTGAGAAAAAATGACCTATGTGTAATACATTGAAAAATAAAGAGAATACTTGACGTGTTGGTATAATGTTCCAAGAGCCTGAATGAATTGTAGTTTCTAACATTTAAATTAAATAAAGATTTTTACATCCCCAAATTTTGATTTTAAAAATATTATTGTGATTTACTTATAAACGTGGCATTTCAGATTTGTATGGAGTGTACTTCTCTTGCCAATTAATAATGTGTTGATTATTCTGACAATGTAATACTGTTATAAACAGAAATGTGCTACACTCACTTATATCACTATATCTAATATTGTTTGTAAAATGTACATTGTGTAGGTAAACAAGGCACTATACATTGTAATAAGGGACATTTTTACCCACCTTTGACTTGGATCTTAAGTTCTAAAATCTAATTATTTGTCCAAATCACAAGTTATTTTTATAAATGTGTAATTCTTAAAGAAAAGTGTACTCTTTAAAGAACATATTTTAGACATCCATGTTAATAAGTAGAAATATATGCATATTGAATATGCATGTTTTTAAATAAAAAGGAAAGCACTCAGCAAAAATATATTTTGTACAATGCTGATTTATACTACCTAAATACATGTGGGGGAATTAGCACAATATAATCTTAAGTAATCATGTAATGGCTCACAGAATAGTTCACTTGTATTCTGGAAATATTTTGGAGAAAAGCTTTGACATGCTGCAGTAAGGTGTATAAACTAGATTGCCGCTCAGGAATATTTAGAATATTTCAGATAGTAGAAATGGCATAGTCTTTGTGTATGGTGTGTCTTTAGTACAATTTAGACCACCATTTGTCCTCAAGTAGGTCTATTTAAAGTATAATTGACTGCCCTAGCAATTATTGTGAATAGCAGCTGTCTGCTGGTAAAAAGGCATATATGTAATGAGGGAGAAAGGATCAAATACATGCAATAGAAAAGAAAAGCATAAAGAACATATCTATATGAGGTATTTTAGTCCAGATTTTATATTTGAAAGGGACAAGGCCTATTAGCCATTTCCAATTAGGGACTATAAAAAAATGAATGAAAGTACTCATCTATTTATGAAAAGCAGCTGGGACTCCCTAAATCCAAAACTAGCAAAAGTTGATTTGTTCTAAAATTGTTGCAGCTTACAGCATTTCATTTATTTTCATTAGCTATGTTAGGGCTTGTGAAAACCTTTCTTGTATCATGTACCTTCTGCAACACACAAAAACACCTTGCTTTGTTTTTCTCCTAAATAGCTACATAATTAGGTAGATTATTTCATGTGTCTATGCCTGTGTTTGCTGAAGAGAACAAGCCAGATAAATTAGCACTTAGCAGAACTCACAATAGCACATAATATGCCCTTGTGTTTCATTTATAAAGCTTTATTTGTCATTCACGGCTGGTTGGCAAAACTGACTTTGCTTTTGAAAATGACAGGTGGTACTCTGGTGAGCTCTGTATGGAGAAAGAAACAACCTTCACCAAGACAGTTTCTGTCAATAGCTTCCATGATTTCGTATTCAATCTGGGCCTATGTTTCTTCTAAAGTTCTGTTTCATTTGCATCTCTTAGGTCTGGCATCACCAAAGCTCTTTAACAATTGGGATTCTATACCACAAGGCTACAATGGCAGGCTTCCTCTCTTCTCCACAGGCCTGATTAAAAGACAGGTGAAGTTCAGTATATTTCAATAAGCCTCAACATTCCATGTCAGGAATCAATAGCCCTCCTTCTTTTCTTAGGGGTTATTAAATTGCAGCTGTAACATTAGCCTTCTTTATCTAATTGATTGTCTTTTCACAGGGCTAAGAAAATCAATAGCAGTCAATGGGACTGCCCTGTTTTTACCTAATAGATGTTTTCTCCTAATTGGCTGCCTGGGTGGCTTCACCGAGCTCAGTATGTTTTCAGAAGTCCACAGTATGTTGCAACCCTTGTAAACTATTTTACCCTGTGCAACAGTTATTGATTTTATAATGAAATCTAGAAAAATCAATAGCAATCAGGAATATAGATCAGGATTCCTAGGTACGTTATGACAAAGGGCAAACTCACTTTGCTACCACTTCAAACTGTGATTCAATTAAACTTGTCCTTAAAACATTACATTTTCCAAAGATTTTGATCAAAGTCACTTGATTAGTTGTCCAAGACCTGGCTTAAAATCTAAGAATCAAAAGATGCTAATTTTAAAAATACCATACAAGTTTTTAATGGACTATTTCCTTACAAAATGAGATAAGTCAAAATTATTAAGGGTAAATGATAAATTTTCTAGGGAAAATGTGACCCATCAAAAGTCATTGTACACAATACAGTTAACTATATTAATTTCTGAGAATTAACAATAAAATGTATAACTTTAAGAAAAAAGATAGATTTGGTTGACTTGCCAAATTCTTTACATTTGTATGATCTCAGTGAGCAACGCTGCCCCAATATGGGCGAAACACAGGTGTTTTCCAAATGGACTGACATTACAGAATCTGGGTGGAATTTGCATTCCTTCTCTGAATATTATTAGATTTTTGACTCTGAATCTATTTTGAACACTTACCTGTAGAAGTAAGACAATGTTATAAATCAGTCTGTGTTATAACCAGACTGCAAATTTCCTAAGAACACAATCATTTCTGTTAAAAAAAAAAAAAATCACAAATTAAAACACATAAATATTAATTATGGCTTTAAAAATGTTCAATTTCCCTCTGGAGAGAAATAAATGGTCTATACTCCTAACAGGCAAGGAGAATTGCTAACCTGTTATATTTGTTCTTGCACATTTGCTTTGTGATTGCTGACTTCTATTGTTTGTTGCTCAGTTTTATACAACCCTGATTTTGGAATCTCATTTTTCTTGACATCTTGAATTCTAGGCTGGATATATCTTTCAGATATATTCTTAGTATTCATTTTTATTCCCACTCTGGATAACATTTTCATGTCTATTCTTAAATCCTACTTTTTAAATTCATATTTAATAATAAACCAAAGAGTAAAAAGGCAGACATTTCTGTACAAGGCCTGCAATTTTGTGAACAATTCTCCTTTTTCTTTTGTCATAGTAATAAACTGGACATTGTCGTATCTCAAACTAGAAACCTTGGTTGCAAAGCAGTTTCATAATACTTTCCAGATTAGCATGCATGTAGCTTAGTCTTTATCATTCTTCACTGATTTGACATGCCCTGTTAAAGAGTCATGCCATTTAATAGGCCTAACCATGATGGGGATGACAGTTCCATAGTCAGTGACAGTCAACCTATATCTGTGGAGCTGTCTCCTGCTCTAAAATCACACATTTATGGTATATTTCGATTTGACCTCAGTTCTACCAGTTGATCCTCCATTATCTGGAATATTAATAATTAATTAATTAATTAAATAACACCATAAACAAACACTCTTACAAGAATAGGACTTTCACTCATACATACTATTGTGAAATAATACAGAGTCAAGAAAATACCAAGTAAAAATCTTTTTATTTTATCAGGATTTATAGAAAGGGGGATAGGTGTTGAGGGTGGGGAAGAGCATTGACGATAATGATACCTTTCTCAAGCTTAACAGAGACAAATGTCAAAGAAAAGCACCAAAGTGTCAACCAGACATTGTCAATACCTTCTAAATGCCTCAGAAAATAAAGCTGTTTTTTTCTAGTTTAAAGAGTAAGTCAGTGTCTTTCCTTGCATTGCAGCATGGACTAAATAACAGCAAAAATTGTGGGAAAAAAACAAAAAACAGTTCATTTCCAGTTTCCTTTCCCCTGTCCTATGGCAGTTTGTAATACCCCTGACATTATGCATTATGGTGTGCTTTTGCTCTCCTGTCTCCTTTTTTGTAGATTCTTAGGACAGAGCATGATAAACTAATTCATGATAAGTATGAATGTCATCTCTCCTAAGCACAGTAAGATTTAATAAAGATTGAAACCTAATGCCAAAAGTTGAATCATTAATACTGAAAGTTTAGATCTCTCATAGAGGTCTTGGAATTTTTCAGGCTCATTTTACATACAAACTATTAAGTTTTCACGGCATTCTAGAAGTAAGAACACTGATGACTGTATTCAGAAGGTTACAACCAAACATAATAGAAATAAGTATACAGGAAACTAAAATATGCCAGTTTTTAATGGGATATATATATATATCTCCCATATATATATGTATACAGTTGCTGTTTTATTGATCAAAGCTACTTACAAATGTGTGCAGTGCTTTTTGCCTAAAATAATTTCTGACTTGGTTTTTGTGTTAATCAGGGCCTTACACATCATCAAATGTGTTAAAGTTTATGAGCCAGTAAATTAACTTTAATTACCGCAACATTCCTCCTCATTTTGATCAGTAAATGACAATGTGGACTCCTGAAGCAAAGAAAAAGCAAATTCTGCAAGATCCGACCATCAGTCTTTGCCATCAGAAGATTTTGGCTGGACCCTCTCTCTATTTCTTTCATTTATGCATGCGGTATTCAATAAATCAAACTCATTCCTCTTTTATCCCCAGATTGATGAGAGCCCTTTACAAACAAAAACACTATTTTAAGCCTAAATCTAAATGAATTAAACATACATGTGGATGTGTTGTATGTATGTATACATATATGCGTATTTAGGTGTATGTATATAGATAAATATTTCACTAACTGGATGTATGCACATGTACATACATATATTCATATAGTAGTTACCAAGACTATTTAGACAAGACAAATTTTAATGAAAAGTTTATTCCCCCTACATTTACACTGAAAAGTTAATAGCAAATACAAAAATGATATTATCAAGTTATAAAATAATGTTCGCACAACAGCCACTACTTCATCTCCTACCCCTATTCCATTAACACCATCACTCTCATAATTATTGTTATAAATTCAATGTGATTAAAGTTTTAATGATAAGGATGGTGATTTCATGGCTTATTTCATTTGAAGGACTGTAGCTATCTTTTTATACATTTTCTCACATCTCAATTAACCCAACTCAAGAGACATCATTAGATCCCAAAACATTAAATATTTGTATCAGAGAGCAGGGGTAAATGAAGGGAAACACTCATCCTTGTTCTTTTTTTCTTCTTTGAGTGCCCTTTTTAGGATTTGAAACAAGTAGACTGCATTGTAATCCAAATAATTGACAAAATTTTACTTGCTTTTTTAAAACTTCTCTACATACAAAAATGGATCATCACCCTTAAACTTTTATGGAATTGCATTTTCACTTTGGAGAAGAGGAAAACAGTTTTAAACTAAGCAATTTTGCCTGTAAGCTTAAATTGAAGTCTTACATTTCAAGTCTTGTGTGTCAGATTAGAAACACTATCTATCATTCAGCCATCTTATTTGTATTTCTAAAACAGGATGCTTATTATGCTTTCACCAGAAGCATATGAATTGGTGACTGTCATGCAGTTATTCACTAGTGCCTGCCTCACCATAATCTGTAAAAGGGCAAGTTCCAGAGTAAACAAGGTCATAGGAGGTGGCTGTAAATGGACAAGGTGCACAGCCAAGGAGACGAATGAGATACCTTAAATGAAAGACCTTTTTGCTCCTACATAGAAGCTAAGTAAAAACAGTGTATTCCATTTGGATTGTCTTTCCTCTTCTTCTGTTTCCTCCATTCATATTCTTTGCTAGATGAAAGTCATAGGTAATTTGAAGAATATAATCATCAGGAAAACATGTTTATTATGCCCAGAACTAAGGAAGAACCCTTAAAGAATAAACAAGAATAAGGGATTTATCTGAGATCTCTGAAGAAAAAAAAAAAAAAAAAAAACCTGGATAATTTAGGAACTGAGACAAAACGATGACAGTGTCATGGCTAAATTCTAACCTCTGCAAGCTGGATTGTCACAGGTTATTGAAAAGCCTGTTGGCAATAACACAGTCTGTCTTGAGTTGGAAATAGTTACTGAATACAGGTCTCTCTTTGACAACATAATGAGCCATAATTGTTACAACACTTGGACTTCACATGAAAATTAGAGTAACCTTATGCAGTATCAATCCTGAAGTGGGTGTTCATGATTTTTAAATATTTCTTAGATTTTTGCATCCAAAAGAATTATAAATAATTTGTCTAGCTGGTGTATCAAAAGAGAACATGTTGGATCATGGCCCTTAAATGAACATAGGCAAGATACTAAAATAATAAAAATAATTTTTCCAATAAATTTCTTTATAATCTGCTTGTATCACAAAGGGAGCATAATTTCAAATGAAATTAATAGTTCCATTGGGATACAAGCTGTGACAAAGACATTTTTTGACACCATGTTGATGTCGTGTATATGTTGAAAATGGAACTAACACCTCCCAGAAAACTGATATTGAGAGAGGTATTAGAATAACTCAAGATTAAAATCCATTCCACCTTTCATGAAAAATCATTTATTATTCTAGGGATTTGGTTCCATGTACACTAGAAGGTTGGTGTGACATGCAAAGACAGAATTTGTCTTTAAATATGAAATAAAAATAAATGCTCTGTAGAAATGAAAAAGAAAAGCAAACTCTGCTTCCAACAGGGAAAGTGACAGCTATGTAGGCTTAAATCCCCACAAGATCTATTATTCCTTGGATCTCTAGAGATTAAGACAAAGTGAAAAGAAGTGGAAAGTGCAGGAATAGTGCAGGGGGTCAGAGTAGGGCGGTATGATGCTAGGGTAAAGTGAAATTCCAGATGTTCTCTTACTTCTGAAAAGCGCTCATTCTGCCTTAAAAACCTCAACAACTGATATTTTCCAGTGTATTATTATGTCTTATTATTGTTTTAATATAATTATAATGTTTAATATGTGTGATGATTTGGTGAAATATTTGATGGGAGTTCACTAGCATTATGTATTCATTCATTTAATATATACTTATATCATGCCTAAACCTCAGATACTCTTCCACGTACTAGGTAAAGATCATAGTCTCCACCCTCATAAATCTTACATTATAAAAGGTTATTGTGAAAAAGCATATTGTCATTATTAACAAAAACTCACTGTTCAATGACCATGAGCAAGTCAGTATGTCTCTTAGTCTCAGTTTTAGACTCTGTGATATGTGAACTATTTTTCTACTCTACTTCAGCACATATTATTTAAATAAGTATGTGCTAAGTATCTATGATATGTTAATATAACTCTATCTGGTAGTCAATGCCATAATCTACCACTTTGCCATAAGTCAGACCACTTTTCAGGTTGTTGTTATGGTATTAGTACTCTTCTGTAATCATACTTGCAAATCCCAAATTATTTGAAATTGCTCTCCATTTTCAATATCCGTAAGTCCACCAATGATCAATAACTATTTATTTCTATAAAATTATTTTTGTATTCTATTTTTATGGCAAACATCCTTTTCAAACATCGTGAATAACTTCTTCAGAAGCCTCGAATTAGTATCTTTAGAAATTTCAGATGATTTTCCAAGCAAGCTTTCTTTCAAACTAAGCAAAATCTACCAAGCAATTGACATTTACCTGTATTCTCTACTTACCTAAATTTTGTAACATGTCTTCTTTAAATAAATGAATATATTCTGTTTTGAATTTATTGATAGCAGTTATTTTTATCTAATGGATATACAGATTCAATAGAGGAAACTGGGAAAAATCCCCTGAAATCTAGCAGAATCAAAATTATCTATAAGAACACCGTGAATTACAATAAATGTTCATTTTTAGTGAATTAATTCTCAGCTTAATTTTATACTTACAAAAACGGGGATAATGATATATATATATGAAATGTTTAAAATGCACCATTTTAACTAAGTAGATTGATGAATATTGAAGATTCTATACCCTTATATAACCATCATTCCAATCAACATCTAGAACATTGATATAATTTCAGGAAGCCCCCTTCTGTTATTTTTGAGTTAACACCCACTCCCATGTTCTACCCAAGACAACCACTGATTTCCCTCACTAGAAAGTATGATTGCCCTTTCTAGAGTTTACATAAATGAAATAATGCAATTACACTCTTCTATGTCTGGCTATTTTAGCTTATCAAAATATTTTGAGACTTATGTTGATGTGTTTATCAATAGTGTGTTCTTTTTATTGTTAATTAGTATTCTATTATATGAAGAGAACACAGTTGTTTATCCATTCACCTGTGGAAAAACATTTGCATTGAGCCAAGACTTGGTATATTTTATCTTCTAAATTTTAGTTATTCTAGCATGTGTATGTTGCTAACATGCATTTTGCTGAGACCCAGTGGAGTATTTGTGTTTTTCGGACATTGATTCTTTTGTGAAGCACTTTTTAAAGTCTTCTGCCAATTTTTATTGCATTGTCTTATTAATTTTAAGTACTATACACATATTCTAGAAAGAAGTAATTCTTTCAGAATATATACTTTTCTTTTCAATTTGTGGCTTATCATTTCATCTTCTTAATAGCATCTATTGAAGAGCAAAGGTTTTTATTTTGATGATATACAAAAATCTTCATTTTTTTGATTATTAGTACTTTTTGTTTTCTAAGAAATGTTCTTCTACCTCATGGTTGTGCAGATTTTCTCCTATGTTTTCCCCTGGAAACTTTGTACTTTCTGCTTTATATTTAGTTATATGATTTATTTCAAAACAACTTACTTTTGCATATGATGTGAGGGAGGGGCTAAGGTTCATCATTTTCTTCCATACCAATATCTAGTTGTTTCAGTACAATTTGTGAAGATTTTCCTCATTGATTTTGATATGTCCCTTCAACAAAAATTAATTGACAACATGTCATATCCCTTGAATTCTTTACTCTGTTCCACCAATCTGTCTGTTTGTATTTTTTTTAAATAGTTGATTATTTGCGGTCTTTTGAATGTCTATATATGTTTCACAATCCACATGTCAATTTAGAAAATTTTATTTTTTCACTTTCTTATTATACTTTAAGTCCTAGGGTACATGTGCACAACGTGAAGGTTTGTTACATATGTGTACATGCCATGTTGGTGTGCTGCACCCAATAAACTTGTCATTTACATTACTTATTTCTCCTAATGTTATCCTTCCCCCTTCCCCCACCTCATAATTTAGAAAATTTTAAAAAACAATATGGGAACTTAAAGGGTGAGATTGATTTTATTTTGCATATCAATTTCCAGAAAATTTGTATTTTAATAATATGGGGTTTTCCTAATTCATTAATACAGTGTATTCCTCCATTTATTTAGATCTTCTTTATTTCTCCTACCAATATTTTCTATTTTTTAGTGTAGATGTTTGCACATGAATTTTTATGTCAATTCCTACTTAATATTTTTAAAACTACTATAAATTTTAAAATTTATCTTCAAAGTTTTCTTTTCAAGATATAGAAATGCAATTGATTTTTTTATATTGAGCTTATATCCTTTGACATTGCCAAATACCCTTATTAAATTTAGTAGTTTTTAAAATAGATTCCTTAAAATTTTCAACATAGACAATCATGTTATCTACAAATAGGGACAAATTAGAATGCTAGCTTTTCAAATTTTAATTGTTTGCTGTTATCATTATTTTTCAATGACACACAATATACATATTTATAGGGTACAGTGTGATAGAAACACATATATAATATGCAACGATAAAATCAGGCTGATTAGCATATACATCACCTCAAACTTCTATCATTTGTTTGTGTTGGGAACATTCAAAATCTGCTCTTCTATTTGAAAATATACAATAATTTGTTAATTATAGTCACTGTTTAGTGCTATAGAAGAACTTATTCCTTCTATCTTACTGTACTTTATTATCTGTTAACCAAACTTCATCTTTCCCTCCTCCATCACTTCCCCTGCCTCTAGTAACCACTAGTCTACTCTCTACTTCCATGAGATCAACTTTTTAGCTTCCATGTATGAATGAGAACATGTGGTATTTACCTTTCTGTGCCTGGTTTATTCCACTTAGCATACTGACAACCAAGCTCATCCATGTTGCCAATAAGGATATAATTTTATTCTAGTATGGATGAATAGTATTCCATTGTGTAAATATAATACGTTTTCTTTATCCATTCATCTGTGGATAGACACTTGGGTTGATTCCATATCTTGGCTATTGTGAATAGTGTAGACACCACTTTGATACACTGATTTCCTTTCCCCTGGATATATACCCAGTAAAAAGATTGCAGGAATATATGGCAGTTCTATATTTAGTTTTTTAATTTTTCTTTATTGTAAGAGTTTAAACCTTCAGTACAATATGTAATGGAAATATGAACAAACATCCTTGCCTTATTCCCAACTACTGGGGCAAGATTTATAATTTCAATGTTAATTATGTAGTTTTCATAGATTCTTTTTATCAGTTTGGAAAAAACAATCCCTCCTTTTACTGATTTACTGAGTTATAAATAAGTGTTCAAATTTGTCAAATAATTTTCATGCATCTTTTGAAATGAACACATTCTTTAATAAATGTGATGGAGTATATTGATTGATCTTAAATGCTAAACAAACTTTTGTAGAATAAGTCTTACTTGCTTATGATCCACCATGCTTTTCTATCTATTGTTGGATTCCATTTGCTAATGTATTCTTAAGGACTTTGTTTCTAGGATTATTACAAGTATTGGTCTCTATTTTTTTTTTTTTTTTCCTATTTTGGCTTTGCCAGATTTTGGTATCAAGGATATGGCAGAATCATAAAATTATTTTTGATTTTGATTTTCTTCTTTAATGGAAATCTCTGGTGAAGTCAGCTTAGTCTAGAGTTTTTATGGGAAGATTTTGTATTATTAATTGTATCGTTTTAATAAATATTAAAGGTTTGGTTAAATTACCTAGTTTTCTCCAGTCAACTTTGGGAAATTATACTTCTCAAGGATTTTGGCCTTTTCATCTTTGTTTGCAAAAGTTGTTCATAACATTTTCTCATTACTCTTTTTGTGCCTGTCGGATCTCTAATGATATTTTCTCATTTATTTTTGATACAGGTAATTTATACTTTCTCTTGTTTTTCCCTTCAGTGGTCTTTCTAGGGTCTTTATCAGTTTTTGATTTGTCAGTTTTACTTATTATCTGTTTTCTATTTCATTGCTTCCTCCCTTGTAATTATTTCTTTCCTTCTACTTACATTGGGTTTAATTTGAATTTTCCTTTTTGTGACTGTGTTCTTCCTTCCCCTCTTTTTTAAAAATAATTTTCAGTTGTTTCTCTGGAGCTAATCATATGCATCCCTCAGTTCTTACTGCTGACTTGGCATTGCCCATTTGTCCAAATGTAATAAATTTAGTGTCGGTCTAATGACAACAATGTTTTCTCAACATTTGTTCATTAAAAAACGTTTTTATTTCTTTCTTATGTTTGAAAGATATTTTCCCTACTTACAAGATTTTAGGTGACATTTTTAGCATGGTTTTTAGCAGTTAGACTAAGAATTGCTTAAGTACTGGTTTTTTTTTTTGTTTGTTTTTTTTTTTGTTTTTTTTTGTACTTTATGCTTTAGGGTTTTGCTGAAATCTTGAGTCAATCAGTAAATATTTTCATCAAATTTGGGAAGAATTTAGACCATTATTTATTCAAAATATTTAGCACAGTTTGTTTTTATTCTTTTCACTATTGAGACTTTTGAAAATATGTTTTGACTCTTTTTTATCTTAACTGTCTGTTAATTTTTCTTCAATCTCTTTTATCTCTTTTTCAGGTTGGAGTATTTGTATTGATCTTTTGTAAAGTTTAGTGACTCTTCCACCTGCTTTCTTCATTCTCCTGTTAAGCACTTTCAGTGATTTGTTTTTTCATTTCTCTCTTATAATTTTCAATTCTGAAATTTCCTCGAGTTGTTTTACACAGTAGCTCTGCTGATATTCCCTGTTCCTCACTAAGACCTTTAATTTTTATCCCTTATTTCTGTAAACATATTTATAATAGCCTCTTTAAAGACTTTCATTGCTAAATCCAATGTCTGGACTATCTCATTGTTGACTGCTACTGAATATTGCTATGAACTTTTTTATTTCTGATTCTAGGTCACATTTTCCTGTTTCTTTCCATGTGTTACTTACTTCACATTATATTTTGTTCATGACTTGTTTAGAAATTCTAGTTCTATTTTGTTCATCCGAAGGAATTTTTTGCATTTGTTGGCAAATCTACAACTGGATAATCATCTTGAACTGATTGCAGCTTAATTATGCTTTTTTAGAGCAATTCTGTAGACATCTAAGTTTTCTGAAGTCCCTCTCACTTGAGGAACTAGATGTCCAGAATCCATCTCCCCAAAGGTTTTTCCAGGATTTGATTTTAGACTTAGAGAAGAGGTAGAATAGGCCTTACTTGAAGACATTGTCTTTACTCTTTAATTCATCACCTTTCTGGTTCCTAAGCTGAATGCCCAGATTTTTCACAGTGTGTTAACCTAACTATGTCTGCACACTGCATGCGCCTGAACTGCAATGTTTCCTAGCATTATTTAATCTGTACTACCTCTGTGCTTTTCTGTTCCCAAGGCATAGGAGCCACTTTCTGTTGAGTCTTGTGCAGTTTTGCTCTGCTATTGGCCAAGGACTCACAGAAATTTTCTGATGCTTCTCTCTGCACAGATCTCTACCGTCTAGAGCCTTGCCCAGCCTCTTAAGCTACTTCAAACTGTTGGGGTGTGTTTAGACCCTACTTTGTTGTGACATGGCCAAGAAATTATTCCCTGGAGGAGTCTTGAGGATCATAGTCTAGTTCTTTTTTGTCCAATATATTGAAACAGATACCTCATGTAGTTAATCAATGTTACACTTTTCAGTAGGAGAACTAGTCCCATAATAGCTATTGTCATAGCTCAAAACAAAAGTCCATATTTACTATTTGAACATTTTCTACTTGTCAAGAGATAATGACTATTTTATCCATGGCAACATGATTTTTTAAAGTTTGCATTCTGTTCTATTGCATTCTATTCTATTGCAAAAGTTTGCATTCTATTCTATTGCAAAGGTTTGCATTCTATTCTATTGCAAAGGTGAACTCATTTATGTATTTCCTCTATGTTTGGGTATGTAGGTTAAATCTAGTAATTTTGAGTGTTTTCTAAGTGCCATGCATTGAAACAAGTGTTTTATAGACACAAAAGCATGTAATCGTCACAAAAAAACTTGTGAAGCAGAAGTATAATAGTATTCTTAACATTCCGGATGAGAAAACAAAAGCATGGAGAATTAAAATAATTTACTCAAAATCATCAAACTAGTAAAGTGAAGCCAAGATTTAAGCTCAATTATAATATGAAATTTAACTCTTATATGTTCAACTATTAAGCTCCACAACCATTTTGGTAGATAAAAATAATCTCTCACATTTATTAATTTATTAATAAGATGCTTAAAATTTTTCATAGTTTAACTGGCCCTATGTGTTTCAAATTTTATGACTTAGATGTTTATCTCATTTGCTCAATGTTCCCTGGGATCTTCATGTTTTATTTGTTTCTATAAGTTCTTTATGTGTAAGATATTCACCTACCAATCATTTCTTGTTTGCTTGTATACTATCTCTTCTTTTGGGGAAAAAAAAAGATCATATTGTGAAATTACATAAATAGTCATCAACATGTTTTTAGAGTATTTTCGTTTGTTTGATTGATTTAATTTTTAATCTTTCTCCCTCCCACCCCAAATTTTTAGTTGATTTAATGTGATAACAATTGTATTTATAAACCATTTAAATATTTGTAGGTATGTTTCTAAGCTTTCTATTTTGTGTGATCGATCCAGCTATGTTAAGTCTTTAGTATATAGTAGCACATTTTTAAATTTTTATATTAATACATCTTAATATCTGAAAGTGAATGTCCCTTTTCAGTAATTTTTGTCAAATCCTTGATTGTTTTTGTCTTTTCCACATTTCATTTGAATCTGAGGATAAGTTTGTCAAAGTATCTGTATATATGTCTGGGCATTTCTTTATATTGTATTTCATGTTTACATCTCTTGTTAAAGAATTAGCCTTTTAACTTCTCAGATGAGAAAACATGCATTTCTTCATATACGGTACTCAATATGTTTTAAATGTATACACATCTGCCATTTTTTGTTAAGGTTATTCCCCAGTTTATATTTTTGATAGCTATGGTGAATGTGATTTTCTTCATTTTCACTTTTTATGGATAACTAATAGCATGATGAAAAGTTATTTCATTTAGGATTTTAGTGATATAGCTAGTCAATTTACTGAGGATTCAATTTTTCTTTTAAATTTTAAGTTGACTGTCTTGGATGTAATAAAATATATAATATTCTTAAATGAAAGATTATATTTATAAATACATTTTTAGCAGGTACTTTATTTTTCTTACAAACGTGCAGTGGCTAATACTTAGAAACATGTTTAATTACAGTTGTGGTAGAAGACATGATTGTCTAATACAGTCATGTGTCACATAACAACATTTTGGTCAAGGACAGACCCCATATACAATGATGATCCCTTAAGATTATAATGAAGCCAAAACTTCCTATTGTCTAGTTATATCTTGATGATTAACTCTGTGTAGGCCTAGGCTAATTTGTGTGTTTAAGTCTTCATTTGTTTTACATTTAAAAAATTTGTAAAGCAGTTAAAGACTTTTATAATTAGAATATAAAGAAAAACATTATATTCGTACAGCTGACCAATGTGTTTGTTTTTTAAGCTAAGTATTATTATAAAAAGTTAGAAAATTAAAAATTGTATAATATAAAAAGTTACAGTAAGCTATGATTAATTTAATATCGAAGAAAGAAAACTATTTTTATAAATTGAGTGTAGCCTAAGTATACAACATTTATGAAGTCTACAGTACTATACAGTTATGCCCTTGGCCTTCACATTCACTCACCACTTACTTACTCACCCAGAGAAAGTCACAGTCCTGTAAGCTTCATTTATGGTAAATGCCCTACATAGATACACCATTTTTTAAAATCTTTTGTTGTTGTTGTTGTTGAGATGGAGTCTCACTCTGTCGCCCAGGCTGGAGTGCAGTGGCACAATCTCAGCTCACTGCAACCTCTGCCTCCCAGGTTCAAGCGATTCTCCTGCCTCAGCCTCCCAAGTATCTGGGACTACAGGTCCATGCCACCATGCCTGGCTAATTTTTTGTATTTTTTTTAGCACAGATGGGGTTT
Organism: Rhinopithecus roxellana; assembly: GCF_007565055.1. Lineage (NCBI taxonomy): Eukaryota > Metazoa > Chordata > Mammalia > Primates > Cercopithecidae > Rhinopithecus > Rhinopithecus roxellana. The sequence goes on along the minus strand of NC_044551.1, from coordinate 123,565,946 downwards.
CACCATGATGGCCAAGCTGGTCTTGAACTCCTGACCTCAGGTGATCCGCCTGCCTCAGCCTCCCAAAGTGCTGGCATTACAAGCCTGGCCACCACGCCTGGCCTTGAAAAATCTTTTGAGTCATATTTTTACTGCACTTTTTCTGTATTTAAAATACTTATCATTGTATTACAACTGCCTACAGTATTCAATACAGTAACATGTTGTACAGGTTTGTAACCTAGGATCAATAAGCTGTACCATATAGTCTGGGCATGTAGTAGGTTCTGCCATCTAGGCTTGTGTAATACTCTCTATGATAGTCACACAATAGCCAAGTCCCATGATGACACATTTCTCAGAGTGTATCCTTGTCATGAAGTGATGCATGACTATATTTGATTTTCATGAGCATACTGCTAAAGTCACATTTATAAAGATAATGTTGGCTGGTAATTTAAAACATAGTATTTACCATGTTAAAAGTATAAACCCAAAGGATTATAGATCATTCTACTATAAGGACACATGCACCCGTATGTTTATTGCAGCACTATTCACAATAGCAAAGACTTGGAACCAACCCAAATGCCCATCAATGATAGACTGGATAAAGAAAATGTGGCACATATACACCATGGAATACTATGCCGCCATAAAAAAGGATGAGTTCATGTCCTTTCTAGGGACAAGGATAAAGCTGGAACCATCATTCTCAGCAAACTAACACAAGAACAGAAAACTAAACACCACATGTTCTCACTCATAATTGGGAGTTGAATAATGAGAACACATGGACACAGGGAAGGTAACATCACACAGCAGGGCCTGTCAGGGGTGGCGGGTTAGGGAAGGGATAGCATCAGGAGAAATACCTAATGTCGGCGATGGATTGATGGGTTCAGCAAACCACATGGCACATGTGTACCTATGTAACAAAATGGCACGTTCTGCACATGTACCGCAGAACTTAAAATATAATACAAAATATATATATATTTGTTTCTTCTATATCTAGTTTCTATCATAATGATACATGAAATTTACTCAAATTCATTTTAGCATTTATTTGGGTGGTCTCATAGATTGACATCTTCTATTTTATGGTGTGGTAAATTTTATTAAAACATATGTTAGGCATTCTCAATGTAAACATTAAAGCTTAAAATATCCAAAAGTTTTAAACAAAAATAAAATAATTTTATTTTTATTAAACTAATGAGTGTAATATAATGAAATATTATAAAATTAAATTACCTATTGAAAGAGTCCCCTTTATATTTTAAGTATATTATATCACTCTATGTTGTAAGTACATTCTTTTACTCTTTGCCGTTTATATTTTCTTTGTTAATGTGTGTTTTTTATTATATTAGTTGTTTTGTCTTTCACAATGTTTTAACTTTTACCAAAAATGATATTAAAATGCATTTATCAATTTGTAGTATTGTCCTTAACCTGCTTTTTAATTTATACATCTTTTTCTCCTGCTTCATTTAGGTTTATTTTGTTGTTCCCTTTCAAAGTTCTTTAGATGGATGTTTAATTATTATTTTATTTTCATGTATTTTTAATTGATAAAAAATCACGTTTGTGTCTTACTTTGTATCTAGCTCATAGATTTTATGTGGCCTTATTAGTTTTCATGTGTATTTTTTACTTGATGAAAAATGCTTGAAAGTAGATCTGTGAGAAGTTCTCTCTTAAAATTTATATAACTTACCATTTTTGTTCATCTTCTTAATTTTTAATTTTATGTCACTAGTGCCCACATACTTATCTTGTAAATCTTGCTGTTTGATTTTTGTGGCTTATTACATGCTCAATTTCTATAAATGTACTATGAGTGTTAGCAGCAACATTATACTTTCTGCTTGAAGGATACTTCATTCAAGTCACATACCTGTTAATTAAGTTAATTAAATCTATTATAATTGTATTTATTGTTTTACTACATGATCTATCAATAACTAAGAGAGCTCTAATAAAGTATTGAAGTATTACTGGGTTTCTATTATTTTCTTCATTAATTTTTTCTTTGGTTTTCTATACTTTGCTGCTAGATTATTTAGGAAGACTGTATGGGAAGTATAGCTTTCTGTACTTGAATAGTATGAAATGTTATCTTCACATGGAAATGATTATATGTCTAAGAGTAAGCTTATCAGATTACAAATTTTCAGTTTGCACATGACCAATATTTGTAGTCTTCTGATCTTTGCTGTTTTAAGTAATACTTGATTTATTCATTAGGATGACAGATTATTATTGTACTTTAATGTGTTTTTCACACCGTGGAAACATTTGAATATTTCTGTGAGTATTGTAACCATATTTTGAATTTCACCTCCCTCCTCAACAATATAGACCTCAAACTGCTCTTCACCTGTGACCCTGCAGGAAAGCCCTGCGTTTGCTGCTCTACTCAGAGCTGATCACAATAGCATGCAATTCCCAATGTAGCCAGTCCCTCTAAGCTGAAGTTGATCTCCCTGTTATCTGTGCAACACACCAATGAGTAAAAAGAAGAAGAAATTTAGTGTTTTCTTTTTTTCTTTTTTTGTTTATTTGTTATTTAACTTTTATTTTAGGTTCGGGGTGCCTGTGCACGTTTGTTATATAGGTAAATTGTGTGCACAGCGATTTGGTGTACAGATTATTTCATCATGCAAGTAATAAACCTAGTATCTGATTTTTGATCCTGACCCTCCTACCAACTTCCACCCTCAACTAGGTCCCTGTGTCTGTTGTTCCCTTTCTTGTGTCCATGTGTACTCAGTGTTTACCTCCCACTTATAAGTGAGACCATGTCGTATTTGTTTTACGTTCCTGTATTAGTTTGCTTAGGGTTACGGCCTCCAACTCCATCCATGTTGCTGCAGTGAACAAGAGCTCATTTTTTTTTTTAATTGCTGTGTAATATTCCATAGTGTATATGTACCACATTTTCTTTATCCAGTCTATTGTCAGTGGGCATCTTGATGAATTCCAGGACTTTGCAATTATGAGTAGTTCTGTGATTAACATAAGCATGCATGTGGTTTTATGGTAGAAAAATCTATACTCCTTTGATTATATACCCAGTAATGGGATTGCTGGGGTAAGTGGTAGTTCTGTTTTAAGTTCTTTGGGAAGTTGCCAAATTGCTTTCCACAATGGCTGAACTAGTTTACATTTTCATCAGCAATGCATAAGCATTCCCTTTTCTCTGTAACCTCGCCAGCATCTATAATTTTTTGACTTTTTAATGATAGCCATGCTGACAGGTGTGAGATGGGATCTCATTGTGGTTTTGATTTGCATTTCTCTAAGGATTGGTGATGTTGAGCATGTTTTTATGCTTGTTGGCCATGTGTATGTCTTCTTTCAGAAAGTATCTTTTCATGTTCTTTGCACAATTTTTATGAGGTTCTTTGGGTTTTGCTATTTTGTTCAAGTTCTTTATAGATATTAGACCTTTGTCAGCTGCATAGTTTGCAAACATTTTCCTTTTCTGTAGGTTGTCTGTGACTCTGTAGACAGTTTCTTTGGCTGTCCAGAAACTCTTTTGTTTACCTAGGTTCCATTTGTGAATTTTTGTTGTTGTTGCAATTGCTTTTGGCATCTTTGTCCTGAAACCTTTGCCAGGGCCTATGTCCAGAATAGTATTTCCTAAGTTATCTTCTAGAGATTTTATAGTTTTTGGTTTTAGATTTTAGTCTAACCCATATTGGGTTGATTTTTGTATATTGGTGTAAGGAAATTTCCAGATTTAATCTTCTGTATTTAGCTAGCTGGTTATCCGAGGACCACTTATTGAACAGGGAGTTCCTTCCCCATTGTTTGTTTTGGTCCACTTTTTGAAGATCAAATGGCCACAGGTGTGTGGCTTTATGTATGGGCCCTCTATTCTGTTCCATTAGTCTGTGTGCCTGTTTCTGTACCAGTACCATGTTGTTTGACTTACTGTAGTCTTGTAGTATATTTTGAAATTGGGTAATATGATACCTACAGCTTTTCTCTTTTTGCTTAAGATTGCCTTGGCTATTTGAGCTTTTTTTTTTTTGTTCCATATGAATTTTAGATATTTTTCTAACTATGTGAAGAATGTCATTGATGATTTGATAGGAATAGCATTGAATCTGTAAGTTACGCTGGGCAGTATGATCATTTTAACAAAATTGATTCTTCATATCCATGGGCATGAAATGTTTTTTCCATATTTGTGTCATCTCTGGTTTCTTTGAGCAATGTTTTGTGATTCTCATTGTACAGATCTTTCATTTCCTGATTTAACTGTATTCCTAGGGATTTTATTATTTTTGTGGCTATTGTGAATGGGGTTGTATTCTTGATTTGGCTCTCTGCTTAGATGTTGTTGGTGTTTAGAAATGCTGCTGATTTTTGTACAGTAATTTTTGTATCCTAACACTTTGCTGAAGTTGTTTATCAGATCTAGGAGATTTTGCACAGAAACTATGAGGTTTCCTAGGTATAGAGTCATAGTGTATGAAAGCAGAGATATTTTGACCTCCTCTCTTCCTATTTGGATAATTTTCATGTCTTTCTCTTGCCTAATTGTTCTGGCTAGGACTTTCAGTACTTTGCTGAATAGGAGTGGTGAGAATGGGCATCCTTTTCTTGTTCCATTTCTCAAGAGGAATGCTTTCAATTTTTGCCCACTCAGTATGATATTGGCTGTGAGTTTGTCATAGATGGCTCCTGTTATTTTGAGATGTTTCTTCAATGTCTAGTTTGTTGATGGATTTTAAACATGAAGGGATGTTGAATTTTAGTGAAAACCTTTTCTGCATCTATTGCGATGGCCATGTGAATTTTGATTTTAGTTCTATTTATGTGTTGAATCACATTTATTAATTTGCATATATAAACCAGTCTTGCATCCCAGTGATAAAGCCCACTTGATTGTGGTAGGTTAGCTTTTTCATGTGCTGCTGGATTTGGTTTACTAGTATTTTATCGAGGGTTTTTTTTTTTCTATGTTCATTAAGGATATTGGCCTTAGACATGCACTCTGTATTGATTAATTTTGTGTCAACTTGACTAGATTCAGTGATACCTAGTTAATTAGTAAAGCAGTACTTCTGGTTATGTCTGTAAGAGTGTCTCCAGAAGAGACTGGCATTTGAATCAGTGGACTGAATAAAAAAGATATCCTCTCACCCAGTGTGGGTGGCCATCATGAAACTGGCTGAGGACTCAAATAGAACAAAAGGACAGAGGAAAGACAGATTCACACTCTCTAGTGTCTTCTGGAATTGACACTCTTCTTCCCCTGCTCTTGGACATTAGAGCTCCAGGTTCTCTGGCCTTTGGACTCCGGAACTCACACCAGTAGCCCCAGTTTCTCAGACATTCAACTCAGACTGAAAGTTACACCATCACCTTCCCTGACTTTGAGGCCTTTGAACTTGGACAAAGTCATGCTTCTGGCTTCCCTGGTTCTCCAGCTTACAGACAGCCTATAATGGAACTTCTCAGCCTCCATAATAACATGAACCAATTCCCCTAATAAATGCCTTCTCATATATATATATATATATATATATATATATATATATATATATATACACACACACACACACACACACACATCCTATTGATTCTATCTCTCTAGATAATTCTAATACAACCAGCATAGATAAATAATATGCTAAGTAATTAATTTTGTTGAGTCTCTGCAACTGTGGACTTGTTGCTTTTGAATAAAGGAGTATATTATGTTTGGAAATCACATTTACTATTTCCATTAAGAACAGTCTTGTTAGAATATAGTAAAACACTCCAAAAATAATTTGTGCCCTCTTGGTACCAAAAGGTTGTATTAAGGACCATTTTTTATTTAAATGTAAGTTAAAATTATGGTAGACAATAATAGGCCCTTAATGGACCCAATGGAAAATCAAACATGAAACAAACTAAAAATGATATAAGTGGAATGCAAAGATATTAGGAACCCCCTTGAGTGATGACATTGTTCATTTTCCAACCTAAAGGTACAAAGGACAAAGGTCACTTTGATCTTTTCTTTCTGACTTGGAGATTTTTTCTCTCCATTCAGGTTGCTTTCCCCTTTAACTTCAGGCTCGACTTCATGAGGAACATGGGAAGAATCGGAAAATTGCTTCTGCTCCCCAGTCTCCACGCCTGGTGTATTTTACCTGCACCACTTTGACATGACTTGATAACAAACCAAAGGGAAAATATCTTCATGAGAAACCTTGTGAATTTTAACAATTTTCAAGGTAGGGCCAGCCCATTATTGTTAGTCCTACGTTACAGCATTTAAAAATGTGATTTAGAATTATATATTATTTTATATTTACAATGTTTATAGATTTCTGATATGTACAAAACTATGTGACACGGTTGGTATTATCAGTTTTATTTCTGCTACCACAAAAGAGAAGTTATTACTATCAGCTTTGTATCATAGCTCTGTAATTTCAAATATAATAGGCTGGCCATTTGCAAACCATGTTTTATGGACGCTACTGAAGGTTTACAGTTTGAGCTTCATGACAAGTTTTACAAATTTTGAATGAAGATATTTCTAAAGGGAGGATTTAAAATACTTGGGTTATACTAATATTTAATCTATTTTTTCTCTTCTCTACAAATTAAATTTTCATTTATTTTCACCAAGTAGCTGAACATGAAAGATTAAGCATAATATTCAACCTGAAGTAGACAAAATAATGCCTGCCCTCTCCCCACAAAAGATATCCACATCCTAATCCATGGAACCTGACAATATGTTACCTTACATGTCAGAAAGGATATGGCTAATGTAATTAAATTGAAGACTTTAAAAAGGGAGGATTATCCTCGATTATCTAGTGGGCTCAGTATAATGATTTTAAGTCTTTAAAAGGGAAGAATCTTTCCCAGCTGTGGTCAGAGGAAGATGTGGCTATGGAAGAGTAGTTGGAGAGATACAATAATGTTGTTGGCTTTGCAGAAAGAGGAAGTAGGACATGAGCCAAAGAATGTGGGGAGCTTCTATAAATTTGCAGTAGAAGGGAAATGGATTCTTCTCCAGAATTTCCAGAAACAAAGGCAGTCCTGTGCACAACTTGAACTTAGCTTAGTGAGACCTATGTTGAACTTCTGACCTGGAAAACTATAAAAAAATAAACTTGTACTGCTTAAGCCAGTAAGTTTGGGGTAATTTGTTATAGCAGAAATGAAAACTAAATACATCACTATCAATAGAAAGTTTACCACATTTATTTCATAATTGCTCAATTTATATCTCTAATATTACCACATATTAAAATACTTTAATCTCATTTCAACAGTAATTTTCTACATAAGGATAAAAGAGATTCTACATATAAAGGACCCAGTTTGGTTCAGAAATAATTCAGATGAAAACACAGGGCATTCAGCAGAGAGTGTTTTCCTGCTTGATAAGTGCTATGGCTGAAATATTGCTGATGATGTTGATAGACATGATTCCCCACATAATGCAATAGTAAATACTAGATGTAAAGGAAATGTTCAGTGCCTGGTAAGTAGGCACTGAGAATAATGGTTTGAAACATGCATGCAATTGCCACTTTAGCACAACCTGCTACATGGCATAGGACAAGATAGTCAAGTTAAAAAAAATAAAATAAAATAAATATAAAAATAAACCATCCATGTTTTAACCCAAATGACACCTCTATAGGAAAGCCTTTCCCAGTCCCTCTAACTAGATTAGGAAACCCTGTTACCATATTTCTAAATCATTCAATATCCATTAAGCATATCTCTCAAAACTTCTAATTATTTGATTATATTTATCTTCTGTGATAGAATGTAAGTCCCATGGAGGCAAAGATAGCATTTGCCTTGCTTACAGTTGTATCCTTAGCATCTACTGTAGAATGGTATATAGAATACACTCATTAAAAGACTTTTGTCTAATAGATTGACTGAGTCAAAAGACAGGGTTTCTAGTGCTGGCTCTGTCAAAAGGTACACACATGAACTTGGGAAATACAATTGATTTTCTGAGCCAGTTTTCTGGTCAAGAAAATTATGGGGATTTGAAATGTTGAACATATTAATTCTAACATATTTTATGTATAAATACGATATGTTTATCATGTAATTATATAATTATAATTTTAATATATAACTATGGCACTTATTTCATAAAACCAATAGTATAAAAGTAAACATATGGAGAACTCAGAAATTTTAGGGCCTGACTTTTATAATTTTTTTCTAAATGCAAAGGTAATGCAGTTTGTTATAAAAATATTTACTGAATATAAAATGTGAAAATATTTCTCATTCTCCATCTTTACTTTTTAAATATAAATATTATTATAGTTTCTGTTATAGCCTTTGTGAACCATCTCTTTAGATGACATACACAGAAAAAAAATACTGTAAGAAAATTCAAAAGACAATTTTTTTCCAGCAATTTGGAACTTTTTAAAAGCTATAGATCATCTGCCGTAAAGATTTATGATTTATTGTGTTTTGTGGTAAACATTTGATAGTAAATTATACATTTTTTTGGTAAGCTCCCTGTCACCAAATTTCTTCATAAATGTGCACAGTATATAATATTAAATATTTAAATAATTATCTTTAATTTTTCAAGATTACTGCAAGTATAATATATGCAAAGTATATTCAATCGGTGGATGAGAGCAATGCAAGGTAAATGTGGCCCTGGATGACTACCTTGATGCATCAAAAATGGTGGCAGCTGAAAGCTGTCAGCTAAATTTGCTTTCTGCCAAAGGTTCTTTTGAGGGGAATTCTGAGCACGGAACGTTTATGGTTGCTTCATCCTAGGAGAATCCTTTCAGCAATATAGTGATTGGCAACATTCTGAATTGAGAATATAAACATATTTATTAACATTAACATGTAAGTTGTAAATAGTTCCTTTAAATTTCTATTTTAAGTATTTGAGTAATTTAAAACCATAATAAAGACATGACACAAAAGTTGCAAAGAACATTTAAACATTGCCAACAATCTCCAATTTCATCTCAGGCAGACACCACCTTTTTCTCTCTGCCCAGCTACCAGTTCTTCTTTAGAGACTATTCTAAGTTCTATCTTTCCTTGAGTCTTCATCTGGCTACTCCATTTACCTTGAAAACACACTTTCCCAGCCCTTGCACACTGACATAACCCCTCAGGGTTGTATCACCCTCTCCTTCTTTGAGTTAGCTTTCATTATGCAAAAAGTTACTACAAATGAAAAACAAAGTCAAATTCTAATACAATTCAAACGTAAATATGAATGCAATAATGGAAAATGTTTTACTGAAACCAATTACATAAGCATTTTGCAAGGGAATATTCTCATGCAGTTTCCTTTCATCACTATTTTATAGTGAGTCCTATGTTGCTCTGATTCCTCCTGCCCCTGACTTTGCTCTATTTGATTTTTTGTGAAACTTTCATTTGCAGTGTTGTGTTATTGTTTGGCCTTAATCCCTCATGTATACCACTCATCTCAGGTCTTTACTTTAGAGCCTGTGGTTATTAAAGAATACTGATAAATTCCAATTTGATTAAAAATGAAATTATTAACACAAACACCAACATCTATCATAAGGTCACTAACTGAATGATCTAGATTATATTTATATATCTTAATATTATCATTAATATTAAATAGATACAATGATTATGAATATATAAATAAAAATCTATAGCTATCTAATCATAATAATACCATTACCTTACCTACTTCCCTCATGTTTGGCCTCTGTTACCTCAACAGTAGTAGCCCCATCATCTCTTTGATTTTAGAATTTTTTGCCTGCATAGAGTAGGCAACATGTGCATGGTATCTTTTTTTCCAAAGTATTACCAAAACCTATACATTTAAATGTTTCTAATTCCTAAAAGTCATAAAATCCTAAGCTTTATCCTGATTCTGTAACTTGTTTGTATTGCATTATTATTATTTGAAAAGTTTAGAGATTATAGCCATTTAATGATAAAATAACAATCTTTAAAATTATCTATTTCTGCCATCTTGTTCTGCCACTGAGAAAGGTACGATGATATGCCTTGGAAGAGCCACAAAGTTAACCATTGGCAAAAGAGAGGCCAATGTCCCTGTCTCCTATTACTCTTTTATCATAAATGTGAGCCACAATGTGCAGTGAAATAATTCAAGGGAAGTAACAAACTTTTTATATGATTCCAGATTTTTTTTTGAAACAGGTTCTCACTCTGTTGTCCAGTTTGGAGTGCAGTGGTATCATCACTGCTCACTGCAGCCTCAGTCTCCTGGGCTCAAGCAATCCTCCTACCTCAGCTTCCCCAAGTGCTGGGGTTATAGGCATGAGCCACTGCACCCAGATAACTTCAGATTTTAAAATTTTTATAAAGGCCCTTTGTGGTCAAAAATGTGATGCCATTTGAGTTAATCTATTCACATTTTCTTAGTGCTTCCATTGTGATAAGAACTGCTGAGACAATACATGTCATTTAGATTCAAAACTCATTTTTAAATATTGTACTTTATACTTGGTTTTAAGATCATAATTACCGTACCCAAAAGGACTGGCATGTATAAGACACATTTTTTTCTTGATTTTTATCACACTTGTGTCTGGTAGAAGTGAGAGGAAAATCATGATTAAGTTACTTGAAATCTAGAATGTAAATACATAGATGATTGCAAAAATAAATTAAAAAGGATGATACTTAAGAATGTTTTTTGCCCTGCCAAACTCCAGATATGTACTTTTATGTAAAATATAACACCTTCAGGTTATTGCTTAACTGATAACATTGACAGGCTGTTTTTTAATATCATAAAAATATCAGATATCTGAAACAATTGAACAGCAAATAATTTATGCAAAGTTGTATTTTACTCACTCATAACATATTAATCTAGTTTCTAGAAAGCTTCATGTAGCTGATAAAATCTTACTGTGCAGATTATATTTGTTATGTAATATGAATCAAGAATATCCATTTCCCCCCCCCCCGTCTCTGTTTTTTTCTATAATAAGGTCAACTGTAGAAGAACAGTAAGCTGCTAGTGTGCCTGCCAAGTTTTAATTGAAATGTTGTGATAAATTTCACTGCCAGGTCAGATGTTATTTTCTGGTTAAGGAGGGTCAAGTTGGTCTCTTAAAGAACCACTTTTGATTTTTATAGTGTCCAGTGATTTGTTCCTGGAAGTTGATTTACCGCAGAGTTGACCTCTGTCCTCTCAGTTGCCCTTTGCCAGCATTGTCAAGTCTCCAGTTCACCTATGGCCACTGGCAGAAAAAAGTATTTTATTAAATGAGGCTTCCCATTTTATTAGTGTGAAAATAGGCCTTTCCTAATCGATAGGACAGGAAGCATTCACTTTATTGCTTTAGACTAGAGACTAAAGGTCATTTAACACAAATAGAATGAGGCACATAACAAAAACAGCAGTAAATATTTGATAAGTCAGCATAAATAACTTGGTTAGTGTAAAAAATGCCTGCCCTCTTCAATATATGTATTAAGTTAATAAAAATATTTAAAATTGTTGAAATTTAGAACAACTATATTTTAGATGATAATCTTTAAAAATAGTTAATATTAAATCACAATTTTGGTTTGATTTTTGAATATATCAATCCCAAGTTCCTGCTTAGGATTTAAATAATACCAATACTTATAAAGAAAGTAGCTTCTATTCTATTTCCGAGTGCTTTATTATTATAAATACTATAAAACTTTCTTAAGGAGACAGTGTATTTTGGAGAACATGAGTAAACTCTATAGTGAGAGAAACAAAGACGAAAATGGCAATAGCTTTGCATTCACTGATGAAAATATCGTGGAGGTGACATTAGAAAGTAAGGAATATGTCTTTATAATCTATGTCTTGGTGAAGTATTGCTCTAGGTTGGTGGGCTGGCTGTAATCACTCAGCGTCATCTACCTCAATTTTACAGACTGGCTTTGCAAGACCTACAAGGTTCCATTGTTCTATTCCAAACATACATCTTAAGCATCTTGGCACCTTAGTGACGTTTTCAACTTTTCATTAACACTTGAAAATTCACTTATATTACCTGAATAACACCTTTACTTTTACCATTTTAAGACAAGTTATTTAGGTCCTCTGTTTAACATATAAATGTATATAAATACTAATATAATGACCATTTTAATCAAAATTTACAATGTATTAATATTATTTGGCACATGTTTTATTGTAATATCATGTATGCATACACACTGTAGCAAAAAGTTTCTATGGTAGAAAATACATAGAAAAGCCCCTTTTTGAATAGTGGATAGAAGTTACTGCTAAGAGATGTAGAAATTTTAAACAACTTACTTAAAGCTTGTGATTGTTCTTAAGCAAGTGACGATGGCAACTTCAGAATACACCCCTTTTAGAATTCGAATTTGAATTATTACTTCTGAATTTAGAATTACATGAGCTAACATACACAAAAATATAAAGAACAATCTGTGTGTTGTTATTTTTGTGATTTCTTGGTGGATTTTATTCAGGACGCTTACTTACTAAGCTAAATGTAATGGTTCTTTCATTACCCTAGAACTGCAGTGTGTGCACTTCAATGCTCTTGTTATTTATGTAAATTATTGGCAGTCATAAAAAGCTCAGAAAAGTTTACTATTCAACAGTATAGTAGTGAATAGAGTGCTGTGTCAGACTAATTCTTTTATCATGAAAGGTAAGCAAGACATTTGACTGTATAACAAAGGAGCAGAATTTTACAGCCACTGGCATATGGTTCTTCAGAAATAATCAGTCTGTGAGGCTTCAAATATGCAAATACTGTTTGATTAACTTCCATGAATTCCAAATTAAAAAATAATTATGCTGGCCTACATGAGAGGACACATAAGTAACAATAATAAATTTTTCATTTTTCACCCACTAAGCATGATGTCATTACAAGCCTGAAGCATGTGGTGGGGAGCCCGTGGCAGTGAACAGGATGATCTTGGGCTTTATTCCCTTCTGAGAGTGGGCTGGGCTGGAGGCCTAGGGAAGTGGGAGTTGGGAGCTGATTTCACAAGAGCTCTTACGGACATAAAGAGTTACGGGCATGAGGAGTGTTCTAGGTCCAGATGACAAAGTGTGACAGAGAATTAAGGAGGTATCCTTTTCTCCATGTCTGCTAGAAACCCACTACAAGAACAGGACGCTTGCATAGCCTTGAATGACAGACCCTTGAGATTTTATAATAGCAGTGGCAACAGAGAAGCCCTTTCAAGTTACTTTGCCAAGACTTTATATAAAATAGGGTGAGCCAAAGCAGGAGGGAAAGTACATGGGGAGCATCATGTGGTAATTGTAGTGGGCATACTGGTGACATTGTCTTGTAAGTAAACATGAAGGTAAACTGCGAAGTCTCTCAGAAAAGTACGTGGAGGATTGAGAGCATGCTACGTGGTGGCATCCATGCACAGGTAGGGATTACTACTAATAATATTTACTATCACAAGTAAGTAAGGTCTCAAAAGCAGCTCAAAAATTCCTAAATAGCTGGTAATAAAAGCACATTATAGCACAGATTTCTTATGTTCCAAGCACCATTTTAAGGGCTAGTGAGTTACTCATTTTTCCTAACAATCCTATAAAGTAGTTATAATATTTGTTCTCAGTGTAAGGTGAGGATGCTAAATCAGAGATATGATAAGTAACTAAGTAAATCGTGAAACTGTGAATCAAATTTAGGTAGTTCATGTTCTAAAGAGGTTAGACCTGTACATATCACTTTTTAGGTGAAGAACATGAGTTATGAATTTTAAGTCATCTTTCAAGGCACACAGAAATAGCAACCCACAAAGCATGGACTTGAATGTAGGTCATTCTGAAATCAAAATTCACTACTTTTAACCATCCCATTATCCTGTAAAGCACATGAGGAATGACTGAAGCGGTGAAGATTCTGGGCCTCAGAGCTTTTCAGTGTTCTTGCCTTAGCTGATAGGGTATTTACTGGTGGAGAATATGACTTGTTTACCTGCCCATACTTACCAAATCAACTATGATTCGGCCCACTCTGTGTTTCTTTTTTTTTTTTTTTTTGAGACGGAGTCTCGCTCTGTCGCCCAGGCTGGAGTGCAGTGGCCGGATCTCAGCTCACTGCAAGCTCCACCTCCCGGGTTCACGCCATTCTCCTGCCTCAGCCTCCCGAGTAGCTGGGACTACAGGCGCCCGCCAGGTCGCCCGGCTAGTTTTTTGTATTTTTAGTAGAGACGGGGTTTCACCATGTTAGCCAGGATGGTCTTGATCTCCTGACCTCGTGATCCGCCCGTCTCGGCCTCCCAAAGTGCTGGGATTACAGGCTTGAGCCACCGCGCCCGGCCACTCTGTGTTTCTTAGTTGTCTTAAATAGCCAGTTGCCTCAAATATGACTAATTTATTCCAATTGGCTAGAAAACCACTATTTACTGAAAGCCTAGTATGCCTTAGGCACTATGTTAAATGAACGTATACATTACATCTGTGACTCCTCACACCAATGCTGAGAGAAACATATGATTAACTTTGTTTTACATATGAAGAAATTGATTCTAGAAATCTAACTCACCTAAGGCCATGCCCCAGGTGACAAGAAGCTAACCAGATCTATCTGATGGTGCCATTAATGCTACATCACTCTCCCAAAGACACCCAAATCCACTTGATTAACTCCATGTCCTGCAATTGTATGGACATAGGATTCTATGACACAATCTCATCTGAGCTTGACATAATCGTGTCTACCACTCCACTCCATTTAACTCCTTTTTTGTTGTTGTTTTTCATTCATAATCAATGAAAATTGTAATGACAAAATATAAAAACAAAATGAAAATACATATACACATATCATATATGTAATATAAATATCAATGTATAAATAACATTCTTATTAAACTATTTCTTTTGTCCTATTATATTCCAAGATAGGTCACAAAAGCCAATGATTATTTTAAGAAATATATCTCATATTTTATTTAGTTCATATTTATTTAATAAGGGACCTAAACAATGTACTTCCATATTTTTCACCTGCTTTCACGTACTTTGTCCTCTGGCTTATCAATTAATAAATTTCCATTTGAGAGCATGACTTTTTCTCTTCTATTTGATGTTTAGCAGATGCCACCTGTTTCCAGAGGACAGGTTGTTTGTTGTTAGTAGAGCACAATAGTGAGTACAGAGCATATAAACACAGTTGTTGGAGTATAATTACTTGAGCTCTTTATGGAGGTGGATCATCTCACAGTACAATGCTCAGCAGGACAAAGTAAGGCCAACTGTCTTTCACAGCATCAGCTGCCACACTGAGTTTGGTGTTTTGCCACGACACCAAGTCTTTTTTGTTTATCAGGTAATTAACAGTAATGATGTCTTGCTGCTTGGCTTTGTTTCAGAACCAAAGCTCCTTCTTTGCAGATTTGGGTAGACTCTTAGGCTTAGGCCCATGGCCTGACTGTCATAAGCACCAGCAGGCAATTCTAGGTTTAATTACTTCCCTGTTTTGTTCTTTACATTGGGCAATAAACATCCAGTCTAAAGGCAATTTGTAGGGGAGAGGGGAGAGTAAAGGGAGGGGGTGACTCCTCTCACAGCAATGCATCCGTCAAATAAACTAACTTAAAAACTGTTT
Organism: Rhinopithecus roxellana; assembly: GCF_007565055.1. NCBI lineage: Eukaryota > Metazoa > Chordata > Mammalia > Primates > Cercopithecidae > Rhinopithecus > Rhinopithecus roxellana. The sequence goes on along the minus strand of NC_044551.1, from coordinate 123,550,365 downwards.
TGACCTTGAGTTCTTAAACATTACTGTAATTCCCCATCTTATAAGGAAAAGCATTTTAAAGAAAGTTATTGAAATAAAACACAACCCTACAGATAGGCAGTCTGTTTATGAAATATGAGGGAATTCAATTACCCATGAATGGATGAATGGCTTTTTTTTCCCTCCCTTTGTCTGGTCATCATTGTTACTGTGGATTTCTTTAACAAAAGATATCAAAATAAACAGAAATGTCTCCGATGAACTGTGAGCCTACAGTTAAGTGGTATATGTATGGGAGAGTGCCTCTCTTGGATGTATTTAGTATAAGTATTATTTTTTTAATGGTACATTATTGAATTTTTAGCAAAGTCACACTAAAAAAAGGAAATTACTACATAAGAACGAGCAAAGCTCTAGAAAAATACAACATGTAGATATTAATTTTTTCTTACACAAAGCAGGAACACATTTCATTAGAAGAAATATAAAATTTTAGATAATTTTGGTAAAATGTTGTTGATTATAGATAAATTTATATGGAAATGATATACATTTGTTTTAGTACTTGTAATTTTTGAATCTCATCAAGTACTGATTTATAGCTTTTGTGTTATGGAAATTGTATTTTTAAAATTCTTTAATATGCAGTATTTGTAAGTAATTTTCAGTGCTTGTTAGCGATACTTGGCACATTTCAAATGCCAAAATCCTAAAATTGTTCATGTAATTGTATTAATTATATAATATTCTGACCCATATTGTTTTTGCTAGATAGCTCTTTTGGATAAAATGATGGAATATTTAAAATGAAGTTGTCTATTCTGTATTTACAAAGCATTTAATTATTCAACAAAGTATTCCATATTTTGATCTCTTTTCTGCTTAATAAAGTATCTGAGTTACAAATACCAAACCAAAATGTCCAATACGTAGTTCAGATAGCAATAGTAATTTGAAGTATGTATTGGACCTTTATGAAAATAATTTTTCATTACAGTTGAAGAATTTAAACAAACCATATGGAAGGTTTCATATGTAAAGGATGATCGCAGAAAGTAAGGAAAAGAAAAGAATGGGTACAAAAAGGTGATTTTTATGTTTTCTAAAGAAATTTTGTGTTAAATATATTCAGTCTTGTGAAATTCCTCCAGCATGGTTTTTTGGAAATGTTCCCACTTCTTACAAATGTTCCTCAGGTTTTTATGGATAGGATGTTCCATAGAGATGATGCATGGCATTCTCTACAATATAAAAGCAAAGAAACTACTGCTTTCCTTGGCATTCAAGTAGTCTTTTCCATTTGTAAGTACATTTTGAAAAAATACATTTTACATGCTCTACTAATTTTATTCCACTTTTATATGTGGATTGAAAAGCAAATACCTAAAAATGTTAACAGCACTCAATGTTTTAAATACAAAATATCAGAAATATCAGATTTTCACTGTATCTATAATTTACCAGGTTATAGTAAGACCACTGGGAACATTTATATTTAAAAAGGGTTTAAATTGTTTTTCCACTAAATTTGCTCATTACTGGTTTAGCATGTTTAAAATTGATTTTACTGAGAGAAGAAATGAATAGATTGATTGTTCAAGTGGAATAGTATAAGGAAATATATAGTATATAGTAGTAGTGATTTTGAGAATTCCCATAAAGGTGACAGGATATTGATAATCTACCAGAATTTGTCTACAGAACTCTTAAAATATAATGGCTCTCTTTCTCTTTTAATGTGAAAATTTTTCTAGCCTCAAAGTTCATAAAAGAACCAACAAGCCCTTCATACCATTTTTTCATGTTTGTCATGCATGTAGCAAAGGACTCAGATTAAACTGGCACTTAATAAATTATAGCTATTTTATTATTATTAATATCACAATGCTTATTATGTATTATTAGTTTCTTTGGGGAAAAAGAACCATGATAATAATTATCATTGAAACTATATTTCCAACTGGATAAAATAGTTTACATCTAAGAAGAATAGTTGTGACTTTTACCTCTTGGAAATAGCATCTACCTCATTGTGGGTCTGAATGAAGATTGGAAAGAGAAAAATGTAACTGTCCTTTTCCTAGGATATATCAACTATTATGTCAATTGACATGATTCGAGCAGAGTTTTTTTTTCACTCTAAAGCACAAAACAATACTAGAAATGGTAAAAGATGTGATAATTTTTAAACTAAGAACTTATAATACACTCTGTAAATGCAAGAAAGGGGTCCCTAAACTCACTTCTACCTTAAGCCACTTTTTCTGAGCAACAAAATGTCTTGGCAATTAAATAATTCATTGAAACAATAACAGCAGTCTAGTCAGATGATATTGCTTTGTTTAACCCAATTTTGCAGGATGAAACTGTTTAGATGTGGACTTAGTGACTTCATTTGAACCTTTGTAGGCACGTGCTTTGTTGAATTGGACCGTAAAAGGAGATTCATACGCACCAAAGCCCATATTCACACTCTTATTTCAAAACTTTTTAACTGGAATTTAATTTTAAACTTGAATAGAAATATGAGAAAATTCACATGTGGTTAAGGTTTTAGGTGAACATAAAATTACCTAACTTGATGAAGACTGTACAAATTCTTCATAATCAGCAAATATTAAGCAGAAAATTTGAGCACTGTTTTGGGTATTTTTTGTTTTGTTTTTGCATTTCAACACCAAATTCCTTTTACATTTTTTTCACAAATCATGGAAAGAAGAGGAAGCAATAGTAATGATGGCGATGATCCATTTTGACCATCTTATTATTTTCACCTTATTCATCTGGGAGCTACAGTGCAGTCTTAACCATCCCATAAATACTGATCTAGCAAAAGAAAACAGACTGTATTTTCCCTCGACTCTCTGCATTGATATATTGAAATAGCAGGGAAGAAAAAAAAAAAAAAGGCCCATAATGCTTCATTAGTTAATTGTGCAGAGTACAGCTCTTTAGGGGTAAACAAGTGAAGGACATTTGCTGAATGGCCCGTCCTCGTCACGCATATTATGGCCTAATGATGCTAGTAATGGTAGGAGGCTCCTGGAGAGTCATCTGTCAAATTAGCACATTGAATTATTTATTGCCTCAGGATAAAATTGTTGAAAGGTAGCAGCTGAGACATGGTTTTTATAAATCTAATATTCAGAAAAAAATACTAAAAAACTCATACAGCTGCTTTGAGGGTACATTCGTTTTTTAACACTTGCATTTATGAACACAATAGTCTTTACTGAGTAAACAGACTGAGCTTATTTCTACTGTTAAATCTGATTTTTTGTGTGTTTATGTGTGTGTAAGAAGTCCTGAGTATTTTATGTCATTAGTGTTATTGTAATAACCTAAAATTCAAATTAATTGTTAAGTTTTCATACCTCATTTCATCTATATCACCAATGATAACCATAAGACAAAATGCCAATTTTTACTAGGCTTTGTGCCCAGAAACTAACATGGAGAGTATTGTTCTTGACTTCCACTTCTCAACTGTTCATGTTTTTGTTCTAGCACAGTGTTATCTAAGATAGAAAATCTGCCTTCCTGGGACTTATGGAAAAAGGAAAACCCATGCTAAACTCTAAAAACAAAACAAAACAAAACAAAAAACAAGAGTAAATATCATAAGAAACATAAACTCAGAGGAATCTAAACATTAAAAAGTCTAATATAGTCAAGGTCTTTCAAAACATATTAATTATTTGTTCAGTATTTACTTAGTGGATACAGGCAGAAAATGTTTTTTCTATTCATAAATATTACATACAGAAATAAATTCACTTACCAATTTCTTCCACTGGCCAATGAAGAGTCACTGTTCTGAAATAAATTAAAAACAAAACAAAACAAAACAAAACAAAAACAGTTAACCAATTCTATGTGGTCCTTATTGCCTCTTTATTTATTTTTTATTTATTTTAATTCCTGCTCTAAATAGATAACTAACTTGGGAAGACTTAACATCTCTATTATAAAATAGATCGCTAATTTGAAATAAGCAGAGATACACTATGTATTATTTGGCCTCAAAGGAGCAATGTAATGAATTTCTTAATAACATTAAATTTAAATTACTATGAGTAATTGAGAATGTATATGTGTGTGTATATGTATCCATTTAGTCAGAAACAATTCTAGTTAATTCTAGTAATGTTCTGAGTGGTGAAGAAACTGGCATCTGGCAACTTCTGGGTGGCTGACCTGCTACTGGGGAAGTGATCATAGAGAAAATAGCATCAAATCAGGGTATTGAAATATGAATGAGCTTTCAATACACAGGGAGAAAGACATAACCAGTTATCTTGGAGAAAAAACAGGTTGGAACAGGATATTGAAAAGATATAAAGAGAATTAATCTAAAAACCAAGTTGTATAAGATCATGGAAGGTCTTGACATGTTAAAAAGCATATAATTTATTTTAAGGAAAAAAATTCAAACAGATATAGAGAAATAGATTCATCAGAAGAATCTTTAGGAAAAGTTTAAATAATGTTGGATAAATTCTAAAATAATATATACATTCTAGTTTTCATCATTATCGCCACCATAAATATACCACATGGGAAAGGTGAAGAGAGAGAAAGAGGAAAAGTAGAAGTACTAAATTAAGTGGCCACTGTCCTGGGAGAATGGTGATGCTAATTATCAAGTAAAAGAATCAGGGAGAAAGGGTCAAGTTTAATAATGAAAATGACAAAATTTCATTATTGACATTGGGATTTGAAGATTTTGGTGAAGTATTTGAACTGAAATGTCCAGAAAGTTGTTGAAAAGTCAAAGTGTAGCTCAAAGATAGGTGAGTTAAAAATTTACAGCTGATAAATGGAAATTACTTTCACGTGGATAGAAAGTCATGCGACTAGCTAAATTGGTTATTTGGTGTGGTTTGGTCAACGCAAGTGTTGTCTGCCTGCATATTTTACTTTCTTTTGATAGTATGGGCATCATGTTGAACAATTATTGTTTTTATTATCCCATCAATTTTCTTGTCAAGATCTGATTTTTCTTATCGCGATTGCCATTTTAATTCTTTTCATCTCAGCTCTTCTTTCCGAAGTTTTTTCCTATTGACCTTTCTTTTCATCTTTATTAATTTTGTATTTTTCTTTTAAACTTGGTATTGAAATGAGAAATGTTTACTCTATCTTTCAAGAGCTTCCGTGTTTCATAGATACTCTTTAACTTAATAGAAGTAAAAGTATGGGGAAACTGTTATTCCCAGCTTGTAGCAGTTGAAGCAGACCTGCTGATGACCCAGGTCTATGCAATTCCGAAGTTTTGATTTTGCTCTTTTGTTCTTTCTATATCACATTGCCTCCTCCATAGACACTATCTCAGCTTTTTACCTTAATTTCTAATAGCTAACCTTAATCCCTTACTCTAATCTCATTTTCTCTTATCAGTCACCTCTCCTATTGTGGATCTCCTCCTCCAGTTGGTACTCTTCCTCATGCTGCTGGTCTGTGTCTTTAAATCCTCTTCTCATATTTCCTTATGTTCATCTGCTCAAACCATTAAGTTTTATCAACCCAGTAACATTCACAACAATTTTACCTTTAAAATTGATGATGGAGTGGTCTCAAACCCACCCTTCCTTCAATACCCAAAAGATGGCATTGAAATCCCTTGCTATGTTACAAAAGTCCACACTGTGACAACGGAATGGAAAGTATAATTTTGACTGTAGGCCACTTGCTTAGACAAATCACCAACAGTTTTGCTGCTTATATGAATACGTTTTAAATTGTAGTATTATTTTTCTTGTTCACAAACTTGCAATATGTGGTCAAAAATATATTTCAAAGGTGAACATTTTTTAGACAGTAGAAGTGCTCTAAGCAGTCAAATTTTTTAAATATAATGCTTTTTTTGTTTGTTTGTTTAGAATGGTTATCTATTAGGTAATAGCTGGGTTTGACTGAAGCAGGATATCAACTGATGCCTACCTGGCAATTAAGAAAACCAGAATTTCATCTATCATTCTCCCAAAGCACTGTAGGACTGATATCTGGAACAGGGAGTAGTAGCAGCTGACTGTTGGAGCAGGTTATATTGAGCTTACTTTGGAGGAAAAATACACTAATTTCATATCTAGGAGTTTGTGTTGAAATGAATGTGAGAAGGTATGTTATTTTAAAGGAGCCATATTTACATCGACCATAAAACCTGAGGGAATGGTGCTGGTGTTCCAGTAGGTGGCAATCTTCCCCCAGAATATGCAGCTAACCAAGGTCCTAGTGTAGGTTTGGGATGTGCTGCTTGCCTAAATTAACACCAAGAATTCTGTCTCTAAAAGTTCAAAACTTCAACAAACAAACCTCTTTGTATATTAGAACACTTTCCACACTCTTAGTAGACTAAATCTTAGTGGCTTTACCTTGCATCACCAAACTATATCAGGCATTCTTTGGGCCTTATCTTTTCTGCTCATGAGTTATGTATGTACAGCCATATCAGTATACCATCTCCACCATCCTTCTCAAATTATTCATGTATATTAGAAACTGCTCTTTGCCAGACATCAATTTATAACACTATGAAGACAGTTAATGAGAACCTGTAACATGTCATCACCCTTGCAATATGTTTGAGGCAGAAAATTAAAATAATTCTGTGGACTACCTGTGACTCTCCACTACATTTATCTCATCAATTAAGGAATTGAAGGTTTTGTAAATCCTTTTGCAAAATAACAAGTGTTTCTCAGTGCGAAGTTTGAAAAATAGATTTTATGGGGAAATGCAAAGCAATCAGAATGCCTTATCTGTGGAGAGAAAGTTTACAGGAATATTTGCTATGCTGTGATACTAGATTTTTGTAGTAAAATCTTCTAGTGATGTGTAATATAATGGTTACTGCTGTCATTTGGGGATTTTAATGCCATTCTTCCAAACACTCACAGCATAGGCTAGGTGCAATCTTTAGTCTTCTCATGTTTTGTTTGTTTGTTTGTTTTGTTTTTAAATAAATCTATTATTTTATTTTAAGTAATTATTTTCTAATTTGGCATACAGTCTCATAAATATGGGCTAATATGGTAGCATTACTACTGTTCAGTAATATTAGGTCCTTCTTAACTTCTGAGTAAAAGAGAAATGTGTGCTTCCCTGTTCCCTTGATGTCATATGTGTGTGTGACTTACTTTAGCAAAGAAACGAGTGTGGGAGTGATCTATGTCACTCCCAAGCAGAAACATGGAATTGTCAAAATGATAGCTTCCATGCTGTGGCTTCTTCATCAGCCTCAATCATTTGGTGAAGTCAAAGTGGAAGAAAATCCCTAGTTTACCAGAACAGATATGTAGCATGGTCCAAAAAATAGATATTTATTGTTTTAGGCCACTGAGATTTTGTATTTGTATGATAGCTTAATATAACTTAATCAATCCTAATGATATTAAAAGGAATTAAACTTAGTACTATAAAATAGATGATAAGTACTATTAAGTCATATATTCTGCTCAACTCTACTCTGTTAGGACAGTAAATAAATGTAATGCATGTATAGACAAAATATACTATGGAAGTATATACCTGTTATCTCAAACTAATAAAATGTTTTCCTAACATGGAGCCAGCAATTGCTCCTACATTCTCCTCCTCTAGGTGAAAGCTGGACTCCTCTATAATTGAGAATCTCCTAGTAAATCATTTTCTAGATCAATATTAGAAAATCAGAGGTTTAACTGAAAGTGTAGACAAGTTAAACCTCAGGATTTACTTAGGTAAAAAATGATTATAAATGATATGTAGCTAATACATATGCTTTTCAGATCACTACCAAGCTGTATCTCAACTGCAAGACTTTTCAGATACTTCAACATTCATTGTGAATTTCCAAGAATGAAAGATAACATTACTGGCAAAGTCAAAGGCCTAATAAATTCCAGGAAACCTAATGTCACTCTGTCTTGTACTTAAACAAAAATATGTCCTTATTTAAAAACCAGTAGTGCATTTAACCATTATAGAGACAATTTCCTTCATAATCATTTCCTTTTAGAAGCATGGCCTCTGAAGGAATTACAAAAAATTTAGAAATGATTTTCTTTTTTTTTAAATATATTTTCATGGTTATTTCTAAAGATTGTAACTCTTACTCACCTGCATTGTGGTCTGTTTCCTGATTAGAAGGGGTAAAAGAGAAGAGTTGGGTTTAGTACCACGCCAACCTAGGTACACTCTTGCTCTTTGTTGAGTATCTAAATCCCATCCTTCATTCACCAGGACATTAATCAAAGGTTTAAACCTACTTTGTTGGAGCATGGCTTCACAGCTCTCATTGATTTCTATATTTGGTTAACAGTTCGTGGTCTAATTTACTCATTTACTCAACAATCCATTATTTCTTTCTTAATAAAGACCAGGTTCTGTGTCATGCACCCGAGATACAAAGTTGAAAGTAACACGATCCCCATTCTGAAAAAGGTCATTATTTATCGGAGAATAAAAGTTATTTGAATATACTATAAATGTCAAAAATAAGATATTTTCAAATACTTTGAATGCCAAAGCAATAGAGCAATTAATGACATACCAGGAAATATAAGCAGAATGATCAGAAGCACATTGTCAAAGTTTATGTCCTCTTTGGAGAACTATGTGTGATCTGCTATATATAGTTCAAATGACCCAGGGGCATTTGGAATACAGGACTTAAAAAACAGTATTTATTTATGTAAAATAGTCAAATGCATACTTTGCTTAAGATGAGACACTTTAAGCAATTAAAGGTAGAAAATAAGGATATTTGAAACTCACCAAGTAATATGTCTTGTAAAATACTGACCTCAAATGGTCCAAATAAGAGGCAGATTTAAAAAGTAAGGTGGAAGGAAGGGGACATAGTGGAGATGAGGTAGAGAAATAAACATTTATTGATCACCTACATTTTCTAGGCATTTTGGTGGTAGTTTTCACATATCATCACATATCTTATTCACAGTCAGCCAGTCAAGTAGGCATTACAATTCTTACTTCATGGACGCTCTTAAAAGCTCTTGGACACAAAAATGAAAAAAAATATATATTTTTCTTAAAATATGAATAAAGTCCTTTTTCATAAATTTTATATTAGTTAAATAATCTCCTTTTTTACTTATGATTCTTACACAGTGATAATCTGATGTAACTAGGGTATTGAACAATTTCAATGAAAAAAGTTAGCACTATATATTTTCATAGAAATGATGAAAATACATGTATCTCGTATTTATGTTTCATTTAGTTAACCATATCTAAGAAATCCTCTAGCCTTAAATCAATCTAAACAAACTTTTAAGGGCAGAAATAGCAGTTACCTTTTTAGAAGTGGAAAGGTGTGATACCTTTCGTCACCCATCATAAGGGTTACAACTGACACTCCTATGACAAAAGACTACTAAGAGAAGAGTGTAACAAATGTATTTATTCAAAGTTTTATATAACATGGGAGGCTTCAGAAAGGAAAGACCCAAAAACTCAAAGAAAAACTGCCCTTTGTTATGCTTAAGTTCAATGAAAAATGGATAGTCATATAGAAATGTGATTGGACAAAAGGAAATAATCGAATGGTAATAGACTGAGGGGGGAACCAGGAAAGGCCTGGCTATTCAGATTCTTCTTGGCCTCTCTGTGTAGCATTCCTTCCCCCCACATATGGTATGGAGCAAGGGTCTTCTGGAACAAGGGTCTTCAAGGGAGAAGAAAGAAGGGAGGGAGTGACCTTTCTAGGTTTTATATATTGCTTTTAGGAAAAAGACATCTAGTTTCTATGATCCCCCTAAGGGAAGAGGAATTCTGGTTTCCATGACTCTCTTCGATTGGGAAAGAGAGACAGGAGACAAGAGGGCAGGAGAAGGTCAGAGAGAACTTGCTTCTGAGGCCTTCTAATCTCCTTTAGTTCAAAGTACTCAGCATGCCAAGACAACATACTTTGGGGTGTCATGTTCTGAACCCCACCACCTTCTTAGACATACTCCTTAACCCAAGATATATTTTTTCATAAAAATCACTCAACTCTATGTTTTAATACATTCTTTTTTTTTCTAGCTAATATGTCTTGTTATCACAGTCATTGAAGCAGAAGAAATTACTGTTACCTATCTTACATGTTTTGATCCAATGTAAAAATGGTTTCCTAATAAATATCTACCACCAAACTTCTGTTCAAGTTTTAGATATAAACCTTTAGATATAAACACATAGATATAAACCTTTCAGATATCAGACTAAGACTTTTAAGCTCTCGGGCTTTTAGACTTTAAAATTGGTAGATTGAAAACTTCTCCTCCATGTCTTATTCCCATTTTCTTCTATTCTCATTCATTGACTCCAATTCCAACCTGAAGCATGAACACCTCCTGTGTGTAGGCAACACATTCCTCATAGTCACGTAAACTTTGGCCTTGGGTATTAATCCTTCCTTCACTGAGACGTCTTACCTTTGGTTAATGCATCACTAAAGCTGTCTTACCACAACTTGCACACACTGAACAAAATCTCATGATATGTATGAATATAAAGTAATACCACTGGCTGACAGAACAGCCTACAGAAGAGGTAGTATCAAATGGTGGTTATGACTATTGACTGCCTCCACCATAAAATATGGCTTTATAGCAAAGCTGATAATAGAATTCAATAGTTCAATTGGAGTAGCACCCTCCATACATAATCCATATGCTGCCAAAGCAGTCCAACTCAGGTGGGAAGAGGTAGCTATTTCTCAAGTGTTGCCTCTATGACAGTGAACACCCTAAACAGTCAATGACCTCCTGGAGTCCAGATTCAGTCTCTATCTAGCTTCAGAGAAGATGCAACAAGATATTCCACCTCAGGAACAGGTACTTATAACCCTTAAAATTAAAACAAACAAACAAACAACAACAACACAAAAAAAACCAGCCCTTAAAGATCTGTTTGAGATTGCTGGAAGGTTTTGCTTGCACCAGTAAATGTTTTTGCAGGTGATACATAGGTGTTTGCGGTACCTAATGAATCACTGGAGAATGATGTCAGCCCATTTTGTGTGCAGACATATGAAAAGAGAACAAAGGAGATTCATATAGACATTAAAATCATGCAATAAAAATACAAATTAAAAACCTGATAATTAAATAATTCCCCCTGATTTATTCTTTCACTGCAAATTTAACACTAATAATGATTACACAAACTCTCTCCCTTCAAATCAAAAAATAAACAGCAACCAAAAAATAATTTTATAATACATGACATCCAAATATCTAAATAAGTTATTGATGATAAGTACAAATTTGAACACTTCATTCAAATAAATTGAAAACAATTCAAGGAAATGATCAAACACAAGAATCTATGGCCTTGGGGGGCACAGCAGGCCCTAAAACAGGTTTCATAATATTGCTCTAAGAGATCTTGATTTCATGTGCTATACCATGTATTCCTCTGCGTTACTCAACTCTGCAAAACCAAATAACAAACTCTGGTGGAAAGTAAATGCATAAACTGATTTATTTGTGTAAGAAGGAAAATGTAAACAAAGTAAAAATTGCTGATCTTAGAACATTTAATCACCATTTACATTTTTAAAAATAAACATTATCAATTGCATAAAATTAAAAATTTCTAATCACCAATATGCTGCAATGGCAAATTTAATTTCTACTTATTTTTAATAATCAAAAATATACAGTTAAACTATTCACTAGGGTTTTTAGAATGGGTATGTCTATAACCCCATTTTAGCAATCAGCTACATTAGCCCAATGTACTATAAGAGTGTAAAGAGGACAGTGCGATTATACTGTAATAGGCAATTCTCAGCATGTTTTCAACAAATGTATTTTGAGTCCTTATTAAATATCAGCTTCAATGGGACCTAATTAACATGGACTAGTCCTCATTGGAAGCAGAGAATTATAGTTCAAATAGATATGAAATAAGTTTGATAAAGCTTATATTTGAGATAATAAACTGGCAGTCCACAGGCTACAATGGAGACTACAGATTTTCGGCAGGGAGGAGGGGCCTATAAGGTTTTCAAACATTTGACTGAAATTTGAATAATGAATGATTTCACACGCTAATCTGACTTTCTGGCTTCTTTTGAAATACCGTAAGATGATTACAAATAGGTGGATCTGAATAGCAGGCCATGTGCTTTCCAGTTTTCTAGTCTCTACTTCTTACCAACAATGAGCTGACTTCATTCCTTTATATCACAGGCCTGGCCCCCTGAGACACTAGAGTTTTAGTTCCTTGTCTTACATAGATTCTTTCATAAAAGATGGAATGAGTTATGCATCAAATATGTGTGGTCTTCCTCTCAGGCATCTACTTCTGAAGGAATTTTTCTATCTCTCCTCCTATCCCAATTCTTGTTCAAATATTCCCTAGATAAGAAGCAATATATCTGTTAACAATATATTCAAAAGTCTTCCTGTGTTATTTTATAACTAAAATGAATTAAAAGTATTATCTAGGAATTAGTTTAATATATGTTAGAAACAAAATTCAAAATAATCTAATCTAAAAGTTTCAAGAATTCAAACTGATTTATTTATCTCTTTCATTTTTCTGGGCAATCTCCCCCAAGAATATGCAGCTAACCAAGGTCCTAGTGCAGATTTGGGATGCACTAGGCTTGCCTAAATTAACATCAAAGATTTGTCTCTAAAAGTTCAAAACTTCAACAAAATAAAAAAGTGATATTTTTATCTCCATAAATCTTTTGGTGTAAAGATTTAATAATTAGTTAAGAGTTGGATCAGGTTAAATTGCTTGCTGTATTGTCTAAAAATTTATCACTGCTGTCTTTTTCCTGCTTGTGCCCAGAGCTGATCCCAGAAGCAGAGGCTGCAACTTAAATCCTACAATATCAGTGGCAGTGGCAAGGTTGCAATTTCTCCTGAAATGCCCATTCACAACCTTATTTGACACCTAAACCTTTACAAACATACCTTCATGTGTAACATTTACCAAAAGCACAGATTTTTTTTTCATGCCAAAAGTTAAATGCATAGTAAGTTGTTAGAGTGACTTGTGATCAACAATAGAGAGAGACAGCAAGAAAGACTCAGAGAGTGGACTTTGTTCTGGACATAAAGCTAATAGAGAAACTTTAAAAATCATATGTATTTGTCATTATACAGACAAGTCTAGTCAGATGAGTAAGTAGAGCTATATACAAGCAAAGTAATGGAATACAGATTTACTTGCTCAACAAAAAGGAAAAAAAGTAGCCAGGTGCGGTGGCTCATGCCTATAATCCCAGCACTTTGGGAGGCCAAGATGGGCTGATCACTTGAGTCCTGGAGGTCAATACAGAAATTTTCTAGGTACAGTGGCACACACCTGTAGTCCTAGCTACTTGGGAAGCTGGGGTGGAAGGATCACTTCAGCCTAGGAGGTCAAGGCTGCAGTGAGCCATGATCGTGCTACTGCACTGCAGCTTGGGTGACACAGTGAGACTTTGTCTCTAAGAAAAAGAAAAAGAAAGAAAAGAAAAGGAATAAGAAAAAGAACACAAGAAAGAAAAAAAAAAAAAAAAGCAAATGACAATGACCAATGACCAACAAAAAAAAAAAAAAAAAAACTGAATATTAGAACAAGTGAACCGGGTGTTGCACATCTGTGACAACAAAGAATAGTGAGATTAACAACTGAAGGGAAAATTAGTTATACAGTCAAGGCTGATAAGTTTTTCATAAATGGAAGGAACAGCCAAATGGGATACTCAAAAAGCAATAGGAACTGCAGGTATTCAGATCACAGACACCACAATACAGAGATTCACAAAAGGTAGAGTTGAGTCCAAGGAAGCTGTGTAAGCAAAAGGGATTGTTGGATTTGAACACTATTTGGTATGTGTTTTATTCAATCTAACTAAATAGCAAAGTTACCACAACAACTGCCCATGTTCCTCTTCTTAACTTCTAGGTCAGTACAATGGATTTACTCCTGTGGAGCTCAAACAGCGACTTCCATTTGAAATTCATGGTAGGTCCTCCAGATGCCAGAGCAAGGAAAGCAAAGAGTCTTCATTTTATCAGAGAGTAATGATTACAACAGGGACACTGAGTATTAGGTTAACAGGGCTTTTATAATCACTCATTGATGTCTATTATGAGTTTGGGGACAGTTTCATGAGACACAAATGTCTGCTGTTTCAATACTAAAGGATATTTCTTCCCCATTTGGAAATGATGACTCGAATCTGTAGAAAATGGAATTACAGTCTTTTAGGAGAAGTGTAACAAAACACTTTTAATCTCAACAATTATTCCTGCAGGATAGAACTGTTCATCTGATTCTTCCCTAGGAGCCTAGGAATGGGCTTTATTGACCCAGAAAGTCTGAGTATCTGGAGGTAACCTGGGAATGAACTCTTTGAGTGGAGAATAGCATACAATAGGGAAGACTTGGGACATGGAACTTTTGCTCCCCCTACTTCAGGCTCACCTGTCACTGAAAGCACAAAAAGAAACATTGAATCTGTCACCATATGTCTCCAGTTTTTAAGATTTTACCAGTTGTATGTAGTTCTCTTTTGATACAGTGTAACCTTTTGTCAGGAAAAATACTTACAGGAAAAACCTTTAAATTTAACATAAAATCTAATTTTTTTGCTCCTATTGAAGCTTGGAAGACTGGATCCTTATTAGAGTGCATTTCTACAAAGAGATAAACATTTTTAAAAATAAGTATGAATGGAATCCAGGATAAAATACATCCATTTGTGCAGGAAAATAGCTTTTACTGAAGAAAATGGCACAAATTCATCATATGGAGAAAAATGTCATTTCAAAGCCTATTTCCAAGATCAAAATGCAGAATTTTTAATACATTATATTAGCTTTTTTCTTGCTCTAAATTTACAAATTTTTAAAGCCAAAGAGTTTTTAAAATCTTCTGAAAACATCAGCAAGTAATTATCCCTATTAATAGAGATTTGTCAAAACCAGTCTAAAACTGGTCAGGAATGTCACCAAAACTGGGATCTTGAACATTGTTGTATACCATAGACCCTTCGTTGAACAATAGTTTCATCAATATATTTTAATTAATCTCTGTATATAACTTAGCACTAAATGCAAATTGCTAACTCTATGAAACAAGCTCTCATGTCTGTCCTGCTAGTTATTATCTCACTCATGTTGAATCCGATTCAACATGCCATGACATATAGCTAATAAAAGGGCATCTGTGACAAGTGACTAAGTACCAAAATCAACAATTTGCATAGTGAACAAGCTTTATATTGTGGTGACTCATGTAGCCTTGTACTAAACAATAGGATGAACACTCCCTTATGGCCTCTAGTAAGTACTAGACATGTGGCCTTAGAAAAAGAAATCCCCTCTCATCCCACTTTTTCCCAGTGGTGCTTTGTTAGATCACAGCAAGGGTTTGACTTCATGCCCTGGTCTCTGTCTGAGAGGAAGTCCAGCTCAATTCAATTTGCATCTCTCTGCCTTTTAGTAATGAAACAGCATCCATTTGAGCAGGCCCCATGATAATGCAGAGCAGATGGGCAGAGTTTTGTCTAATTAGATTGTGGGCAGCCTGTTTGCAATAGTAAATGTGCGTGTATTTGCCTATTTCACACTTATTTCAGTAACAACAGGTTAGTGGAGACAAGACAGAAATAAATATAGGTAGATATCCTCACTAAACAGATTCTTAATACAAATCAATAATTTTAATTCAATTATTATTTGCTGTACTCTAATGAGTAGGCTGATTGCAGGCTTTTTAATTTTTATTATTTTTTAGATTGCAGGCTTTTCATTTTTATTTTATAAAATGTTTATATTATATTTATAAATTATTTAGAAATTCATTATTTTTAAAATAAATTATTTTATGCTTTTCTCCTTCCTTCCTTCCTTCCTTCCTTCCTTCCTTCCTTCCTTCCTTCCTTCCTTCATTCCTTCCTTCTTTCCTTCTCCCCTTTCTTGCTTTTTCTTTCTTTGTGGTCCAAAGATTATTTGTAAGGTATTTGGAACTGCAACGTTTATAGTTAATTTTAAAATCCAATTAAATTATCTATTTTTAAAAATCTAATACCAAAAGAGCCATCCTGTTCTTTCTACTTTTAGATTTCTCAAAAGACATGTGTGGATATTACAAAGTATACCTATAGACTTATATTTTATGCATCTATCCAACTGATACTTATCATCATCCCCACAATCATCACTTTCAGTTTCCCTCTGGTGTACCCATTCACTGACCTGTCCGCTGAGAGAATCATCAAAGAGTAAATATTCAGGTTGTGACAGTTTCAGGGATTTATAGTTTCAGAAACAGGATTTTCAAACTCCTGTTCTTGACCTTTTCTCATCAACCTTGCTGCTTTTTTATATTTCCTAAACTCTTTATGCACAAACACACACACAAAGTCTGGAGACTCAGACTGAGAGATAATAGAAATAATGAGACAGAAACAAAGTTTATATTTGGGAGGTTGTAGTCTTATTCTTACTCCAATTATCTCCCCTGATTCAATGTCCCCTCAGGTACCCATGGCCTAAGGACTTTGTCCCTCCACCTTCTCAATCAATTACATCGTAATGCAAATTTAAATCAGTATCTTAAAGGTAGAAAATTAAAGACTGCATCCTTGTATTGTATAACAAAAGTTCACACCTAAAACAATTTTATGCTTTAAAAGGGTCATATGTAAAGGTTTTGAGAAGAGAATCTTCTGGATAAAATCTTACCACATAGTAATGACTTGATATGTCTATGAAGAAATGACACACAGATTCAAAAATACACATTGGAGAAGCCAGATGTTTCATTTGAATTATGGCTATTGAATCACAGGAGAAGATCTATTTCCTGAATACCTGAGGGCCTACAATACAAGTATGATCCTTCTGAGTTGCTTGTCTGTGAATATTCTCAAAGCCACTGAGCTGACAACATTAACCAGATCCTGAATTTCAAGTGCTCAGCTCACCTCTCCTCCTGTGAGCTCTTTCAACAGAGAACCGGTAATAACTAGCTCAATTCTAACAACACCACCGAAAGAACAATCAGTAGCACAAAAATGTACAAGATTAGTTCAGGAATCCAAATATTCCTCATGTAAATAAAAAAGATGAAGGGCTCTAAAGCAATTAAATTGCACTACTGACCCTGTTAAAACCTAAAGGAATCATTCCCATACTGCATCTTTGGATGCAGAGAAAAGTATAGACTAATTGCCTTTCTTTCATGAAGTTGAAGATGCAGAGCAGCCATGTCTCTGGAAATGTTCTATAGAGATCAAAGTAAAGGGCTGTTTGCAACTCATTTTTAACATACACCAACATGAATTTATTGTCTGCCCCTCTTCCACCTGAGACCTCCTTCTCTTCCAGTCTTTCATATCTTCCCAAATGACACATCCATTTCATGTCACACAAACCAGAAACCTTCCAGTCTTCCTTGATAGCTTCCATTCCCTCTCACTTTCTCCCTCTATCACATCACTTCTTTCTGGTGATTTAACCTCTTAAACAGCTCCAAAATCTGTTTCTGTTTCTCCATGTCCTCAGCCAGCCCCAGAGGAGGTCCTCATCATCTCAGTCTCTCATCAGAAGACGGCAAGATTCTAGGCAGCCTTCTCACCCCTTCACTCTCAGATCCTACCACAAAATTAACCTTTCTAGAATGTAAATATAATCCTGTTATTCCCCAGCTCTACAACTTTCACTACCCCCCACTGCCTATGGAACAAAATCTGAAGTTCATACTATCTTCAGCATCTTCCCTCATCTTCCTCTCCAATAGCTCCTTGGTACAGGGATCCCTGGATCCAAGGTCACCAAATTTTTCATCATGACTCAGAATACTCCCTACTTTTGGTTTCCTCATGGCTGCAAACACTGCTATGTGGTCTTTCAAATGTTTTTTGGAATTTCTGGCATGGTGAACTCCTTTATTTATTTATTTATTTAATTAATTAATTTATTTATTTATTTATTTATTTATTGAGACAGAGTCTCGCTGTGTTGCCCAGGCTGGAGTGCAGTGGCAAGATCTCAGTTCACTGCAAGCTTCACCCCCCGGGGTTCACGCCATTCTCCTGCCTCAGCCTCCCGAGTAGCTGGGACTACAGGCACCTGCCACCACGCCTGGCTAATTTTTTGTATTTTTAGTAGAGATGGGGTTTCACCATGTTAGCCAGGATGGTCTCGATCTCCTGACCTCGTGATCCACCCGCCTCGGCCTCCCAAAGTGCTGGGATTACAGGCATGAGCCACTGTGCCCGGCCAGTGGTGTCTCCTTTCTAAAGTTTTCTTTCTTTGTTAATATTGTCACCATATTATTAGTCAGTCTAGCAGAGAATCATGCAGTTGTTTTGTGGAGGAACATTTTCTTCATGCCCCACATCTTTGCTGTCTCTCTTTTATCATCTTAAATATTCTTTCTGACATCCAAGGCTGTCCACACTTCTGAATCAGCCACATTTAATGATTTCTTCAAACTTCCACTTAAATTCAACTTTCTTCTCCATTTTTACTGCCCTGAGTTGATAAAAGGGCATTATTGCCTCTTGCTGGAATCACTCAATGGTCTGCCATATCAAATCATCTGCTGCAGATGCTGGAATTTCACTGGTACTTAGGCAGTGTCCTCACCATTCATGTTCATCGAATAGCGCACTGAGTTCTTTCCTTGGTGTGTTAGATATTTTTAAACTTATTTTTTATATCATTTTTCTGCTAAAATATAGTCATTGCCTTCTTTTGCCTGTCATGGAACCTACTTACCAAAAATACTTTCTCTGTTTCTATTTGCCTATCTATATTTTAATGCAAACTTAGCTTTCCTGGGCAAACATGCTCAGGAAATGCTCCAGTCCTTCTCCTTTTCTTTTCTGAAATATATGCGCAAAAAATTTATAACTTAATTGTCCATTGTTCCATATGCAAATTCTTATAAATAATAATATATTCAGGACCAGCGAAATTCTGCAATATGTAGTGGACACCCTTGGATATCAGAGGACAATTTGCTGTGCCTGCTCGCCATTGATCCCAGCTAGAGACAATGATGCCCTATGATCAGTTATCTTTGGTTGTGCTCTGTCTCTAACCTCTCTAAAGTCTTCCACAGATAAAATTAACTTACTTCCTTTCATCATTAAGGGGAATTTGCCCACCCAGCACATGAATTGAAATAGTCCTTGTCCCATGGATGCTTTCCACTTACTCTCAGGTTTTTGTTTGTTTGTTTGTTTGTTTTGAGACAAAGTCTTGCTCTGTCACCCAGGCTGGAGTGCAGTGGCGTGATCTCAGCCAACTGTAACCTCTGTCTGTGTTCAAGTGATTCTCCTGCCTCAGCTGCCTGAGTAGCTGGGACTACAGATGCGCGCCACCACACCAGGCCAATCTGTATATTTTTAGTAGAGATGGGCTTTCACCATGTTGGCCAGGATGGTCTCGATCTCCTGACCTCGTGATCCACCTGCCTTGGCCTCCCAAAGTGCTGGGATTACAGGCATGAGCCACCGCGCCTGGCCTGCTCTAAGATTTATTGTAGCCTCTAGTTCCTTTAAAAATTTAACTAAATTCCTAACTCTCAGTAAGACTAAACTTCCTCATTGTTCATTAGTTTTTCTGTTATTTTTTTTTTTTAATTTAAAAAGACTTTGTTAAAATTATTAGCAAAACCTCAAGAAGAATCATAATTGACATCTAATAACATTTCTGAAGTAAAGGATAAAATTCCTCTTTTTATACTTCTAAAAAGATATAGACTTCATTTTATTTGGTATCCATGATAAAGACCAGGAGACATTTTCCTTCGGTCAAAGGGAAATTCTTGGCTCAGGAAAGCTGTTTCTCTGAGTCATTTCTGATTCTTTAGCCCACTGTCTTGACCCTCTCCATACATTACCTCAACCACCAGGTGTGACACTTTCTTATCTTTCAGAGCAACTGCTGTTTATTGTGAGTAGCTGATATGCTCCTTCCAGCTTTTCCTCTTTCCAATTTAGATTAAAATAGCACTACTACCAAATTAATTTGACTGCTTAATATCAACAAATAAATGCCAAACTCTTTAGCCTGTCCTGTGGAAGCACTCCCTGATCTTTCCTTTATTTGACATTTTAGCGCTACCATTTTATCTCTATCTGTCTGTCTGTCTGCCTATCTATCTACCTGTCTACCTATCTATCTGCATATCCATCCAAAACTACAATCAACAAGATTACTTACCCTGTTCCAAATATATCCGATTTCTCTTCAGTTTCCCACCTTTGTTTATACTATCCACTCACTTAACCTATGTGCCCTCTTGTACCCTATTTTTTAAATTGCCATATAATTCACACACTATAAAATTAAACCTTTTAAATGTACAATTAAGTGGTTATTAGCATATTCATAAAGTTGTGTAACCATCATCACTATCTAATTCCAGAATATATTTATCACCTCAAAAAGAAATCCTATATCCATTAGCAGTCACTCCCCACTTTTCCTTCCCCCTAGTCTATGGAAACTACACATCTACTTTTATTTATTTATTTATTTATTTATTTATTTATTTATTTCTTGAGACAGGGTCTCACTGTCTCCCAGCCTGGAGTACAGTGGTGTGATCTGGGCTCACTGAAAATTCCACCTCCCAGGTTCAAGTGATCCTCCCACCTTAGCCTCCCAAGTAGCTAGGACCACAGGTGCACACCACACCTTGCTAATTTTTGTATTTTTTGGTGAGACAGGGTTTCTCCATGTTGTCCAGACTGGTCTTGAGATCCTGGGCTCAAGTGATCTGCATACCTTGGCCTCCCAAAGTGCTAGGATTATAGGTTTGAGCCACCACACCCGACCCTTTCTGTTTCCACGGATTTCTCAACTCTAGATCATTCAAATAAATGAGATCATATAACATAGGGCCTTTGTGTCTGGCTTCTTTCATTCAGCATAACATTTTTAAGGTTCATGCATGTTATAGCATGTATCAGTACTTCCTTTCTATTTATGGCTGAATAATATTTCACTGTGTGGATATTGCACATTTTGTTTATCCGTTCATCACTTCATGGACATGGGGGTTATTTCTACTTTGAGGATATTTTAAATAATGCTAATATAAACATTTATGTGCAAGTTTTTGTGTGGGCAAATGTTTTCAGTTCTCTTGCACATATGCTTAGGAGTGAAATGCTGGGTCCTATGTTACTCTATATTAAACTTCTAGAGGAACTGAAAAGCTGTTTTCCAAAGTAGCTACACCATTTGGTATTTCAGAAGCAATTTCCTCATATCCACACCAATGCTTTTCATTGTCTGCCTTTTTTTATTTTAGCCATCCTAGTAGGTGTGATGTGGTACCTCATTGTGGTTTTTATTTGTATTTACCAAATTACTAAGATGATAAGTGTCTTTATATGTGCTTGCTGGTCATTTGTGTATATTCTTTTAGATATACCAACCCTTATTAGATAGAGATTTTGTAAACAGTTTTCTCTATTCTTTGGATTGTCTTTTTATATTCCTGATAGAATCCTTTGAAGAACAAAACCTCCCAAATACCATGCAATTAAAATTCTACTTATCATTCAAGTCTCTTTCTAAACACCACATATTTCTTGATAGACTTTTTAGTTCTCACAAATTAATGCTATCTCTATATTTTTGAATGGGCGAATACTTGATTAGTACCTGCTATTATATTTATAAAATATTAACTTCTAGGTATGTTCATTTTCTTTATTTTGGATGCTCAAGATCAGTGACTATATTTTATAGACTTTGCATTCTTCATGGTATCTTTGTTTATAACAAGAGTCTCACAACAAATTTTGTTTATTTATTAAAGAAGCAAGAGCCAGTAGAGCTAAGACAGGTAGTCTACATATGGTGATATAAAGTTCATATAGGTCTGGGGAGTATGTTTAAACAGATGTCTCCACATGAATGAACTTTTATGAAAACTGCTTCTAGAGTGGGGACGTTAAGGGGAGAAAATTACATTTACATACTCTAAACAAAAATGCCACCAGGAATTGTCCTACCTGACATTATTTAGTTTATTTCTCAGCTAGACTTTTTTTTTTTTTTTTTTTAAGTAAACACAGTTAAGAATGTTCTATTTATCAGCACACAACACAAACTGCTCTTGGCATGTTTCTAATCACATGTTCCTATAATTGAATTTTCTTTTACTGTTCACAACTAGAAATTTGCCTTCTTTAAATGTGTGTTTTTAAAACCAAGAGTTCTTGATTGCTTACTTCTTGAGGCTAAATTAGCATTGGTCTTTTTTCCCTTATGACTACGTATTACTGTACTAATGAAAAACAGGGCCTCTTTATTTATAATGGCCTTGGGGTCAATTATCAATTTATCATCATGTCCTGCAGATTTAAAATAAAATATGCTGTGCAGTATAACCATTGTACAAAATTGACATTAAGTAGATTCTCTGGGTTTGGACTTAATAAAAAATACAAAGAGTGCTGCCTAAAAGGTTTCTCCAACTATAAATTCTATTAGGTAGCTTTTAATACAAGACAGTAGGAAACTGAACAACTAAATTAGAGGGATTTTTTTCACTGCTGTTTTGTGTCTCATGCATTTGAACAATCATAGGAGGATAGTTGGCTAATTCACAGAAACAATATTTCATATCTCTATAATAGTAATTCAAAAGCTGCCTACATTTTTACTTATGTCAATTCTGTATGTTTTAAAATATTTATATCCAGTGTCAACTTATTTGCAGAAGACATTTGGTTAACCATAAGAAGTATGTGCATGAAATATGAGGAACAATCATTTTTTGTGTGTCAAAAATGACCTAATTCCTTTACATTTACAAGTTAATCCATGAACACTAGCCTCAGATCACTTTGAGACTAGCCACCTGGAAGGTGGTAAGATAACATAAAAGTTTCTATTTTAACTCCTATTGCAGATAACACTAATTTCCGCATAGCTATGTTACTACCCATGCTGAGACAAAGGTCTTGTTTACGGGTCATGAAGATCAGTGTATCCTCTCCATGCATGTGTCACTGTCTACACAACTTAAAGCCACAGACTCAGTGAGAATGTAAAGAAAGGCACACACAGACTTTAAGGTTAATTGTACGTTTGAGAGTCTAAGACTTTTTTTCCAATTTCAAGGAAAGAATCAACCTGCTAAGTCCTACCGAGTGAAGACTGAGGGTATTCTAGGTACCATGTGTCCGTCCCTCAGTAGCATTTATCCATTTCAAGTGCTCAGAAGGCACATATGGGTGTATTGGTTCCAGCATTAGACAGCAGAGTTATATAACACTTGCATCTTCACAGAAAGTTATATTGGATAGTGCTGATCTGGCAAGCAAGAGCTCAATTCCTTATACCTTAGGATCCAGGATTCTTTAGTGGTCTTACTTTGGAGAGTGACTTAGTCTGGAACTGGAATTGTTAATTCTACCAATTTTATGTTCCTGCTTGTATCTTTCAGTTAATGCTCTTTGGGGGTAAGAGAAGAAGTGAAATGTAAAAAACAAACAGAAGGAAAATGAAGGGCAAGATATATTCAATATGTTAGCGATGCTGACGGACTCTGAACCTTGGTAATTTTTTGGGTTTTTATGAAAAAAAAAATAAAAATAAAAATAAAAAACTCACTGAGCCCCAAGAGATTCAACTTAGAAGTAAAAAAAATACATTGAATTATTGTGTTTGTTAGTTTTAAATGGCTGCCAAGGTAGACATTATATATTCTCTCAATAACTAGTTTCTTGTTAACTCTTCTTAATTTTCACATTAATTTAAATGATAAAATACAAAGCATAAGCAAATAAGTAGATACCTGTGTATATAGCCCTGCCATAGGACTATAAATAAAATATCAGGTTTCCACACTGAAATCTTATTTAATTGGAAACACTGAAAATATGTTAACATAATTTGGTTTTAGATTTTTTTTAGAATTCAATTTCTAATAAGCCAAATTTTTTAAGTTTAGTAACACTGGAGCAAAATCAAGGCCTCTCTAGACCAAAAAAAAAAATTCTTACAAAGAACCATTTCCGAAAATTGATATATCATCTAGAATTTGTGAGGAATTGTCTAGAAAATGAGTTTAAATGTTAACTACACAGTTAAAGCTCTACCCCTCACTTTTCCAAAAGCAGCCTAGTTAGGAACTAGCTTTGGTTATAAATGTCTATTGCTTTTGAATGTCTTGTTTCACCATGACTTTCAAAGTAAGTCTTTTAAAAATTATCATAACAATGTCTAACCTTCCCCAAAAGAAAGGCTTTATAGATTAATGGGGGTAGGAATTGGGAGGGGTCTTTCCTTGAAGGAAATACCCATTAATCAGTTTCAGTTGCCTTCTGGGTTCAAACTTTGGGTGTTGTTTTGCAAAGAGCACCAACAGGTTGTCCAGACGAGGAAGGTTTTCTAGTAGCACCTTCTGCTGGGCCCGTCCACATCAAGGGACACCCCAGCTCCTGTCTGCACGATTGATGAATGTACTTCAGGCAGGGCTAGGACACAGCTCAGTACAGTTCTCTAAACGGTGATAAATGACCACCTTTGTGTGAAATGGGTTAGGTGGGAGGGCCACCCTTTGACAAGGCAGAAGATGAAATGATTACTATTGGATTCTATTGACCTGTCTGGTTAGAACAGTTGTGCCTCTTGGTAGAGGTTAATTGGACTTGAACTCAAGAAATTAAGAGGTCAGCTGGGGTCACAGTGACAGCAGGCCCACTTTTAACTTGCTGCTAATAACATTTGGCAGAAGAAGGATGAATCTGGGAATTTTAGCCTAGATACAGTTCATTCTCTTTAAGAGTAATGGTTTATACAAATTATTAAGCAAACCTTAACTTAGTATCACATATAAAAATACAATGTGTTTTCAATTCCTATCAAGACCTCTTAAATAACTATGAATCTTCTTGTAATATAAATATTAGAATACACATTGTCTTGGTTTACTTAAATATGCACACACATTTAGACTAGATGTAGTGAAGACTCCATGAAAAAATTAAGAAATTTGGATTTAGAAAAGAGAGATACAGAAAGGCTTGAAAATAACATTCTAACTTACAAATGTAAGAAAAACAGAGAGAATTAATATTTTACAATATATACAGTACGGCATATCCTAATGCTGTGTAAACTCTCTGATTTCACAAGTATATTTGCAAGCTTCATACATTTTGAGAATTTAGTAAAACAATTGAATTGTTACTGCTTCCTGAGAAGACATCTAAATTTAGTGACACAAGACTTAACTTCAGCTTCGCTGTTCTTATCTTGGTTACTGGATACTTGAGAGTCTTTTCTGGACAAGGACTCTGGCACTTTCCCTTGTGCCACCTGCTTAACCACTGAACCCCACAATGAGTTCCAGTGTGGGCAGGATCACAGAGCACTTTGCAGGGATTGAGAGCATCATACACAATGCCAGGAAGGAGAGTCACAAGGGAGACTCGGGCTGGGACTGGGCCGTGACATCCAGATGGTGGGGAACAAGGGACATCACCTAATTAGTGGTGCTGTTCCAGCAGCTGTGTAACTAGGGCAACAGAAGGAAGGGAAGGAGAAACATTTGGAAATCCGCAGCCTTGAAACTGCTCTCCAGTCCTCCAGCTTTTTGGAGATCAGTTTATGTCTATCAGCTACCTGTAGCTTGTACCTAAGAAAGTTGGGCACAACAGAGAAATGGTTTTGCTTCTTTGTGACAGGATCAACCCCAAATAATAACACAGCATTGAAGATCATGTACACAACCCCCTTTTCTATTAAAATCATTTATTTTCTCTTTTATCTTAGGGTTGTCAAATAAGAGGAGTACCATCAATAAAGCTCTAGGAATACTATCATCTCAAAGGAGCATGGTATGCTAACCAGACTCTTTTAACCACCTTGATGCTAAATCTCATTACTAGTTAACTTAATAAATTACAAAATATCTAAAACAATCATAGAAAATATGCCAGGTTTTGATTTATTTAGTGGAGAGGAAAGTGCTCTGGGCTAGGAATCAGTAAGCTCCTGTTCCAGCACCATCTCTGCCACTTACTAAAAATGATCCCAGACAAATCATTACACTATGCTGGTCCTCATCCCAGCTGTAAAATGTGGGCATTGGTTTAGTGATTACTAAAAGCCCTGACAGATTTGAAAGTGTGAGGGACTATGGCAGTGGGGCTCAACCTTGCGTGCACATTAGAATCACCTGGGGAGCTTTAAATTGAATTAATATCCGGGAGTGGGCCTGGGCACTGGCATGTCTTAAAAGTTCCCCCGGTGATTCTAATGTGCAAGCATCATTGTGACCCACGGCTGTATGATATCACCAAATCCAGGCCCCATGCCTATTATACTACTCACATTTATAGAGCACTTAGCACAGCCACTGCGCTTATCATCAATTATCTAAATTATGTAGGCATTGCAACCTGCTATGGATTGGGAAATATTGGCCCTGCTTTACCCCATTTTACAAATAAAAAAACTGAGGCTTATATAGATGAAATAAACCATCAAGAATGTCTAGCTAGAGTCTGGGAGATCTTGTCTGAATCCAAGTCTGCTTCAGACACCAGAGCCTGTGCTCTTAACCACGGCACTTTACAGCCTAGGAACATTTCTAGTCTGTTTCTCTACTACTTAGTATTGGAGAATCTGCAACTGAAAGTACAAATGTCTATGACTGGTGTCTTACATTTCTCCATGCTGGTATCTCCAGAGGCAACCTCCATCCTTTACTTAAACCACCAACCTTCACAGCACCCCATTTGAGCAAGAGGATTTCAGAAGCTGCACAAATGATCTATGAGATTAAGGGGCTTTCCTCTGCAAAGGGATGTCATCCTGGTAAAATCCTTAGGATCCCTGGTTACAGGGCTGGAGATACCTAGTGATGCTGTATTCCTGATTCTAACTGCCCACAATGGCAGGCTATTAAGCATCTAATTAACTTTTTAATTTCCTATTTAAAGCAGAAATGCATCAGATATAGTCAGGGTGAATCTTAAATAATTGTAAAAACTCCACATTTTCATCATGCCTATTCAGACATAGCTTCTGAAAATTAGATTACATTAAATTAAAACATGTACAAATATAGGCACAGTTTGCATTTAGAGGCCCAGTAGTTCAGTGAATGTAGCAATTAAATTCACATCACTGAAATACATTACTTGAAAAAATTTCCAAAATTTTCTGAAAAACATATAATTAAATCACCCAATCCCTCTTTAGTAAGAATGTTTTGATGTCCCAGAAGCAATTTGAGACTTTTAAAAAAATGTCTTTAAAGTTTTTTGCTTAAACAGAAAAGTGAAATTATATCAAGAGTAAACAAACCTGAACTCACTATTTGCTAACTTGTTCTCCAGGTATCACATGGAAGGAATGCTTGGCAATGTTCTTGCTGGCTGTTAAATAACATCAATCCTCCTCAGCTGTGTTGTTGTTCTTTGTGCCAGAGGGTAACCCAACTGCTTTACTAAATCCTGACTCGCTTTAGAGAGAACTGAGGGCTTGCCATCTACTCAGCTGGATGCAATTCAGAAAGAAAAGCACCAACTCATATTTGAAGTTAGGCCCAGGTGGGGACAAAGAGCTGTCGACACCCTTGCAAGGTGCAGATCTTCCACAAAGGAAAGTGCAGGTAGATTCCTTTCCTTTGAACCATAATTCCTCTGCTTTATACTGTGGCCTGTCAACAAAGCATTAACATGTATTTTACCAGAAGGCCTGTTTGAAGGTAAGACAGAAGGCTACAGCTGCCATATATACATACACACACACACTATATATATAGTATGTATATTTGTATACATATATCTATATATGTATACACACACATATATATACATATGTACATACACACACATATGCATACACAGTCAAAAGCCACATAATGATGTCTCAGTCAATGATACACGATGGTAGTTCCATGAGAACATAATGGGGCTGAAAAATTCCTAACAATATGATGTTGTAGACATTGTAAGATCTTTTTGTGACATGTTTGTGATAATGCTAGTGTAAACAAACCTACTTTGCCTCTAGCGGTATAGCACATGCAAGTATATACAGTACATAATATTTGATTAAAAATGTCTTTTATGGTTTATATATTTACTATTCTGAACTTTCTATTATTATTTTGGAGTATACTCCTTCATATTAAAAAAAAAAAAGTTAACTGTAAAACAACTTCAGGCAGATGCTTCAGGAGATGTTCCTGAAGAAGGCACTGTTATCACAGGAGATGACAGCTCCATGCGTATAATCATCCAGTAGGATGAGATGTGGAGGGAGAAGACAGCGATGTTGATAATCCTGACCCTGTAGTGACTAGGGTAATGTATGTATGTGTCTTAGTTCTTAACAAAATAATTTAAAAACTAAAAGATAAATTTAAAATTTAAAAAAATAGTAAAAAGTTTATAGACTAAGGATACAAAGAAAATACTTTTGTACATCTGTACAATGTGTTTTAAGCTGTTATGACAAAAGAGTCAAAAAGTTAAAAAAAAGAAGTTTATAAAGAAAAAAATTACAGCAAGCTAAGATTAATTTATTCATAAACATTTAAAAAATAAATTTAGTGTAGACTAAGTATACAGTGTTTAATAGATCTACAGGAGTATACAGTAATGTCTGAGGCCTTCGCATTCATTTTCTCCTCACTCACTGACTTGCCCAGAATAACTTGGTTTTGCAAGCTCCATTCGTGATAAGTGCCCTATTAAGGTGTAGCATTTTAAATCATTTTACTATATTTTCATGGTACCTTTTCTGTGTTTAGATACACAAATACTTACCATTGTATTACAATTACCTATAGTGCTCTCTACAGGAACATGTTGTACAGTTATGTACCTAGGAGCAACATAGGCTCAACCAGCTAGGTTTATGTAAGTAGACTGTATGATGTTCCCACAAGGATGAAATTGTCTAACAATGCATTTTTCAGATCATATGTAATGTATAACTGTATATAGAAACCTTAATTTTTTAAAAAATACAATTTACCACAATATAATGAATGCATACCTTCAGGGATTAGAATCACTCTTTAAGTGAAAAAAAATGAATTCATTCCACAACTGTTTTAATACCTACTATGTGCCTATTCCTCTGCTAGGCACTGGGATAATAGCAAAATTAAAATGAAATCCAATGAAAAAATTCAGTCTGGTTAACTTAAATGTGCATTCATAATATTTGGCCACTGTATCAGTGATGTCTAGACTTCTATGCTTTGCATATTTATAGTACTGTTCTGAGAATTATACTCTTCTCTCATTGTGCCATCAAACCTTAGAAAATGAGAATGTTCTGGCAATAATACTTGAATGCTTAAACTGGGAAATTTAATTATAATGCCTTTTTGTACTTTAAGGAGCTGATGCAACAGAAAAAAATACTATTTACTATATATTCATTTATACTCTACAAAGAAAGTGGTAACTAACAATAGAAGGCTCTCTCTCCTTCTGTTTCCCTCCTTTCCATTTCTTCCCCACCAGTTAAGAACTTGGAATGCAAGTTCAGAATTATGAGCTGGAGAATGTTGGGAAGAAAAGATTGGGGTGTCACAGTGCAGTATGAGAGTGAGAGTTACACCAAGAAAGAAAAAAGGAGGAAATGGAGAGAGAAATTGGAATAACGAAGAGTTACAGACTGAATTGTGCCCCTCCATCCTAATTTATATGTTGAAGTCCTAACCTTTTATGTGACTATATTTGGAAATAGGGCCTTTAAGGAGGTAAATAAGGTTAAATGAGCTCACAAAGGTGGACCCTTAACCCAATAGGACATCAAACAAATTGGAAAAAAGAAGAGACAACAGAGAGCTCTGTCTCTGCATATGTACAGAGGAAAGGCCTTTTGATGACACAGTGAAAAGGCACCTGTTTGCTAGTCAGGAAGAAGATTCACCAGAAACTAATCAGGCTGGCAGTTCATTCTTGGCTTCTGGTTTGAAGAACTATGAGAAAGTAAATTTCTGTTGTTTAAGCCACTAGTCTGTAGTATCTTTTATGGAAGCCTGTGATGACTAATAGAGGGAAGGCTAGGTGTAGATGGATGAATGAAAAAATCAGTGCTGCAGGGTGATGTGAGGTTCAACATGACTGTTCTGAAAGGTGGCTTTTTGTGTGATGCACTGTGAGATTCCTCCTTTCAACTCCCACATCTTCAGTAGAACCTGCTATACTTATATATGTTAATCACTTACTCTTAATTTTGTTCCTGGCAATAAAATTTACCATTTTATTTTATTTGATACAGCATAGACAAAGAGGAGGTTGTGGCCATCTGATGCCCATGAGAATACAAGACTGGGGGTGAAGGGCCAGCTTTTTCAGAAATTTGAGGAATAGATTTAGACTTCTAGAGAGCATAAAATCTAAACTTTTAGGTAAAGTTATCTAGCCCAAGAGATATCTCTGCTAAAATAGAGGTTGAATGTTATTAGGAACCTCTGAAGTCATCTCTATCTTTCAATTTAAAGGTGAAGGAATTGGGGCTTTTTGAGGTGAGGACTAAGGCATTCTTGCACTATATTCTTGTCCAGATGGCAAGGGGAACAGGTTTTAGAACTCAAAATTTGTGCTCTTTAAATTCCTTTGTTAACTATAATAATATTTTTCACTTGCTTTGGACCATATAATAATTTTTTTAAACCCTAGCCCTGTTCCATCTCTTTTTGAGATAGGATCTTGCTCTGTTGCTCAGGCTAGAGTGCAATGGTCTGATTATGGCTCACTGCAGCCTCAACTCCCTGTGCTCAAGCAATCCTCCCATTTCTCAGCCTCTTGAGTAGCTGGCACTACAGGTATAAGCCAACACACCTGGCTAATTTGTGTATTTTTTGTAGAGATGGAGTTTTCCCATGTTACCCAGGCTACTCTTGAACTCCTGGGCTCAAGCAATCTGCCCACCTGGTCTCTCAGAGTATTACAGGCATGAGTTATAACACCCAGCCTGTTCCTTCTCTTTAAGCTACCCTGTCTTACTGAGTCATAATTTGCTTTGGGAATTCATATAATAATTATACCCAGCTTTGTTCTGAAAAACAAATAACTGATAAGAAAGTGCCTTCCACACTGTAAAGTTCTATAAAATATAGAGTGTTATTACCTATTACTCGACTGTGTAACAAATTAATAGATCTTTTTTTCACCAGATGAGAAAAAATAGATTTTATTTTAAATTTAGACACTGCTCAGACTACTCCTAACTAGTACTCACATTATTGCCGATCATTGTCAAAACACACATATGCATTCCTCAGCCAACTGCTGAGGCAGGAAACTGAAAGGATACTGATTTTGTAGTTAACAGGCCAAAGTTAAAATTCTGGTTACTCCATTAAGTAGTTGCTTATCCTGGAAGAAATTCCTGAATGTCTCCATACCTCAGCTTCCCCCAGTGAAATGGGACTGATGTCTTTTTCTAGGGGTTGCTGTGGTGGAAAAGGAGATTAAAACAGGAAAAGTGTGGTTTCACAGATACCATGTATAGAAATGCATATTTGTTCAATGCTTGTAAACATGATTCATGAATGAAACACGAATGGCAGACCATTGACATCACAGAACTGATGAGAAGAAAGGA
Organism: Rhinopithecus roxellana; assembly: GCF_007565055.1. Classification (NCBI taxonomy): domain Eukaryota; kingdom Metazoa; phylum Chordata; class Mammalia; order Primates; family Cercopithecidae; genus Rhinopithecus; species Rhinopithecus roxellana. The sequence continues at coordinate 123,518,827 of NC_044551.1, read as the reverse complement.
GAGGACTTATATAGCAAACATTAATGCCTTTCTGTCTTCTTTAAACCCAAGCTTAGGTAGATTTTAATTCTGTGACGTGAAAGCTCTTTTTTTTTTTTTTTACATTCACAATTAAATTAAGACTTGAGTTCCTTTATGTTATTTAAAAAATAGCAGATATGAGATAAATGAGGTAGGGTAATATATACAAATATATATTACTCTATACACACACACACACACACACACAATACATATTTATTTTGTCAAATGGGTTTCTAGTCAGCCCCTAAAGCTGTTTACTTCAGGAAAGAACTGGCTTACAATTGATCTGATTTTCTGTCAGGGGGATCGTGTTAATGTTAACACAGCTCCACAGGGTCTGGCACATGAAAGTGTGGCCTCGAAGGGTAAAGGCAGTTACTGAAAGGAAAAGAATAGAAGGGCTTTTAAACTCTCCAGTTTCTAGTACATGTGAGATCATATTGGATGTGGTACAGACATTGCTTTGCCCTGAACAGTGGGGTAATTCAAAGACTCATATTTTTGCATCACAAGTACCAAAGAAAATATTTACATTTTAATCTATTGCATTTTTAAGCTTTTTAGTGGACATTTAGAATATGGCAATTATGTCTCAGCTTGAGTTCATATAAAGACAAAAAATGTTAAAGGTAAACATTTATTTCAATAAATGTTTTTATTTCATCAGAGATTTAAACAAGAATATCCACAAGTGAGTGGAAAGGTAAACCAACTTTAAAACTGAAATAGTAAGATAACAGAATTATAACAAAAGTATTTTGTTTCATATATTAATTGATGCTTAGAGCAATTTACTGCTTGACAAGCTTTTAGATATGTAGAAATTCCCTTCCCTGTATGCTATTCAGCATTTGATAAGAATTCTGACACTTTGGACATAGTTTTTAATTGAGTATGATAAAGAGATTTTAAAGTACCCTAAATGTTTTGGCTGAAAATAAATATTAAATTTTTCAGTATACATATAAGATTGGAATGACTTTAAGACACAAAAGGTCTGTAGTAATCTAACTAAAATTATGTAATTTTTTAACTTTTATTTTAGGTTCAGGGGTACACATACAGATACGTTACATAGGTAAACTAGTGTCACAGGAATTTAATGTAGAGATTATTTCATTATTTCATTTTATCAGTATGACAATGAAAATGCTACTTTATTCACTAAAGTACCAGTGTGGAAAATAATATTGCTATATTTATTCCAAAGGGATTTTGAATTAAAAGCCAAAGCAAGAAAACTCAAATGTGTTATTTACCCACTTAATATTAGGAAAACACATCTTGTATCCCCATTATAACTCTAGCTGTTAGCCAAGAAATTAATTAAAAGCACTTTAATAAAGTGTTAAATGTGCTACTGTTTGGGATACCCCCAAATTTTTTAAAAATCAAAGACCAATAAAGTAAAATGAGGAATCTCTTGAGGCCAAATATATTCTAAGAAATAGCAAAGCCACAGTTAGGACTCATAATAATAAATGGTTCTCAATTTTATCTAGCCCCCAAATCCCGAGATCTCCCTTGTTACTCCAATGCACACAATATTCCAGTGATTCACTAACTAACTAACTAAATCCATCCATCAATCAATCTAGGCTAGACTAGGTAACTGTATGTAGAAATAGACATAATTGTAATATTGTCCCTGAAGGGAATGTTAATTCCTTCTATTAAAGTTATTACAAGATTGGCTAAGTCTAGGCTTTCAGGACAGAAGGGAATTCTTCATTCCATAATATAAACTATGAAGGATACAATGTGCTGTTCAATTGAAGCTTTTTATCCTGGAAAAAATAAATGGAATCTTATTACTGAAAGTGTTATTGAAGCTAACAGCAATATGTTGGTAGAGGTTCAGGAAAGAAGACCATCTGACCTGAAATTTTAATTGATCTTTGGCTAGTCACCATGGTGGCTATGTATTGCTTTTAATTTACCTAGGACCAGTGAATGACTCAAACACAATCAAATGGATTCTCTCTCAAGGGCTGAGGAATACAGAGACCAGAGAGTGGAAAAATGGCTTTCATTTGTTTCTTCTTTTCAGCTATAGATGAGTCCCTACTTCTGAGTCTTCAGGAGCTACCTGGTGCCTCGGTATCCCTTTGATATTCTGAATGACCCCATATTCTTACAGCAATTTTCCTTTTGGCCAAGAGTAGATTTTTGTTTTGTTTTGTTTTTTGCTAGGAACTAAAGAGCCATAAACACCAAGAGTCAACAATGCCATTCACCTAATTCTTCTCAATCCTTTATCCTCCCAGGCCAGCCATACATATAGGTAAGTTAAGGCACAGGCCAAGAGCTAATTTTGGCACAGAAGTAATCAAATATCACCCAGTTTCTAGTACATATAAGATCATATGGCATATGATACAGACATTGTTTCATCCTATTATATACTGAGTGTTTATCATGTGTCAGGCACTATGATGAGGACTGGACATGAATTATCTAGTTTAGTTCTTATAACAAATGCATAGGGTAGTTTCTATTATAGTGACCATTTTACATTTGTAGAAATTGATCAATTTCTAGTCTCACAGGTATCAAGTGGCAGATCTAGATGATATAACCATCCCAAAGAGGCACTAAAATATATATATATATAATCAATGTGGCAAGACATATGGATAAATTTCCCTTCAGAGTTTTCTCCTCTACTGTTAGTAGGATAAATGTTTATCCCCCATTCTTGCCATTTATTTCCATGAAGATGAATTCTTCTCTGCCCCTCAATTTGTTACCTGGCTGGTTAATGACAACCCTTGGTCTAGATATCTCAACTGAATGGATCTAATTCATCAAACATCTGCCTTGAGTGATTTAGTCTTTTACTCCTTAGTTTTTTCTTGAGTAATCATGTATTCTAAAGAACAGATTTACCAGAAAAAAAAAAAAGTAGTAAATTCCTTTTGGTATTTATTCTAAGTATATAGTTCATTCCACATTTTATGAACACTCAAGACATTTTTTGATGATCTGATCTACAGACACACCAGTATTATTTTTTAGTTAGTTCTGAATATAGGTGAGAGAGAAATACAATTTGATGCATCCCTTCAAGATCGTACATTTTTATCATCTTCCAGTATCCCATTCTTTACATAAGTTAGAAGATTTTACTATTTAATATTAACTGTGATGAGAAGAATAAGATTTTAGTATTTAATATTAATTGTGATGAGAAGAATGGCAGGTAAAAAAGCAATTCTCACACTCCTCAGCTTTACAGAGAAGATACCATTGGATCCACTGCCATTCTCAGCATTCAGGTTTCCAAAATTATAAATGATCAACTTGCCAATTTTTTACATAGGAAAAAAAAAACAGAAATTATGTGAGAAGATTATATGTTTAAATATCCCTAAAAAGAGCAGAAATCATATAGGAGGATTATGTGTTTAAATATCCATGAAGTTGACAGAAATGAGAGTGACTATCTTTTTTTTCCTTGACAGTCCATGCATATGTTAAATAATTCTGCTATCTAAGTCTCATGTGAACATGCAATATTAAATATGTGAGAAAAAGTAAGCCCACATCAGGATAATTTAGGAGCTCATTGGGGAATGGTCCAAGGAAAAAAATCTTAGTCATTGAAGGATACATTGAAAGATTCTTCCAAGTCATTAGAAAAGAAAAAAAAAAAAAAAGGAAGAAATTTTCAACCTATACAATTTATTATAAGGCACTGCTCCTGTAGCCTATAAACTGTACTCAACTGTTCCAAGGTAGACTGTGCTTAGTTCCTAGAAACAGAGAAATCTATAGATTTCTGAGCCAGGCCAATTGCATGCACTAGAAATGGTTTGCAGTTTAATTTTCTCAAAGACTACAATTATGAGAAGTGGTTTCAAATATTGAATGGAGCACTCTCAATTTTACAGTTAGAAAGTTGTTGATAGTATTCTTCACTTCCTTTTTGAAAACAGGAAAGGGATCACCTAAAACTAGCATCAGCTGAATGATATTTCCCGAGGTGCTAGAGAGGATCCAGGTCACCTTCTGGAGTTGAAATGACTTTTCCTTTCCCCTATGTTCTGATGAACTACATGAGTCTAGATCACCAAATAAAGAATATAAATTACTAAGGGATGTCAGGACAGTATCAGGACAAGTTGACATTTTTTTTTTTTAAGTATTGTTCAAAACAGCTTTCATTCTAGCCAACTAATTCCTAACTGTATAATATGTCAAGGGACCCACATAAGCTACTCATTGAGAACATCTTCTTTTGACTTTCGTGTACAATGGTAGACTAACTTGGGAATTAGTAAATTAAAATCAGACTCTTATAAATGTAATGGTGTGAGTCACTGTCCTGGGGAAATACCTGTGGTCATGTCAATCTATCAGAAAGACTAGTATCACCTAATGCATCACCATGTTAGGGGCAGTATATGGAGACTTTTTCCATAAGTATAACTTCTTAGACACTCTCTTCTGACTATCTGAATTTCATTGGTACGATATGTCCAAAAATCTAGTGACACTAATAACAGAATGGTTTATTATACAGGATACGTTGTTCAACATACTTTCCTTAGAATTCTCACCCCGACTTGCCAGTTAAGGAATATATTGTTTTAATTTTTCCATTGGTAAAATGGGAATGCAATATTTATTAAATACATTGAATGAAAGCATTTGTATCCAATACTCAATAAACTATAACTAGAATTATATCACTATTTGCAATATCAGGAAGATGAGTTTTAGAAAGCTTATATAAGTCTTCTGAGTTTTCAGTAGAACTGCAGAGATTTTATCCTTATGAAAGATTAAGGTATGTGTCTCCTGTGTGTCCTAAGCACAAGATTAAATAAATTGTATTTCTTCATCACAGTTCCATTAAAACTAATGTTTTAGAAGTACATTTATTACCATGGAAAGATGTTTCTAATTTGCTGTTAAATGAGAAATTAGGTAATATAAAATATATTTTATTAATAAAAATTAGCTTCTTTTTCCTCTTTCCTCTTAACTTTCTCATATAAATTTTGCAGTTCCAGCATTTAAAGTATACTTTGAATGACATTAATTTTATCATATTTATAATTAATCTTTTTAAATAATCGTGTTTTATATTTTATTATTGCTCCTTAAAATCCTTATTCTAAATAAAAAGGAATGACAAAATCATGCAAATTCATGCAAAAATATCTAAAATAGAAAGTGACCCATCATCCAATGTTAGCTACTGTCAAAAAGAAAAATTTGGCATTTTATCACAGAAATAAAACATGTCAAAGTAAATTAAAACTCAATAGAAAATAGAAATAGGATTCACTCCTTTTTCTTACCAAATATAGATCTCAACCATAAGTCTTTGCTGTGTTCAATGAATTAATACTCGACGTGTTTCTTCTAGAGCTTATAAATTCCAAAACAAAACCCTATGTTTTCCATAATGGCACAATAATATTACAATATAATTATATTCATCTCAATATAAAAAAACTATTAAATACTTCATACTTTCCAGTAGCATAAAATCATATTGCAGTTTCTCTTGATTGACTGATAAGAAGTTGGTCTCACAGAAAAGAAGCTCAAACACATTAAAGATGATTTCGTTCTTTAAAACAAATTTTGTCTCTCTTTTTTTAACGATAGGAGAGTGTACGCTCTGGAGACCAAAATACAATCACGATTTAGAAACAATAAGAGGATTTGGGCCGGGCGCGGTGGCTCACGCCTGTAATCCCAGCACTTTGGGAGTCCCAGGCGGGCGGATGACGAGGTCAGGGGATCCAGACCATCCTGGCTAACACGGTGAAACCCTGTCTCTACTAAAAATACAAAAACATTAGCCGGGCCTAGTGGCAGGTGCTTGTAGTCCCAGCTACTCTGGAGGCTGAGGCGGGAGAACGGCGTGAACCCGGGAGGCGGAGCTTTCAGTGAGCGGAGATCACACCACAGCACCCTGTAGCCTAGGCGACACAGCAAGACTACGTCTCAAAAAAAAAAAAAAAATGAATAAGAAAAAGACAAGAAATAATATGAGGATTTTAGGAAACCACATTAAAACAGGATATTTTCTATTAATTGAATAGTTTCATAATACTGATAAATACTTATATAATGGAAGGCCAAATTAAAAATACATCAGTAAAAGGCTAAACTTGGTAATTAGCTATTTTCTATATATTTGTGGATGATAAAAAGCTTCTCTATTTGCCTTTATTAAATGGACTCTAAGCCTTAGTGTCAAATTGCCATAGCCTTGTCCCAGCGTCATCACTCATGCCTGTAATCCCAGCACTTCGGGAAGCTGAGGTGAGAAGATCGCTTGAGGCCAGTTGGTGGAGACCAACCTGGACAACGAAGCCAGACTCTGTCACTGAAAATAAAATGAAACGCAGAAAACAACAACAACAACAACAAAAATGATCACACAGGTAAATAATATTTAAAAATATATAAAATAATAAAATAGGCCGGGCGCGGTGGCTCAAGCCTGTAATCCCAGCACTTTGGGAGGCCGAGAGGGGCGGATCACGAGGTCAGGAGATCGAGACCAGCCTGGCTAACACGGTGAAACCCCGTCTCTACCAAAAAAAAAAAAAAAAAAAATACAAAAAACTAGCTGGGCGAGGTGGCGGGCGCCTGTAGTCCCAGCTACTGGGGAGGCTGAGGCAGGAGAATGGCATAAACCCGGGAGGCGGAGCTTGCAGTGAGCTGAGATCCGGCCACTGCACTCCAGCCTGGGCGACAGAGCGAGACTCCATCTCAAAATAATAATAATAATAATAATAATAATAATAATAAAATAAAATAGTTGTAGCCTTAGCTGGCTAAAGTTGCTGGCTTCTACAACATTGATAAAAATGACATTTTAAAACTTTTTTGTCATTCAATAGCAGAAAACACATGATTGTTATTTTAATAGTTAATATTTTGGGCGTGATATTTGTGTTTGCAGGAGAACAAGGCTCCAGATAGCCTTGGACAGCCCAACTCTTCCCTTTCTTGCTTTTTTAGGCAGAATATACCGAGGTTGCAACATCCTAAAATAATGAAGAAATATCTAAAACAATCTAGACTATGTCTTTATTCCTCCTAGAATGTAGATATTCTGCAATGCTTGAGTTCAGTGAGCCAGGTGGAGCCTAAGAGATATAAACCCAGGGCAGATTGCTTTCAAGGTCTCTCAGCTGCAGTACAACATGGGCACATGCACACGAGACTGTCTGCCCTGGGCAATCTCCAGAGCCTTGGGAGAAGAGCTTGCCACAGGTGCCTGGCTTCAGTTTATCCTTGCGGCCTGTCTGAAAGTAATAAGGTAATACATCTGCTTTGCTTGACTTGTTACGCAAGAGTTCTATCTCACCAGACTCACTCAATTGCTATAGCACTTTTGCAGTATTCATTCAAATAATATTCTTACTGAATGCAGAAATACAATATCGAAGATTCAGAAATATTAACATGGCAGCAAGAGAAGGAAAAATAGATTTTTATGGTTATTATTACCAGCATTAAAATTGTCTCATAATAGACATTTACTTCTTTAAACATGTATCTCACACTTTTTCACCTGATTCTTTTTTTCTGTGGTTTTATTACCACAGTATTAAATGAGTAGAAAACCAGAATTTAATATAATGAATGCTCTGGAAATGTTTCTACATAATCTGAAAACAAATCCTAAGTAGAATAAATGTGATTTTTTATACCTATTATCTCACTGAAATATTCACATCTCAAAATAGTTGCTGTAAAATGCCTTCATTGGTATGAAAATAAAATGTGCCCCCATTCCCTGTGAATAATTGCAAAATAAGCTAATAATGAAATTGTATGAAACTGTTGTTTCAGGGAGAAGATTCTGATTCCTCACATTCTTTTTTTTTTTTTTTTTTTTTATACTTTAAGTTCTAGGGTACATGTGCATAACGTGCAGGTTTGTTACATATGTATACTTGTGCCATGTTGGTGTGCTGCACCCATCAACTCGTCAGCACCCATCAATTCATCATTTACATCAGGTATAACTCCCAATGCAATCCCTCCCCCCTCCCCCCTCTCCCCTCCCCATGATAGGCCCCGGTGTGTGATGTTCCCCTTCCCGAGTCCAAGTGATCTCATTGTTCAGTTCCCACCTATGAGTGAGAACATGCGGTGTTTGGTTTTCTGTTCTTGTGATAGTTTGCTAAGAATGATGGTTTCCAGCTGCATCCACGTCCCTACAAAGGACGCAAACTCATCCTTTTTTATGGCTGCATAGTATTCCATGGTGTATATGTGCCACATTTTCTTAATCCAGTCTGTCACAGATGGACATTTGGGTTGATTCCTGGCACAAGACAGGGATGCCCTCTCTCACCACTCCTATTCAACATAGTGTTGGAAGTTCTGGCTAGGGCAATCAGGCAAGAGAAAGAAATCAAGGGTATTCAGTTAGGAAAAGAAGAAGTCAAAATGTCCCTGTTTGCAGATGACATGATTGTATATTTAGAAAACCCCATTGTCTCAACCCCAAATCTCCTGAAGCTGATAAACAACTTCAGCAAAGTCTCAGGATACAAAATTAATGTGCAGAAATCACAAGCATTCTTATACACCAGTAACAGACAAACAGAGAGCCAAATCAGGAATGAACTTCCATTCACAATTGCTTCAAAGAGAATCAAATACCTAGGAATCCAACTTACAAGGGATGTAAAGTACCTCTTCAAGGAGAACTACAAACCACTGCTCAGTGAAATAAAAGAGGACACAAACAAATGGAAGAATATACCGTGCTCACGGATAGGAAGAATCAGTATCGTGAAAATGGCCATACTGCCCAAGGTTATTTATAGATTAAATGCCATCCCCATCAAGCTACCAATGAGTTTCTTCACAGAATTGGAAAAAACTGCTTTAAAGTTCATATGGAACCAAAAAAGAGCCTGCATTGCCAAGATAATCCTAAGTCAAAATGACAAAGCTGGAGGCGTCACACTACCTGACTTCAAACTATACTACAAGGCTACAGTAACCAAAACAGCATGGTACTGGTACCAAAAAGAGCTATAGACCAATGGAACAGAACAGAGTCCTCAGAAATAATACCACACATCTACAGCCATCTGATCTTTGACAAACCTGAGAGAAACAAGAAATGGGGAAAGGATTCCCTATTTAATAAATGGTGCTGGGAAAATTGGCTAGCCATAAGTAGAAAGCTGAAACTGGATCCTTTCCTTACTCCTTATATGAAGATTAATTCAAGATGGATTAGAGACTTAAATGTTAGACCTAATACCATAAAAACCCTAGAAGAAAACCTAGGTAATACCATTCAGGGCATGGGCATGGGCAAGGACTTCATGTCTAAAATCCCAAAAGCAACGGCAGCAAAAGCAAAAATTGACAAATGGGATCTAATTAAACTAAGGAGCTTCTGCACAGCAAAAGAAACTACCATCAGAGTGAACATTCTTTTGTAAGTAGGTTGTATTAAGGGAGGTTTTTGCTATCATTCTCTTCTATTTTTAAGAGTTGGAGAAAAACTGTTACTGCTTAAGGTGACCAATGAAGTCTGTTTGGGTCATGTAAGAAATGTGATCCTGTGGTTCTAAGAACAGCAATAGAAGCAGAGAATGAATGTCCTTTGGAAACAAGATCCATTGTTTTGCCAATGGAGACTAAACTAACTTGGTGTAAAGGTAAGAATTGTTCTTTAAAAACAAACAAACAAACAACAACAACAAAAAACCTCTCCTTAAATACATACATGGGCTATTCAGAAGTTTTTTCCTCTAAGAAATCATTCAATTTTTCACTCAACCCACTTATTAGATGTTAAGCTCTGTGCTAAATACTGAAAATGTAAATATAACTAAGACCTGGTCACCATCTTTGTAGAATCTCATAAAGGTAGGAGAGGCAGACAGCTAAGTGAATGTTGGATAGTACATTTTGATAAGTGACAGAAAAAAAAAAGGCAAGGAAAATGTACAAAAGAGAAGCAATGGACTGAGAAGGTGAAGGTTCAGTCAAATCTGTTCAAAAAAGCAACAGAACTTATTTTGCAGGATAAATTGGATTTTGCCTAGCTCATATGTATGGAAATATTATAATAAACCAAGTAGAGAAGAACATGCACAAAAACGACATATGAAACACCAGAGAACCTTTGGTACTCCAGTATGGATGGAACACAACACAGTGTGGTAGACTCACTTTAAGGTCTCTCCCTCCCATGATCTCTACCTGCTGGTCTTCATACCAGCATGTAATCCTCTCTCCTTGACTATGGGCAGGAACTGTGATTTGCTTTTAACCAATAGAATATGACTAAGGTGTTCTCCCCTGAACTCTAATCGCAGACATTCAACTGATTAGCTGGCAATTCCACATGGGAAATCAAGCCTAATTCCTACCCTTAATAGTTCTACAGAGTATTACTTGGTTTGACAGCCTGCTGAGTAATTCATTATCCCAGTTGAGTCTCATGTGCTTCATCTCTTAAAGGGAGTAACAATAATACCCAGCTCATAGAAGTGTTTTAAGGATTAAGTGAGATGATACATGTGAAGCACTGGTAGTTGCATCTCACAAATTAGTTTCAATTAATGCAAAGATGGTATGGAAATATAATGATGTTGTCCCAAAAACACTTCCAACAAAATATGCCCAAACCTAAACTGTGTTCCTCCATATCTTCACTCATTCTGTGGCTGCATTCTAAAATACCCTTCTTTTTTGCCCTGTCCACTTCAGATGGAATATCATCTCTCAGTACTCAATGAATTAACCTCTCAACACCCATGGATTACTTGATTCTGAACCACTAGAGTTACTAATACAAATGTGCATTTCTGAACCCCAGAAGCTTCGATAACCTGTGCTCTAGACTAAGGATTCAATGCTCAATTTTGTATGAAGGCATTTCAGACTTGCAGAGAGGCACCCCTCAACATAAACCTTGCAGAGACATGCTTTTTGATCAACACAAACCTTTAGGACAAAACAAGCCTTGCAGAGACACGCTTTTTGATGAAAAGATGACTCACCCTAACTTTTTTTTTTTCTTTTTTCTTTCTTTTTCTTTCTTTTTTTTTTTTTTTTTTGAGACGGAGTCTCGCTCGCTCTGTCGCCCAGGCTGGAGTGCAGCAGCACGATCTCAACTCACTGCAAGCTCCGCCTCCCGAGTAGCTGGGACTACAGGCACCCGCCACTGGGTCCAGCTGATTTTTTGTGTGTTTTTTAGTAGAGACGGGGTTTCACCATGTTAGCCAGGATGGTCTCGATCTTCTGACCTCGTGATCCGCCCGCCTTGGCCTTCCAAAATGCTGGGACTACAGGCGTGAGCCACCGCACCCTGCCCTTTTTTTTTTTTTTTTTTTTTTTTTAATTTACACCAAAAAGTACTATCACCAGAGTAAGAAGGCCACACACAGAATGGGAGGAAACATTTGCAAATCATGTATCTGATAAAGAACTAACTTTCAAAATATATAGAAAATGTCTAAAATTCAACAACAAAAACAAAACAATCCAATTCAAAAACGGGCAAAGGAGTTGAAAAGACATTTCTCCAATGATGATATATAAATGACCAATAAGCACATGAAAAGATACACAATGTCACCAACCAATAGGGAAATGCAAATCAAAACTACCATGAGATAGCATCCGACTATGATTAAAAAAATACAGAAAACAAGTGTTAATAAGGATATGAAGATATAAGAACTCTTGTTTACTGTGAGTGGGAATATAAAATGGTACAATCGTTGTGGAAAAATAATGTCAGTTCTTCAATAAAGTAAAAGAAATAGTATTACCATATGATCCAGCAAGTTCACTTCTAGATATACCATACACCCCCAAAATTAAAAGAAGATTCTCAAAAACGTATTTGTACACCTATGTTCATGGCATCATTATTCATAATAACAAAAACATGGGAGCAACACGAACATCAATTGCATCAGCAGATAAATGGATAAGCAAAATGTTGCATATACTTATAACAGAATATTATTAAGCCTTAAAAAGGAAGAAAATTCTGGCATATGCTACAACATAGATGGAACTTGATGACATTATGCTAAGCAAAGTAAGTCAGTCACAAAAAGAAAACATTATGATTCCACAAATATGAATTATTTAGAGTAGCCAAAATCTTAGAGACAGAAAATAGAATTGTTATTTCCAGGGGCTGGATGAAGCAAGTAATGGAGAGTTATTATTTAATGGTTATAGAGTTTCAGTTTTATGAGATGAAAAGAGTTTTGGAGATGGACAGTGGTGATAGTTGTACAACATTATAACTGTATTTAAAACTACTGGAGGAAAAAAAAAAGAAATATGGCCAAGGTGATGGATTGTCTCTATTTTGAATCCACTCTATTACATAAGACTACATTTTTTCTCGCAGACATGCTAGACTTTTTCTACTGACTTAAGTAAGAAGCCATTTTACAAAAGCCCACATTTGCAAAGCATCATGGGAAGCATCTAAGAGTTGCAGAATTTCTCCAGCCAACACTAGAGGGAAGCTAGAATCCTTCAGTCCTGCAAATAAATTCTGCCAACAGCTTGAGTGACTTTGAAAGTGGATCCCTTCCCTGTGTAATTTTAAAATGAGAACCTATCTCTGGCCAATACCTTGATTGCAGCTTTATGAGATCCCGAGGAGAGGTTGTAACTACTCCAGGTCAGGCTCCTGACTCACAGAAACTGAAATTTAAAATTTCTCTTATTTTTCAACTGCTACATTTGTGGCAATTTGTTATGCCACAATTGATAACTAATAAATGGTTAGGAGGAAGTAGAGAGAAAGACAAGGATATAAAGCATAGAGAGCCTTACATGCCATGCTAATGATGGATTGGACAGTGTTTTAGTAGAATCAGTAATACCAGATAAGGTCCTATTGCACAGCCTAGTAAAGAAAGGCTAACGCCTGAAGAGACATACCTTTCTGAATGATGGTTGGGGAAGAAAAGGGAAGACTTTAAATATATTGCCCCCACACATACAGAATACCTATTTATACTAAAAACATAGAATAATTAAACAATCATTCATTTAACCTATGATATGACTTGGCTGATGTCCCCACCCAAATCTCATCCTGAATTATACTCCCATAATTCCCACACATTGTAGGAGAGGGACGCAGTAGGAGATAATTTGAATCATGGGGGCGGTTTCCCCCATACTGTTCTTATGGTAGTGAATAAGTCTCATGAGATCTAATGGTTTTATCGGGGTTTCCACTTTTGCGTCTTCCTCATTTCATCTTGCTGCCAACATGTAAGAAGTGCAGGTGGGGTGCTGTGGCTCACGCCTGTAATCCCAGCACTTTGGGAGGCCGAGAGGGACAGATCACTAGGTAAGGTGATAGAGACCATCCTGGCCAACATTCTCTAACAAAAATACAAAAATTGGCTGGGCGTGGTGGTGGGCACCTGTAATCCTAGCTACTTGGGAGGCTGAGGCAGGATAACCACTTGAATCCGGGAGGGGGAGGTTTCAGCCCAGATCTTGCCACTGCTACTCCAGCCTGAGGACAGAGAGAGACTCTGTCTCAAAGAAAAAATAAATAAATAAAGAAGAAGAAGTGCCTTTCGCCTCCCGCCATGATTCTAAGACCTCCCCAGCCATGTGGAACTGTAAGTCTAATTAAACCTCTTTTTCTTCCCAGTCTCAGGTATGTCTTTATCAGCAACATGAAAACGGACTAATACAACCTGTATTTGTTAAATGTTTACTACATTATAAATACTATATTTTTAACTACCTGGAAGTGGTAAGGAAAATGACTAATACCTTTTTTAAAAAACACGTTTATGGCTGGGCACGGTGGCTCACGCCTGTAATCCCAGCACTTTGGGAGGCCGAGTTGGGTGGATCACAAGGTCAGGAGATCGAGACCATCCTGGCTAACACGGTGAAACCCCCTCTCTACTAAAAATACAAAAAATTAGCCAGGCGTGGTAGTGGGCACCTGTAGTCCCAGCTACTCGGGAGGCTGAGGCAGGAGAATGGCGTGAATCCAGGAGGCGGAGCTTGCAGTGAGCGGAAATCCAGCCACTGCTCTCCAGCCTGGGAGACAGCAAGACTCTGTCTCAAAAAAAAAAAAAAAAAAAAAAAACAAGCAAAAAAAAAAAAACAAAAAACAAACAAACAAAAAAAAACACGTTTACACAAGTCTGGATTTAATGAAAAATTTAGAAATTTCACCATGTGGTTGATCAAGTCTATTTTCTCTGGCACTGGCTCCAAGGGGCACAATGTGTAAATGTTTCTGGAATCCACTAGTTTTCATTAATAAATTAATATATTAATGGTATGAAAAGGGCTCAATAAAAGAGATCAAGGAAATATTTTCACCCAGGAAGAGGGTAGATTCATTATGCTAAACCCAGTGAAGAATTGCTATCTCAAAAATATAAGGGAAGCAACATTAATTAAAGAAGCTAAAAGGATATCAAGAGTGAAAAGAAAATTACAGCTTTAATTTTCTCCAGGGATGCTGTTTCCTCCTTTTAATTCTAGATTCCAGGTTAATTGATATGTGCTTAGACAACTTGCTTCCTTTCTTTTTTATGATAATTAAGTTGTTTGATTACATTTAGAAGATATATATGTGTATATATATATCTTTGGTTTGTAGATTATCACCTCTTAGATAGGAGCTTCCTGATTTTATTCCCCACTGGTCAAGCAGAAGTAGTTACCAGATTTCAATAATAGTCCCAACCATTCAGGGGTCAGTTTCTTCGAATTTAGCAGATAGAAGCAAGCGGTAAAGAAATTTAAGAAAATAATTGTCCCAATATATAGTCAATATAAAATGGGTTATTTTTTTCTTTGGTTTCACACAATTTTGGAGGCCAGGCGCATTTAATCATAAAGATTGCCACATTATCTAATATTAGAACAGGACAGCTTTGTTTTTGACAACCTAACTCGACAATATCAACTGTGTTTAATAAAGACATAAATGTATTTTTCATCTCCTTCCTGCACACTGATAATACAGATATTTACCAAGAATTTTTTTCAAAGCTTCTGATTCATGGTACATGTGTTACTATCGATTAGCCCTCTATTCTATGAGCTCCTTAAAACTATAAAATAAGTTTTTTGTGATAGCTAATCTTCAAAGATCCTCCCAATACTCCATGCCTTCCAGTGTTTGTGCCTTGAGTAGGCCCCTCTCCTGGGATCTGGCTGATGCAGTTGAAACCATCTCTATAAACTGTATAAAATTAACCAGAAAGAAGATGGGAAACAATGAAAATAAACCAAGCTTGCAGCATATTCAGCATTCATCACTGGGTCAGCTTGGCCTGTAACCTGCTTCCTCATAGTTGTTTGCTGCCTATTGTCCTAGAGTTTCACAGGCTTTAAATTATAGTTTCCCTTTACTGTTCTATGGATAACAACTTGAACATAAGGGAATATAATTTGCCCTTTGGGATTTGCCTTCAGTTCCTGCATGCTGATGAAACTACTGACTCAGCTGTTCTGAAGGACCCCACCGATGCCAGCAGATCTAAGGGACCCCACGAGGAGCTTATTTGCCAAAGACTGCAGTTTCTGCATTCTGGTGATTTCATTTCCCTTATCCTGAACCAATCAACAACCACAGTTTTTCAGCCCTCACTCTCCATGGTTCCCTTAGAAACCCCAGACCAAAACTCCTTGGGGAGATGGATTTGAGGGTTTCCTCCCATCTCTTACTTTGACACAACAATTAAAACCGTCTCTGTGGCAAACCCTGCTTTCTCAATGTACTTGGTCTGGTACTGTGACAAGTTTATAGCCAATTCAACTTAACAGAAATTAATTCTGTGTGATGGTCAAGGCTACAATAGAAGAAACCTTGCAATTTGGGCCTTGGTGTCATGGGATACTTGTGCGGAAGGCCAGCTACCATGTAAGATGTTATAACACCATGAGACCACCAGATCGTAAGGAAATATAAGTTATCGATGTAGAGGCCATGTGGAAAGACAGATCCCCAGCCAACTCTGAACTCTTCCAGCCAAACCAGCCCAACTGCCAGACTTGGGAGTGAAGAAGACACATTAGTCATCTAGCAAGGTTCATCTAGCCACCCAAGTGCGCCAATATTTTATCTCAATCTCATGGAAAGGCTCCAACAACTGACCAGCTAAGTCCAATCAACCCACAGAGTTGTGAGAGAGAGGAGAAATTGATATTTTAAGCCACTAAGTTCTGGGATACTTTATCATGCCATAATAGATAAATAAAATATTTACTCACTGAAAAAATTGGTTTATTACCTATGCTGGTATATTTGCCACCTGTAACTTCATGAGAAGGTTAAGAACAGAAACCTGAATTTTGCATAAATCACACTTTTAAGAGTAAAATTTTTATGAACCTGTATAAGCAAGAACTTTTCTGCCTTTCTGACTTTCAAATAGTTTTATTTCTCATTGGATGAGAAATTTTAGCACTGGCAGATATTCACAAAAAATATTTCAAAAATTTGATTCTCTTATTTCTGAAAAAAATCACAATGTGAAGTCATTCATATAATAGATGCTGGCCTCTGTCAAAATTGATTTTCCCCTCAAAATTTATCCAGACCTTCAATTTTTACCAAGAAACATATCTTTCTTGGAACACTCAGTTTCTCTTACTTTCCATGCCTGCAGTAGTGGTTGGCTTACATATCACCACACCATTTACATCATTTGATTTATTGAATAAAAGAATTCAGCAAGTATATTTGAGTGGTAACAATATACCTAGCACTACAATAGGTGCTGGGAATGGAACAGTAAACAAAGTTGACTTGGTCCTTAACCATTTAAAGCTTACAGATTAGTGGATGTGACCATCACTAGAGGATTCCAATTTTTTATCACAGACTTCTTAGCTTCTAAATCATTTTTTTCATGATGCCCCTAGACAAAATAAATACCTAACATTCTGTTTAGTAAGTGAAGTCCACACATCTTAGTAAATATTTTTGTTCTGACTACTAGTAATTGCATAAAAATAATACATAAATTTAAGGAAAAATGCTGCTACTTCATTCTTGAATAACCACAATAAATAATGAGACGTATGCAGCCATTGGGCATTGCACAAGTTCTCAAATGCTGGAATCATCCTGGACACCACTATCCTCATCTTTTACTCTACATTGATTTATATGTGGTACTTTCTTTTTATTACAAGAACCACTGAAAACTCAGCTTTTCAAGGATATAATGACATCAAAGGGAATGCAGCACCATCTAATAATATACAAATGGAGAACTATTTTGTTCTTGTGGTTCATGTAGCTCCCACTGGTGGGTTATCATTGTTTTTCTTTCAAAAATTTAAAATATCCTGGTGCACCCCTGTGAGTTTACTGCAGTGTGCCACTTCTTCTGCGTGGGCACTTTGGGAATCAAGGAAAAGATGAAGAGTATGTAATCACTAGCCTGGTTGCAATGGAGGAGTTGGATGATTGCACGGATTTCTCTCATAGGGTAAGCACACATCTGCTACCAGATTAAAGTGTGACGCAAACTTGCTTCATCAAAATAACAACATGGCAAGATTCATCAACTTTCTGAATTATTTGTGAGTAGGCAAAATCGTATCTATTTAATTCATAAAATCTAATGGTCAGTTACATCAAAGTAAAGTTTGTAGTTAAAATGATTAATTATTCATGCCAGAGGCTATAAATGCAGGAGAAAAAGTTACCTAAAATACAGAAAGTATACATTTCTCCCCTGGATACAACATTTTATCTTTTAATATAGAAAAAAAAAATCTTCAGATTTCAGAGACTCAATAGGATTGGGGATATAAAAGTCCTGACTGACTAGATGGTTGTACCTAGAGAAAACAAGCTCCAACTCAGCACTTTTGTTACCCATTTATCATACAATATAGTACACAATTTATGACATTTCTTACACCTGCTTGAAACAAATTTAGTCTTTATTTTTCAAAAGTTAGTCAGGTTTTATATAAAATAAAATATCAGGCTTTTGTTATTATAGTAAAAAACAATTCAATGTACAAAAATTTCATGACAAGATGCTTTAGGTAATTTTATATTGCATCACTTAATAAAAAAGAGAACTTGAAAAAGAAGAAATTACTTCAGCTGTTTGTGAAATATCAAATTACCTTAGCGTGTATTTTAAGAGAGCTTGTTATATGTCAGGCTATTTACATGTATTCACAGCTAACAATAAAATGTTTGCTATTATTAGCCAATTAACTTTCCTAGTGTGGAAATTGCACACTGCCAACCCATGCGCCACCTTTACTTGGTAGTGATGTTCTTGGGTCTACACCACTGATATATTTTTTAAGGTAAAATTAGCATTTCAAATTGGGTTATTTCACAAGGAATTCTGGATTATCAGCTTTCCTTATATACTTTGGAAGATCTTGGAGACTTGGCCTTGAATGATTGAGCTGGGCTGTGTGAGACTGTGCCTTTAAGTGGAAAGTTCACTATGTAGTTTATCACATTCCCCATCACACGGTTTTCTTACACCTGACTTATTTAACTTGTTCATAATTTATGCCTATCCCTGTAGGTATTTAAGTTTGTGAGTCCTGCTGCAAAATAGAGAATTTATCCAGATGATGTCTAAATCCTCAGAATGATTACAGGATTGTGGTAAATATTTTTAACATATATACATATATATATGTTCATATATATACTTAGTTTAACAATACATACCCATAAGTCAATATTTTTCCCACCTTTTTGGGAAAAGTACAAAAGGGAATGACAATATTTAATTTAGCTCTTCAATCCCAAGGAAGTTTTATAAACTCCATTCGCCACGGAAACTTCTTGGGTGGAAGATTTCTAGGAAAATGATTAATGAGAAGTAGTGATCATAGAAAAAAATTAATATAATACCTGGATTCGTTGTGTATATTCTAAGACAGCTAAAGGCAAATATTATTTTCCCAGGAAAACTGTTTTTAAATTACAGATTACATAAAGTATATGAGGACGTAGAACTACAAATGAGTGAAAGAAAATAAAAATACTTCACCTCCTCCCTGCACAAACCCTACCAATCATTTTAACCATACAACATACTTTAATCCTTATATTTACTTTTTTTGCATTGTTATTCTAATTTAAAAAAACAATTTGAAGTGAGTTGCAAAATAAAATACAATATGGAATAAGGTCATTAAAATGCAGAAAAACATAAGCACAAGGGCACAGGCATCTTAGTTGATTCAATTGTGTTTGTGCACTGAATTTAGAACTGTATTTTGTTGCATCTACAACAAAAATGTATGTATATGTGTAGAGACTTGATAAACAATTCTGCCTATACTAGAATGTATGCAAATGTATCTAAACAAACATTTCTTCATAAAATTTAAAGGTGGGTATACCATGTGATACGTTGATAGTGAGTTTTGACAATATGTTAAAAAATAATAAAAATAAAATAATGAAAGTTGAAACAAGTGTAACAGACAGAATTCTAAGACGGCCCCTATGATTCCCTCTCCCTGATGTATATTCTCCGTATAATCCTCTCCACTTGACTGTAAGTATAATGGATTTTAATCTCATGATTAAGTTATTCTATAGGGCAAAGGTGAAAGGATTTTGCTGATGCCGTTAAAAAACCAAGACTATTGACTTTGAGTTAATCAAAAGTTTATTCCAAGTGGGCCTGATCTAATCAGGTAAACCCTTAAAAGGGACTGGTCCCTTTGTAAAGGAAGAGAGTTGAGGCACCACCTCAGAGAATCTCTTGCTAGATTTGAGGAAGTACCATGTTGTGAGAGGCCCTGCAGAGAGGACTATGCAGTAAAGAATCTGCAAGACTTAACGCATCAGCCCTGGCTGATGACCAGCAAGAAAATGTGGACTTTAGTCCTACAACCATGATGAATTGAATTCTGCCAACAAACAGAGGGCTTGAAAGAAGACTCAGAGCATCATATGAGCTTGCAGCCCAACCAACATCTTGTTTTCAGCCTGGTGTGACTCTGAGCTGAGGACATAGCTAACCCATTTCTGGTTCTTGACCTATGGAACCTGTGACATAATAAAGAGCTGTTGTTGTTTAAGGCTATAAATGTGTGGTAAATTGTTATGCAGGAATAGAAAACAAATACAACAACATAGAGTTTATTTCTCTTTCATGTAAAAATAGCCTAGAGGTGAGTAATCCAGGACTAATCTGTTGTCTGAGTCATCAGGATCCTTATCTTGCTGCTTCGCCATTCTTAGTATGTCACCTCATGGTATAAAATGGTGCCTCAAAAGCAAGCTATCACATCTACTAGTAGACAGTAGGAAAAATGAGGGTAAAAAGTAGGCATTTTCCTCTGAGAAGTCTAGGAATCACAAAACACTTGTGATTTTATCTCTTTGGCCATTATTTAGCTACATGGCATGTGCAGTTGTGTAAAGTAATGATTTTGACAATCTGAAGAAACAGAAAATTAGCATGTAACTGACGTATCTATCTCTTTTAAATGAAAGCTATCTTAAGGAATAGATTCTAACAAATTTGTGGTTATTCTATTATTTTGAAAGAGGAATCCATATGCTTTACAAATTATATTATATATGAATGTCAGACTTCATATCAAATCACAGTTCCACAACTTAATATATGGCTTGAGAGTCAAGTAAGTTTGGTTTTGTAATCTGTAAAATTGAGGCAATTATTCCAATTTGTAGGCACTCTTAGATTAAGTGAAAATACATAGAGGTATAGGAGATGAAGGTGCCAATTATGCAATGTTACAATACAGTATGGTAGCTGCGTTCACTTACTAAGGAGTATGGGTCATCAGGTTGCCCTACTGAGTGAGGAATACTATTTTTCAGCACTTGGACAAATATGTAGTTAAAACCACAGATTACTACAATATGTAACATGAATAGGAAAAAAAACTAAAGAGAAGTTGTTTTTAATCCACCACTTTGCCCATTATTTTCCTAATACTATAGGAAAATGAAATGGAATTCCAGTAGACTTGAGTATCAAAAGTATCACTACATAAATTAACAAAATAATCTATTTGATAAGGCCACTTAAGACAGCCAATTTAAATACTAAGATTTAAATTAAAGGCCACTTAAGACAGCCAATTTAACTCTTAAGAGTAATGAATTATGGTAAATGGATACTCTGTTGATTATCATTCTCATTTTCCATATGGATTGCTTAACCAATTATTTCAACTGTGACTTAAGGTTGGTTACTCTTGTTTGTATGTAGTTTTGTTAACACTGAGAAGGTCTAAATTTCCTGTTTGCTAGTGCTGGTAGATATTTGCCTGATTCCTTATTAGATAGAGTATATTTTGTTCACTGAGGTTAAAATGAAATTAGGGGAGATCATTAAGACAGAGCTCCATTTTCTTTATGTGAAATATTTACATCAACTGTTTCATTTCTCAACAATCATTTCTCTGATTTTAGCTGTAGTATCAGGAAATAGTCTTTAAAAATGTATTGATGGATTGAAAATTGTACCAGGTGTTGTGATGCAGATTTCAGATACTTCCTGTAAGTTGAATCAAATCTGACAAGAGGTTTATGAATGATACAAATACATATGCCCCCATATAAGTATTCATCATTCTCAATTAATTGCTCTATAAGATGAAATAATGTACAGCTAACAATCAGAATTAGAGCCACCTAATACTAAACTTGATTCTTTCTCACACAAAATATGAAATTAAATTATCTAATCTGGTGATTGATTTTAGAAGAAAGGTAATATGTTTTGAGGGGATTTACAGAGGACTACTTGATCACATATATTTTGAATTAATATGTGTGTGAATTGATAGTATTTCTGTTGAATAATATATATACACATATATAGTGCACATATATCTATATGTATATGTATTTATATATGTGTATATGCATTATCTTATAGACATCTATATATGTACTTGTGTGCCACATATGCTTTCATTTCAAGAACAATAGCAATAGCAAATTCTTTTGCAATAAAAGCAAAGAGAAATTTTAGGAAATGCACATCTATTCTTGTTTCATTCAATTCTTTTTCTCAGTTTATGCTTATGTACAAGACATCTGGAAATTAAAGACCTATAGATAAAAGAAAGTAAACATTAAAAATAATACAAATTCAGGCCAGGTGTAGTGGCTCATATCTGCAATTTTAGCACTTTGAGAGGCCAAGGTGGGTGGATGGCTTGAGCCTAGGAGTTTGAAACCAGCCTGGACAACAAGGTGAAATCCCATCTCTACAAAAGATATAAAAGTAGCCAGGTATTGTGGTGCACACCTGTAGTCCCAGCTACTAGTGAGGCTGAGGTGGGACAATCACCAGAACCTGGGAAGTCGAGTTTACAGTGAACTGAAATCACACCATTGCACTCCAGCCTGGACAACACAATGAGACTGTCTAAAAAAATAATAATCATCATCATACAAATTAAACAACAAAAGAACTGTTCATAATATGAGTTTATATAAGTATGTAGAGGAATATCTTGCTTAAGATTGATAAATCCATGAAGATGATATTTTAAACCCACAGATTTTGACTAAAAATATCAAGTAATTATGAAAAAAATTAGAATAAAATGTCACATTCATTTTATCATGTTTTTAATTATGATTTGTCTTTGTTACATTGGACATAACACAAACTATGATCACTGAAAACTCATACATTTCCTGATTATATTTTGTTAATAATCTGTTTCCTAATGATAATAATTTTGAGAGTTTCAAATACCGGTTTTGTAGAAAATTCCTTTTTTAAAGGGAAAGAAAAAATCTGAATTATAAATAATTGAGCCCTATTATTGTCTGCACGTGGGCCGGCGAGTACGAGAAAGTGGAGTAGTTAGCCTTAATTATCTGGATAATTTATTTCTGTCAACCCAGCCTTGGTGCCCTTTCCTTTCAAAACTGAAAAGTTATATTAGAAATTATAGTTCGTCTTAAAGGAACTATAACATTAGAGATGACATTTCAGCACATTTGTGGATAAGTTATTTTCACTATGTCACCTTTTCCTGTGATAGTTGTGCAGTGTTCCTATCCTAGGCTAGAGATTGAAAGAGTAGATGACAGGAGGGTCAGGGGACTCTTCTCTCTCCCTTGGAGGCTCCTACCATTGCCGTCTGCAATCAGATTGTTAGCATGTCAGCTCAGTCTGTCAGAATCCCCTTAGTGCTGCTCAGCCAGCTGAGAGAAAATACCTTGTGTACTGGCTGTGGATGTCCCTTAACAACACCCAGCCACTCAGTCATGCAGCCTAAATGGGGCAGCAGACAGCACCTTCACACCAGTGTACGGTAACTGAGATTTCCATCGATGTGTCCTGACCTTATAAGAAGCGCCACAAAGGGCCAGGGTGAAGAGCCCAGAAAGGCTTGATTGCTACTAACCTTCTCTTGTCTGTTAAAAATGGCAGCTTCTTTTACTCCAGTCACTCAGAAACAAATGTAATAAAACAATCTTTACTCAGAAAACCAATAAAGCATTTCTTTTATGCAGTGATGAAACACAACCACTAGATGACACCAAGAGATAGTTTCTATGTCTGATTAATATCCTGTACTCAGTTGTCTGTTCAAAGGTGACATTCTCGCTAAGATTTTCACTGAGATCACAGATGCAGGCCAATTAAGTGATCTAAGTTTTTTAAGTTGTCTTGCTTTGATATTATCAATTATCATCTAATCAAGAAGACAAAGTCAAACAGGAACAAAATAAAACAAAATACAAAGCAAAAAGCAGATATGGCGTCATTTGGACACTCAGTCTTAAACATTTCCACTTCCGTTTCTTGCTGTCTGTACCATTAATAAGATACTCCCAGTGAGTCATTACTGTGATTTAGAAAAGTTCTGCCAAAAATCTCTATCATAAATCCTTCTCAGGGGCTTGAAATTCAATCATAATATTCTCTCCACACTACATGTATAAGCCAAGTCTCAGCAATATGCTAATATATTTTACACAGTTGTAAACAATTGGCCTGCGTATGCATTCCTGTCAGAAAGAGAAAAAACATAAAGACTAATAAGATTTAACTTTCAAATGATTATCCGTATTTCCTTCAAAAAATAACCAGTTTCATCCCAGATTTTATATGCTGATGGTTCATTGCAAATTGACATAATTTGTATTTTGGGAGCAGTCTTAAACTTTAAAACATTAGCTTTTGTATATAGTAGAGTACTGTTGTAATAGCAGGATATCTATATAATAAGAGTTGCATGCAAATTTCAAAATCTACTACTTGACTAGTAAAATTCTTCAGAAGTCCAAGAGCATAAAGAAACAGTTAATATTAAATACATAATTCTAATAACTATTGCTTGAAACTTCTTGGTAAAGTTTCTATGTGCAGCTTTGAAAATATAATGGATTTCATTATTTTAGCCATTTCCATATGGCAAACAAAATTGCAGTTTTTCAAAATATATATTTACTATCAGAAAAATTGTATATTGATTAAATAATGGGAAAACTCAGTGCTCTTGGTCATAAAAGGCATACAATTATCTCTAAAATAAAATGTGTGGAAAATAGCAGAACACAAGATCATACTCATGTATTAAATATTAATTTAGTAAATCACATGTACATCCATTAATTACAAAAGTAAAATGACAAGAAAAAACAAATATGACTTCAATCTGAAATAACTATTTTTTTGAAAACACTACATTCTACTCTGATTATTTAGGACATCCTTTCTGTTTCCTTTGTGGTTTTTGGAACATTATATGTGTGATTTTCCTGAATTTTATGGGATTTTCTGACATTATGGCAAGATTTTCTAATTTAAATAACACTTATATCTTGGAGTCAATATGCAAAGGTATATTTCACATTAACTCGTTAAAAAGTCTTAGTTAATTGGCATAAGAAATGTGTATACCTATATAGACCACATCTTGTTTTTTTTTTTTTTTTTTCTTTTTTTCTCAAGTGAAAAGCTTAGGATGGATTCACTAAAATCTTGGTTTGTTTCCAATGGTAAAATGTTAACTTTATTATAAATTGTGTGTACCTATTTTTCATTAGAATTCCTCTGAAATTCCATGAGATTGTAGAAAATTAGTCATTCAAAAATATTTTACTTTTAGAATAAATTTATAATTTTAAAAAGTTAGCCATTTTGTTTTATTGAAATATATAGATGGGAGGAAGGTCTTACAGTTTTATACCAATCGCTTATTTTCCCTGAGGTTCTATTGAGTTACTTCTTCTCTGTTGAATTAACTGTGTTAACTTTGCACTTCAGAGAAAAATGTGGATTTCAAGTCTATAAAATGAAACACACACACACACACACACACACACACACACTCACACACGCCTTATTCTGAAATACCATGCAGAGCACTACAGCTTTGTAATGCCATGATGTGTTAACTCTTCCTTTGTGTTGAAGTCCTGAATCAGTAGGTGTTATCTTGAAAATCCCATTAATAGAAGTTATATAGAGACAAGGCAATGGAAAGAAAAGTAGCCCTGAAATATTGTAATGCACAGTTGAAATGAGTGTATTAAAGATGAAATATCAAGTTTAATTATATATTTTTTGTTTGTTTTGCATCTTTTGTTTTTTTTTTTTTATGTCCTAACCTTTTCAGTCACTTAAACAGAGATTTTTTTGTCATTTGATTATATTTATGGAAAAGCTTCAATTACTAACCATCTGAGTTTTAGAGGGAGACCTCACAAAGCAGCTTAAAATAATTTGGCTGTCTAATTTATTTTTCTTCCTTTTCTTGATAGAGATATTTTCTTTATTTTTCCCTCCATTTACAGGTGCAGAATTAAAGAACATGTTCGCTCACTATATTATTGATGCACTTAAGTGGAGTGTTCCAAAGCATGTAATTACCATGTAGGCTTATGGCCCTGAAGTAGCCCAGGATAGTGGTGCTGCATATCCATGATTTGAAGGACATACAGTGATGATTATAGAGGCAGTACTCTACATCCATTCTAGCCCTTTTGTGTTTAGCTGGTTGTCATGGCAAATAATTGGATAGAATTTAAGCCACTTTCTTCCAAGTGGGAAATTCATAATTTTACCCTTTACCTAATTTTGTAGATACTTTTAAAGAATCTTAAAGTTTCTACAGGAATGACGTAGAGCAGTGTGGGAAAAATTTTTCACATTCAGCAGTCTCCTCAGAAATTAAACTTCTGTGTAGGGGGTAAATAAATCAATTTCCATTCTCATTAAATGGCTTTATTTTCCTATAACTAAGCCACAGACTTTGAGTTCCTTCATTAAAACAAGGCCAATGTGGATTACTTTGACAGCTTCCAAGATTAATGGAAAAACAGAGTAAAATATTGAAATCTTATTAAATTTTAGCTAAAATGACATTTTGCCTACAGTCCTGTCTGCAAAAGCTTAAAACCTTTTCAAAACACAGCTGATGGAGGAAATTGTAACTAGAAATGGTTTATGCTAATAGCATAATAGGGTTTGTCATAGGGAGGGTATTAATTGACCCAAAGGATATGTAAGTCAGGTAATAATGATACATTTCATGATTACTTTCTGTTTTAGTTGTATAATATTGAAAGATAAATGTTTTATAATATATCCTCCTTTTATTTGTAAAATACAGTTACAAAACCTTCAAAAATTTAGAATTGATGGATTTTAGTCATTATCCAGCTCAATTATTATCTGAGGTATCATTCAGCCAAATTTTATTTAATGAACACCCTTTGAATACTAGTTCTCTGTTAACAATTGAGAATAATGAGATAAACAATCTTTTAAAAGAATAAACAAAATCAAATAGTCTTACCCTCAAGAAGCTTACATTCTAGAAATATCAAGATATGAAAAATTATGGCCAAGACAATTGTAGCCATTTGATACAGACCAGAATCCAAGTTCATATTTCCAAAACTGTCATTCTTTGGACAAAAGTCCCCTGTGTCAAGGTTCCCTGCTGTTTAATTACAATGTTGCATAATCCCTTTTACATTTATCAGGACCTGAATGCTAAATCACATAGTGGAGAGCACAAGGTAGAAATTGTATGGAATCCTCAGGGATGTGATATGTTTCTCTAAGATTAGAATTCTTCTTCATGCCCATAATCACTTACTTCTAAGTAAAGGTAAGGAAAATTTTCATAAAGAATTGGGAAACCATATAAACAGTGGAGAAAAGGCATAAAAGGTAAAAAAGGGAGACAGAAATGGAACCAAAAAGCAGATGATCTTGATAGTAATACTTAAAATACCTACTGTTTGTATCTTTAAATTTGAATTAAAGTTTTGACTTACTCCATGTCTGACAGACCACAATATTTAAAGAAATTATAAAATCATTCATCCGGAAAATACTAATATGATGTAGTACAATTTGTGAATGTCTAATCTCAATCATGCTGTGACATGTGGGAAACAAAAAAAAAAAAAAAAAAAAAAAAAAAAAAAAAAAAAAAAACAGAATAACGCTGTTCAAGATACAACTAAAATTAGATCCCGGAGGTCCTGTTACAGCCTAAGAGTAATACCAGGTCACTGCTACAAAAAGTTTTATTGTACAGTCACTAAAAGATATATTTACTCTGCAAATCCTAACAAGAACAGACATCATTGTATATATAGTATAGTGTGACACAGTAGAAACAAAGTTCTTGCAAGTTAGGAAATCCCTTTTTCCACAAATATGCTAGTTATTATTCAGTCATTGGAAAACCAAGTGTTCTTTTATTTCCTACTTAGCATTTTGAGTTTCTATTTGCCCTCATTTAGTATTAGGATGAAAACAAAGGTAGCATATCAGATATGGGCTCTTTGAGATCCGTTAAATAAAATCAAAGTATGATCAATTATCACAGTGTTAAAATTAAACATTATAAGAAAGGACATACCTATGAAAAACTAACAAAGAAACACAGCAAAGAACAAAATGTCTTTGGAAAGACACGTAAAATATGTGTCCAACAAGGAGAAACAGAAAAACTATTCAAAAGTTTAAGTCTTTTCTTTGCAAAGGTCTATAAATGACCACCAAGTGAGCTAAAATATTATTATTATTGCTCAACTGAATTTATGCAAGTATCATATTATTCTAGTTTGCTGGTATGGGAGACATTTTTCCTAGGACAATTTAAGGTTAAGTGTATAAACTAAAACGTATAAGTTTTGATAGTAACTGAATTGCATGCCAAAGAAGCTACAAACTGTAGTTCACTAACACAGAAAAAAAAATTGTTTATCATGACTGGCATCTTTTTGCTATAATATGTATCTATCTTCATTATTCTTACTCATAGGTAATGTTTGTTTACATAACTTTTGGTCTCATTTGTCATTTGGGATCTTCAGTAATAGAAGACATTTCCCTTAGAGATTTACCCCAAATACATACTTTTAAATTAACATTATGTTATTGCTTTATAAGTATGTATTCAGGATTTTAAAGATCATCTTGCCAGAACATAAAATAAATAAAGGCTGGATAGATCAGAAACCATTAAAACAAACTACATTTGCTGCAAAACAGTGGCAGGGAGGCAAAGGTTTATGTTCATTTTTAAATAAAAAATTTTTATTTCATACAAAATTCTTAGTTTATATAAGAAAATATTCAAAGCTTACTCATAAATTCTCACTCCCTAGTTGTAAAAACTCCTATGTAGGATTTGCTAGATCAGAGCTTTAATAAACTGGAAGCTTCACTTCTAGTAAAAAGGTTGAAGTATTTATTGAATTGGTGAAATATTGAAAAGTTGATGTTTTATAGTTTTAACTCTTACATTTGTATTTTACCCATTTTGAATTAACAATGTAACATGAGTTCAAATTTCCCTGAACCCCCTTTGTTTAGATGCTCCATGTAAACCACTTTAAGTAAAATCAAGAAAATGAAAAATTTTGACATAGGAGAGTAGGAAATATGAATAATGTTGTTTTGTGCACATAAACATCAACTTTTATGTGACATACATGGTGGAAAAATAATTTATAGAAATATTTTAACAACAAAATGCTTTTCCCTCAGGTGCCATTATCATCATTATTATCATTACCATTATTATTTCATAAATGGAATTGGCAAATACAGACCATGAGCCAAATAAAGCTCATGGAGTGTTGTAAGTTTTTTTAAACTTAGGATATAATTTATGCACTATAAAATTCACACTTTAAAAGTGCACAATTCAGTGCTTTTTAGTATATTCACGATGTTGTGCAACTATCAAGATTATTCCAAAATATCTGTATTACTCTGAAAAGAAATGCCGTATCTATTAGCTATTACTCCCCATTACCCTTTCACCTGATATCCAGATAACCACTGATCTACTTTCTGTTTATATAAATTTGCCTATTCTGCACATATCATATAAATGCAGTCATACAATGTGGCCTTGGTGTCTGGTTTCTTACACTTGCTATGCATGTATCAGTAATTCATTCCCTTTTATGGCTGGATAATATTCCATGTATACCTATATCATATTTTAATTTTTATTCATCAGTTGATGGGCAGTTGGGTTGTTTTTACTTTTTGGTTATTATTAGTAACGCTACTATGAACAAATGGCCTGTTATACACATTGTTGTGTGAATATTGTTGTCAGTTCTCTTGGGTATATCTCCAAGAGTGGAATTGCTGCATCATGTGGTAACTCTATATTTAACTTTTTTAGAAATTGTCAAAGTGTTTTCCAAAGTATCTGTACCATTTTACATTCTCATTTAGCAATCTATGAGAATTTCAGTTTCCTCACATCCTCACTAATACTTTTATAGTTCATCTTTTTGATTATAGCAATCTTAGTAAGTATAAAGTTGTATGTCATCAGGGTTTTGATTTGCATTTTCCTGATCCATCTTCTTATATGCTTATTGGATATTTATATATCATCTGTACAAAAATATCTACATAAATCTTTGTCCATTTTTAAACTGAGCCATTTTATTGTTAAGTTGTAAGAGCACTTTATGCATTCTTGATAACAGTCTGTTATAAGATACATGATTTTAAATATTGTCTTCCATTCTTTGGATTATCTTTTCAGTTTTTCAAGCTATCTTTTTCAAAAAGATAGCTTTTGAATCTTCAAGATATCTTTTGAAAAGATATCAAATAATATCTTTTCAAGGTATCTTTTGAAACACAGAAATATTTCATTTTGATAAATTTCAATTCATCTGTTCTTTTTTGCCTTGGTTACCTTTATTTTAGCTGTCATATTTTAAAAATTGTTGTCTAAATCCAAGGTCATGATGATTAATATATTTGTTTTCTTCTTAGAGTTTTGTAGTTTTAGCTCTTACATTTAGATTTCATTCATTTTGAATTAACTTTGCGTATGGTGTGAGGTAGGGGGGCCAGACTAATTCTCTTGCTTGTGAACATCCAGTTGTCGTAGCACCATTTATTGAAAAGAGTATGCTTTCCATAGTAAATTGTTTTGCACCCTATTAAAAATTTATTGGCTGTAAACATAGGGTGTTATTTTTCAGGAATCCCAATTCTATTCCATTAATCTACATATCTATCTTAATACTAATAACATACATTTTTTCTTAGTAAAGCTTTTGTATTATGTTTAGAAATGGAGAATTGTGAATTCTAACTTTGTTTTTCTTTCTCAAGGGTATTTTGGCTATTCTGGGTCCCTTCCATTTCCATATACATTTTAGTATCTGCTTGTAAATTTCCAAAGAAATACAGCTGGGATTTTGATAGGGATTACAGACATTATGTATATAGATTAACTTAAGGAGTTTTGCTCCTTAAATAATCAAGTCTATTAATCATTGTGCAAGGGATGTAATTCCATTTATTCAGGTCTTCTTTAACTTTCTTCAACTATGTTTTGTCATTTTCAGTGTATAAATTGTTCACTTCATTTGTTAAATTATTCCTAAGCACTTTTATTTTTAAAACTATTTTAAAACAAATTATTGTCTTACTTTCATTTTTAGATTGTTCATTGCTGGTCTATAAATAGACAATCAATTTTTGCATATGGACCTTGAATCATGAAAATTTGCTGAACTTGTTCATTAGCCCCAATATTTTGCTGTTGATTTCTTAGGATTTTCTGTACACAAATAATATTGTCTACAAGTCGAGAGAGTTTTATACTTTTCACATTCCAATTTGTATGCCTTTTTTCATCAAATGTCCTTTATAAAACCTCTAGCACAATGTGGAATAGAAGTATTAACAGTGGATATTCTTGTCTATTTCCTGATCTTAAGTAAAATACTTTGAGTCTTTTACCATTAAATATGATGTTAGGTCTGAATTTTTTTGTAGATATGTTTATCAGATTGAGGAAGTTCCCATATATTCGTGGTCTGTTGAATGTTTTATCATGAAAGGGTGTTGGATTTGTCAATCTTTTGAGAAAATAGTGAAGGTTTTGACCTTGATTCTTCAACATGGTACATGAGGTATTACATTGATTGATTTTTAGTATGTTGAACCAATTTTACATTGCTGTAATTAATTGCATTTGGTTATGTTGTATGATACTTTTTCTATATTGCTGGATTGAGTTTACCAGTATATTGTTGAAGAAATTTGCATGTATACTCATAAGAGTAATTGATCTATAGTTTTCTTTTATTGTGTTGTCTTTGTCAAGAATTGGTTTTAGGATAATAAAGCCTTTAGATATTGAGTGAGGAAGTATTCATACTCTTCTATTTTTTGAAAGAGTTTATGAAGGATTGGTATTTGCACTTCTTTAAATATTTGGTAGAATTCACCAGAGAAGTCATATTGTTTTGGGATTTTTCTTTATGGGAAGTTTTTAGACTAAAATTCCATCTCTTCATTTGCTATAGGCCTATTCAGATCTTCTGTTTCTTCTTAAGTCAGTTTTGGTAGTGTACATCTTTGTATAATTTTTTTCTATTTCATCTGATTTATTTGACTAATTTGCTAGTAAATAGTTTTTCATAGTATTTCATTATAATCCTTTTTATTTGTGTAAGGTTAGTAGTACTATCTCTTCTTTCAGTTTGGCTTTTAATAATTTGAACCTTCTCTCTCATTTTTTTTCTTGATTATTCTAGCTAAAGTTTTATCAATTTTGTTGATCATTTCAAGTAACCAACTTTGGGTTTTGTTGCTTTTCTTTACTGTTTTTCTTTTCTCTTATTTACTTGTTTCTTCTGTAATCATGATTAAATACTTACTTGTGCTTATACAAGTTTATATTAGTCCATTTTCACACTGCTCTGAAGAAATAGCCACGATCGGGTAATTTAAAAAGAAAATAGGTCTAATTGACTCACAATTCCACACAGCTGGGGAGGCCTCAGGAAACTTACAGTCATGGCAGAAGGCAAAGGAGAAGGAGGCATCTTCTTCAGAGGGTGGTAGGATGGAGGGAGTGCAAGCAGAGTAAATGCCAGATGCTTGCAAAACCATCAGATTGTGTGAGACTCACTATCATGAGAGCAGCAGGGAGGAAACCACTCCCATCATCCAATTACCTCCACCTTGTCCTGCCCTTGACATGTTGGGGATTACTGGGATTATCAGGATTACAATTCAAGATGAGATTTTTGGTGGGGACACAACTAAGCCATATCATTCTGCCCCTGGCCCCTCCCAAATCTCATGTCCTCACATTTTAAAGCACAATTATACATTTCCATCAGTCCCCCAAAGTCTTAACTCGTTCCAGCTTTAACCCAAAAGGCCATGGCCAAATTATCATCTGAGACTAGTCAAGTTCCTTCCATCTATGAGCCTGTAAAATCAAAAGCAGGTTAGTTACTTCCTAGATACAATGGGGGTCCAGGCATTGCATAAATACACTCATTCCAAATGGGAGAGATTGACAAGAAAATGGGGGAATAGAGGCCCCATGCAAGTCCAAAATCCATCAGGGTAGTCATTAAACCTTGAAGTTACAAAATGATCTCCTTTGACTCCACGTCATCCAGGTCATGCTGATGCAAGATGTGGGTTCCCACAGCATGGCCAGCTCCACCCTTGTGACTTTTCAGGGTACGGCCAACCTCCCACCTGCTTTCA
This sequence comes from Rhinopithecus roxellana, assembly GCF_007565055.1. Classification (NCBI taxonomy): domain Eukaryota; kingdom Metazoa; phylum Chordata; class Mammalia; order Primates; family Cercopithecidae; genus Rhinopithecus; species Rhinopithecus roxellana. Next base: position 123,485,798 of record NC_044551.1, on the reverse strand, counting down.
TGGGCTGGCATTGAGTGTCTGCAGCTTTTCCTGGTGCATGGTGCAAGCTGTCAGTGGATCAACCATTCTGAGATCTTGAGTACAGTGGCCCTCTTCTCACAGTTCCACTAGACAGTGTCACAGTGTGGACTCTGTGTGGGGGCTAAAATTTCACATTTCCCTTCTGAACTGCCCTAACAGTGGTTTGCCATGAGGACTCTGCCTCTGCAGCAGCCTTCTTCCTGGACATCCAGGCATTTCCATACCTCCTCTGTTCTAGGCTGAGGTTCCCAAACCTCAATTCTTGGCTTCTATGCAAACACAGAATCAGGATCAGTTGGAACCCACCAAGACTTGGGACCTGCATACTCTAAAGAAATGATCTGAGTTGTACCTTGGCTCCTTTTAACCATGACTGGAACTGAAGCAGCTGGGATGCAGGGCACCATGTCTCAAGGCTGCAGAGAGAAGGGAGGCCCTGGACCCAGTCCATGAAACCAACTTTTCCTCCTAGGCCTCCAGGCTTGTGATGGGAGAGGCTCCCTTGAAGATCTCTGATATGCCCTGGAGATATTTTCCCCATTGTCTTGGTGACTAACATTTGGCTCCTCTGCAGTGGGCTTGAATTTCTCCCCAGAAAGTGTTTTTTTTTTTCTTTTTCTACCACACAATCAGATGCAAATTTTCCAAACTTGTATGTGCTGATTACTCTCAAATGCGTAGCTGCTTAGAAATTTCTTCCACCAGACACCCTAAATAATTTCTCACAAGTTCAAAGCTCCACAGATCTCTAGGTCAGGGGCACAATGCCACCAGTCTCTGTGCAAAAGCATAGCAAGAGTGACCTTTACTCCAGTTTCCAGCGAGTTCCACATCTCCATGTGAGACCACCTCAGCCTAGACTTTATTGTCCATATCACTATCTGCATTTTTTTCAAAGCCATTCAGCAAGTCTCTAGGAAGTTCCAAACTTTCCTGCATTTTCCTGTCTTCTTCTGAGCCCTCCAAGCTGATTGAACCTCTACCTGTTACCCAGTTCCAAAGTTGCTTCCACATTTTCAAGTATCTTTATAACAGTACCCCACCTGCTACCCTCTTATTGTATTAGCCTGTTCTCACACTGCTATGAAGAAATAACTGAGACTGGGTAATTTATAAAGAAAAGAAGTTTAATTGACTCACAATTCCACATGGCTAGAGAGGTCTCAGAAAACTTATAATCATGGCAGAAGGCAAAGGAGAAGCAGGCATCTTCTTCAGAGGGGGCAGGACAGAGTAAGTGCAAGCAGGGGAAATGCCAGATGCTTACAAGATCATCAGATCTTGTGAGACTCACCCACTATCACAAGAACAGCGTGGGAGAAATGACTCCTATGATCTAATTACCTCCACCTGGTCCCACCCTTGACATGTGGGAATTATTGGGATTATAGGGATTACAATTCAAGATGAGATGTTGGGTGGGGACACAGCCAAACCATATCAAGGCTTTAGTTTGCTCAATTGTTTTCTGAATTTTTAAGGTAAAATGCTAGTTCATTGATGTGAGGTTTTCTTTCTTTTTTAAATATATATCATTAAAGATATACATTTCACTCAAGGCAATATTTTAGATTATAGTCCATAAGATATGATATGTTAGGTTTTTGTTTCATGTATCTCAAAGTATTTTTAATTCATCTATGATTTTTTCTTTGAATTGTTGGCTATTTAAGAGTTTTAATTTTTACATATTTGTGAATTTCCCAATTTTCATTTACTATTGAAAATACTACAATTTAATCGCATTGTAGTCAGAAAACGTATTTTATATGATACCTACTCTTTTAAATTGCCGAGCTTATTCTTTTAACTAAACTTAGACTATCTATGTAAATGTTTCATGTGTACTTGGGAAGAATGCATATCCTGCTGTTTTTGGGTGGATTGTTCTATAAATGTTTGGGAGGTGTAGTTGGCTGGTAGTACTGTTCAAGTTTTCTATGTAGTGTTAATCATCTGCCTTTTTCTATCCATTATTGAAAGTGGGGTACTGACGTCTCCCATTGTTATTGTTAAATATTCTATATCTCCCTTGATTCTGAAAAATTTTTCTTTCATCTATTTCGGGGATCTTTTGTCGGATGCATATATGTTTATAATTTTTGTAAGTGTTTGATAGTTTAACCCATTCATTATTACAAAATATCCTTATTTACTAATAACAATTATCACTTTAAAGCCTATTTTCTATAGCCACTCTAGCTCTCTTTTTATTTTTGTTTACTATTTGCAGAATATATTTTTCCTCAACCTTTTACTTTAGGTTTACTTATGTCTTTGAATCTAAATTGTCTCTTTTAGACAGTATATAGTTATATAGTTAGTTTTTTTAAAAAAAAAACTGTCAATTTCTAGTTTTCAATTGTAATAATGAATCCATTTTCATTTAATGTAATTGCTCATAAAATTGGATTTATCTGTTTTTTTCTATATGTCTTATTTTTGTTCCTTGATTCTATTGCTGCCTTTTTGTGTGTGTGTGTTAATGATTTTTCTACTTTGTAATGCTTTATTATAGTTTTCATTATATGTTTTAGTTGTTTCTTTGTGCTTGCCCTAGTAAATATAATTTATATTTTAACTTAGAACAATCTAGTTCAGATTAATACCAGTTTAACTTCAACAAAGTACAAAAACATTATATACTGTTTTATAGTATCAGCCCTCCTTTACTCTAGTTGTCATACATTATATCTTTAAATATTTTGTGCCAATACACATAAACTTTTAATTATTGCTTTCTAAAGTTGTCTTTTAAATCAGAAGGGAATGTTACAAAAAATAAATATGTTTATGCTATCTTTTGTGTAACTGATGTAGTTACCTTAACTGATGCTCTTCATTTCTTCAAATAGGTTCAAGTTATTATCTAATGTTCTTTCATTTCACCCTGAAGGATAGGATTTTCTTTAGTATGTCTATTTGCTAACAGCATATTTTATGTGTTTTTAAGGCTAATTATGTTTTAAATTTTTATTTTTGGAGGATAATTTTGTCAATATAGAATTCTTGGCGGATAACTTTTTAATTTTCTAGTACTTTCGATATGCCATCCTACTGCCTTCTGGCCTATAATGTTTCTGATGATAAATCAAGTGTTGATCTTATTGAGGATTTTTTATGTTATGAGTCCCTTCTCTCTTGCAACTTTCAAATTAGTCTTTTTGTTTGAAAGACTTTTAGACATCTTATTATGATATATCTATGTGTAGATCTCTTGGAATCTAGTGAGATTTTTTAGATGTATAGATTAATGTCTTATATCAAACTTAGAAAGATTTAAGCAATTATTTCTTCAAATATTTTCCTATCTTTCTCTTTCATGTTCTTTGAGTTTAACATTATGTGTATATAGATATGTTTCATGGTATTTCCTAGGTCTCTGAGACAATATTCATTTTCCTTTCCTTTTGGAATCATAGTACATGGGGTTCCCACGCCAAGGAGTCCCAGGAACGTCTTTCCCACCCTCTAATAATTTTACTCACTCATATGATTTTATTTTAACTTTACTCCCTTGGTAGGGGTCTGTAGGTTATGATTCAGACTGGTAAGGATATCAGCCAGGTACAAAGTCAGCATTTACCTTACGAGAGTTTTTGTTTTTATTTTTATTTTAACTTTACTTATTGGTAGGAGAGTTGAGGCAAGAAGTTTTAACTTGAACCAGCCAGAATCCAAGGTTGGCCCAGTATCAATATCCACTTCAATTTTCTCCCTTTCTTTAATTTTAGCTACTACAGATATCAATAACCAAGAAATTGTAGATTTAGTTTATTTATTACTACTTTACATATCATTATGCATTCAAACTCTTCAAGAGTTTGATCCACTATTTCTTAACTCTATTGGCAACTTTTGCTTTTATTAATTGATCACAACACATCTGCAGCTCCATACTATTGGTAACCCCACGACCGTCGAAAAATTCTTTATCTTACCACTATTCATTCTTTTTTCAAAACACATATTTTAGTGAGTCAGGGTCATTCTTGGAAACACCCATTCCACTCCTGTTACCAGCTACCTAGAGTTAGACAAACTTCAAAGTTTGAGGGCATTGCCAGGTCTGTCTATTCAAGATGTCTGACACAAACTGCAGGTTTGGGAAATTTCTAAAACTACCCTAAGTTTTGATGACTTGCTAGAAGTTTTCACAAAAACCATTAAAAGCTATTTTAGTCATGATTTCACTTTAGTATAAGGAAAAAATACAAACTAAAATCAACCAAAGAAAGGGTTGTTCACGGCAAAGCCTGGAAGGGTTCTAAACATGAAGATACTGTTATCATGAAGAAACATTGTCTTTCCAGAGTTAACATATGACAATATACATGTAGTGCTGCCAACCAGAGAAGCTCACCAGAGATATGGTATTTGGAGATTTTTTGGGGGGGAATTAATTACATATGTATGATCAAGTGATTATCCACATGATTGAATTCAATATTGAAGTCAACAGATTATCATATGACCCAAGGACACCCCCAACTTCTTAATCACATGGTTAGTGTTTCTGGCCTCGATATTTCATACCCTAAAACTGTTAGGTGTTGCAAGCCTCATCCCATCCTAGGATCGGGTATGGCCAACCCTTGGTCTAAACAACCTCTCCTTTATGACAGAAGTGTATGATGTTGATTACTTCCCAGAATGTGAAGCAAAGGCCGGATCTCTTTCTGACCAACGACAAATTGTTTATGACATGTACTAGACAGGTAAGTAAATTACAATTATCTGGAAATGAGGTTTGGATTATCATCAGAAAAACCTGAGGCACAGTTCCCTTCACTAAAGTAATGATAATGATTAGAAAATTCAAGGATGTTTTCCCATATAGGTTTTTTTATACAACAAACACCTGAAAACTTTGTGATTTAAAACACCAATTATTTTTTATCTCATGAACCTGTGAGCCTGAAATTTGAATTAGCTTATCTTGATATAACTTCCCAGCTTGAATGCATCACTCAATGTGTCTGCCAATCCAGCTTGCAGCAGGCCAGTCTGAAATGGCTTAGTTGAGAGAGAACATCATTGCCCCATGTGATGTTTCATTCTCCAGAAAGCTAGTTTGGACAATTCAACGGGCAGCTGGCCCTTTAGACTTTCAAAAGAGTGAAGAGAAAGTATGCAAGTTCTCTTAGATTCTGTACTTATACCTGCAAAGTCATACCACAAACATGATGAATACAGAGATAGGAATTAATGTGGCCATTGTTTTTGCAATCTAACAAAGGAGGTTATTACCAGAAGCAGTGGGACTACACGTTGAATTAGTGAAATTAATATATGTCCACAACAGTGTGTATAATGTTATTATAACCTCTGCTTTATAAATGAGAAAGTAAAATTTATTAAGTATCTTTAATGAGATCATATTATTAGTGAGAAATGGGACCAAATAGATCTTCTGACTCCATGTAGATATTTCCATTAGAACAGATATATAAGTGAGGAGGTGTGTCAAGACGGCCGAATAGGAGCAGCTCCATTCTCCAACTCCCAGCGCGAGCAACGCAGAACACGGGTGATTTCTGCATTTTCAACTGAGGTACTGGGGTCATCTCACTAGGGAGTGGCAGACAATCGGTGCTGGTCAGCTGCTGCACCCCGACCAGCGAGAGCTGAAGCAGGGCGAGGCATCGCCTCACCTGGGAAGCACAAGGGGGAAGGGAGTCCCTTTTCCTAGCCAGGGGAACTGAGACATACAACACCCGGAAAATTGGGTGACTCCCACCCCAATACTGCACTTTGAGCAAACGGGCACACCAGGAGATTGTATCCCACACCTGGCTGGGACGGTCCCACGGCCACGGAGCCTCCCTCATTGCTAGCACAGCAGTCTGCGATCTAAGCGCAAGGCAGCAGTGAGGCTGGGAGAGGGGCGCCCGCCATTGCTGAGGCTTAAGTAGGTAAACAAAGCCATTGGGAAGCTCGAACTGGGTGGAGCTCACAGCAGCTCAAGGAAACCTGCCTGTCTCTGTAGACTCCACTTCTGGGGACAGGGCACAGCTAAACAACAACAACAAAAAAAGCAGCACGAACCTTTGCAGATGCAAATGACTCTGTCTGATAGCTTTGAAGAGAGCAGTGGATCTCCCCACATGGAGGTTGAGATCTGAGAACGGACAGACTGCCTGCTCAAGTGGGTCCCTGACCCCTGAGTAGCCTAACTGGGAGACATCCCTCACTAGGGGCAGACTGACACCCCACACCTCACAGGGTGGAGTACACCCCTGAGAGGAAGCTTCCAAAGGAAGAATCAGACAGGTACACTGGCTGTTCAGCAATATTCTATCTTCTGCAACCTCTGCTGCTGATACCCAGGCAAACAGGGTCTGGAGTGGACCTCAAGCAATCTCCAACAGACCTGCAGCTGAGGGTCCTGACTGTTAGAAGGAAAACTATCAAACAGGAAGGACACCTATACCAAAACCCCATCAGTACGTCACCATCATCAAAGACCAGAGGCAGATAAAACCACAAAGATGGGGAAAAAGCAGGGCAGAAAAGCTGGAAATTCAAAAAATAAGAGCGCATCTCCCCCTGCAAAGGAGTGCAGCTCATCGCCAGGAACGGATCAAAGCTGGTCAGAGAACGACTTTGATGAGATGAGAGAAGAAGGCTTCAGTCCATCAAACTTCTCAGAGCTAAAGGAGGAATTACGTACCCAGTGCAAAGAAACTAAAAATCTTGAAAAAAGAGTGGAAGAATTGACAGCTAGACTAATTAATGCAGAGAAGCTCATAAACGAAATGACAGAGATAAAAACCATGACACGAGAAATACGTGACAAATGCACAAGCTTCAGTAACCGACTCGATCAACTGGAAGAAAGAGTATCAGCAATTGAGGATCAAATGAATGAAATGAAGCGAGAAGACAAATCAAAAGAAAAAAGAAG